>NC_141542.1:87082500-88282500 GCF_021556685.1 Rattus norvegicus | reverse complement strand
ATTTCCCCAGCCTCAATACAACATTTTCCCACTTTCCTGTATGACCACATCCAGTTGAACACGTGCCTTGAGCTCTGTGTGGAGCTCTCCATCTTCTTGAGTGTGTTTGGGGCTAATTATTTTAGTGCAAGCATTCTTCTCTGTTTCATTATTAGAAGCTAAGGGAGGCTGTGTGGTGTGTAAAGTCAAGCTTAGTATTTATGGTATGGCAAAACCATTTATAAAGTGATTTTACACCATCTTCTTCAGTGCATGGGCACTCCAGGGGCTCTACAACTTCATGAACACCTGCTACCATTATTCCCTTTTATTCTGGTGGATGTGTATGTGTTGGGGGAAGGCAGACTGCCATGGCGTGCTTATGGAGATCAAAACACGCTTTGTGGAGTCAGTTCTCCTTTACGTGGGTTTCAGGAGTCCAGCTTAGGACACCAGGCTTGCAGCAATCACCCTTACATACACATACACATTGGCCCAATAGGTAAGTGTCCTTACAGCAAATGTAGCGAGTTGATTTTAGGGTAACTGACTTCTACACATTCCCAATGTTTCAGAGGGCCGTGGGGGTAAATGAATAGGGACAGTTTTTATTCTTTTGTTCTTCCTGAGTGGGGATGCTTTCTATGTGTATACTTGAGAATTTGTATCAAAACTTCCCAAGCCATACATTCAAAGATCAAAGACATTGTTTGAGTCTGCTTGGGTGGCAAAAGACTGGCAAGCTATAAAAAAATGGCAAAGACTGGAAGCTATAAATAAAAGGAATTTATTTTCTACAGTTCCGAAGGTTGGAGTCTGACAGGAATATCCCCCATGGCTGGGTTCTGGAGAGGGCTCTCTGGCTTGCAGACCATTATCTCTGTTGAGTCTTCAGGTGGTCTTCCCCTTTGTATACATGGTGTGGGGGGTGATGAGCTAAAGGAAGGGAGAGGCAGAGGAGGGGCAGGGGGAGAGGGACTCAGAGAGGTAGTGAGGGAAGGAGAGAGTAATCTTGTCTTTTAATAAAGCCATCGATTCAAGAGAATGAGAATCCCTCCTCTTTAACGTCACCTTAATTACTTCCCAAAAGTTCGTTCTCCAGATACAGTCAGATTAGGATTATGGCTTAGAAACAGGAATTTCAAGGGGACAAGATTCAGTCTATGAACATATGAATACGTCTTAGATTCTTATCTCTTTCCTTTTTCTGTCTCATAGTTAATACTATGTACAGTCACAGATTTTGTGCACATGGAAATAGTTTGCATTAAAGTCATCTTCAGAAGTCCAGGGCTTAGTGCCTATTTCTCTAGGTTAGTTAGGGAGAAGAAAGTATGAAGGGGAAGAAAGGAGGGAAAATGGATAGAGAGCCAGGCTGGGCAGAGCTGCTGTGTTAAAGGGCTCATTTCTCAGAAGATATGCAGGGAGTGTTATGGGTCTATCTATCATGACCTATCATCTGTACACCCATCTACCACTTATCATTTATCCACATATCCATCCACCCATCTATCCATCTATCCATCCATTCCTCTATCCATCTGTCACCCATCCATCTATCCATTCATTCACCTATCTATCCATATATCATCCATTCACCCATCATCCATCCATGCAATCATCTATCTATTCATATATCATCCATCCATCCATCCATCCATCCATCCATCCATCCATCAATCCATCATCCATCCATCCATTCATCTATCTATTCATATATCATCTATCAATCCATCCATCATCCATCCATCCATCCATTCGTCTATCTATTCATATATCATCCATCCATCCATCCATCCATCCATCCATCCATCTATCATCTATCTGCTGCTAATCTATTCATCCATAAAGCTTCTCTTTTGCAGAGTGGTTCAAACTGTCACACTTCCATTTGTAACATTTGCCCAGAGAATGTTTTAATAATTCCAAATGAAGTAAACATTCACAATATACTTTTGATTTTGCAGGGTTTAAATTCACTAACTTTTCTGTGTCAATTTACAAGCTTGATTATATCAAACATACTATGACAATTTAGAGTGTTCTAATTTTTTTCTCTTAGTTGTTCCTCAAGCTAGAAATGACACCTTTTAAGTTTGTTTGCTTTTTGTTTTTGTCTTTTTTTTTTTTAAATAAAATCTCTCTCTTTGTCCAGGCTGGCTTTGGAGTCATGATCCTCCTGCCTCTACTTTTACAGGCCAGCACCACCATGTCTGGCTGGGTCAGTACTCTTTAAAATATAGTCTTTGCCCATTTATAACCTTCTCTTGGCATATGTCTAAGTTTAATAATAACAATACATTTGGGTCAAGGGCTATGACCTGAAATGCTCATCACTATATTAAAATAATTAACCCCTGGTATGAAGAGCCAAACCCTGCCTTCACGTCCACCACTTGTTTACAGTCACAACATTATGGAGAAGCTTGTGTTCTTATCCCACTTTTCCTATATCACAACATTTCAGATTGGAAGTAACTAAGTAACTTGTCTAAGGTCATCTAGCTAATTGTGACAGAGCCATCCAGGATATGAATCAAGTCTGATGCACTCTGAAACTATCCTCACCTCTCTACCAAGGAGCAATTCGACAGTAGGAGAAGGCACAGGTACACTGTGACTTCAGAACTCTGCAGCCAATGAAGCCCATGTTCCCAAGTAAATTTTATTTATATTTTGATAGTAAGCAAAGGAACGAGGTGCATGCATGTGTACATATGTTATGCTTTCAGCTGTATAGATAAAGAATTGCATGCAAATGCTTGCTTTATTACTTTTCCTGGTTCTGTGTTAAAATCCTACAGAAAAGCTGCTTTAGTGGTGAAAGGGTTTGTCAGGTTCACAGTCCTGGACAATATCATACCATGGTGAGGAAATCATGGTGGCAAGAGCTTAAGGGAGGTGGTCACATCACATGCAGAGTCAGGAAGCAAAGGGTGATGAGTGCTTGTACTCAGCTCCCTTTCTTCTTTCTGTTCAGTCCAGGACCCCAGCCTATAGCATGGTGCCACCCATAGTGGGTGGAACCTCCAGCTACAATTAACCTGATCAAAATCATCCTCCATAGGCACATCCAGAGACTTTTCTCTCAGGCAATTCTAGGTCTTGGAAAGTTGACAATTCAGATTAACTGTCACAATACTTAGGAAAACACAGAAGTAGAATATACAAATATGAATAATTTTATGGTAAATATGGCCAGACTATTGATTGTCACTTACCTATGTAATTATTGCTCCAGTGAACATGGATCACTTTTATAAGCAGGAAAAGTGACCAAAGGCCTTTAATACTTCTAAGAGAGAAAGTATAAAAACTTGGTCTTTGTGATAAAACGAATTATTCCATTTAATCACTGCCGTATCCATTAACACAGTGCAAACCATTCCATTTGCGATCTGTTTCTGAGATGCCTGGCTATCAGATGTTCACATACAAAGTCATATTCTCCCGCTTGCAGAATTCTCATTCTTTATCTGCTGTATGTTGGAGATAAAGTGGAAAGTGTGTTTCTCATTGGGAGTCTGGCATTTGAATGAGACTGGTGCTTTTCTTAGCTTAAGGAAGATAAAAGGCGTTATCAAGTAATGCTTTCTTTCACCTAGGATGTCGGTCCCATGCCAACAATTGGAATTGATTGAACTCTGTTGCTTTTTTGATTTAAGAGCCTAACACTGGGGATCTACTCACTCTGAATTTTACAAATCAATGGATAAACTCAAAACAAAGCAAAACAAAAAACTATTACAGGGCACCTTAATGTTTATCTGCTGGAGAGATAAACACTTGTAAACAGGCATTTTTTGACTGAGTTTTAATAATAACACTATGAGATATGTACTGGATAATAAAAACAAGGACAAACAAGAAGGAAAATATTACTTTAAAAAAAAACTGGTAGCTTAAACAAAACAAAACCACCCTTCCCTAAATAAAACCCTGGTATGGCTCGCATGTAGTATACAGACATAATTGCAGATAAAACAATCATATACCTAAAATGTTTTTTAAAAATAGTCTTTTATTTGTATTCTTAGTAAACATTATTTCAAATATTTACCAAAAATATTTTTTGGCTCTCTAACAAAATTTTAATTAAAAAAAAACCAGATTTATGTTCCTGCGCATGTGTCTGTGTGAGCACGTGGCTCTTGTGTGTATGGGTGTCCATAAAAGCCAGAAGAGGTTAGGTTACCTGAAGCTGGAGTTAAGGTGGTTGTGAGTCACCTGATGCAGGAGTTGGGAACAGAATTCTGGTCCTCGGGAAGAGCAGCCTGTGCTGAGACACTGAAAGGAGTGCATTGGCCTGAGTCAGGCTGACTCCGTGACAGGAGACCAGGCCTGAGTTTCTCTACTCCTCAGAACTGGGCAAGTCAGTTACAGGAACAATGGAAGGCTTGTGTAAAAGGGACCCCTCCACTGCTTGTTAAAGGACAGTTAGCCAAGCTTGTGGCCAGAGGACAAGAGCTACCCCTCCTTGGCACGAAACAAGAATAGTTAGTCTGAATTATAGCATCACCCAGACCGGTAGAGATAGAACCCACCAATCAGGATACAGATCACCTACCCCTCCCTAATGTTCCTCGTTTGTCTTTAAAACTGAACCTGCAAATTCAGCTGGAGTCCTTCCATCCTGATGGAACTGGGATCCTGCATGCAGGAACTTTGTTTTTGCATGCCCTTCGAGTCTGGGGTATCATTCTTCAGAGATTTGAAGACCCCAACAACATCTCCCCAGTTCTATCTTTTGTCACCCTTGATCTTTATTTTCTTTTTAATCACCATCAATGGGATGGAGCATCCCATGAAACACCTGTGTAGTTAGTGCTTAATTGTTTTTGTGGAAGCCTATAAGCCCATGAACTAGGCACAAAGAAATAACATCGCATAGCCATGAGCAGGAGGAACGTGAGAACTACCTAATTGGTTAGTCAGTCCCAAAGTTGTCAGTTAGGGATCTTGGCCTTCTGTTTGGATGCTAGAGCTTCCTTCCTTCTTTTCTCCCTTCCTTCCTTGCTTTATTAAGAGGAGTAAAAGTAGAGCGCCATTCTCAAAGGCTGATATTTATTCACTATCGATACTGTTACCTAGAAAAACATAGTCGTGACTTTCCCATCAGCAGACTTAAGAGCCATCTAGATGACTTACCATCTAGATCAATGCCACACCAATGGGCTTTGGTGATGGGCTCGCTTTTCAATTTGTTGTAGAGCAGCACTTTTACAGAACACAGTAAAACTGAATGACTGAAATGGCCCGGAAATGAAAAGAAGCCCTGGGGTGGGGAAGGTGGGGGAAACCCTTTAAGAAGATTGCTCTCCACAGCTGGACAGCTGTTGCCAAGTGTTTCCAAACACTGTGAATTCATCTGATCTATATTCTGTGCCTTCATGTGCATCCCCATGCACCCCCTTGGATATAGAGTCAATGCCGAGTAAGTGACCCAACACTGAGATTTGTCCCCAGCCCTTTCGGTAGTTTTTGCTGTGAGATAGGGTCTCTCTGAATTATGCAGATTGGCCTTTAATGAACTCTTGGTCTCAAGCAGGCCTTGAAATGGTAATCCTCCTGTCTCAGTTTCCCACGTAGCTGGGATTACAGGCTTTCGTCACCATTCTCAGACCCAAACCCATGTGTTGACCTTCTTTTTTTTTTTTACTTTTTTTTTGGAGCTGGGGACCGAACCCAGGGCCTTGCGCTTGCTAGGCAAGTGCTCTACCACTGAGCTAAATCCCCAACCCCATGTTGACCTTCTTTGAATGGCTCTAGAATGGATTCCTCTCCAGTGCAGCTGTGTGGCCTGGGCTAGGGATCTGATTAATGAGTGGAATGAGACTGAGTTCATTGACCTCACTTGCATCTCTCCTTGGAGAGGTCCCATCCATGTGGGAACGATCTGCTTATGGTATCCTGATGCAATCACTCTTTTGATAAAACACTGAGGCGTGTGTCCCCAGAGTTCATCCCGCCTTGGTTTTACACTTGGTACATGAAGAGAGTACCCACCTGGTGAGGAGAAATCCCCAAGTGATTTAGAGGTCTGTGGAAGAGACAGTGTGGTACCCTGTGTGACAGTGTGACACCGTGTGAAGTGATCATGGTCAGAACAGCAAGAACTCAAACAGTTGTCAGGACTTAGCTGCCCCTGTTAGCACTGGGTGGCTGTCACCTGGTTCATCTTATCTTCTCTACTCTTTTAAACAGTAATCTTTCAGATTAGTTCAGATTTGGAATCCATTCAGCATTTATTCAGACTCCATTTTGAAGTCATTTCTCATCAGTCGATTCGAATACCCCAGAGAATAGATGCAGTCTGGAGCCAGGATTTGGGACAGGGATAAAGTTCCACTTCTGGGTATTTTTTAGCAGTGGCTGCCAGGCTGCACTTGACATGATCGGCATGGCAGGTGCTTCTGGTGACAGACAATTGGCGTCTCTCCAGTCGCTGCCTCTCTAGCTCTGTCCTCTAGCTCAGAGAAACCCTGAGGAAGCTGCCTGTTGCCGTCTCTTATGCTGGGGTCCCAGCTTGTCCTTTGTGGTACAGGAGCTTCTGGAAGTCTCTCAGCAGGCAGTGATGCTCTCTTGTCTCTAAGAGTAGGCTAAACACTACTCTACTACAATAGTAAAATTGTTATTAATTATTTGAGAACCTCATACAATGTATTTTGGTCCTATTCATTCCCTACCCACTCAACTTTCAGTTTTCTCCTCGCTCCCACTGAGTCTAGTCCATGTTGCCCAATTGCTCTTGGGAGTGGGACCTTCCCTAGAGTGTGGCCACATTACTGAGGGGCATGCTATTAAAGAAAGTGATTCCTCCTCTCCAAATACCAATACCAATACCAAATACCAACAGCTCCTCCTTGGCTGCTGGTGGAAGTTCATTCCCACCTCTCCACCTCTGCCGGTTTGAGTTTGAGCAGGTATTGTGTATGTTGTTACAATCACTATGAGCTCAAACACACAACTGCCCTGCTATGTCTAGAAAACACTGCTTCCTTGAAGTCACCCACTACCTCTGGCTTTTACAGCCTTTCTGTTTCCTCTGCAGCAAAGTTCTCTGAGCCTTGGAGGAGTGTGTGGGGTATGTACCTCTTACTTCCGGCTGAGCAGACCAAGCCTAATATCTTCTGCACATTGACCAGTTGAGGGTCTCCATGTTAATTGTTCTGTATCCCAGAGGCTATTGGAAACATCAGGCTATCTGATTTTGCAAGTTGGGTCTGGTCCTTTTTCCTACTTATCAACTCCTCTATTCTTTTATAAAGGCTGGAGAGTAAGTGAGTCCATCTAGCAAGGCTAAGGAAGGGGCGGTGAGGTGTGGATGAGATGCTGGGGGAGGAGGAGGGAAGGCAGAGAGAGCTTCAACACCTAGATCACTGGTACTTGGACATGGCCTTGTTTGTTTTTTGTGGAGTGGGAGAGGAGCAGGGCTGAAACAACATGGATTGGCTTACATTTTTTTGCCCATGGACTATCCTTTGTGAACCAGAGAACTGGGATGGGCTAGGGGGACAGTGATGGCTTGAACTGGAGCTGGCTCCTTCCTGAATACAGCTGGCCAAAAAAGAACCTGGAGACTAGAAGATGGCTGTCAAAGGGCCCCACAGTCTTCCCTGCCATTTACGGTAAAAGACTTATGCAGTCACTCCCAGCATTTGGCAAATGTCTAAGGTATGGTTGAGGTCTTCACTGGACAGGATATATTGACATCTCCAGGCACAGCGAGCTCAAATGCACCATAGACACACCAGGCACTGGTTATAGGTCATCCACTCCAGGAGCAGACCCCGAAGTCCAAGAACAAGACAATAAAATCCCCCCACCTGAGGAATAGCCTGAAGATAGCCACATGAATGGGAGATTTCTGATCTCAGGATAGGCCATTTGTGCTGGGCACCCCATTCTGTGGTTAATCATTCATGACTCAGGAATGCAGTCCATCTGGGACATCCCAGCACTCACCAATGAGGTTTTAGCTTATCTGACCCTAACATAGTAGCCAATCAAGATCGGCTACTTACCAATCACATTGGAGATTACCTAATCCTTCTGGAAAATTCTCATAGTTCCCTATAAAAGAGGCCTGAGCATCTTTGTCTGGTTCACCATTTTGATGTGGTTGTGACCCTTGCATGCTGGGTGTTTCTGCAGAATAAACATTCTTTGTTCTTGTATATTTCTGAGTCTGGGGTCTTCATTCAGTGATTCCTAATACTACCTGCACCTGCTTCATGTCCTCTTCACAGAGGAGGGAGAAGGAGGCAATGTGGACATCATTCCAATTCCAAATCACTCCTCAGCATCTTTTACATTCCCTAGATCTCCTGGCCATGTCTCCCCTAAGTTAGGATGTAATGCTCCCACCAGGAAACTTGGAAGCAACCATAAAATCTATATCTGATGAAACAGATGTGCAATGTCTAGAAATCAGGAGAGTGGTTACCCTGGGGGACGGGGCATGAGGTACAGATGACATTCTATTTATTCATTCTGATGCTGTTTATATCAAGGTTATTTTGTGAAAGTTCTGACTGACGATTTGACCACAAGGACCTTAGTGGAATTTCCTTTTTTTATTACCTGGTGTTCAGTTTGTTTTAATAGTTGAGCAATGTCCTGTTGAGAGAAACTCCTCCTCTCTTAGAGCCTTAGGGATAAATGCTGTCTTATGGAATCTTGAGTTTAGAAGTATGGCCCACCAGGACCGCAAGATGATGAGTTTGTTTTGTTTTAAGCCACAAAGCTTAGGGGAATTTGTGATAGTCACACCTGTAGACTCATCTAAAGCTGTTTCTGAGGAAACCTATTTTTTTGTTGAGAGACTTCTAGGTACAAGGCAGGCTGTAAGTAAGCTGGGATTCTAATGCAAATTCACTTGCATTTCAAGAACAGAAAACTATTAAAACCCATTTTCCCCATCCAAAATAAAATGTTATGCTCTGTTAAGTTCAGTGCTACAAAGCATTGAATTTCCATAAGGAGAATTCTAGAAGTCATTAATTCAGGTTAGGGCCTTATGGTGGCTGTTGTAATTTCCTATTGACTTCAACCACAGGATGCAGTAGCAGGAGATGTTCTAAAGGATCAACCTCCTCCACTTCAGGCACAATTTTCCTTGTCTCTGTGGTGGAGAAGCACTCCAATTTCCTCTGGAGTCACCCCTTCCAACACGCTTTCTACTTTCTTAGCCTGGTTGGTTTAAGCAAATCAGAAGCCCAAAGTGAAGTGGCAGGGGTGGCCGGGGCTGAGCCTCCAGTTCAATGGGACATTTGTTGTGTCTCTTGCAGGAACATTCCCTTACTGGGAACTAAAACCTCTAGAATGGCTGACCAGTTAGCTTGCTCTGCCTTCTGGTTGTGTCTCAAGATGTGAGCTCTCAGCTACTGCTCCAGTGCCAGGCCCACCTGCCATGATGGTCACGGACTCTGACCCTCTGAAACCGTCAGCCCGGAAAGAACTCTTTCTTCTACAAGTTGTCTTGGTCCTGGTGTCTTACCAAACACTAGAAAAGTAACTAAGACAAGCTTGATGTCGCACTGTCCCTCTACCCTTACTTGGCTACTAATTGTCTCCTAGTTGCTAGTCATAACTCCACCAGCAATTTGACAGCCACTTGGTATGTTCTGATGGGATAAAGAGGAGCATTATTGTCTTCAGGGCTACTTCACTCATTCCACACTGGAAATCATCTCCAAACAACAGTATATCCCTTTATTTTTCAAGACAGACCCCGTGAACTGTTAAAATCTCAAGCTCTGCCCCATGAGAAGAAAATCTCAGGAGAGATAAGATAGGGCTTGGGTAGCAGCTCAGTGTGAGAGCCTGTCCTAGGTCCTGAGAGCAATCCTTGACACCACAAAAATAAATAGATCAATTAATACAAGATCATTTGCTTCCTGTGTTGGTAGTTTTGGTTAACTTGAGCAATTACCTAACCAGATTGGCTTGTGGGAAAGTCTGTGGGGCATTTTCTTGATTAATGATTGGTATGGGAGAGTCTAGCCAACTGTGGGTGGTACCCGTCCTAGGTGGGTGGGCCTAGGTTGTAGAAGAGTGCAAGGTGAACGATCGAGGGGGAATAAACATTTCTCTTTGGTTTCTGCTTCAGTTATTGTTTCTAGGTTCTAGCTGTGGCTTTTCTCAGTGGTGGACTGTGACAGTTTAAATCTTGGTTGGTTTGAGGACAAATCATTCAGTATAAATAGAACATACTTTGTGGGGCTGGAGGCATAACTTGGTTTGCATCTTAGCATGCACAAAGACCCAAGAATAAGGCAGAGGTGGCATACTCCTGAAATATTACCACTGTGAGCCCGGAGGGAAGAAGACCAGGAGGTCAAGGTCATCCTTGGTTGTGATCAGAGTCTGAGGCCAGTTGGAGATACACGAGATGAAGTTATTACTCTGCCAGCGAAATGAACCAATTCAAGCCAAATTAAAATATATTAAATGCAGGTTTATTGGGAAGCCGTCCTCAGGCAAGTTCAATGGCCCCAGGGTAGAAGGTCAGGAAAGTCACCATTGAAAGGGAGAGAGAGGGGAAGGGAAAGAGAAAGAGAGAGAAGAGGGAGAGGGGAGAGAGAGAGAGAGAGCAAGAGACCAAAATATCTAGAGTTATATAGGGAAGATCCTCTGGGGAAAGGGTAGCCTAGCCCCTGGGCTGGAAAGTCCTGGGTTGGGGACAGGGTGTGCCAGTTAGAGACCAAGGGACACTGGGAGAACCTGGTGGCCAGGTCTGCTTAGGTATGTAAGATATGCACTTCAGTCCTTTGTCCCAAGGTCTGAAACCAAACACATGTGACATTGTCAAAATGGGAGGTAGCTTAGAAGTTAGGAAGGCATAAAATATTATATACATATGTATTACATATATCCCCATGTTTAATTACTACACTATTCTAAGGGTATATGTCAATCATTATTGAGTTGGTATCAGGCTAGAACTCACGATCACCAAATTCTTAATCAGTCACTGGTGCAGGCAACCTTACCTGTAAACTTGCCCATGTTCCACATGCAGAGGTCATCCCCATACTCATGCTTATTGTGATTTGAGTTGGGGTTTCTAGACCTGGATGGACACTTGTGCTAGAACATAAAGGGTTAGACAACCTCTTTAGTGCTTTGGTCAATGGCCTAACACAGAAATGTCCCCTAGATTTTCTTACTCCGGTGGCAAAAACGGCAACTATTTACCTATCTACCAAGATGGGGGACATGGCTCAGCACATACAGGCACTTGCTGCCAAACCTTGAGTTTGATCCCCGATCTCAGAAACCGATAGAGGAGCAAAGCACCATTGTGCACAATCGTTCCCTAAGTCAGTCAGTCAGTCAGTCAGTCAATAAAGGAGACTTAGGTGACTAAGGCCTAGCGAGGAAGTAGGGGGCCAGACTAGACTTTCCTTTGAAGGTCAGGTGGCCTGGGGATGGGGAACGAGGTGAAAGAGACAGATGAAAGTTCCCTTTGTTTTGGGAGGCCCAGCACATGGTTAGAAGGACATTTTAATGGAACAAGTAATGATAACAATAATAATCATCATCATCATCATCATCATCACCACCACCACCACCACCACCACCACCATCATCATCATCACCCTGAAAAACCCAGTTCCTCAGGAGACTTTAGGTTGAGTCCGTTTCTTCACTATTAGGACCAGCGCTGAGCTAAAAAAAGTCCTCAGAGTTTAACGTTTTTTCAGGAAAAGCTGAGTCCAAGCAGGCCCTGACCTTTGATCCAGGAGTCAAAAAATGCACACGCTTCCAGGGTTGGGTAATGCTGAGGTCATCGCTGAGTTTCCGGTCCTGTCTTCCACCTTCCCCAGGTTAACTGTAAGCTGTTCTTATCCCTCTCAGCTTTCCTCCCATTGCGCCTGCCTGCGCTGCTGCTGCTGCTGCTGCTGCTGCTGCGCCATTTCCCTAGGATTCCATTTCATCCCTGCTGCTTTGCATTGTGATGGGCTGGGCTGAGAGGCAGCCCAGAATGCTCTGGGAGGCTCTGCTGCTGCAGCCACCAGCCGGAATCAATTAAGCAGCTATTTGGTTCAGGCTCTCAGGCAATGACATAGTTGGCTTCACGCTGACTTTGTTATATATGAGATCCCCAAAGAGAATAATACCTTATCTAAACTTTCATTATATTTTATAGTACAATGACTATGGATCGATAATAAATTTTGTTCTAATATAACATTAGTTTCAGAAGAATTTCCCCTTTTTCTATCGTGAAATCAAATTATAACCATAAAGATAAAAGCTTTCTTCTTAAGGACTCTGTGAAGAGAACAATAGTCTGTTCAAGATTAATATTTTAACTTATTTAAATTATTGCTTGGTGAGTTTGCACAATACAGAATTAAATATTCTATTCAGAAACTATACTTGTACGTTTGACAAAAGTAACACTTTTTTACAATGCTAATGAAACCATATCTGATATTATTTAAATGTAATAACTTAGTGTTTTATTAATTGTTTTAAAAGATAAAAAGAATCTCAAATATATAAACAAGAATGGAAGCTGCAAAATGGAAATCAATTATCTTTGTACCTATACATTATCAGACTGAACTAAACTGATGTTATTTATGCCTTATACACTTGACCCGTTGCCGAGGAAATGGTGGCATAGCTGTGTTGGAGAGGCAGTCTTTGATTTTTACCCCATCTCTCAGCCTCCGCTCCCCTTGGAGGAAATGACTAGCCCGCGTTTAGAGTTCCTCATTCCATGATTGGCATGTTTTATTATTCAGAAGTAGAAACTCTAGTCTGAGTTTGTCCAGCTTTATCTTTAAATCAGAATTCCTGGCAGGTAGAAGCTGGGACACTGCTAGACAAACGTTTAGCTTGGGCTACACAGCTTTCAGGTATGATACGAACCCCTAAAGATAGCGGCGTGTGCACAGTTTTATTCAGGGAAAAAGATCCGTGGCGTTCATCAAATCACCAGTTCCATTTTTGATCCGACTTGCCTGTTACTTTCTTCATTTGCTCTGAATAAATTTTTTTTTAATGTTGTAGGCTTACAGAGAGGCTGTGCTCCTCTTGCCCATATAACAGGCTACAGCTGATATTCCCACACGGGGATGGGTTAACAAGAGAAAAGTGTCAGAAACCTGCTTTGTAATCAATGCGGTTATCTTCTTCCACACGCTGAAATTCCATGAAACCAGCTTTTCTAACCACAATATATGATTTATTCTCTTTAGTTTGTCCTAAATGGTCTTCTTTTTGGACTCAGCATTGTAAAACACGGATATAATACTTTTGCTATTCTGATTTCTCGTTTGGGGAGAGGAAGGTTTAATGAGCCAGCTCTGCGATATTTAATAAAACTGCAGATACCATTCTGAACGCTAGAGGGCACTACCACAACTAAAAACACAAGAAAAAACTTTTTTTTTTTTTTTTTTTTGACGCATGTGTATTTTATACTCTGGAGGGGCGCTTGCACGATCCTCACATATTTGTTTACTTCTTTCTGTGGATTCTTGCGTCGAGCTTCTAAAGTTTCAAAACCTTCATGTTCAAACTTTAATGCTACGAGTCTCAGGAATCACAGGCAAGGCTAGCGGGAAAGGGACTTACATGGGGGCACATTGCAGCTGGATGCTGGCTACTTTTCCTGTCATGGAAGTTTTAAGACATCAGTTGTTGATCAGTTAGTTGATACATTTATTAATAAAACATTTGACTTTTGGGGGGGTTTACATAAAGACAACATCTTCATTTAAGCCTGAAATCAATCATTATTTTAAGCGATTGTGGTCTGCGAGCATCCCCACATCAGTGAAGAAGCTCACTGTGGGCATTTCGTGTCCTGAGAGCTGAGCTGTTGGGCATCCTGCAGAAGGTGGCTACTTCATGGGACCTTTCCCATCACCCTCCTGCTTGCCTGTGTCTGTAGGTGGGCAGCTAAGGGAGGAAGAATCAATTTTCCTTGAACTACTCAAGGGCTTTTTACATGTTAATTGCCAATTAAGAGCATGAAAGGCCAAAGGAAAGCAGCATTCACATCACCGCACTGAAATCACTCATAGTTCTAAAGCACTTCACAATTCTCAAAGGACTATCTGCCCAGAAGTCTGACAATGACCCCTGGATATACAAAATTAACATAGTTTTCCCAACTATGGATTGGAAATTCCATGATTCTGCAGCACGGCACACTATAGACTACCAGTGACCTTGATTAGCCCTGGGGATGTTGTTAGTAACAGGCAGACTACAGGCCTCTTGTGGTGGCGGGGGGGGGGGGGGGGGGGGGTAGTGGGAGGGGTGGTAGGGGAGTTGGAGGTGGGTGGGTTTGGGGTTGGGGGATGATGGTTCTGATGATTTTATTCTGAGAAAGTTTTTATGCTCACTTGTGTACTACTTTTACTAATTTTTAATAAATTTACTTGTTGACATTATAGAGCCTGCGAACGCCTTCCTGCCTTTCATAAGGAGTCACAGTCGGCACCTCATACCAAGAAAAAAGAAAAAAACAAGAGAAATTTGAATAAACTTGTCGCGCCCACCTCGACCGGCAAGGAAGACGCAACACCGTTGGATCCTTCTCAATCAGCCTTTATTGCAGGAACACCTTATTGATGATACGGGGACCCCGAGCAACAAAGGCACTTGCCTTATATACAAAACAGATTGTGGCTGTAAATTTGTCCACTGGGGATTGGTGGAGTGTGAAATACCTATTTAGCATGAATATCATCCTGGCCTTGTAGATGCTGGGGGTCTGCCAACACATGCGCTGTAGGTGTTTACCACAAACGACCACCGGATGTCGGCGCCATCTTTAGCCGCTCCCTACAAAACTTAGTTGATCTGATACAGAGGTCTTCCAAGACAGAAGAGCTAAAGTGAACTGTGTGCTTAACAGTTGAACTTACGTTGACTGCACAGAACAATAGGTTTCTGATGTCTTTGCACGTGTGTATATAATAAGCATTGCTCATAACTACCCCTAACAGCTTGTCTTTTCTGCTCTCTCCCTCTCGCTGGGTCTCTCTCTCTCTCCTCAAATAGTCATGGTTTTACATTCATATTTTAAAAAGAAATCTAGACCTTACATGAGAGAGAAAATAGGTGCCATTTGTCTTTCTGAGCTTGGCTTGTTTGACTGAATACGGTGATCCCTGCCTGGCTCAGTCTGTTTCCCTGTAAACGACCAGGTCATGTTCTGAATGATTCTCCACTGTATATGCAGGCCGAGTGCCCTTTATTTACACATCTGTCCATGAACACCCAAGCTGATCCCATAACTTGGTTGTGAACAGTACACACAGATAGGCTGGTTGGGATCTCTGTGGTGTGTCACCTTGGATTCCCTTGGATCATTAGATTATTCGATACAAATGGCCATTTTTTATTTATCAGCCCCAGAAAGGAAGGGCAACCCTTTAGGGTTGTAATTGGACACAAGTGATGTGATTGCCTGGTGGCAGATTAGGGAGGAAACGGGCAAGTCTGTCAGCTCAACTTCTTCTTGGGCTCTTGGTGGCCTGCTTTCTTTTCACCTATGTGGCACAGTCTTAGGATCTACATCAGCAGGATGGTCAGGAGAATTTTTTATGACCCCATCTGAATCAGAAAGCCGACACAGGAATACAGAATGCCAGCATAATGTTAACACCTCGAGGCTTTGTGGTTTACTTTGGGGGAATGGGGTTGTATTTTCCAAGACCTGCCTTGGGGAAGTGAAATCCTGGTTTGTGTGGCCTGCACTGAGGGAATAAGCCAGAGTTGAGGCAAAAGTGCAGGGGATAGGCAGAGAACCTGTTTCTCTTGCCCTCATTATCAGATGAAGTCTTTAAAAGAAGCTCTATTGTTAGCTAACTTTCTTAATTTTCCTTAATGGGTTTTCTTGTGAAACTTTCTTTTCTTTAAAATATTTTTAAAAAGATTTATTTATAGGCTGAAAGTGGTGGAAGACACCTTTAATTCTAGCACTCAGGAGGAAAAGATAGAGGCAGGTAGGTCTCTGTGAGTTTGAGGACAGCCTGATCTACATAGTTCTAGGTCAGCTAGGACTACTCAGTGAGACTTTTGCTCGAAAAATCATAACCAGACTATCACAAAAGACATTACTGTGAGTGTAATGCATATATGTGTTAGGCACTGAAAAGAAGGAAAAAACATTATGTACCAAGTTCTTCAGATGTCAGTATTAGGATACCTCATGGTGAAACAAACAAACAAATAAACAGGCATGACATTATTACAAGTACTTGGAAGGTAGCTGGAACTCTATGAGTTCAAGGCCAACCTCATCTACAAAGCTGGTTCCAGGACAGCTAGGGCACAGAGAAACCTATCTGGAAGAACAAAGCATGCAACCAAGCAAGCAATCCCCAAACCAACCAACCAGCCAACCAACCAACCAACCAACCAACCAACCAAAATAACCCAAATTGTAGATGCATGCACTTTCTTTGCTTTTAATAAAAATAAAATTTGCAGGCAGCTACTAGTGCCAGCAATCGAGTTAGGGCTTAAAGCCGTTTTGGTTACTGAGGAATATGTACTCTCCGAGTCCAAGTAGGACTTTGTGTTTGAGTAAAAGCCTTAGCGCCAAGAAATCAGTCCGTCTGCCCTGATGGGCTAGCTTTGTGTAGTGCCCTGCTCAGAGTGGGATGAGGCAATCTGGTGGCTGTCTTTAAGGGATTTGAGGGGACTGAGAAGAGAAAGGATCATGGCTTCCAGAGAGACATGGTCTCTTTCAGCAGCAGAGGCACAGTTCTCTTCTCTGCTACAGTGGGTGATCCTTCACGGTTTCTCCAGAGCCAGTGTGGGTGTACATTCCTCGCCTGGAGGATGCCCAGACACAGTGGAGGTGACAGCTTCCATTTTCACACACACGGAATGCAGAACACAGTTGGGGGGGAGGAAGGAATGGTTGCCTAGTTACAAGACTGTGGCCAGCCTCTGCCTGCAGCCATTTTGGTCTTCAGTCTTGACACCACCAGCTCCAGTCTTCTCTCCACTCCAAGCAGTCTCTCATTTGCATTCGCTGTAGGGCTGGCTGTGGAATCAGGAACACTATTTAAATGCAATCTAACATTTTTTTTTTTTTTGGTTCTTTTTTTTTCGGAGCTGGGGACCGAACCCAGGGCCTTGCACTTGCTAGGCAAGCGCTCTACCACTGAGCTAAATCCCCAACCCCGCAATCTAACATTTTTAACAAGACTGTGGGGCATTGAGCAGTGCTGTCTTTGTGCTGCAGTTTTACTATTAAGGAAGAAAGGGCTTGTTGACAGTATTTTTCCTGACAATAACTCATTAGCTGCTGTCACCAGCAAAAATTTTAATGGATTGTAGCTATGTGAGCCATATGTGTTATTCCTTTCTTTCTTACCCCCAGGGCCATTTAGGATGAAAGATTCTGAGGAAATGGACAACATATTGTCAAATTTAAAAGCATATGGAACCAAGCAGCGTCCTAGCGAAGACTCAAGGCCTCATAATCCAATATTTATAAGCAATTAAAGTTCACCAAGGTTTACGAAAACATGCCACAGCTGTGAATCAAATTAGTGCCTTGACCTACCCAATTAGACAAAGAAAACATCAATATCGTAATTAGGCAGCCAGCTATTTCCTCAGCACTAATGTAAATAACGATTATACTTTAAAAGCAAATGAACACTGTTTTCAAACAAACAAACAAACAAACAAACAAACAAACACCCTTTGCTAAAAGATGTAAGTTCCTGGGCGAGAGTAACTTTTTGTTTGATTAGGGGAATGACCAGAGGACTTGCTTTCTGATAACTCAGCAAAACTTTCCTTTCGTTTCTGATCAATCTCACGCTTTTGTGATAAGAATTGACTGCCCACAGATTTAATTCATTGCTTTTGTCAGTTTGGGTTGAAGAACAGAGAGAGCTTCAAGGCTTCAAGCAGGCCATGCTGAATAATTTATAAGGTGCACATGTAACAAAGTGTAAGCACCGGCGAATTCTTTCTGGGGAAGCCCTTTATCCTGGTCTGGTGGGGACGATGATTCAGGCCTGGGATGGGAGCTTCTGTCGTGATAGACAAGTGCTCACTTCTTGTCTCTGGTTTCCTAGTCTTAAGCTTTCTGCCTCTTCCTCCTCATCCCTCAGTCTCCAAGTACAGAAGCCACTTAAAGTTGCATGGTCTTGCAGATGTGCTCCAGAACTCAAGCTGAGGTTGTCACCTGTCAGCTGCGAGGAAATTCCAGAATCTTGTTATGTGGGAAGATGGCACCCATCAAAATTCTTTTGTTCCCAAAGTGGCCATTGAGAGACCCTTTTCCTTAAAATTTCCAAGACCAATCACACTTAGAAAAAGGTTTTGCTATAAAAAACAAAACAAAAAAAAAACAAAAAAAACCCAAAAAACAAAAACAAACAAACAAAAAAAACCCCAAAAACCAGTAGCTCACACATGTGAGTCTCAGTCAGTCTTTATGATTGCCATATTGTGTTTCTAGACATAAGGAGGTGATTCTGTTTCTCTTCTTTTCAAATTGACTTTTTCTTTTTTTTTTTCTTTTTTTTCTTTTTGGGCAGCATTCATCTTTATTACTCATCCTCGGGGTGAATTTAAGAGTCTTTTTGTGTTACATTGTTATTATTTTCTCCCAAGGATTCTTGGTGATACACAGGTAACCTAAAACTAAAAGACATTTTTTGTTTCTTTTAGATTTTAAAAAGCGTGTAAGGTACACAGGGTTGAAGCATTATCAATACATTTTGAAGATGATTCAAGAATAGTTTTCATTACCTTTCCAGACAGTGCTCTCTCTCTCTCTCTCTCTCTCTCTCTCTCTCTCTCTCTCTCTCTCTTTCTTTCTCTCTCTCTCTCTCTCTCTGTGTGTGTGTGTGTGTGTGTGTGTGTGTGTGTGTGTGTGTGTTTCTAGACAGGGTTTCTCCATGTAGCCCTGGCTCACCTGGAACTCATATTATAATGCTCTTGCTTCAGCCTTCTGAGTGCTGGGATTACAGGCATACTGTATTATACCCAGCTCTTATACTTTTAGATAAATCTGTGGAAAATCAGTAGGCCTCGAACTGAACGTCATCTCTCTTATTTTTCAGGCTATTTTTGTGACTTACTTGATGTTAATTGTCTCAATCACCTCTTTAAAGATACAATTACTTGTGTTTTCTTAGGCCCCTGAGCAGTTTCTCAGTTCTTCTGGAGTTTATGAAGATAATTCAGGCTGTAGTAAATACATTAAGAAATCCTCTTCATAATTTTGGGTTCTTGTCAGATCTGCCAACATGTACAGAATACACTCAAAATAAATATTTTCTTTAATCCTTTTATAAAACAGTGAACTCAAAATCTTGTAATATTCTTCTTTACCCTGGGTTGCCCATTTCTACTTTCTTTCAAATGAGAAACTGTGGGACAAGACCACTTATGGGATCGTGCAAATGGACAGGTACACAGAATTCCTCAACAGGAAAAGACTTTTTAAAATTAATGTTCTAGTTTCCTTTCTGTTGTTGCAATAAAATAGCCTCACAAAAGAGCAACTTATGGGAGAAAGGACTTGTTTGACTCACAATTCCACGTCACAGTTCATTGTTACAGGGGAGTCAAGGCAGGGACCCAAATGGCTAGGTGTAGCCCATCCACCATTAAGATCAGAGAGAAATAAGTGCATGTACACTTGTTTGCTTGTTGTGAACTAACTTTTCTCCCTCTTACACTGTTCAGGGCTCTTTGCTTAGGGAATGGTGCTGCCCACAGTGGACTAGGTCTTCCTACATCAAGTAACAATCAAGAAAACACCTGATGACATGCCTAAGGCCAATCAGAATGAGAAGATTTTTCATTAAGGCTCTTTCTTTCCAGATGATTCTAGGTTGCCTCAAGGGGACAGTAAAAACTAGCCAACACAATCAATATTCATTCTATCTATCTATCTATCTATCTATCTATCTATCTATCTATCTATCTATCTATCTATCTATCTAATCTATATATCATCTCTCTCTCTCTCTCTCTCTCTCTCTCTCTCTCTGTGTGTGTGTGTGTGTGTGTGTGTGCGCGCGTGTTACTGGGTATGTGTGAAGGTCAGACGACAACTTTTAAGAGCCATTCGTTTACTTCTACTATGTGGGTCCTGGGAAACAAATTTATCCTTGTCACAGACACCCTTTTACCCACTGAACTACCTCACTGGCCCAAATAAAAGACTTTTAAATGAGCATCAGTTAAATACTAATTCAGAGCATTTCTGGCCACCACACTTGTCTGTGTTACATTGTGTGACTTAACTCAGCCTTGGTTCTGAGCACACAACATATACACTTCATACCGCACATTTCAGTTACACCGTACAATGGAGACACATTTGCCCACATCAGAGACAATTCCGTGTTATAAATTAGACTGTTTTTATTGCACATGCAAACTTTTCTGCTCTTATAGAAACATAGTGGTTTAATTATGGAAGACAAAGGGTTCTAATATTGTCCCACCATGACTCCCAGCATTCACGTTAGTATATACTTCTGGACTTTGCTGTGTTATTTTGCTGGATTTTAACATTGACATTAAGTTGTGGACATGAGTTTCATAAAAAAAAAAGTCATTAAATTAATTTTGGTCTGGGATGAGGCCAAGCTTCCCGACACTCTCTGAGACGGTCGGAAGTGCTGTTCTGAGGTTTTGTTCTATGCATTAATACTGCAGAGTTTGTTTTCCTGCCTTGAGGGTTAAGTATCAGTCAATTTTGAAAAACGCTGATGACGCTGTATGTCTGACAGTATCAAGTGTTCAGCCACAGTTTGGTTTAATAACTGAAACATCCATCTCATTAGTATGCAAATTTGCTTTCACTTTGCCACAGTGGTAAAGTTATATGTACACCAAATAATTGCTTTAAAGTAAGTCTGTTTATAATTGATTGTCAGTCACTGCTGGGTTTGTAGGCCTATTCTAGTTACCTCTGTATACCCAAGGCCACATAAAACTATCACTAAGGCTGGGCATTGTCTATTAGAAAATTAAACAAACCTACATTTTCTAGAGATTTTTTTTTTTTGAGACAGGATTTCATTGTGTAGCTCTAGTTGGCCGATATCATTATATACATTGTGTAGAAGTTAGCCTTGAACTCACAGAGATCTACCTGCCTCTGCTGCCCTAGTGCCGGCATTAAAGGTGTATTCCAACAGAAAAGGTTTCTTAGAGATTTGACTACTCTTTGGCCAGTTTTTCACTGGCCCATGTTACATTTCAAGGCCACAAAACATCCTCTCTATTCTTCCAAATTTTGAACATTTTCTCCTACTAATTCAAAGTTACATTTATCTCAAAATGCCATTAAATCCTTTAGAATCTATTCTTCAATCTGTAGAGTATCCAAGAGTTGATAGCTTTTGTATTTTTTTCCTTAGCTCTCTTTTATTGCAATGTAAACGCACCTCACTTGTGAAATTAGAATTTGTGAGCTGTAATAATCCTTCCTGAACATGAAGGTTATTATTCAAAGACACTGGCCTCCTCATCTTTGCAATAATTAATTCTTTACATGCTTTCTTTTATCTCCTTGCCTTTCAGTACTTTTTTTTCTCTTTTGTCCACAGTTCTTGGAGGTGTCAAGTCCAAATACACTATTATTTTCTGAAGAGCTTAACAAATGCCAAGGGCACATGGCACCCCCCTCCACTGCAAGCATTTTACAGGACAGCACTCTAGAGTTTTAACTAATATATCAAAGCACGAAACATCATAATTTGCCAAATATTATAGTTTCCTTATGCTGCTTACTCATTAATAATTTGTTTAATGCTGTATTCATTTACCTGTATATTCACTAAAACTTTTACCATGCTGGTAATATGAGATGCATGACATTTACTTAGTCTTCTACTTGTTTTTAAGTACGTGACTGATGTTAACTATTTTTTGTTGCTGTAGAGATGGACTCTAGAAATTATTCATCTCCCCAAACTGAAAATCTACCCCATGCAGTAAATCCATGCTTCCTCTTTACCAGCCCACGGGAAGCCTTATTCTATTGTCCATTTCTGTGAGTGATTACTTCATGTTCCTCAGAGGAGTGAGACGGGAATAGATTTGCCTCCTTGCAGCTGACCCATTTTTCTTAGCACAATTTCTGCCCATGTAATAACTCGTGTCAAAATTTCTTTTCTTTTTGTAATTGAGTAATATTCCATTGTATGTACAGGTTACATTTTGTTGAGCCATTCAGATTTCAGTGAACACTTCTTGCTTTCTGCTTTTGGCTATTTTGTGTGTGTGTGTGTGTGTGTGTGTGTATGTGTGTGTGTGTGTGTGTGTGTGTGTGTGTAGCCCAGATGACCTTTCTTTTGAGACAGTCTCTTACTGGGATCTGACATGTCAGCTAGGCTCACCAGAGCCCTAATTTCTATTCTTCATCGATTACATTTGAATCAAAACTTCCAATTAACTGGAATAAAATGAACTAAATCTCTGAAGCTTATGCCAGTCATTACACAACCATTCCTGTCCTATGGCTATGCCAAGGCCTCACATATTGCCTCATTGCCAGTTCTCATTCCCCTCACAGGAATGCCTTATTTTTATGATTAATGTGAGAGAGCAACATCCTGTCCTTTAGCAACTGCTCTGTACTTCCTCCAACGTAAACACAGCTCAAACACAATCCTGCATTTCCCTCCATGCCTTTGCTCGTCTTTGACAGAGCATTAGAGTTCGTCAAGAATATCATAGAGGGATGTGAGAGAAAACCCATCGCTAGCATGGGACAAACAGATGCAAGGATCCTACCGATCCACGTTTGCTTGTGTTTGTCTGCATGTCTGGAGATCAAACTTGGGACCATTGCTTTAATACTGAGCTTTGCCCCCCAGCCTTTCCAAACATTTTTTAGTTTTGTTTGTTTGAGACAGAGTCTTCTTACCAATATCAAGGTGGCCTGAACTCATTCTTTCTCCAGGCTGGCTTTGACCTTGAGATCTTCTTATCTTATCTCCTGGAGTAGCTGGGATCACAGGCCATGCCAACAGGCTAGGTTTGCCTATTCTTGTTAAAGATAATGCATTTAAGACAATGATTTCTTAAAAGCTCAAGTTTATACTGAACTGGTCATGTTTTCATGGTGTTGGCAAGCAACTGTTTAGTCCAAAGCTTAGACCTAATGACTTTGTTTTAAGAATATTCTTTAATAATGATTGAATTCATTATTTCTTTTCCTCAGGAAAGAGTTAAAAATCACAGAATAAGACTTCTAAAAATTAACAAGAATGCAGACATATGTCTTTCTGAAGGAGAAAAAAAAATCAATGATGTCTTCCAGGCTCAGACTTCCACACTAATCACTCATTAGCCTGTGACTTAATTCTTTGTGTTCCTTACCCATATGGACATCAGCCTGTGGTCATTTGGCTTCTCTTAAAAGTTATTTCTGCTGAAGTCTTCTAGAATAGGCAACAGCAGGGCAACATTTACTCAAATAAATGAAACATTTCCAGTCATAGCCCGCCACTCTCTTTCTACCCTGAGATAACATTTTTGGAGGAAACAAATATGATTCTATTTGGTTTTTAAAAGCTGGACAAAAATAGATATGAAAAGTCACTTCTGCTTGTTACTGACAGTTGAAAAGATTTCCACTCTAACACTTGAAGAAATGGTGGCCTAAAGTGTCTACTTGATAAACAGTTAGGTATTTAATGTCACTCTGTTCCCTGAGAATTATATGTTGAAATTTTCCTGAAAATTGCAGGAAATAAAATAGTGAGTACAGAGTGGAGGAAGAACAGGAGTGAAGCTCTGAGGGCCAGCAGAATGGATGGAAACAGGAAACCATGGGAGCGAGAAGGTGGGGGAACCTTGTGGAATGTACCAGAAACCTGAGAGGTGAGGGAATCTCAGGAATCAAAGGGAGGGACCTTAGATGAAATGACCAACAGTGGGAAGAGGAAAGAGGGAGCTTTCCAGTAGAAAGACAGGGCATCAAGTGGAGGAATGGGGTTGCCATTCCACTCCGACCCAGAATTGTTTGTCTGAAAGAACTGCAGGGACAAAAATGGAGAGGAGACTGAGCGAAAGGAGGTCCAGTGACCGGCCCAACTTGGGAGGCTCCAAGGCCTGACACTATTACTGATTCTATGGAGTGCTTATAGACAGGAGCCTAGCATGGCTGCTCTCTGAGAGGCCCAACAAGCAGCTGACTGAGACAGACATGGATTCTTACACCCAACCAATGGATTGAAGGTGGGGACCCCTGTGGTTGGATTAGGGAAAGGCTGGAAGAAGTTGTGGAGGAGGGCAACCCCATAGGAAGACCAGCAGTCTCAAATAACTTGGACCTGCAAGATCTCTCAGACACTGAGCCACCAACCAGGTAGGATACATTAGATGGTATGAGGCCCCGACACATATAAAGCCTGATCTGGCCTCAGTGAGAGAAGATGTACCTAACACTCAAGACACTTGAGGCCCCAGGGAATGGGGAGGTCTGGTATGGTGGGGTGGGGTGGAGGAATGGAATAAAGAACAGTTAGAGGATGGACCTGGAGGGAGGTAACGACTGGACTGTAAAAAAAACGATTAAAGATAATTTAAAAATTATAAAAAATGAAATCCGTAGAGTACTTCTAACATATATGCATATCAGACTGACCTTAACAGCATAGAGAACAATAAAGAACAGAAAAATTTATAAGAAATAAAATAGTGAGTTCCTAACAGATATTTATCATACACTGTTATAAATAAATAAATTTATTATTTATAACAGTGTTATTAAAGTTTAATCGTTGATATACATCTTGATACCTAGAAGATATTATAGGATCGAATTGTCTCCAATACAAAAATGTTCCCTTAAGAAGAATTGACATGTCCAAATTAGACCCGAGAAGAAATAAAAAAGTTGAATAGTCCTATGTGGTCCTGAGATATGAACAGATGTCTGTTCACCTCAGATTGGGAAGTGAGAACAGACCAAACTAAGATTTCCATTAAAGTTCAGTTTGCTGTACCAGTAAGTTTATGGAGATTAAAGGTCAGGGTTTGCTTACGGAAGCATGGCTGAGAGCTTTGCTGAGATCTACATGAGTTTGGAATTGACATGACTTGGATGCTGGGGAGTGAAGACAACTGGGGTATATGTACAGAAAACCTGGGACTGGATGGAAGACTCACTAGTATCCTGGGAACTCACTTACTATATATTGCCAAATGAGGGGACAGGCTCCCTAATCTTACTAGGATGCCTCTGTAGGGGAGCAGTCTTCAGCTTCCCCAAGAGGAAGTTTGCAGTTGGTGATTTCTGCACACAATGTCAACATCTTTACTTGACCAGGGGAAGGCCTGAGGCAATGGGGTGTTTGACATGGCCATGCTCAGGCCAACAATGGACCTTTACTCAGGTCTTAATCCTCTACTCACCAGGCTTGCTTACTGGAGCTTGGGTAAGGGCTTTTGTATACAGGAGTATGGGTGTGAGCTTACTTACAGGAATGGTAACACCAAAAGAGTTACATCACTGAAAAGTTCCACTCATCATGAGTGATGGTGTAAAGGAAACTTCATCCTGGAGTCTCACTTTTAGTCCACCTTCTGCCTCCCATAGGCTGCAGTGCCTCTCAAGATCATGAATATTCATGTCTGCTGGACTAAAGTCTCTGCTCCATGATGGCTGACAGTCAAGTCAGGATCAGGAGATCACTTTATTCCAAAACCCTACAACTATGGATATAGATGTGTAGAAACTATATACTAAAACCTGTAGAACCTTTGAAAAGAAAATTTTAAAAATATAGACAAAAGGATATATTTGCCAGTCACATTTGAAAATCTCGACACAGTTAAGAAAACATTTCAAGAAAATATCAATAGGAAAGAACTTTCTACACAGACCTCAATAGCATAGGAAATAGCTTCAAGAATTGACAAGTGGAGCTACATGAAGCCTATATGTACCATGTACTATGTGGGAGTTAACATACTAATATTATTCCTAAGAAGATTGGAATAAAAGAACATGAGTCTGTCAATGGATATCAAGGGAAATCAGGGCAATATGGTAAACTGTAGCCAAGGAAATCAACCCAGCTTATGAATTTATTGTTATCCAATAACTTCCTACATTATATGAAAACCAAAATGTATCTATCTATATTTCTGCTATAGCATGCCCTAAGTTTTTTTTATTTTATTTTATTTTATTTTATTTTTTTATTATCTTGAGTATTTCTTATATACATTTCAAGTGTTATTCCCTTTCCCGGTTTCCGGACAGACATCACCCTCCCCCCTCCCCTTCCTTGTGGGTGTTCCCCTCCCAAACCTCCCCCCATTGCCACCCTCCCCGCATAGTCTAGTTCACTGGGGGTTCAGTCTTAGCAGGACCCAGGGCTTCCCCTTCCACTGGTGCTCTTACTAGGATATTCATTGCTACCTATGGGGACAGAGTCCAGGGTCAGTCCATGTATAGTCTTTAGGTAGTGGCTTAGTCCCTGGAAGCTCTGGTTGCTTGACATTGTTGTACTTTTGGGGTCTCGAGCCCCTTCAAGCTCTTCCAGTTCTTTCTCTGATTCCTTCAACAGGGGACCTATTCTCAGTTCAGTGGCTTGCCGCTGGCATTCGCCCCTGTACTTGCTGTATTCTGGCTGTGTCTCTCAGGAGCGATCTACATCCGGCTCCTGTCGGTCTGCACTTCTTTGCTTCATCCATCTTGTCTAATTGGGTGGCTGTATATGTATGGGCCACCCGTGGGGCAGGCTCTGAATGGGTGTTCCTTCAGTCTCTGTTTTAATCTTTGCCTCTCCCTTCCCTGCCAAGGGTATTCTTTTTCCTCATTTAAAGAAGGAGTGAAGCATTCACATTTTGATCATCCGTCTTGAGTTTCCTTTGTTCTAGGGATCTAGGGTAATTCAAGCATTTGGGCTAATAGCCACTTATCAATGAGTGCATACCATGTATGTCTTTCTGTGAGTGGGTTAGCTCACTCAGGATGATATTTTCCAGTTCCAACCATTTGCCTACGAATTTCATAAACTCGTTGTTTTTGATAGCTGAGTAATATTCCATTGTGTAGATGTACCACATTTTCTGTATCCATTCCTCTGTTGAAGGGCATCTGGGTTCTTTCCAGTTTCTGGCTATTATAAATAAGGCTGCGATGAACATAGTGGAGCACGTGTCTCTTTTATATGTTGAGGCATCTTTTGGGTATATGCCCAAGAGAGGTATGGCTGGATCCTCAGGCAGTTCAATGTCCAATTTTCTGAGGAACCTCCAGACTGATTTCCAGAATGGTTTTACCAGTCTGCAATCCCACCAACAATGGAGGAGTGTTCCTCTTTCTCCACATCCTCGCCAGCATCTGCTGGCACCTGAGTTTTTGATCTTAGCCATTCTCACTGGTGTGAGGTGAAATCTCAGGGTTGTTTTGATTTGCATTTCCCTTATGACTAAAGATGTTGAACATTTCTTTAGGTGTTTCTCAGCCATTCGGCATTCCTCAGCTGTGAATTCTTTGTTCAGCTCTGAACCCCAATTTTTAATAGGGTTATTTGTTTCCCTGCGGTCTAACTTCTTGAGTTCTTTGTATATTTTGGATATAAGGCCTCTATCTGTTATAGGATTGGTAAAGATCTTTTCCCAATCTGTTGGTTGTCGTTTTGTCCTAACCACAGTGTCCTTTGCCTTACAGAAGCTTTGCAGTTTTATGAGATCCCATTTGTCGATTCTTGATCTTAGAGCATAAGCCATTGGTGTTTTGTTCAGGAAATTTTTTCCAGTGCCCATGTGTTCCAGATGCTTCCCTAGTTTTTCTTCTATTAGTGTGAGTGTGTCTGGTTTGATGTGGAGGTCCTTGATCCACTTGGACTTAAGCTTTGTACAGGGTGATAAGCATGGATCGATCTGCATTCTTCTACATGTTGCCCTCCAGTTGAACCAGCACCATTTGCTGAAAATGCTATCTTTTTTCCATTGGATGGTTTTGGCTCCTTTGTCAAAAATCAAGTGACCATAGGTGTGTGGGTTCATTTCTGGGTCTTCAATTCTATTCCATTGGTCTATCTGTCTGTCTCTGTACCAATACCATGCAGTTTTTATCACTATTGCTCTGTAATACTGCTTGAGTTCAGGGATAGTGATTCCCCCTGAAGTCCTCTTATTGTTGAGGATAGCTTTAGCTATCCTGGGTTTTTTGTTATTCCAGATAAATTTGCAAATTGTTCTGTCTAACTCTTTGAAGAATTGGATTGGTATTTTGATGGGGATTGCATTGAATCTGTAGATTGCTTTTGGTAAAATGGCCATTTTTACTATATTAATCCTGCCAATCCATGAGCATGGGAGATCTTTCCATCTTCTGAGGTCTTCTTCAATTTCTTTCCTCAGTGTCTTGAAGTTCTTATTGTACAGATCTTTTACTTGCTTTGTTAAAGTCACACCGAGGTACTTTATATTATTTGGGTCTATTATGAAGGGTGTCGTTTCCCTAATTTCTTTCTCGGCTTGTTTCTCTTTTGTATAGAGGAAGGCAACTGATTTATTTGAGTTAATTTTATACCCAGCCACTTTGCTGAAGTTGTTTATCAGCTTTAGTAGTTCTCTGGTGGAACTTTTGGGATCACTTAAATATACTATCATATCATCTGCAAATAGTGATATTTTGACCTCTTCTTTTCCGATCTGTATCCCCTTGATCTCCTTTTGTTGTCTGATTGCTCTGGCTAGAACTTCAAGAACTATATTGAATAAGTAGGGAGAGAGTGGGCAGCCTTGTCTAGTCCCTGATTTTAGTGGGATTGCTTCAAGTTTCTCTCCATTTAGTTTAATGTTAGCAACTGGTTTGCTGTATATGGCTTTTACTATGTTTAGGTATGGGCCTTGAATACCTATTTTTTCCAGGACTTTTATCATGAAGGGGTGTTGAATTTTGTCAAATGCTTTCTCAGCATCTAATGAAATGATCATGTGGTTCTGTTCTTTCAGTTTGTTTATATGATGGATCACGTTGATGGTTTTCCTTATATTAAACCATCCCTGCATGCCTGGGATGAAGCCTACTTGATCATGGTGGATGATTGTTTTGATGTGCTCTTGAATTCGGTTTGCCAGAATTTTATTGAGTATTTTTGCGTCGATATTCATAAGGGAAATTGGTCTGAAGTTCTCTTTCTTTGTTGGGTCTTTGTGTGGTTTAGGTATAAGAGTAATTGTGGCTTCATAGAAGGAATTCGGTAGGGCTCCATCTGTTTCAATTTTGTGGAATAGTTTGGATAATATTGGTATAAGGTCTTCTATGAAGGTTTGATAGAATTCTGCACTAAACCCGTCTGGACCTGGGCTCTTTTTGGTTGGGAGACCTTTAATGACTGCTTCTATTTCCTTAGGAGTTATGGGGTTGTTTAACTGGTTTATCTGTTCCTGATTTAACTTCGATACCTGGTATCTGTCTAGGAAATTGTCCATTTCCTGAAGATTTTCAAGTTTTGTTGAATATAGGCTTTTATAGTAAGATCTGATGATTTTTTGAATTTCCTCTGAATCTGTAGTTATGTCTCCCTTTTCATTTCTGATTTTGTTAATTTGGACGCACTCTCTGTGTCCTCTCGTTAGTCTGGCTAAGGGTTTATCTATCTTGTTGATTTTCTCAAAGAACCAACTTTTGGTTCTGTTGATTCTTTCTATGGTCCTTTTTGTTTCTACTTGGTTGATTTCAGCTCTGAGTTTGATTATTTCCTGCCTTCTACTCCTCCTGGGTGTATTTGCTTCTTTTTGTTCTAGAGCTTTTAGGTGTGCTGTCAAGCTGCTGACATATGCTCTTTCCTGTTTCTTTCTGCAGGCACTCAGCGCTATGAGTTTTCCTCTTAGCACAGCTTTCATTGTGTCCCATAAGTTTGGGTATGTTGTATCTTCATTTTCATTAAATTCTAAAAAGTTTTTAATTTCTTTCTTTATTTCTTCCTTGACCAGGTTATCATTGAGTAGAGCATTGTTCAATTTCCACGTATATGTGGGCATTCTTCCCTTATTGTTATTGAAGACCAGTTTTAGGCCGTGGTGGTCCGATAGCACGCATGGGATTATTTCTATTTTTCTGTACCTGTTGAGGCCCGTTTTTTGACCAATTATATGGTCAATTTTGGAGAAAGTACCATGAGGAGCTGAGAAGAAGGTATATCCTTTTGCTTTAGGATAGAATGTTCTATAAATATCCGTTAAGTCCATTTGGCTCATGACTTCTCTTAGTCTGTCTACATCTCTGTTTAATTTCTGTTTCCATGATCTGTCCATTGATGAGAGTGGGGTGTTGAAATCTCCCACTATTATTGTGTGAGGTGCAATGTGTGTTTTGAGCTTTAGTAAGGTTTCTTTTACATATGTAGGTGCCCTTGTATTTGGGGCATAGATATTTAGGATTGAGAGTTCATCTTGGTGGATTTTTCCTTTGATGAATATGAAGTGTCCTTCCTTATCTTTTTTGATGACTTTTAGTTGGAAATTGATTTTATTTGATATTAGAATGGCTACTCCAGCTTGCTTCTTCTGACCATTTGCTTGGAAAATTGTTTTCCAGCCTTTCACTCTGAGGTAATGTCTGTCTTTGTCTCTGAGGTGTGTTTCCTGTAGGCAGCAGAATGCAGGGTCCTCGTTGCGTATCCAGTTTGTTAATCTATGTCTTTTTATTGGGGAGTTGAGGCCATTGATATTGAGAGATATTAAGGAATAGTGATTATTGCTTCCCGTTATATTCATATTTGGAAGTCAGGTTATGTTTGTGTGCTTTCATTCTCTTTGTTTTGTTGCCAAGATGATTAGTTTCTTGCTTCTAGGGTATAGCTTGCCTCCTTATGTTGGCCTTTACCCTTTATTATCCTTTGTAGTGCTGGACTTGTAGAAAGATATTGTGTAAATTTGGTTTTGTCATGGAATATCTTGGTTTCTCCATCTATGTTAATTGAGAGTTTTGCAGGATACAGTAACCTGGGCTGGCATTTGTGTTCTCTTAGGGTCTGTATGACATCTGTCCAGGATCTTCTGGCCTTCATAGTTTCTGGCGAAAAGTCTGGTGTGATTCTGATAGGTCTGCCTTTATATGTTACTTGTCCTTTTTCCCTTACTGCTTTTAATATTCTTTCTTTATTTTGTGCGTTTGGTGTTTTGACAATTATGTGACGGGAGGTGTTTCTTTTCTGGTCCAATCTATTTGGAGTTCTGTAGGCTTCTTGTATGCCTATGGGTATCTCTTTTTTTAGGTTAGGGAAGTTTTCTTCTATGATTTTGTTGAAGATATTTAGTGGTCCTTTGAGCTGGGAGTCTTCACTCTCTTCTATACCTATTATCCTTAGGTTTGATCTTCTCATTGAGTCCTGGATTTCCTGTATGTTTTGGACCAGTAGCTTTTTCCGCTTTACATTATGTTTGACAGTTGAGTCAATGATTTCTATGGAATCTTCTGCTCCCGCGATTCTCTCTTCCATCTCTTGAATTCTGTTGGTGAAGCTTGTATCTACAGCTCCTTTTCTTTTCTTTTGATTTTCTATGTCCAGGGTTGTTTCCATGTGTTCTTTCTTGATTGCTTCTATTTCCATTTTTAATTCCTTCAACTGTTTGATTGTGTTTTCCTGGAATTCTTTCAGGGATTTTTGCGATTCCTCTCTGTAGGCTTCTACTTGTTCTCTAAGGGAGTTCTTTATGTCTTTCTTGAAGTCCTCCAGCATCATGATCAAATATGATTTTGAAACTAGGTCTTGCTTTTCTGGTGTGTTTGGATATTCCGTGTTTGCTTTGGTGGGAGAATTGGGCTCCGATGATGCCATGTAGTCTTGGTTTCTGTTGCTTGGGTTCCTGCGCTTGCCTCTCGACATCAGATTATCTCTAGTGTTACTTTGTTCTGCTATTTCTGACAGTGGCTAGACTGTCCTATAACCTGTGTGTCAGGAGTGCTGTAGACCTGTTTTCCTGTTTTCTTTCAGCCAGTTATGGGGACAGAGTGTTCTGCTTTCGGGCGTGTAGTTTTTCCTCTCTACAGGTCTTCAGCTGTTCCTGTGGGCCTGTGTCTTGAGTTCACCAGGCAGGTTTCTTGCAGGGGAAAAGTTGGTCCTACCTGTGGTTCCAAGGCTCAAGTTTTCTCGTGGGGTACTGCCTAAGTCCTCTCCGCTGTGGCAGCAACCGGGAAAATCTGTGCCGCTCCTTCCGGGAGCCTCCGTGCACCACGGTTTCAGATGATGTTTGGTGTTTTCCTCTGGCGCCTGGATGTGCACAGAGTGCAGTCTCTTCTGGTTTCCCAGGCGTGTCTGCCTGTCTGAAGGTTCAGCTCTCCCTCCCACGGGATTTGGGTGCAGAGAACTGTTTATCCGGTCTGTTTCCTTCAGGTTCCGGCAGTGTCTCAGGCGCAGGGGTCCTGCCGCTCCCGGGCCCTCCCCTATGGGAACCCAGAGGCCTTATACAGTTGCCTCTTGGGCCAGGGATGTGATGCCCTAAGTTTTATCCTCAGCATACACTCTCTCTCTCTCTCTCTCTCTCTCTCTCTCTCTCTCTCTCTCTCACACACACACACACACACACACTTGTTTAGCATACAGTATTCCAATCATACCACAGAAAAAACATACAGAATAAGAAGTAGATGGAAACACAATTGGTACTTGGGATTGTCAACATTCAGTGACTAATTAGCATGAACACAAGCTGTAGATAAATAATCAGTAGTTGTAAAAGGAAGAGGCCATCAAAAGAGAAGATTTTTTTTTCTAGAATAAATGAATGGTGACAAGTGTTGAAGACTGTTCTAAACTGGCAAAAAACCCAAACCAAACTAAATCAACCAACCAACCAACCAACCAACCAACCAACCAACCCACCAACTGTCTAGCCAGTGAAAACACTAAGGTAAAGATCAGTAGTAGAATTAGAAAGACTCCTGTTGGTATGGACAGAAGTTTTTGTTTTCTGTTTTTTGGGTTTTTAAAAAAGTTATTATTATTGTTATTATAGGGATAGTTAAATTCACATCTTGAAGTTATAACTATGTTTAGGGTCAGAGCTCAAGCCTAGGAACCTTTAACCAGGGACCACCTGGTTAATGTGCCACCTTTCCTCAATACTGCAACTGAAGAAGTGGTAATAATGACAATCAGAGAAATATCTACTTATTGGGATTGCATTGGAAAGAGGATGAAATAAAAAGGACCAGTGACCCCAAACCCCACCCCAACACCTTTAAAGCTCATCTAAGGGTCCTGATATATGACTTAGGTTTAAATAGGGGTTAAGAGGAATGCATAGCCAAGCAGTCTTGGTCAGTGTGTGGCTTTAATCATGACTGACATATCTGTTATTCCTTAGGCTTCCAGCTGCCATTGTGTTCTGCAAGTTTTAGCACCATGTAAAGTCTCTTTCAAGGAGATAAGCTCCTTGACCAGATGACATCAGCCTCAGGACTTTTCCTTCTCTCTGCCTGAGATTCTTGGAGAATTCACAATCCTTCAGGCCTGGCTAATTCTCTCAATAGTATTATAGACAAAAGAGGGACACAAATGTTTCCTCAGCATATCTGTGCTCCTGTTATAAGGTAATAGTGCAAGATGAAGAATTTGTTGTGTAAAATAGCAGATTGGGTTACACAGTCTAATCTCTATGTAGGAATTAGAGTCTTGTTCTGAAGGTCGGCTTACAGATCCCAAAATGTAAGTACCAGGACTCAGCAGATACCGTCTTAACCAAGCGATGCAGGCTAGTATCTTTAGTAACAGGATAAACAAATACGATGTGTGTCCCTGAATGAGATTAACTTTAAGGCTCCAACATGATTTATGTAGAATTTCTGCCAACTATGGATAATCTGGACTTAGTTATGAGTAAATAATCACACAGATGCAAATTGAATTGGCTTGTTCTTTAGAAACAAGACAAAACAAAAATCCATTTTATGAAAGAAAAAGGAAGGCCCGAGTACTGCTTCAGATTACAGCACGCTAAACAGGCGACTAAATGTAATTGGTGGTGCTGAGATGTATCTTGAATCCACAAGGGAAAAATCCTAGAAAAGATGTTACAAAGAAAACTGATTAGATTTGAATATGAGCTATGTATTAGATAATTGTCTTACAGCAGTGTCAGAGTTTCCAGAATCCTTGTTTCTCTTCTGATTATGTGAGACAATAGACTGTTCTCAAGAGGATGAAGTATTTGGGGATGGTGGGTTATAAAGCTGCAATTTGCTTTCAGTTGATTCAGTAAGATACATACACATAATGCACACACACACACACACAGACACACACACACACACACACACACACACACACACACACACACACTGTACATACCTACACACAGATAAAGCAAACCACACAGAAGCTTAGCAACCCATTATCCTATTATTGCAGCTCTTCTGTCAATCAAATTTCTCTCTACAATTAAGAAATATTCATAAACAGTTGGAGCCATATACAATGCTCTACTTTATTCCTAGCTCCCCCCCCCAAATATCCTATACAGTATAGGGAGAATGGTTCCAAGCGTTAGCAACAGCACTGGTCTATGGCCACCAATGTAATTTGAAACTTAATTTTCAAGGTTAAAAGGAGAACCAGTAAAGGCATCACTCTTGACCTTCAATCTGCAAGACAGACTGCTACAGTTGCTGAGATTACCTTTCCTGTTAAAAATCGTCACGATGGCATACACCAGGAGTTAACCAGAGTCAATTAGCATGCTTGGAGCTGAGTCTGTCACGTGGGTGCTAATGCCAGACATCACAGGGAACATGAAAGTCAAGGCGATTGTGCATGCCCCAGTGTGGAAGCTTAGACAAAGCCACAGCATCTCAGAGACAGGGAACAGTACAATAAAGACACTTCAAAGAATGAGAAAGGCGGCGACCCGCCATGTTTCTTAGACCTTGAATTAGATTTATATCCAAAGAAGATATGAGAAAATGATCACCATTGTCCACTCTGCCATTTTATAGAAAAGGACATTTTTAACACAGAATACTATTTTTGGATGATACCAAAGTTCTTAAAGACAAAATAAATTTAACTTTATCGAGGGGAAGAAAAGAACAGGAAGAGAAGCTTAATAAACAGTGCCAACCAAACAACTACAGGAGTTATAAGAAAGTGATGTGTTTACTTTAATTATTTAAAGTTTTTTTTTTTTGTTATAGTTGACATGTGTTACTATGGGGCTCTACTGGAGCTCAGAGAATGACTTTCAAGGTCAGTTTGTTAATCCCAAAGGTGGGATCGGAAAGACCATTGACCCAAATCGTCATGGTCAAATTAATTTAACCAAGCAATTAATTAAAACAAGCTTTTAAATTCCTGTACAGAATCACCTCCCTCTCAGACAGGGTTTGAGAGGTCATCCTCGGATGTGAGAAAGACAAAGTTTTTATAGCTCAGGGGTAGTGGGTTTCCAAAGGGGGGATTTTGTGAGCAAAACAGAATCAGTTACAGGAACAGGACACAAGGATAACAAGTTAGTCATCAGGACCTCTTGAAACAAAGACACGATTGCAAGGAGGTCGTAACAACAAGTAATCATAGCAAGGTAGCCATAACAACCCTTTTGGAACAAAGGTAGGGTTTCGAGATGGTTATAAACAACTTTTTGAAGCAATAACATGCCATTCCTGGAACATGCAGTACGGAACTTTTTGTGGAGGTTACAGGTGGGGCATAGCTCAGTCTTTGAGAAATGGCGGTTTATCATACATAGGAGTGAACCTAGTTTGTCTTTGCTGTAAGTTGGCTTTTAAGGCTAAGATAGGGACAGGCTGGTCCTTCAAGTTCTCTCCTTCCACTTTGTGAGACCTTGGGATCAGACTTGGTCATCAAGCTTGCAAGAAAATGCTTTTACCTTCAGAACCAATGCATCACCATTATTTATTTGTATTTAATATATTGAGGAGGAATGAAGCTCTCTGAGCCCTTGGGTGGACATAGTCAATGAGGGTAATAGAAAAAAGTTCTGGAGAATTCTCACTTGGAAAATAACACCAAGGAAAAGGTTGTCTTGCTTTTTCTTTTATAGCATGCCTTTGGTTTTGGTGGGTTTCAAATACACGGCTATGAAGAATTTAATTACTTATGTCAATAAATACTATCTTGAGATTTTCATCATGTGATCATAAATCCAAAAGTATTTAAGAAGATATAAGATAAGTTATTTATATAAGAATATACATACATACATACATACATACATACATACATACATACATATGTACTATTAGAGTTATTATACAATGCTTTCAGGGAACTAAGAGAAATAGTGAACTACATTATTGACTTAACCCTTCAGTGATTCCTAATTTTAACCAAATAAAGATAAATGAAATACCTGTTCCACATGAGAAGCAAGGTTAGAAACCAAGTGTAAATATTAAGACAGTATTTTGTACTCTTGGTGAATATTTTCTTTCTTTCTTTTTTTTTTTTCCGGAGCTGAGGACCGAACCCAGGGCCTTGCGCTTGCTAGGCAAGCGCTATACCACTGAGCTAAATCCCCAACCCCCTTGGTGAATATTTTAATGGGCATACTTAAACAGAGACTTTTCAGGAAAGAACAGCAAGCCTTACTCCACTGAACAGGTTAATGAATCTCCATTTAATTTAAAAAGAAATAGTTGTATAATAGTCAAGGAACGTTATTGGAAAACTTTAAAAATGTTGCTTCGTAGGGGTTAAGGAGATGGCTCAGTCAGGAATGTGTCCATTTCGTGATCATGAAGACCTGAGTTTAGACAAAGCCACAATATTTTATAAATGGACAACAACATCTCAAAATCATCAGAATAAATTAATGAAATCATTAAAATAAATGAGAAAGAAAGAGAAAAAAAAAACCTGTCTGCAAGAAATGGCTCACAGCACTATTGTTCTCTACTAAAAGGCAAGTTAAAACAATGTTCTGACTCATGCACAGCAGACTTTAAGAACATGGAGCAATTGGAATACCTGTTCCCTAATGGTGGAAATGTAGCAATGCAAACCCTGTGAAAAAAGTACAGAAGTGTCTAAAAACAAAATTAAGCATGTAGTTATCAGATGATTTAGCAATTCCACTCATACCATTATAATTTAGAAAAATAAAAATACATATCCAGATAAAACCTTAAAAAAGTAAAAAATAAATAAATGGACAACAATACAATAAAAATGTTCCAAACAACGAGAAAACCACCCACATAAAAGCCAGGCAAGCAGCTGCTCTACAAAGCCTGTGCTGGAGGCGGAGACAGAAGATCCCTGGATCTTGATGACCAGCTATTCTAGATGATACGGTAATTTTCAGGTTCAGCGAGAGACCCTGTCTGAAAGAATGGAGTGGAAAGAAGTATAGGAGGACACATGACCTGGATCTCTACTGAATTATCAAAAAAATGCTTTATCATTTTGCCTTTGTCCTAAGAAACAATGCGTCTCCTTACCCCATTTTCATGAATATCACGTTGGAAAGGAAGTTGTTTAATTATGGTTACACTTGTCGATGTTGAACGTGTGCCCACTCTACCTCGCATCTTTCCTGCCACACGCTCGCCCCAATGCAAATGGCGTAGTGAACTTGTGGAACGCTTCAAACTTTCTCGAAAACTTAAGTTCGACGCTAATGACCCCTTCACTCTAACATCTTGCTAAATCTTCCAGCCAGTTGACTAATGATGACATTCATCTCTGTCTGCCTGACTGCTGTGTCCAGGAAAGCTTAAAAACCATGTGTTTTAAGTAGTGAGGTGCATATTTAACAGGCAAGAGGAAATCTGGCACCAAGGATAGCTGTCAATCAAACCAGCCCGTCCTGCTCTTTTATAACCAGAAAAATGCTGATAAAAATGGATGCGACTGATAAAATTAAACAGGGAATACAAAACTGAAGACATTTGAGCTCTTCTTGGTATATCTTGTCATAGGTCATTGTGATGTAGTTTATGCTAAGAATGGCATTAGAATAGGAGATACGTTTCTCTCACAGTGTAGTACTTGATAAATTTTTATTGCAAAGTAATCCAAGCATTATGTTTACTTACATTTACAAATACATAATCTTTTAATAAAAGGTGAAAATAATGCAACCTAAATACATTGGTTTAGAATTTTCAAAACCGTAATACAGATTTGTAAACACAGAATTACAGTAATATCTTTAATAGTTATACTGTTACTCAGAATGTGCTTACTTAAATTGTTTTCCTCAGATGTATGTTTAGGTTAATTGAAATATTTCTTGATATAAAATTCCTCCTATGAATCTATTATTTAGGTCTAGATTTTTTTTTACCATACTTGGTATTTTTATTAGATTTTTTAAATTTACATTTCAAATGTTATCCTCTATTCAGGTTTCCCCTCCAGAAACCCGATATCCTACCTCCCCTCCCCCTGCTTCTATAAGGGCGCTCCCCCCCCCATTCCCTTCCACATCCCGCCCTGCCATTCCCCTACACTGGGGCATCAAGCCTTGACAGGACCAAGGGCCTCTGAATAGGAGATATTTTAACCATTAGATTTATGAGAAGGGACAGTATTGATTAATGTTTCTAGAGTATATTTATTTTGCCCCATTTTTTTCTAGGCTAGCACATGAGATTAAGAGAGTTTGCTGATGTCATCCCAGCAGTTTAGTACATAAATTAGTCTCCAGCCATTGCTACTAAGCTCTGGGTCTGACTAGGTTTTAGCTCCCGTTGTAGACAATAAGACTATGAAGTAGTCATATTTCCAAGCCACTGTTTTACCTTTCTTGCAGTTGTGATAAATCAACATTCTGCTCTGGTTTTTCATGCCCTTCGAAATCACGTTCTAGCCTCCGAGTCATAGGATGTGAGTTAATAGAACTATGGGCACTATGCAGACTAAATTACTACCCTTCCTAATGCTATGCCTGACTTCTGAAAATGAATTTGCATAGACTGTAGGGTGTGGGCGGAACCCAGGGGAAACTTAGGTAGTGTCTTCTTGACCCAGCAATGCATAGACGGAGAAGAGGCAAGCTTCTTAGCTATGAGGTTGTTACTCATAGCTCCAGACATACCAACAGTCCAGGAACAGATCTTGGTTGGTTGGAAAGAGTACTCATTTTCCTGAGCCACGTTTGTCTAAACAGCACAGAGAAGAAATGTCATTGCATAATGTGGAAAACTACTAGCAGGTATCTCTAATGGTGTAGCTGACATCAGTCTAGAGTTAGGGACAGTGTTGTTTCTGGTATAACCTCCTGCAGCTCACAAAACAATGGAGAAGGATTAAAAAAAAGGCATCTTTGAAAGACAAAGCACAAGACTGGAAATCTTCTGGACTTGAAAGAAAGACAGACTTCCAATTGTGACCACATTCTTGACTGACATGGTCTTCTGGGCCAGCCATCATAAATTTTACTTGCAGGAATTATCTATTTCTTCCCTCCCCTCACCCTGCCTCATATTTCAACTGTACAGCATGAGTAGTCCCAGAATCAATTTTACCTGAACTTTTGGTTCCTAAAGCTGCATTTACAGTGGTGAAGAACGTATCTTTTTTTTTTTTTTTTTGGAGGCACAAATAATATTTATTTCAACGTTCAGTCAAGGTACTTAACCACATGAGCTAAAGGCTTACATACAGCGAATGGCATCCCGGGTGCACAGCAGTAGCACCTCAGCACTTACAGAACTGACCCATGGACAGCACTGTCACACCATCCGACAGCAGCTCGAACGCCCATCTGCTGAGGCCAAATACCACTGTGGTCGGACAGCCGGCGAGGATGTACTCTGGTAAAGTGCCCCACTGTGAGAGCATGCCATAGCGCCATCTGCTCTACAGATGCAGCTGACCATGAATGCTCATCGAAGCCTCTGCACAAGAACGTATCTTAAAATCTCTATTCCACTGCATTTTATATTCAAATAAGGAGTAGTAGAAGATGGGATACATTGAAAGTAAAAATAGAAGCAGGTGACACTGTTTCTTCTATTCTGTGCCTAGGGATCTAAGTTCCAACACCCAGGGGCACATGCAACAAGTCAATCAGATTAGAATTCATTCACGAGTCAACACAATGTGAAAAGAGTCATCGTGTGGGCTAAAGGGAGGGACCAGGCAGTATCCACCAATAAGGAATTCTAAGACGGTAAGCTGTGTTCTTCATTCTGTTTTTTAAAATATTTGGGTCAGTGCTTACAAAGTTAGCAAGACAAACAGCTCTTTCTTCATAGGCTAGGACTGTCTCATTGAAAATACCTTATTACATCTGTTTATTTGTGTGTGCATATGTGTATGTATGTGTGGAAGTGGGTGGTCAGAGGATGACTTGAGAGAGTCAGCTTTCTCCTTCCGTCCTGTGGGTCCTGGGATAGAACTCAGGTCTTCAGGCTTGGTGGCAAGCACCTTTACCCTCTATCTTACTAGCTTCAGCTCTTGGATGTAGAAAACTTATTGATAGTTGTGACTGTTGTTACAGTCATGACTAAACTGAAGACTTCTGCTACTGTTTCATTTTCTGAGTGTTTAGAATAAGACACTGGATTAATGCATGCTGTTATCATCCTCTAACACTTTATACATAGATTATTTATAATTTGTTTATGATGTATAATTATAAAATGGTACAGGCTCATTAAAATCAAAATCCAATCTGGAAACGTGTAAAACAGAAAGTAAGAATCTCTATTTTATCTCATATTTGTAATCCAGTATTTACTTTTTTAAATATATTTGCATATATAGTTAACAAAGAACATCAGGGAAACTAAAACGTGCTACACTGACACGTGAAATTGGTCAAACTTTAAGAAAATGTCAGAGAGATGACTTCATGGTCACATACATCACCTAGTTCTTTTTGGTGATTGTGGAGTTTTCTTTTTTAAAATATCATCATTGTCATCGTCATCATCGTCATCACCGTCATCACTAGCAGTATGTGTGTGCCTGTGCGACGGATGTGGAGGTCAGAGGACACCTTGATGGAGTTGGTTCTCTCATACCATGTGGGTTCTGGAAAATCAAGCTTATGTCTTCAGTCTTGGGAACTAGCTAACACTTTTGCTTGCAGAGCCATCTCGCCAGACGGAGTCTGGAGGTTTTCAGTACTATAGATGTAATTATTTACATAGACAATTCTTTAATAAGGTTGTTCTCTTGTTCCTTTCCTTCCTTTTTTTTTTAAGTTACTTACTTGACTGATTTTCTTAAGTTCCTGGGACCCAGTGAATAACTTTTGAGTGTGGTGGTGAGCCTGGATCCCAACAACTTGATGTTGATTACGTTTGAAGCCCCACTGGCTGTCTTCCCATTCCTGAGTTCTGAGCCACAGTTCTGAGTTGGTAGAGGACAAAGGAGACTTTAGGGTCGCTGAGTATTTCTAACTTTGTTAACCTCTGAAATGAGTTATGGCCAATTACTTATTCATCTCAGCCTCATGTGCACTGATGACAAGGCCACGCTTTCCTCTAATGTTAAACTTTGGAATGGAGAACAAAGTTACGTGACACAGCACAAACTAACGCCCTGGATTTTAACTGTGACATTGCATGCATGCACAGCTGTGTGTACTGTATATGTAAAACACATGCTATGAAATAGAGTGGACATGTATGTCCTCACTACCTGAGCTGGAAGATTTGCGGTGCTGCCTGGATTGTGTCTCCTGACCCAGTTCCCAGCACACACTGTCCTTCTACTGCGCTAATGATTTTTGTTGTTCTATGTACAGCTTTGTTTCCTGGGTATGCACTTTAAGACAGCGTGTTTCTTTCATATCTTTGAGTTACATATAAATGAACTCACACAGTGTGCATCCTTCTTGTTTCTTGTTCCCGGTTTGGATTCTGAGATCCATTCTTGCTGGTGTTTGTGGTAGACCGATACTTTTTATATTTAGATCACACCGCTATATGTGCATTGTGGTTTGGTTCCACCTCTTTCCTGTGATGGATACCTGCATTGCCATAGGGTTTCATTACCCAATGAGACAATGCTGAAATAAACATTTTCCTTGTTTTCTGTACAGATGAAAGACTTTGAGTAGACAGTGACATTCAACTATGTTTTTGCCTTAGAAGCATATATGTACACATATATGTCTGACTATGTAAGCGGTAATTTATGAATGATAGCCTTATATGTTCCTCTTCTAGCTCCTAAATAATTGTCACAAGGAGCTGTTAAGTTGATTGACAAGCTTTAATCACTATCACTGGGCAGATATTCACCTATTCTAACCATCTAAGCCATCTACTTCCCAGCCACAGGCCCTGTGTCACTTGCAGTCTGAGTCTTGTCCTGGCTTTACTCTGCTCCATGTATGCCCTTAGGAGAATCTGTTGGTGACCTGTTTATCACGACTCCTTCTGGACCTTCTGCCTCATGGCCCCTTCTTCTCTTCCTTCCTCTCCCTTTTGGGACCCTCCCCTGGGATCAGAACGTGGATTGTTGTCACTATGCAGGTGAGGGCAGGCAGGAGATAAGGCAAGGCCTATCACTGGACAGTGAAAAAGTAAGGCGGGCACAGAGATTGGGAGAGAGGAGAGAGAGAAGGAAGGAGGAAGAAACAGCAAGATGGAGGCAGAGAAGGACGACAGATCTGTGTGGCTTCAAGGGACCACAGGAGGCTGTGACTATTTCATAAGGGATGGATAATAATTATAGGACAATTTGTCTTATCCAGGTGGGCAGTTTATATCAATATTAATTGGTTCTGAGTTTATTATGTGGACGTCTTGTGGAGTGAGAATTTATTGATAGAAATCTGGTTAATAAATTACAAGCTTATTGAGTTTTGATTTTAACGGGTTACTTGTTGTGACTATAACCACAGGGACTGTGAACAGAGTTCGCAGCAGAGAGTCACAAGAGGGCGGCTGCTGCTGGGGCCAGAGAGTAGCTGTGGCCAATGTGGGGCCCATGGAGGCAGAGAGATCACAGGGCCCAGAGAATAGCCTGCAGCATGGGATGGAAATTGGGAATTTGGCAGTCGGGTGGAGATATTTTGCTGATTGAGATGAAAATACCCCGTAGATGCCATGTGGCTTGCCGGTGCCCGCAATAGCGTGGGATGGTGACTTTTATTTTTAATATTTACTACAACAGGTGGCGAACCAGTGTGTTAGTCAAGAATCTACTAGCATTTAAGATTTTCAGCCTGGGAGTTTGAGTTTTGTTTTCTAAGTGAGAAAAAGGTGGTGCCACAGAGATGCGTCACATGCGGTCCAGCATGGGAACCATGAGACAAAGCAGTGCAGGGTGAATCTCTGCTCACAGACTCTAGGTCCCCTGCTGTGTGAAAAAACAGGCTGCTCTGAGTCAAAGGGCTTAATTCAAAGAGTGGTTTATTTGCTTTTAGAATAGATTTATATGCAGAGTTTGTCTGAATCACGTGGGGAATTTCGCCCACGAATCGGAATTAAGATAGAAGAAAATAGAAGTTGGTAGCACCAGGCAGAGTGCACAACAGACTTACATTATAGAAGTTGCTAGTGAGCGGAGGTCTAAGGCTCCAGGCAGAGAGTCTAACAGATAGATGGTGTAAAGACATGGTGCTCTAATGAGTCTTACAGGATACTCACATTCTAACAGACGCTCCACGGGAATTTGGGGTTAAAATCCAGGTTTGACAAGCTGCCTGCTTCTATTAGCAGGTATTACTAGAAGTGTGATTAAATTGTTTTTATAGTTAGAAGGAGAGATTACAGATTTTGCCCGAGTCACTCGGGAAATTCTGCCCACAGTTCACAACTAGTACAGGGGAGATGCTATGGCACCAAGCAGAGGGCGTAATACAATAAATATTTTAGTTTACTTCATTTATTTTGGATTGTTTTAATTTTTAAATTGGGTATACTTTCGAGTTTCGTGGTTATATTATTTCTCTGGGAGAGAATACAAGATACAAGCTTTTCTGGTTGCCGACTAAACGATATGCCGATTTGGGAAAAAGGTTTTGTCTTTGTGTTTTTAGAAAAGGTGATTAGGCTCTGGACACCTTCCAGGGGATAGGGATCAAATTTGATAGAGGGAGAACCCCAGGAAAACTAGATTCAAGAGAATAAAACAAAAAAGAAACAGAATTTCGTCCTAACCAATCTGTACACCCTACACAGCCTGATACAATCCATACAGATGTTGTAAAAAAAAAAAAAAAAAAAAAAGTCTTTTTACCCACTCTAGGTCCAGCACCACAGTGCCCCAAGATATCTTGCCAGAAGCACACATCCTAACTCAATGGCTGCCAGACCAGCTGCCCCATATTCCCTTACACTTAAATCTACACATGAAAGACCACACAACACAATAACCTCTGATCCAATTGATAAGATATAATTGTCCACCTAAACATACAAAGCCCTGCACCACCCATCCCTTAAGAACATTCACAACATTCTGTAAAGGTACAGTGTGGAATCTTAACGTCAGCCTCCATGCTCTCTTTCCCACGACTTCTCACTGTCCCTCCGGTCTCTTCTTTTCTGTTCTAGTCTCCTCCCCTTCCCTCAAACTTTTCTCCTGCACATCCTTCCTTCTTGTCCAATGACAGGCCTCATTCTATCTTGTACCTGCCTCACCTGTGACATCATCCCACATACAGATATCTTGATGACAGTTGTTTTGAGATTTATATATTACAGAATGTACAGCTTTGGGGAGTCTCATTGTCAGACATGCTAAACTGACCTGCTTGAATTCCTAATCTCGGCTAGATCTAGTCAGGACAAACAACAGAGACTACAGTGATTGTTGGTGTGGCCTTCTGAAGGCCTGGCTGACTCTCTCGTTGTCCCTAACCCCTCCCTCCCTTCAAGATATCTCAACACCCATATTCAGTCTGAAGAAGTTATTAAGAGTAGCCGACCCAACGTCCTAAACTTGGGGGGCTGAGGGTGGTTATTCTAAGGTTGTCTTTCTGGGGAATTAAGAAGTGGTCATAATTTAACAGAGATAAATTAGCTGGAATTGATTGTACAGCTGTAATCTCATTTGGTAGAAAGCCTTATAGTTTTTTTTTTTCCTTTTTTTTTTTTTTTATTAACTTGAGTATTTCTTTTTTTTTTTTATTTATTTTTTTTATTAACTTGAGTATTTCTTATATACATTTCGAGTGTTATTCCCTTTCCCGGTTTCCGGGCAAACATCCCCCTCCCCCCTCCCCTTCCTTATGGGTGTTCCCCTCCCAACCCTCCCCCCATTGCCGCCCTCCCCCCATAGACTAGTTCACTGGGGGTTCAGTCTTAGCAGGACCCAGGGCTTCCCCTTCCACTGGTGCTCTTACTAGGATATTCATTGCTACCTATGAGGTCAGAGTCCAGGGTCAGTCCATGTATAGTCTTTAGGTAGTGGCTTAGTCCCTGGAAGCTCTGGTTGCTTGGCATTGTTATACTTTTGGGGCCTCGAGCCCCTTCAAGCTCTTCCAGTTCTTTCTCTGATTCCTTCAATAGGGGACCTATTCTCAGTTCAGTGGTTTGCTGCTGGCATTCGCCTCTATATTTGCTGTATTCTGGCTGTGTCTCTCAGGAGCGATCTACATCCGGCTCCTGTCAGTCTGCACTTCTTTGCTTCATCCATCTTGTCTAATTGGGTGGCTGTATATGTATGGGCCACATGTGGGGCAGTCTCTGAATGGGAGTTCCTTCAGTCTCTGTTTTAATCTTTGCCTCTCTCTTCCCTGCCAAGGGTATTCTTGTTCCCCTTTTAGAGAAGGAGTGAAGCATTCACATTTTGATCATCTGTCTTGAGTTTCATTTGTTCTAGGCATCTAGGGTAATTCAAGCATTTGGGCTAATAGCCACTTATCAATGAGTGCATACCATGTATGTCTTTCTGTGATTGGGTTAGCTCACTCAGGATGATATTTTCCAGTTCCAACCATTTGCCTACGAATTTCATAAACTCGTTGTTCTTGATAGCTGAGTAATATTCCATTGTGTAGATGTACCACATTTTCTGTATCCATTCCTCTATTGAAGGGCATCTGGGTTCTTTCCATTTTCTGGCTATTATAAATAAGGCTGCGATGAACATAGTGGAGCACGTGTCTCTTTTATATGTTGAGGCATCTTTTGGGTATATGCCCAAGAGAGGTATAGCTGGATCCTCAGGCAGTTCAATGTCCAATTTTCTGAGGAACCGCCAGACTGATTTCCAGAATGGTTTTACCCGTCTGCAATCCCACCAACAATGGAGAAGTGTTCCTCTTTCTCCACATCCTCGCCAGCATCTGCTGTCACCTGAGTTTTTGATCTTAGCCAATCGCACTGGTGTGAGGTGAAATCTCAGGGTTGTTTTGATTTGCATTTCCCTTATGACTAAAGATGTTGAACATTTCTTTAGGTGTTTCTCAGCCATTCGGCATTCCTCAGCTGTGAATTCTTTGTTTAGCTCTGAACCCCATTTTTTAATAGGGTTATTGGTTTCCCTGCGGTCTAACTTCTTGAGTTCTTTGTATATTTTGGATATAAGGCCTCTATCTGTTGTAGGATTGGTAAAGATCTTTTCCCAATCTGTTGGTTGCCGTTTTGTCCTAACCACCGTGTCCTTTGCCTTACAGAAGCTTTGCAGTTTTATGAGATCCCATTTGTCGATTCTTGATCTTAGAGCATAAGCCATTGGTGTTTTGTTCAGGAAATTTTTTCCAGTGCCCATGTGCTCCAGATGTTTCCCTAGTTTTTCTTCTATTAGTTTGAGTGTGTCTGGTTTGATGTGGAGGTCCTTGATCCACTTGGACTTAAGCTTTGTACAGGGTGATAAGCATGGATCGATCTGCATTCTTCTACATGTTGCCCTCCAGTTGAACCAGCACCATTTGCTGAAAATGCTATCTTTTTTCCATTGGATGGTTTTGGCTCCTTTGTCAAAAATCAAGTGACCATAGGTGTGTGGGTTCATTTCTGCGTCTTCAATTCTATTCCATTGGTCTATCTGTCTGTCCCTGTACCAATACCATGCAGTTTTTATCACTATTGCTCTGTAATACTGCTTGAGTTCAGGGATAGTGATTCCCCCTGAAGTCCTTTTATTGTTGAGGATAGCTTTAGCTATCCTGGGTTTTTTGTTATTCCAGATAAATTTGCAAATTGTTCTGTCTAACTCTTTGAAGAATTGGATTGGTATTTTGATGGGGATTGCATTGAATTTGTAGATTGCTTTTGGTAAAATGGCCATTTTTACTATATTAATCCTGCCAATCCATGAGCATGGGAGATCTTTCCATCTTCTGAGGTCTTCTTCAATTTCTTTCCTCAGTGTCTTGAAGTTCTTATTGTACAGATCTTTTACTTGCTTGGTTAAAGTCACACCGAGGTACTTTATATTATTTGGGTCTATTATGAAGCGTGTCGTTTCCCTAATTTCTTTCTCGGCTTGTTTCTCTTTTGTGTAGAGGAAGGCTACTGATTTATTTGAGTTAATTTTATACCCAGCCACTTTGCTAAAGTTGTTTATCAGCTTTAGTAGTTCTCTGGTGGAACTTTTGGGATCACTTAAATAAACTATCATATCATCTGCAAATAGTGATATTTTGACTTCTTCTTTTCCAATCTGTATCCCCTTGACCTCCTTTTGTTGTCTGATTGCTCTGGCTAGAACTTCAAGAACTATATTGAATAAGTAGGGAGAGAGTGGGCAGCCTTGTCTAGTCCCTGATTTTAGTGGGATTGCTTCAAGTTTCTCTCCATTTAGTTTAATGTTAGCAACTGGTTTGCTGTATATGGCTTTTACTATGTTTAGGTATGGGCCTTGAATTCCTATTCTTTCCAGGACTTTTATCATGAAGGGGTGTTGAATTTTGTCAAATGCTTTCTCAGCATCTAATGAAATGATCATGTGGTTCTGTTCTTTCAGTTGGTTTATATAATGGGTCACGTTGATGGTTTTCCGTATATTAAACCATCCCTGCATGCCAGGGATGAAGCCTACTTGATCATGGTGGATGATTGTTTTGATGTGCTCTTGAATTCGGTTTGCCAGAATTTTATTGAGTATTTTTGCGTCGATATTCATAAGGGAAATTGGTCTGAAGTTCTCTTTCTTTGTTGTGTCTTTGTGTGGTTTAGGTATAAGAGTAATTGTGGCTTTGTAGAAGGAATTCGGTAGGGCTCCATCTGTTTCAATTTTGTGGAATAGTTTGGATAATATTGGTATGAGGTCTTCTATGAAGGTTTGATAGAATTCTGCACTAAACCCGTCTGGACCTGGGCTCTTTTTGGTTGGGAGACCTTTAATGACTGCTTCTATTTCCTTAGGAGTTATGGGGTTGTTTAACTGGTTTATCTGTTCCTGATTTAACTTCGATACCTGGTATCTGTCTAGGAAATTGTCCATTTCCTGAAGATTTTCAAGTTTTGTTGAATATAGGTTTTTATAGTAAGATCTGATGATTTTTTGAATTTCCTCTGAATCTGTAGTTATGTCTCCCTTTTCATTTCTGATTTTGTTAATTTGGACGCACTCTCTGTGTCCTCTCGTTAGTCTGGCTAAGGGTTTATCTATCTTGTTGATTTTCTCAAAGAACCAACTTTTGGTTCTGTTGATTCTTTCTATGGTCCTTTTTGTTTCTACTTGGTTGATTTCAGCTCTGAGTTTGATTATTTCCTGCCTTCTACTCCTCCTGGGTGTATTTGCTTCTTTTTGTTCTAGAGCTTTTAGGTGTGCTGTCAAGCTGCTGACATATGCTCTTTCCTGTTTCTTTCTGCAGGCACTCAGCGCTATGAGTTTTCCTCTTAGCACAGCTTTCATTGTGTCCCATAAGTTTGGGTATGTTGTATCTTCATTTTCCTTAAATTCTAAAAAGTTTTTAATTTCTTTCTTTATTTCTTCCTTGACCAGGTTATCATTGAGTAGAGCATTGTTCAATTTCCACGTATATGTGGGCATTCTTCCCTTATTGTTATTGAAGACCAGTTTTAGGCCGTGGTGGTCCGATAGCACGCATGGGATTATTTCTATCTTTCTGTACCTGTTGAGGCCCGTTTTTTGACCAATTATATGGTCAATTTTGGAGAAAGTGCCATGAGGAGCTGAGAAGAAGGTATATCCTTTTGCTTTAGGATAGAATGTTCTATAAATATCTGTTAAGTCCATTTGGCTCATGACTTCTCTTAGTCTGTCTACGTCTCTGTTTAATTTCTGTTTCCATGATCTGTCCATTGATGAGAGTGGGGTGTTGAAATCTCCCACTATTATTGTGTGAGGTGCAATGTGTGTTTTGAGCTTTAGTAAGGTTTCTTTTACGTATGTAGGTGCCCTTGTATTTGGGGCATAGATATTTAGGATTGAGAGTTCATCTTGGTGGATTTTTCCTTTGATGAATATGAAGTGTCCTTCCTTATCTTTTTTGATGACTTTTAGTTGGAAATTGATTTTATTTGATATTAGAATGGCTACTCCAGCTTGCTTCTTCTGACCATTTGCTTGGAAAGTTGTTTTCCAGCCTTTCACTCTGAGGTAGTGTCTGTCTTTGTCTCTGAGGTGTGTTTCCTGTAGGCAGCAGAATGCAGGGTCCTCGTTGCGTATCCAGTTTGTTAATCTATGTCTTTTTATTGGGGAGTTGAGGCCATTGATATTGAGAGATATTAAGGAATAGTGATTATTGTTTCCCTTTATATTCATATTTGGATGTGAGGTTATGTTTGTGTGCTTTCATTCTCTTTGTTTTGTTGCCAAGATGATTAGTTTCTTGCTTCTTCTAGGGTATAGCTTGCCTCCTTATGTTGGGCTTTACCATTTATTATCCTTTGTAGTGCTGGATTTGTAGAAAGATATTGTGTAAATTTGGTTTTGTCATGGAATATCTTGGTTTCTCCATCAATGTTAATTGAGAGTTTTGCTGGATACAGTAACCTGGGCTGGCATTTGTGTTCTCTTAGGGTCTGTATGACATCAGTCCAGGATCTTCTGGCCTTCATAGTTTCTGGCGAGAAGTCTGGTGTGATTCTGATAGGTCTCCCTTTATATGTTACTTGACCTTTTTCCCTTACTGCTTTTAGTATTCTTTCTTTATTTTGTGCGTTTGGTGTTTTGACAATTATGTGACGGGAGGTGTTTCTTTTCTGGTCCAATCTATTTGGAGTTCTGTAGGCTTCTTGTATGTCTATGGGTATCTCTTTTTTTAGGTTAGGGAAGTTTTCTTCTATGATTTTGTTGAAGATATTTACTGGTCCTTTGAGCTGGGAGTCTTCACTCTCTTCTATACCTATTATCCTTAGGTTTGATCTTCTCATTGAGTCCTGGATTTCCTGTATGTTTTGGACCAGTAGCTTTTTCCGCTTTACATTATCTTTGACAGTTGAGTCAATGATTTCTATGGAATCTTCTGCTCCTGAGATTCTCTCTTCCATCTCTTGTATTCTGTTGGTGAAGCTTGTATCTACAGCTCCTTGTCTCTTCTTTTGGTTTTCTATATCCAGGGTTGTTTCCATGTGTTCTTTCTTGATTGCTTCTATTTCCATTTTTAATTCCTTCAACTGTTTGATTGTGTTTTCCTGGAATTCTTTCAGGGATTTTTGCGATTCCTCTCTGTAGGCTTCTACTTGTTTATTAATGTTTTCCTGTGTTTCCCTAAGTGTGTTCATGTCTTTCTTGAAGTCCTCCAGCATCATGATCAAATATGATTTTGAAACTAGATCTTGCTTTTCTGGTGTGTTTGAATATTCCATGTTTGTTTTGGTTGGAGAATTGGGCTCCGATGATGGCATGTAGTCTTGGTTTCTGTTGCTTGGGTTCCTGCGCTTGCCTCTCGCCATCAGATTATCTCTAGTGTTACTTTGTTCTTCTATTTCTGACAGTGGCTAGACTGTCCTATAAGCCTGTGTGTCAGGAGTGCTGTAGACCTGTTTTCCTCTCTTTCAGTCAGTTATGGGGACAGAGTGTTCTGCTTTCGGGCGTGTAGTTTTTCCTCTCTACAGGTCTTCAGCTGTTCCTGTGGGCCTGTGTCTTGAGTTCACCAGGCAGCTTTCTTGCAGCAGAAAATTTGGTCTTACCTGTGGTCCCGAGGCTCAGGTTCGCTCGTGGGGTGCTGCCCAGGGGCTCTCTGCAGCGGCAGCAACCAGGAAGACCTGTGCCGCCCCTTCCGGGAGCTTCAGTGCACCAGGGTTCCAGATGGTCTTTGGCTTTTTCCTCTGGCGTCCGAGATGTGTGTGCAGGGAGCAGTCTCTTCTGGTTTCCCAGGCTTGTCTGCCTCTCTGAAGGTTTAGCTCTCCCTCCCATGGGATTTGGGTGCAGAGAACTGTTTATCTGGTCTGTTTCTTTCCGGTTCCGGTGGTGTCTCAGGCAGGTGTCCTGCTGCTCCTGGGCCCTCCCCCACGGGAGCCCAGAGGCCTTATACAGTTTCCTCTTGGGCCAGGGATGTGGGCAGGGGTGAGCAGTGTTGTTGGTCTCTTCCGCTCTGCAGCCTCAGGAGTGCCCACCTGACCAGGCGGTTGGGTCTCTCTCTCACCGGGTCTGGGAGCAGAGAGCTGCTGCGGGCCGGGATCCGCGGGTGTGGGACTTCCGGTAAACACAGAACGTGCCCGGTCCTAGAGAAATTCTGCTTCCGTGTGTCCCAAGCTCACCAGGCAGCTTTCTTGCAGCAGAAAATTTGGTCTTACCTGTGGTCCCGAGGCTCAGGTTCGCTCGTGGGGTGCTGCCCAGGGGCTCTCTGCAGCGGCAGCAACCAGGAAGACCTGTGCCGCCCCTTCCGGGAGCTTCAGCCTTATAGTTTTTACTAAGTTGAATTTATAATCTCTTATATTGGTACAGAATATTTGATACACATTTAAGGTTTTCATTGGTATGAATTTCTTACTGATATAAATTGAGATTGATATTGTCACTCTCATATAGACATTGTGCTTATAAAACATTTAAGAATACAAGGCTTAGACCCAGTCCAATAACTGCTATAACTGATCTGAGATGATTAAACATCGAGTTTAGAGCCAGATAGCAAATTGATGGCTCTGAGTTTACTGTTAGGGTGTTTTCAAAGTAACTTATTAGAAATAGCTAAGAGTAGTTAATGAACAACAGTCCAGATTACTTTACATAGATAGATGGTTTTCAAAAAACGTCATAAATCCACAAAATGTGACATTTAATGTTATGTATTCTTTTGTTGTGAGGACATATCTGTTCCTAGCCTCTCTCCTTTTGTGGATTCAAAGAAGAAATTGAGTATTTCTGCCTTCAGCTGAGGTATTACATTGTGGCTAGGTAGCCACCAGGCAGAAATTGCCTATTTCATCTACAGACAAATTACTGTCCAGAAAAAGACACACTATACAGTATAGTCGACTGATAATCTCTGCCAAGTCAGAATAATCAGTCCTTCAAAAGTCTGTGTTACAAAGGTCTATCAGACGGTCGTAGGCCAGGAGGCTGAAGACTGATGCTCTTATATGTTATTAACAGGGGATTGTATAGGTAAGCAGTTGTCTCTACAACCTGTCTCAGTTCTAGAAGCCGTGTTAGGCTTCCTATATTTTCAGATGATGTTGGTCATTCTCAGATTTCTGATGGGGTTGAAGACTAATTACAGTCTCATAACCCACCCAGGCTATTTAACATTGAAAATACATATTTAATTAGATACTTTTCAGATAGTATACAATCTAGCTAAGACATAACACACAGATTTTAAGCCTTTCTTAAGTTAGGATAGATAACAGAGTGTTCTATTTAATTGACAAAAATGATGGACTGGGTGTGAGGTGTATTTTATACTTTATAAATTACAGAATGGTAATAGTTGTGCTCAGCTTACAATCAGACAAAAGGGTTAAATGTGGATTGTTGTCTATGTGCAGGTGAGGGCAGGCAGGAGATAAGGCAAGGCCTATCATTGGACAGTGAAAAAGTAAGGCAGGCACAGAGATTGGGAGAGAGGAGAGAGAGAAGGAAGGAGGAAGAAACAGCAAGATGGAGGCAGAGAAGGACGACAGATCTGTGTGGCTTCAAGGGGCCACAGGAGGCTATGACTATTTCATAAGGGATGGATAATAATTATAGGACAATTTGTCTTATCCAGGTGGGCAGTTTATATCAATATTAATTGGTTCTGAGTTTATTATGTGGACGTTTTGTGGAGTGAGAATTTATTGATAGAAATCTGATTAATAAATTACAAGCTTATTAAGTTTTGATTTTAATGGGTTACTGGGAATTGTGAGACTGTGAACAGAGTTTGCAGCAGAGAGTCACAAGAGGGCGGCTGCTGCTGGGGCCAGAGAGTAGTTGGGGCCAACACGGGGCTACCCATGAAGGCAGAGAGATCACAGGGCCCAGAGAGTAGCCGGCAGCATGGGATGGAAATTGGGAATTTGGTGGGTTGGGTGGAGATATTTTGTTGATTGAGATGAAAATACCCCGAGATGCCATGTGGCTTGCCAGTGCCAGCAATAGCGTGGGATGGTGACTTTTATTTTTAATATTTGCTACATCAGAAGTCCTGCCTTCTTAGCCCAGTCATAGGCTGATCAGCCCTTTCTTACTGATCAGAGATAACTGGGGAACGTTCTTTATACAACATTGATATAGGAGATGATTCAATTATCATGACAGTGCTGGAGTCCAGAGTGTAACCAGATCTCTGGGCCCAGAAATCAGCCACGGAATACACATTGCACAAAAATATCCCCCAACATAACTATGTAGCCAAATTGTTCTCAACCTCTAATCACCTCATTTGCTTTTTAACTGTTGGGACTATTGACGTTTTGTACCACATCTGGCTACAGAAACTTCTTTATCTTTACATATTAGTTGATATACATACACATGCATACGTGTATGGTTAAAGTATTTTATAAAAATAACCATACTCTTACAAATTGCATTGCATTGATATAATTCTTAAAGATTTATATTTATTTTCTGTGTATGTGTGTGTGCTTATATGTATGTACACAGTGTGTGTGTGTAGTGCTCATGGAGACCAGAAGAGGGTGTCCCTTCCCATGGAACTGGAGTTACAGATGGTTTGAGCTGCTGTGTAGTTACTAGGCACCAAATTTAGGTCCTCTGCAAGAGGAGCAAGTGCTCTTAATTACTGAACTGCCTCTACAGTCCCATATTCTAATATTTTTATTTTAATCTTTCAAAAATTATTTTTATCAAAAATGTTTATTAATATATCTTTTTAAAAAAGATTTATTCATTTATTATATATAAGTACACTGTAGCTGTCTTCAGATACACCAGAAGAGGGCATCAGATCTCTTTACAGATGGTTGTGAGCCACCATGTGGTTGCTGGGAATTGAACTCATGACCTCTGGAAGAGCAGTCGGGTGCTCTTAACCGCTGAGCCATCTCTCCAGCCCCCTATAAAATATATCTTAATCATGGTCTTTCCCTTCCCCCAACTCCTTCCAGATCCTCTCTACCTTCTTATCCATCACGTTCATGTTCTTTCTTTTCCAAAAAAAAAAAAAAAAAGAAAAAAAAGAAAAAGAAAAGAAAAGAAAAAGGAAGCAAAGGAAAGGGAAAGAAAGGAAGAAAAATAAAAACAGAGAAACTAAAACAAACCAAAACAAAGAATGCACAGAAATTCTTGGAACCCGTTTTGTGTTGCCAACTACCCCAGGGCATCGGACCTGCCCTGGAGTACGGTTGATACACTCAGTGACACTCGGTTGGAGAAAACTGCTTCTCTCGTTCTCAGCAGGCATCAATTACAATAGCTCTGTGTTAGGAGCAGGACCTTGTGTGTACTCCCCTTCTCAGTGTTGGCCTTTATCTGGTTTGAACATGTGCAGGTCTCCTGCATGATCTACAGTGTCTGAGAGTTTCCTGTACGTCACCCAACCATGCTTGGCTCTTGTCATCTTCCTACCTCCTGGTTTACATCGCTCCCTGAACCTTGAGGGGAGGAGTTTATTTAACTTTATTTAAGTGTAAAATAAGGGTGTCAGAACTCACAGTTGGGACTATACCACTCTATCAAATCAGGCGTGGGAATATTGTGTGCATGGGGTTAGTTTTATTACCTGAAAGCTCTCATTGTTATTTCCACACTCTCTACCAGCCATCACGGGCCTAGGTGGGGCTTCGTTCACTTGCCAGCACTTGGTTTGACCTCCCTTTGCTTTTTGTCAATTTTATGGGTGTGGCTTCTGGTTTGTGGTATGTATGGTTTACATCCCCCCTTTTTTAAATCTTTAGTAAATTGGGTATTTCTTATTTACATTTCAAATGTTATTCCCTTTCCCGGTTTTCAGGCCAACATCCCCCTAACCCTTCCCCTCCCTTTCTATGTGGGTGTTCCCCTCTCCATCCTCCCCCCATTACTGCCCTCCTCCCAACAATCCCGTTCACTGGGGGTCCAGCCTTGGCAGGGCCAAGGGCTTCCCCTTCTACTGGTGATCTTACTAGGATATTCATTGCTACCTATGCAGTTGGAGCCCAGGGTCAGTCCATATATAGTCTTTGGGTAGTGGTTTAATCCCTGTAAGCGCTGTTTGGTTGGCATTGTTGTTCATATGGGGTCTCAAGCCCCTTCAGGTCTTTCAGTGCTTTCTCTGATTCCTTCAACGGGGGTCCCATTCTCAGTTCAGTGGTTTGCTGCTGGCATTCGCCTCTGTATTTGCTGTATTCTGTCTGTGTCTCTCAGGAGAGATATACATCCGGTTCCTGTCAGCCTGCACCTCTTTGCTTCATCCATCTTATCTAGTTTGGTGGCTGTATATGTATGGGCCACATGTGGGGCAGGCTCTGAATGGGTGTTCCTTCAGTCTCTGTTCTAAACTTTGCCTCCCTATCCCCTCCTAAGGGTATTCTTGTTCCCCTTTTCAAGAAGCATCTGCATTTTGGTCATCCTTCTTGAGTTTCATGAGTTCTGTGCATCTTGGGTAATTCAAGCATTTGGGCTAATATCCACTTATCAACAAGTGCATACCATGTGTGTGTTTCTGTGATTGGGTTACCTCACTCAAGATGATATTTTCCAATTCCATTCTTTTGCCTGTGAATTTCATAAAGCCATTGTTTTTGATAGCTGAGTAATAAATATTCCATTGTGTAGATGTACCATATTTTCTGTATCCATTCCTCTGTTGAAGGGCAACTGGGTTCTTTCCAGCTTCTGGCTATTATAAATAAGGCTGCGATGAACATAGTGGAGCACGTGTCTTTGTTATATGTTGGGGCATCTTTTGGGTATATGCCCAAGAGAGGTATAGCTGGGTTCTCAGGCAGTTCAATGTTCAATTTTCGGAGGAACCTCCAGACTGATTTCCAGAATAGTTGTACCAGTCTGCAATCCCACCAACAATGGAGGAGTGTTCCTCTTTCTCCACATCCTCGCCAGCATCTGCTGTCGCTGGAGTTTTTGATCTTAGCCATTCTGACTGGTGTGAGGTGAAATCTCAGGGTTGTTTTGATTTGCATTTCCCTTATAACTAAAGATGTTGAACATTTCTTTAGGTGTTTCTCAGCCATTTGATATTCCTCAGCTGTGAATTCTTTGTTTAGCTCTGAACCCCATTTTTTAATAGGGTTATTTGTTTCCCTGCGGTCTAACTTTGTGAGTTCTTTGTCTATTTTGGATATAAGCCCTCTATCAGTTATAGGATTGGTAAAGATCTTTTCCCAGTCTGTTGGTTGCCGTTTTGTCCTAACCACAGTGTCCTTTGCCTTACAGAAGCTTTGTAGCGTTATGAGATCCCATTTGTCAATTCTTGATCTTAGATCATAAGCCATTGGTGTTTTGTTCAGGAAATTTTCTCCAGTGCCCGTGTGTTCCAGATGCTTCCCTAGTTTTTCTTCTATTAGTTTGAGTGTGTCTGGTTTGATGTGGAGGTCCTTGATCTACTTGGACTTGAGCTTTGTACAGGGTGATAAGCATGGATCGATCTGCATTCTTCTACATGCTGACCTCCAGTTGAACCAGCACCATTTGCTGAAAATGGTATCTTTTTTTCCATTTGATGGTTTTGGCTCCTTTGTCAAAAATCAAGTGACCATAGGTGTGTGGGTTCATTTCTGGGTCTTCAATTCTATTCCACTGGTCTATCTGTCTGTCTCTGTACCAATACTATACAGTTTTTTTAAATCACTATTACTCTGTAATACTGCTTGAGTTCAGGGAAGTCCTGAACCCCAGAAGTCCTTTTATTGTTGAGGATAGTTTTAGCTATCCTGGGTCTTTTGTTATTCCAGATGAATTTGCAAATTGTTCTGTCTAACTCTATGAAGAATTGGATTGGAATTTTGATGGGGATTGCATTGAATCTGTAGATCACTTTTGGTAAAATGGCCATTTTTACTATATTAATCCTGCCAACCCAAGAGCATGGGAGATCTTTCCATCTTCTGAGATCTTGAATTTCTTTCTTCAGAGGCTTGAAATTCTTATACAGATCTTTCACTTGCTTCGTTAAAGTCACACTGAGGTATTTTATATTATTTGGGACTATTATGAAGGGTGTCATTTCCCTAATTTTTTTCTCAGTTTGTTTCTCTTTTGTGTAGAGGAAGGCTACTGATTTGAGTTAATTTTATACCTAGCCACTTTGCTGAAGGTATTTATCAGGTTTAGTAGTTCTCTGGTGGAACTTTTGGGATCACTTAAATATACTATCATATCGTCTGCAAATAGTGATATTTTTACTTCTTCCTTTCCAATCTGTATCCCTTCGATCTCCTTTTGTTGTCTGATTGATCTGGCTAGGACTTTGAGAACTGTATTGAGTAAGCAGGGAGAGAGTGGGCAGTCTTCTCTAGTCCCTGCTTTTAGTGGGATTGCTTTAAGTTTTTCTCCATTTAGTTTAATGTTAGCTATTGGTTTGCTGTATATGGCTTCTCAGGCGTGTCTGCCCCTCTGAAAGTCTATCTCTCCCTGCCATGGGGTTTGGGTACAGGGAGCTCTTTGAGGGGTCCTTTCAGATCTGGGTGCAGTCTGGACCGCAGGGCTCCTGCAGCTTGACTGCTCCTATCTTCCTGTGCCCAGAGGCCCTCTTGGGCCAGGGATGTGGGCAAAGGTGGGCAGAAGTGGCGGTCCCTCCTTCCCTGCAGTCTCAGGATTGGCCACACTTCTGGGCCATCAGCTCTCTCCCATGGGGTTTGGGAGCAGGAAGCTGTGGGCCAGAATCAGCGGAATCAGCGAGGTTCAGGCGCCAGCTAGAAACCAGAAGTGTCCCAGAGCAATTTTGCCTTTGTGTGTCCTGAGTCCACCAGGCAGGTCACTTGGAGCAGAAATGTTGGTCATACTACTGGTCTCGGGCCTGAAGTCGCTCCTTGGGACTAACTTTCAGCTCTCTGTCGCTCATGGTTTACATTCTTTAAAGCTGAATGTCTTCATGTACCCACTGGCTTTTTGTGCTTCTTTCTGACATTTGTGGCCATGACTGTTTTCTCGTTGTTTGTCTTTTCCTTTCAACTCATAGCTATATTCGACATATTCTACATTACCAGGTCTTCACATCTTGATCAGTTCATAACCCCTTTTCACCTTTTTGGGGGTTATTTTAGTTATTTACATTTCAAATGTTATTCCCCCTCCCAATTTTTCCCCTCAAAACCCTCCCCCTCCACTCCCTCCCTCTGCCTCCATGATGGTGCTCCCATACCTTCCCATTCACTCCTGCTCTACTCCCCTATCATTCCCCTACACTGGGGCATCAAGCCTTCACAGGTCTTCCCTTCCCATTGATGTCAGACAAGGCCATCCTCTACCACATATATAGCTGGAGCTGTGGATCCCTCCATGTGTGCTCTTTGGTTGGTGGTTTAGTCCCTGGGAGCTCTGGAGGGTCTGGTTGGTTGATATTGTTGTTCCTCTCATGGGATTGCAAACCCCTTCAGCTCCTTCAGTCCTTCCCCCAACTCCTCCATTGGGGTTCACATGCTCAGTCTGATGCTTGGTTGCAAGCATCACATGTGCCTTGTTAAGGCTCTGACAGAGCCTCTCAGGAGACATCTATATCAGGTTCCTGTCAACAAGCACTTCTTGGCATCAGCAATAGTGACTGGGTTTGGTGGCTGCCCATGAGATAGATCCCCAGGTGGGGCAGTCCCTAGACTGCCCTTCCCTTAGTCCCTGCATTTCCTTTAGACAGGAGCAATTCTGGGTTAAAATTTTGTGAAGGGTAGGTGGCCCCATCCCTCCACCGGGGCCATGCTTAACCTCTGGATATGGTTTTTATTGGTTCTCCCTCCCCTTTGTTGTGTATTTCAGCTGATGTCATCCATTGGGTCCTGGGAGCATCTTGCTTTCCTAGCATCCTTTTTAAGTGGTATTACTTAGTAAGCAAAAACTTCAGACTTTGATGTACATTAATTTTTAGTCCTCTTTAATGTTGATGACTTTAAAAAAGATTTATTTTTATTTTTCCTCTTGTGTCTATGTGGTATCTCTGTACGAGTGTGCTGGGTGTGTTTGGATGCTAGCAGAAGCCAGAAGAAGGTGGCATGGAGCTAGAGTTTCAGTTGGTAGGTGCTAGGGACTGACCTCTTGCCCTCTGGACAAACAGTAAACACTCCTAACCAGCAAGTCACCTCTACCGCCCCAAAGATGTTGTCTTGCTTAGAAAATTTCTTTCTTTGAGGTCATGAAGTTATTTTCACAAAATCTCTGAAAAATCTGTATATTTTTGCCTTATAAATCTGTAGTCAAATACTATTATTACATAATTTTATTTTTGTGTCCTAGGCTGGCCTGGAACTTGCTATGTAGCCACAGATAACTTCGAACTCCTGATCCTCTTGCATTTACATCCACCATCCAAAGACTACATGTATGGGATAGTATTTGCAGTTCAGGCCATCCTGGGGATGGGATACAGAGCCTCATGCATGTTAGATAAGCAGTCTATGACCTGAACTTTATTTGTATCCAGCCCCTTCTGTTTTCATATGATTTGAGGGAAAAAAAGAAGTTGATTTTTCCACACGAATATAGTCAATCACTTCAGGATCATTCCCTGTACAGTCTCTGGACCACTTCTGCAGGGCTAGTCTTGTAGAATCTGCGTGGGTATGTTTCTTGGTGCTGTCTCCACAGTCTGTCTATCCCTGAGTTAATACAGACTGTCTTAATTACACAGCTTTACAATAACCCTTGAAATTAGCAGAACAACTTTCTTCAACTTACTTTGCTTCAGTAATATCTCAGTCTCAGTCCTAAGTACTTCAATATAACTTTTTAAAATGAGTTTAACTATTTTCTCAAAATCATCTTTGGAATTTTTATCAAAGTTGCATCAATCAAAATCCTTGATCAATTTGTGAAGAGTGATTTATTTATTTATTTATTTGGATATTTTATTTCTTTACATTTCAAATGTTATCCACTTTCCCAGGAGTGATTTATTTATTATGGAACATTTCCTACCAAGAAAATTGGCCTGCCCTTCGATTTTATTTAGGCTAAACTTCAACCTGTCTTAATGTGTCCCATAACTTTTCTTAGAGATCTTTCCATCTTGTTGAATTTATTTATGATTCAATATATGTGCTGCTGATTTGTTACATACGTATAAAAATGCAATATATTTGAAAATATTTGTTTTCATGCATATAACTTCTCTAGCGTTTCCTTCAGTCCTGATATTCAATCAGTAACTCATTTGAGTTTTACACGGACAACAATCCATAAACAGTAACGTTGTTTTTCATGTTTGACTTTCATACTTTATTCATTTCCTTATTGTATTATCTTGGCAAATATCTCAAGTAGAATGTCAAATAAGCACGATGACAGCTCTGCTCTTGTTTCATCCCTGATTTAGAGGGAAAGCTCTCCATGATTTATCACCAAGCACTGTGTGCTCTTGGGTGAGTTTTGTTTTGTCTGAAGACACTGTTTTGGGCTGGGAAGCTTGAGTCTGCAGACTCCTTTTCAGCCAGCCTGGTGACCTTTGTGGCCAACTGTTTGTCTTCTCTTGGATTTTATTGGCTCTTACTGGGTTTAGTCAGTGAAGATTATTGTCAGGAAGGAGAGGAGGGCTGAGGGAGGGAGAGGAGCTGCAGGGTGAGGTCCTTACTCTTCCGCCCTCTTTCACCAGCTGTATCCCTCCCCTGCCCCACCTTCTCTCTGTGTCATCTCATGATATTTGGTTAGCCAAGCCATTTTAACTTAATTCTACTACATTCAATGTTACACTTGATGTATTTAAACATCTCGAGGGTGCATTTGAAGCCTAGGTTATGGTCAATTTAATATAATTATTACACCTGCTTAAAAAGTACATTCCAGCCAGGTGCGGTAGCACCGACCTGTAACCTAGCACTCGGTGAGGCTAAAGCAAGAGGCCTGTAAACTGGAGGTCAACCTGGCTAAGACCCTGTCTGAAATATAAAGCAAAACAAACAATAGCAGAACTAAACTAAAAAATAAAAATTCTATTGTGCCATTGTGGGACACAATGCTCACTGTGTTGAAATAATTTCCTGATGATCTGCTCTGTGTATGGGGCATCTATGTGGGTGATGCGGACATAACAGGAAACAAAAACCAAGATCCCTCGGCTAGGGCTCAGCTCAGTGAGAGTGTGCTTAGCTTGCATAAGGCTTGGGGTCAATCCTTGCTCCAAAAGAAAAAGAGTAATCTGCCTTTGAGAAAATATGAGAGACACGAGAATACAGAATAGAAAGGAGACCCTATCATATTTGTGAGGGTAAGCACACAACAAAATATAAGCGTAGAGATAAGGCATGCTGAGACCCATGTGGATGTGACTAGTCAAAGTTCAGTCAGAGGGGAAGCCGGGTAGAGTCCTGGTGTTGAATAGCTGAAAGAGGGCGGGCCAAGCAGAGCTGTGCATTGCACAGACGACTGTCATTTCGTATTCTTCACCTTCATTGGGCTTGTTTTAATTAGCCATGTAGTCCTGATACTCCTTCCACGTTGTCTGTGGCCGTACCGCCATGAAACACAATCCCATCTCCTCCTTCAGCATATTAAAGTCTTTGGAAATTTTAGAAGTTCCTTTAAAAGTTATCAACACTATTTGTATTATCTCCATTAAACTGAAAACAAGTTTTGCTTCCCTACAGAGACTGTATTTTAGACACATGTTCAAAGTTTCTCTTTCCTTTACGCAGCCCCCATCGTGTCTCCAGGAGTATCGCGGCTTCGCTGTTTTCAATGAGCGTTTATGGTGAATTCCAAGCTAGAGTTACACATATTTCTACTAGCCACATTTATGAACATTTTTCTTCCAAGGAAAACACAGCCCCAGACTTCCTTTTATTTGTTGATTGTTTGTTTTGTGGTTTTGTGTTTGATTTTGGAGTCAGACTCTCACTTTGTAGCCCAGCCTGGCCTAGAGCTCAGTACATGGCCCAGGATGACTTCTCACTTGAGATGTTCCTGTGCCGGGCACACACCACCACGTTCTCACTACCGAAGAACCAATTTATAGCAGGTACAAGTAACACTATAGATATAATATTTAACTTGTGCCTAATTTGATGAAAGTTTCCTCTTTCTCTTCTTACAAAAGGTTTAATGAGACCGAAACAAGTTAATTTTAATGCTTAATTTGAATTTTCTAGTTGAAATCTAACTCTCATGATGGCAGAGGAAAAGCACATTATCTCTAATAATGAAATGAATTAACAAAGTAGATGTTAGGCATATACAGAGAGTTTATTTCTCAGCCTTAGTTTATCAATAAAAACTGTGCTGATACACTGGTTTATTTTCTTTTCCCATCTTTTAAAGTTTTTTTCTTACTAAGACCCAAGAGAAACAAAGATGACATTAAACAAATGATATAAACAAAAACAAAGATCATAAGTTGAAAGGACAATCTGGGCTACATAGTGAGACCCTTCTTCGAAAAAAATCTTTTGTAGTTCTTTAATATAATTATCCTTCGTTTTGAAAATGTTCAGAACATTACAATATTTTTAAGTTAACATTGTGTCCTTCATACAAATGTAAAGTTAACTCATGTCAAATATTTTATACAACTCCTTAATGAACACAGGAATTTGTATGATATTTAGACCAATGCAAGTGAGAATTAAAAAAAAAAGCTGTGAAATCAAGAATGGTTAAGTGAACTAGTTTGCTAACTGATGTGATATGGCAACATTTATATATATATATATATATATATATATATATATATATATATATATAACTGTTTTCTACACTTTATACAGCAGTTGTTCTCAACCTGTGGATCACTTCCTCCACAGGGATCACATATCAGATATTCTGAATATCACATATTTTCATTACATTTCATAACAGTAGCAAAATTACAGTTATGAAATCACAAAGAAATAATTCTATGGTGTGGGGGTCACCTACAGTTGATGGCAGCATTAGGAAGGTTGAGAACTACTGGTCTAAAGAGCTGTAAAGCAGATATTCAAAGGCACACATCCAAATAAAACCAGCCATTCCCGGAAGTCTACCAGACCACGCCCTGACCTCCCCTCAAGGGACAGCCAGCGATCTCATTGGCTCATTTCCAACTCATGTGGATTTTACTTGGCAGAAAAGACAATAGGCACACAATGCATTGTTTGAGCAATGAGGGCTGAAACGCTCATCTGAGCTGACCTGTCAGGCAGAGTGATGTGCAGATCTGTGTGGTAATCTAGTTCAGGGGAATCTAGAAGCTGAGAAACATGGAGGAGGGCACTGGGCACGGGACCCATGCACTGTCATCTCTACTTTAATGGGCGAGGTGACCACAGGCACAGCTGAATTTGTTAGACACAGACTTGACCAGGACTTAAGAATTCTACTTCTTTCACTTTCATAGAGAAGTTCTGGAATATGAAAACATCCCCCAAATTTATCTACCAACAGTAATCTTTTCCAACCTAAGAGCAAATCCATTCCCTTTCCAAATGCTAGTCTAGTACTTCCACATTTCCTAAGGCCATTACTAAGGAATAGTAGGAACAGGAAAAAAGGTTTGCTTGGCTTAGCAGTGGCTTTTGAGCGCTGTACTCTCACTGGACAAGAGTTCTCCTGGCTTGCTTTGTCTGACCTGTCTTTATCAGAGATTGCAGCTCTCTTTTTGGTAATCTTGGGAGTTAACTACTGTGATCTGACATTAAACTGGATGTGATCCCAGCAATGAAATCTAGTTGGAGAATTATTAGCTTAAACGCCTAATTGGAAAGTCAATCTGTAAAAGGTTTTATATTAAGTGTATGAATGAGTGTTTTGCATATCTATCATCTATCTATCTATCTATCTATCTATCTATCTATCTATCTATCTATCTATCATCTATCTATCTATCTATCTATCTATCTATCTATCTATCTATCTATCTACCATCCATTCCATCCATCCATGCAGCACATGTGTGCAGTTCCTACAGAGACCAGAAGAGGGCATCACACCCCCTGTAACTGGAGTTTGTGAATCATGTGGGTGCTTGGAACTGAACTCGGGCCCTCTGCAAGAGCACCAGTGTTTTTAACTACTGAGCCATCTCTCCAGCCCCTTAGTTGACTCCTTATTCCAAAAGGCAGTAAAAGCCAAATCGTCAAGAGTTCCAACACTATATATAACAAGATTCTCCGGGCTTGAGTCTGAATTTTACCAGTCTCATGGCCTCAGATAAGTCACTGAACTCCACTTTGCTTCAGTTTCCCTGGCTGTAAAAGACAGACAACACACCTTTCTCATGGAGCCCAGGTGAGAGTGGAATAGCTATAAGACATGCCCAACAGATGTGGAGTATTATACACGTGACCCTTTGTTGTAAATGGGCCGTTTTGCTTTGAGAAATAAAGACTGAAGAAGAGTTTTCATAAGTAGTAAATGCTCAGCTATGCTCAAACACACCAAAAATACATGCTTGTCCATGGACTTGTACGAAAGGCATGTATCAAATACCATGCACTGATGAATTGATGACTCGTGGGGACTTCACAGAAGACTGGCTTACAGTGAAGCTGGGGAGATGGCTACACAGACGGATGGAGCTGAGTTCAATCCTGAGTCCACATAAAGCTGGCTGTGGAAATGTGCTTCTGTACTCTGAGCTTTACTCCAGTGAGATGCTGGCTGAAGACAGAAGAACCAGTAGACTCTCAGGTTCCTGCTAGCCGGCTCTGCCCATCACAGGCGGTCCCTCTCCCCTCGTCCAAGCCACAACCATATGCCAATCTTTAGCAGGGTTTTAACTAACAACACCTTTGAGGTGATGTTTTGAGGAAAGTTGGTAACTATAAATTGATCATTTTTATATAAAATTGTATTGCATTAAAATGTGTGTGTGTGTGTGTGTGTGTGTGTGTGTGTGTGTGTCTGAATGCTAGTTCAAGTTCAACTTTAAAAGTTTGTATACTTCACAATAAAAATTCATGAAATGTTCTATAGGGAATTTTTAAATTTTCAAACTTTTGAACCAACCTCACCTGATTTTTCTTTTTGAGATTTATTTGTTTTATGTAAGTACATTATATACTGTCATTGTCTTAAAACACACCAGAAGAGGGATTCATATCTCATTGCAGATGGTTGTGAGCCACCATGTGGTTGCTGGGAATTGAACTCAGGACCTCTGGAAGAGCAGTCAGTGCTCTTAACCGCTGAACCACTGCTCCAGGCCTCACCTGTTCTTATTACCCATTTTCCCATAATATTGTGAGACCCTTCAGGATAGAGATATTTGTCATTTTTAGTTAGCATACATTTTACACATTTGTGAAGGCACATAGCAGTGATGATTTGCACTTATTGGACATTTATATAATAGTCATTTTTAAATTTAATAATGTTAATTAATATTATAAACTATATTTAATGTAGGTATTGCTCTAGGCATTTTAAATGTATTATAATCTTTGATGATTGTGACATCTTGCAATGAGTATGGCTGATTCAAAGGACAGAACTAGACTCAGAGATCTGAGAGTTGAAATACAAAGTGCTCAGCCAAATTGAAATGATGTCTGTCCAGAATCTACCAACTCTTGTATTGGCCTTTCTTGAGTTTTGTACTCTCTAAACATTGGATGATTGAAAGTCCCCTTCTTGAATATTAATCATATGCAAATTGCTTGGTCTGCACTTGTTCTTAAGGGAGTACTGGGACTTCTAACTTTGAGAAAGTTTGGTCTTCTTCTGCTGGCTTGGTGTTCTGACCTGCGCCAGCGATTCTGAACCGTCTTGTTTGTTCACCTGCCCCCTGCAAGCACACTGACTTGATTCCATATGCCCACTAAGGAGAGAGTGCCCACTCGGCATCTCCCTCCTTACAATTTCAGCAGAAGTCATTTTGAGTGAGGTTTTTTTTTTTTTTTTTATGTTTACTCCTTTTTTTTTTTTTTTATTAACTTGAGTATTTCTTATATACATTTCGAGTGTTATTCCCTTTCCCGGTTTCCGGGCAAAAATCCCCCTCTCCCTGCCCCCTCCCCTTCCTTATGGGTATTCCCCTCACAACCCTCCCCCCATTGCCGCCCTTCCCCCAACAGTCTAGTTCACTGGGGGTTCAGTCTTAGCAGGACCCAGGGCTTCCCCTTCCACTGGTGCTCTTACTAAGATATTCATTGCTACCTATGAGGTCAGAGTCCAGGGTCAGTCCATGTATAGTCTTTAGGTAGTGGCTTAGTCCCTGGAAGCTCTTGTTGCTTGGCATTGTTGTACATATGGGGTCTCGAGCCCCTTCAAGCTCTTCCAGTTCTTTCTCTGATTCCTTCAACGGGGGTCCCGTTCTCAGTTCAGTGGTTTGCTGCTGGCATTCGCCTCTGTATTTGCTGTATTCTGGCTGTGTCTCTCAGGAGCGATCTACATCCGGCTCCTGTCAGTCTGCACTTCTTTGCTTCATCCATCTTGTCTAATTGGGTGGCTGTATATGTATGGGCCACATGTGGGGCAGGCTCTGAATGGGAGTTCCTTCAGTCTCTGTTTTAATCTTTGCCTCTCTCTTCCCTGCCAAGGGTATTCTTGTTCCCCTTTTAGAGAAGGAGTGAAGCATTCACATTTTGATCATCTGTCTTGAGTTTCATTTGTTCTAGGCATCTAGGGTAATTCAAGCATTTGGGCTAATAGCCACTTATCAATGAGTGCATACCATGTATGTCTTTCTGTGATTGGGTTAGCTCACTCAGGATGATATTTTCCAGTTCCAACCATTTGCCTACGAATTTCATAAAGCCGTTGTTTTTGATAGCTGAGTAATATTCCATTGTGTAGATGTACCACATTTTCTGTATCCATTCCTCTGTTGAAGGGCATCTGGGTTCTTTCCAGCTTCTGGCTATTATAAATAAGGCTGCGATGAACATAGTGGAGCACGTGTCTCTTTTATATGTTGAGGCATCTTTTGGGTATATGCCCAAGAGAGGTATAGCTGGATCCTCAGGCAGTTCAATGTCCAATTTTCTGAGGATCCTCCAGACTGATTTCCAGAATGGTTGTACCAGTAGGCAATCCCACCAAAAATGGAGGAGTGTTCCTCTTTCTCCACATCCTCGCCAGCATCTGCTGTCGCTGGAGTTTTTGATCTTAGCCATTCTAACTGGTGTGAGGTGAAATCTCAGGGTTGTTTTGATTTGCATTTCCCTTATGACTAAAGATGTTGAACATTTCTTTAGGTGTTTCTCAGCCATTTGGCATTCCTCAGCTGTGAATTCTTTGTTTAGCTCTGAACCCCATTTTTTAATAGGGTTATTTGTCTCCCTGCAGTCTAACTTCTCGAGTTCTTTGTATATTTTGGATATAAGGCCTCTATCTGTTGTAGGATTGGTAAAGATCTTTTCCCAATCTGTTGGTTGCCGTTTTGTCCTAACCACAGTGTCCTTTGCCTTACAGAAGCTTTGCAGTTTTATGAGATCCCATTTGTCGATTCTTGATCTTAGAGCATAAGCCATTGGTGTTTTGTTCAGGAAATTTTTTCCAGTGCCCATGTGTTCCAGATGCTTCCCTAGTTTTTCTTCTATTAGTTTGAGTGTATCAGGTTTGATGTCGAGGTCCTTGATCCACTTGGACTTAAGCTTTGTACAGGGTGATAAGCATGGATCGATCTGCATTCTTCTACATGTTGACCTCAAGTTGAACCAACACCATTTGCTGAAAATGCTTTCTTTTTTCCATTGGATGGTTTTGGCTCCTTTGTCAAAAATCAAGTGACCATAGGTGTGTGGGTTCATTTCTGGGTCTTCAATTCTATTCCATTGGTCTATCTGTCTGTCTCTGTACCAATACCATGCAGTTTTTATCACTATTGCTCTGTAATACTGCTTGAGTTCAGGGATAGTGATTCCCCCTGAAGTCCTTTTATTGTTGAGGATAGCTTTAGCTATCCTGGGTTTTTTGTTATTCCAGATGAATTTGCAAATTGTTCTGTCTAACTCTTTGAAGAATTGGATTGGTATTTTGATGGGGATTGCATTGAATCTGTAGATCGCTTTTGGTAAAATGGCCATTTTTACTATATTAATCCTGCCAATCCATGAGCATGGGAGATCTTTCCATCTTCTGAGGTCTTCTTCAATTTCTTTCTTCAGTGTCTTGAAGTTCTTTTTTTTTTTTTTTTATTAACTTGAGTATTTCTTATATACATTTCGAGTGTTATTCCCTTTCCCGGTTTCCGGGCAAACATCCCCCTCCCCCCTCCCCTTCCTTATGGGTGTTCCCCTCCCAACCCTCCCCCCATTGCCGCCCTAGCCCATAGACTAGTTCACTGGGGGTTCAGTCTTAGCAGGACCCAGGGCTTCCCCTTCCACTGGTGCTCTTACTAGGATATTCATTGCTACCTATGGGGTCAGAGTCCAGGGTCAGTCCATGTATAGTCTTTAGGTAGTGGCTTAGTCCCTGGAAGCTCTGGTTGCTTGGCATTGTTATACTTTTGGGGCCTCGAGCCCCTTCAAGCTCTTCCAGTTCTTTCTCTGATTCCTTCAACGGGGGTCCCGTTCTCAGTTCAGTGGTTTGCTGCTGGCATTCGCCTCTGTATTTGCTGTATTCTGGCTGTGTCTCTCAGGAGCGATCTACATCCGGCTCCTGTCAGTCTGCACTTCTTTGCTTCATCCATCTTGTCTAATTGGGTGGCTGTATATGTATGGGCCACATGTGGGGCAGGCTCTGAATGGGAGTTCCTTCAGTCTCTGTTTTAATCTTTGCCTCTCTCTTCCCTGCCAAGGGTATTCTTGTTCCCCTTTTAGAGAAGGAGTGAAGCATTCACATTTTGATCATCTGTCTTGAGTTTCATTTGTTCTAGGCATCTAGGGTAATTCAAGCATTTGGGCTAATAGCCACTTATCAATGAGTGCATACCATGTATGTCTTTCTGTGATTGGGTTAGCTCACTCAGGATGATATTTTCCAGTTCCAACCATTTGCCTACGAATTTCATAAAGCCGTTGTTTTTGATAGCTGAGTAATATTCCATTGTGTAGATGTACCACATTTTCTGTATCCATTCCTCTGTTGAAGGGCATCTGGGTTCTTTCCAGCTTCTGGCTATTCTAAATAAGGCTGCGATGAACATAGTGGAGCACGTGTCTTTTTTATATGTTGGGGCATCTTTTGGGTATATGCCCAAGAGAGGTATAGCTGGATCGTCAGGCAGTTCAATATCCAATTTTCTGAGGATCCTCCAGACTGATTTCCAGAATGGTTTTACCAGTCTGCAATCCCACCAACAATGGAGGAGTGTTCCTCTTTCTCCACATCCTCGCCAGCATCTGCTGTCACCTGAGTTTTTGATCTTAGCCAATCGCACTGGTGTGAGGTGAAATCTCAGGGTTGTTTTGATTTGCATTTCCCTTATGACTAAAGATGTTGAACATTTCTTTAGGTGTTTCTCAGCCATTTGGCATTCCTCAGCTGTGAATTCTTTGTTTAGCTCTGAACCCCATTTTTAATAGGGTTATTTGTTTCCCTGCAGTCTAACTTCTTGAGTTCTTTGTATATTTTGGATATAAGGCCTCTATCTGTTGTAGGATTGGTAAAGATCTTTTCCCAATCTGTTGGTTGCCGTTTTGTCCTTACCACAGTGTCCTTTGCCTTACAGAAGCTTTGCAGTTTTATGAGATCCCATTTGTCGATTCTTGATCTTAGAGCATGAGCCATTGGTGTTTTGTTCAGGAAATTTTTTCCAGTGCCCATGTGTTCCAGATGCTTCCCTAGTTTTTCTTCTATTAGTTTGAGTGTGTCTGGTTTGATGTGGAGGTCCTTGATCCACTTGGACTTAAGCTTTGTACAGGGTGATAAGCATGGATCGATCTGCATTCTTCTACATGTTGACCTCCAGTTGAACCAACACCATTTGCTGAAAATGCTATCTTTTTTCCATTGGATGGTTTTGGCTCCTTTGTCAAAAATCAAGTGACCATAGGTGTGTGGGTTCATTTCTGGGTCTTCAATTCTATTCCATTGGTCTATCTGTCTGTCTCTGTACCAATACCATGCAGTTTTTATCACTATTGCTCTGTAATACTGCTTGAGTTCAGGGATAGTGATTCCCCCTGAAGTTCTTTTATTGTTGAGGATAGCTTTAGCTATCCTGGGTTTTTTGTTATTCCAGATGAATTTGCAAATTGTTCTGTCTAACTCTTTGAAGAATTGGATTGGTATTTTGATGGGGATTGCATTGAATCTGTAGATCGCTTTTGGTAAAATGGCCATTTTTACTATATTAATCCTGCCAATCCATGAGCATGGGAGATCTTTCCATCTTCTGAGGTCTTCTTCAATTTCTTTCCCCAGTGTCTTGAAGTTCTTGTTGTACAGATCTTTTACTTGCTTGGTTAAAGTCACACCGAGGTACTTTATATTATTTGGGTCTATTATGAAGGGTGTCGTTTCCCTAATTTCTTTCTCGGCTTGTTTCTCTTTTGTATAGAGGAAGGCAACTGATTTATTTGAGTTAATTTTATACCCAGCCACTTTGCTGAAGTTGTTTATCAGCTTTAGTAGTTCTCTGGTGGAACTTTTGGGATCACTTAAATATACTATCATGTCATCTGCAAATAGTGATATTTTGACCTCTTCTTTTCCGATCTGTATCCCTTTGATCTCCTTTTGTTGTCTGATTGCTCTGGCTAGAACTTCAAGAACTATATTGAATAAGTAGGGAGAGAGTGGGCAGCCTTGTCTAGTCCCTGATTTTAGTGGGATTGCTTCAAGTTTCTCTTCATTTAGTTTAATGTTAGCAACTGGTTTGCTGTATATGGCTTTTACTATGTTTAGGTATGGGCCTTGAATTCCTATTCTTTCCAGGACTTTTATCATGAAGGGGTGTTGAATTTTGTCAAATGCTTTCTCAGCATCTAATGAAATGATCATGTGGTTTTGTTCTTTCAGTTTGTTTATATAATGGATCACGTTGATGGTTTTCCGTATATTAAACCATCCCTGCATGCCAGGGATGAAGCCTACTTGATCACGGTGGATGATTGTTTTGATGTGCTCTTGGATTCGGTTTGCCAGAATTTTATTGAGTATTTTTGCGTCGATATTCATAAGGGAAACTGGTCTGAAGTTCTCTTTCTTTGTTGGGTCTTTGTGTGGTTTAGGTATAAGAGTAATTGTGGCTTCATAGAAGGTATTCGGGATTGATCCATCTGTTTCAATTTTGTGGAATAGTTTGGATAATATTGGTATGAGGTCTTCTATGAAGGTTTGATAGAATTCTGCACTAAACCCGTCTGGACCTGGGCTCTTTTTGGTTGGGAGACCTTTAATGACTGCTTCTATTTCCTTAGGAGTTATGGGGTTGTTTAACTGGTTTATCTGTTCCTGATTTAACTTCGGTACCTGGTATCTGTCTAGGAAATTGTCCATTTCCTGAAGATTTTCAAGTTTTGTTGAATATAGGTTTTTATAGTAAGATCTGATGATTTTTTGAATTTCCTCTGAATTTGTAGTTATGTCTCCCTTTTCATTTCTGATTTTGTTAATTTGGACACACTCTCTGTGTCCTCTCGTTAGTCTGGCTAAGGGTTTATCTATCTTGTTGATTTTCTCAAAGAACCAACTTTTGATTCTGTTGATTCTTTCTATGGTCCTTTTTGTTTCTACTTGGTTGATTTCAGCTCTGAGTTTGAGTATTTCCTGCCTTCTACTCCTCCTGGGTGTATTTGCTTCTTTTTGCTCTAGAGCTTTTAGGTGTGCTGTCAAGCTGCTGACATATGCTCTTTCCTGTTTCTTTCTGCAGGCACTCAGCGCTATGAGTTTTCCTCTTAGCACAGCTTTCATTGTGTCCCATAAGTTTGGGTATGTTGTACCTTCATTTTCATTAAATTCTAAAAAGTTTTTAATTTCTTTCTTTATTTCTTCCTTGACTAGGTTATCATTGAGTAGAGCATTGTTCAATTTCCACGTATATGTGGGCATTCTTCCCTTATTGTTATTGAAGACCAGTTTTAGGCCGTGGTGGTTTGATAGCACGCATGGGATTATTTCTATCTTTCTGTACCTGTTGAGGCCCGTTTTTTGACCAACTATATGTTCAATTTTGGAGAAAGTACCGTGAGGAGCTGAGAAGATGGTATATCCTTTTGCTTTAGGATAGAATGTTCTATAAATATCTGTTAAGTCCATTTGGCTCATGACTTCTCTTAGTCTGTCTACGTCTCTGTTTAATTTCTGTTTCCATGATCTGTCCATTGATGAGAGTGGGGTGTTGAAATCTCCCACTATTATTGTGTGAGGTGCAATGTGTGTTTTGAGCTTTAGTAAGGTTTCTTTTACGTATGTAGGTGCCCTTGTATTTGGGGCATAGATATTTAGGATTGAGAGTTCATCATGGTGGATTTTTCCTTTGATGAATATGAAGTGTCCTTCCTTATCTTTTTTGATGACTTTTAATTGAAAATTGATTTTATTTGATATTAGAATGGCTACTCCAGCTTGCTTCTTCTGACCATTTGCTTGGAAAGTTGTTTTCCAGCCTTTCACTCTGAGGTAGTTTCTGTCTTTGTCTCTGAGGTGTGTTTCCTGTAGGCAACAGAATGCAGGGTCCTCGTTGCGTATCCAGTTTGTTAATCTATGTCTTTTTATTGGGGAGTTGAGGCCATTGATGTTGAGAGATATTAAGGAATAGTGATTATTGCTTCCTGTTATATTCATATTTGGATGTGAGGTTATGTTTGTGTGCTTTTCTTCTCTTTGTTTTGTTGCCAAGACGATTAGTTTCTTGCTTCTTCTACGGTATAGCTTGCCTCCTTATGTTGGGCTTTACCCTTTATTATCCTTTGTAGTGCTGGATTTGTAGAAAGATATTGTGTAAATTTGGTTTTGTCATGGAATATCTTGGTTTCTCCATCTATGTTAATTGAGAGTTTTGCAGGATACAGTAACCTGGGCTGGCATTTGTGTTCTCTTAGGGTCTGTATGACATCTGTCCAGGATCTTCTGGCCTTCATAGTTTCTGGCGAAAAGTCTGGTGTGATTCTGATACGTCTGCCTTTATATGTTACTTGACCTTTTTCCCTGACTGCTTTTAATATTCTTTCTTTGTTTTGTGCGTTTGGTGTTTTGACTATTATGTGACGGGAGGTGTTTCTTTTCTGGTCCAATCTATTTGGAGTTCTGTAGGCTTCTTGTATGCCTATGGGTATCTCTTTTTTTTTAGGTTAGGGAAGTTTTCTTCTATGATTTTGTTGAAGATATTTAGTGGTCCTTTGAGCTGGGAGTCTTCACTCTCTTCTATACCTAGTATCCTTAGGTTTAATCTTCTCATTGAGTCCTGGATTTCCTGTATGTTTTGGACCAGTAGCTTTTTCTGTTTTACATTATCTTTGACAGTTGAGTCAATGATTTCTATGGAATCTTCTGCTCCCGAGATTCTCTCTTCCATCTCTTGTATTCTGTTGGTTAAGCTTGTATCTACAGCTCCTTGTCTCTTCTTTTGATTTTCTATATCCAGGGTTGTTTCCATGTGTTCTTTCTTGATTGCTTCTATTTCCATTTTTAATTCCTTCAACTGTTTGATTGTGTTTTCCTGGAATTCTTTCAGGGATTTTTGTGTCTCCTCTCTATGGGTTTCTACTTGTTTATTTATGTTTTCCTGGAATTCTTTCTGGCATTTTTGCGATTCCTCTCTGTAGGCTTCTACTTGTTCTCTAAGGGAGTTCTTGAGGTCTTTCTTGAAGTCCTCCAGCATCATGATCAAAAATGATTTTGAAACTAGATCTTGCTTTTCTGGTGTGTTTGGATATTCCATGTTTATTTTGGTGGGAGAATTGGGCTCCGATGATGCCATGTAGTCTTGGTTTCTGTTGCTTGGGTTCCTGGGCTTGCCTCTCACCATCAGATTATCTCTAGTGTTACTTTGTTCTGCTATTTCTGACAGTGGCTAGACTGTCCTATAAGCCTGTGTGTCAGAAGTGCTGTAGACCTGTTTTCCTGTTTTCTTTCAGCCAGTTATGGGGACAGAGTGTTCTGCTTTCGGGCATGTAGTTTTTCCTATCTACAGGTCTTCAGCTGTTCCTGTGGGCCTGTGTCTGGAGTTCACCAGGCAGGTCTCTTGCAGGGGAAAATTTGGTCCTACCTGTGGTTCCAAGGCTCAAGTTTTCTCGTGGGGTACTGCCTAAGTCCTCTCCGCTGTGGCAGCAACCGGGAAGATCTGTGCTGCTCTTTCCGGGAACCTCTGTGCACCAGGGTTCCAGATGGCGTTTGGTGTTTTCTTCTGGCGTCTGGATGTGCGCAGAGTGCAGTCTCTTCTGGTTTCCCAGGCGTGTCTGCCTCTCTGAAGGTTTAGCTCTCCCTCCCACGGGATTTGGGTGCCGAGAACTGTTTATCCGGTCTGTTTCCTTCAGGTTCCGGCGGTGTCTCAGGCGCAGGGGGCCTGCCGCTCCTGGGCCCTCCTCTACGGGAGCCCAGAGGCCTTATACTGTTGCCTCTTGGGCCAGGGATGTGGGCAGGGGTGAGCAGTGTTGGTGGTCTCCTCCGCTCTGCAGCCTCAGGAGTGCCCACCTGACCAGGCGGTGAGGTCTCTCTCCCACGGGGTTTGGTGAGGTTTTTTTTTTTATTGGATATTTTATGTATTTACATTTCAAATGTTATCCCCTTTCCTGGTTCTCCCTCCCCCATGCCTCCTCCCTTGGCTTCTATGAGGACGCTCTTCCTTGCACCTACCCACTCCCACATCAGCACCCTGGCATTTCCCTACACTGGGAAAATGAGCCTTCACAGGACCAAGGGCTCCTTTTCCTATTGATGCCAGACAATGCCATCCTCTGCTACATGTGCAGCTGGAGCCGTGTGTCCCTCCATGTGTAGTCCTTGGTGGTTTAGTCCCTGGCAGCTCTGGAGTGGGAGGGGTCTGGTTGGTTGATATTGTTGTTCTTCCTACGGGGTTGCAAACCCCTTCAACTCCTTCAGTCCTTTCTTTAACTCATCCATTGGGGTTCCTGCACACAGTCTGATGGTTCACTGCAAGCATCCTCATCTGTATCAGTAAAGCTCTGGCAGAGCCTTTGAGTGTGGACTTTTTACTTGAAACTGTAGTAGGCTAAATGTCATTTTCTGATTGGTTATCTCACTTCACCATCATCACCATCACCACCACCACCACCACCATCATCATCATCATTATCATCAGTTTAGATTATCTTATCATTATTCTGAGAATCATTCCAGAGCAAAACTATTATAAAGTCTCCTTTTCATGTTTAAAAGCAACCATTTTATTTTATTTTTCCTCCCTTAAAGCTTCAAGTAGTAGAATTGAGACCCTATTCTCACCTTCCAGGAAGGTGTGGGGACTTTCCCTACTTGAGTCATTATGATCTAAAGTTCTGTCTTTTATATTTAAGCAGCTGCAGGAAATTGTCACATGCTCCTCCTGCATAGGTTGTTGGTACACATGTGGGTCAAAGCCTGGTGACAGAGAGAAATGGGTTCCATGTAGAAGGTTAAATTGTGTTAGTGGTTTTTTTTTTTTTTTTGAAGTAAGTTAATGTTTTCTGTGGTGAGAGAGGAAGTCAGCCATAGTATCTACTGGATCAACTTCTTGGCTGCCTCAGGAGCCCACCTACCTCTCTGCACGGCTTAAAAAGTCCAAGCAGAGAAAGACTGCTTTAGCATTTGGTTGAAGACCATAGCGTTACCTTTGGCAAATGCAAGAAAAATAGCTCCTTTCTCCCTGGAAAGGTGTGGGCGTTGAGAGAGGAGAGCACTGGGATTTCAGGTGTGGGGTAGTCAATTGTGGGAGGGTTTTAAGATGAAAGTCACCTCTGAGGACACAGGAGGCCACCTCCTTCCTTGCTGATCCATGTAATTGCAGACTCTCTTTAAGATTGTTTTCCCCCTTTTCTGCTGCCAGCTGCCTTCCTCCTCTCCCTGCAAAGCCATAGGGAACCCATAAAGCAGTTCTTACAAGAGAAGGAAAAGCCGTGGGCCCATTGCCTAGCAGACTGCAAGCATGCACACTCTCACCAAGCTCACTATGAGGACTGCAGAATAGACTGAGGGCTCCTGGCATTCCAACTGCACCCCAGCTTTTCCTACACATCTCATCTCCACTATAACCCTCAGCCACACTGTGCAAAGTGTCGGTCTCCAGCTTTCTTTCTCTTATTTCAGCCTCAGAATAAACTCCCACAACCTCCCCAACCCCATCCTTACTAGGCAACATCCTCTAGCCTCTGTCCAAATGCTGTCTGCTCCCTGAAGACAATCCTTGCCTTTTTTGAAGGCTGCTTCTCTGATCTTTAAGTGAACCAGTGAACCATTTTTGATGAGTTTTACAGTTACTCATCTTCTTGCCGTTGTCTACCTACTTGATGACTCATTTAAGTGATATTTCTATTAAATGAAACTCTTAAAGATAACAATTTCCCAACTCCCAGTCTTGAGAATCTTTGAGTTGGGGAAATATTTAAACATTTCCTGCCTGTATTCCTTGTCTGGCATTGTCTACAACTGCATGATAGTTTGAGGGAGAAAAATGCATCAGATACAGCAATTCAGATGAAAGGGAATCTTATATATAAGATTGGCAGCCTGTTCCACTCATTATCTCATTGATTGCTGGGAAATGTGGCTGGCCTGACTGGCCAGGCAGATCCTCCTTCCTCTCCCGACTTCTCCCTGTTTGTCTTCCTGAAGCCTTTCCCTGGGAAAAGGAAGGAGAAATTCTCTAGCACAGAACCCAGAAGCGACATATGTAGTTCATGCAGAATAGAATAGTCTATGTAGAGAGGGCCCTGATCCTTTGCTCCACCTTAATTTCTGGGAGACAAAGGGGATTGCTTATAAAGGCAATGAAAGAGATGCCACTAAGTGCCAGATGCCAATAATAGGATTAGAAATTGATATTTATCTTAATTCTTATAGTTTTATTTATCTCTACGTTTTGCAAATTTTAAGCCAGAAGTAAGGGAAATCATTTGGGGATCCTTTGGGGGAAAAGGAAGGTTAGAACGAAAATGATCAAATCCAATGAGTTTGTCTGCCTTTTCCTATCCTTAAAACCTTCCTCTTTTGTTTATTCCCTATCTCGGTCATTGTCATTAACAATGACCTTCGACAGAAGCAGAGGGCAACCGTTGGTCTCCTCACTTCACTCCCACACTTGCACTGTATTTCTCCCACTTGTCCAATCTACCTCTCCTGAGTCTGTGCATTTCTACCAGCTTGCACAGTTTTAGTCTAACCCTGCAGCATAATGGAAATCTATAGAGGAAGAAAAAAAAGTCAGGAAATTGAAAGCTGAAGAGTTCACATTATTAGCTGAAGACCCCAGGTTTTCAGGTAAGCAAGGACAGAGAGAAGGCAATTATCATTTTGGACCATTCTTCTGCACATTAACCTTTAAACTAGACTTGCATTTGGCTATCTGTTGATTTGTCTCTGTGCTTCTACCTGCCAGCCTCAGCCTCCAGTCAGACTTGGTTCAGGTCAGGAGCGAACATTCCTGTTCTGGGCGCCAAAAACTAACTACAGGAAATGGGCCATTTGGAAGATGAACTGTGATGTTATAACTATGATGGGGGAAGATGAAAAGCTTTCTTCTAAATAAATTGTTCAAAGAAAACCAGTTAGGCATGTGACACCCGTTTCTAGAATTCTGGGCCTTCACATATGGCGGTTTGTGATTTTGGTGGCACGAGATACATCTGTGACACACAGGGAAACAAAGACAGGGAAACAAAGCTGGGGACCCATTGACAGGTTCACTGACCAGCATGGCTCTATCCTTAGTGTAGGGCACAAGCCCATTCAGCAAGCTACAAACACAATGAAAACTGTGTCATAGAAACAGTGAATGCCAAAACCAGTCCCAACAGTTATTTGTGACGTACCACATGTAAGGGAATTTTCTCAAAAAAAACCAAACAAACACAAAACTACTTAGATACTCACAACACACTGTGTTGGCTTTGTTACACAACATGCTGGACATTGGTTTCATTTCCAAAATTTCTCATGTTTGTATTTGTCAAACTAGAAGACAAGAAGGCATTGTGATTAAAAAGTAAAGATGCCCTCTTTCATAATGGCTGAGTAGTACTCCATTGTGTAAATGAACCACATTTTCTGTATCCATTCTGTTGTAGGACATCTGGGTTGTTTCCAACCTCTGGCTATCACAAAAGAGGCCACTATGAACATTGTGAAACATGTGCCCCTGTGGCATGGTGGGTCATCTTTTGGGTATATGCTCAAGAGTGGTATTTCTGAATCTTTAGGTACATATATTTCCAATTTTCTGAGGAACCTCCAAATTGATTTTCAGAGTGGTTGTACAGGTTTGCAATCCCACCAGCAATGGAGAAGTGTTCTTCTTCCCCACATCCTCACCAAGTGTTGTTACCTGAGGTTTTGATCGTAGCCATTCTGATTGGTGTAAGGTGGACTCTCAGGGTCATTTTGATTTGCATTTCTCTGATCACTAAGGACTTTGAACATTTCTTTAGGTGCTTCTCAGCCATTTGAGATTCCTCTGTTATGAATTCTTGGTTTAGTTCTATATTCCATTTTTTGATTAGGTTGTGTGACAGTTTGCATATGCTTGGCCCAGGGAGTGGCACTATTAGAAGGTGTGACCTTGTTGGAGGAAGTGTGTCACTGTGGGGTGGCCTTGGAGACCATTTTCCTAGCTCCTCCTAGGATACTGAGTCTGTTCCTGGCTTCCTTCTGGGTGAAGATGTAGAACTCTCAGCTCCTCCTGCACCATGCCTGCCTGGATGCTGCCATGTTCCTGCCTGGATGATAATGGACTGAACCTCTGAACCTGTAAACCAGTCCCAACTAAAAGTCTTTTATAAAACTTGCATTGATCATGGTGTCTGTTCACAGCAATAAAACCCTAACTAAGACAGGTTGTTTGATATTTTGGTGGTTAGTTTGAGTTCTTTATATATTTTGGATATATATATGCCCATATGCCCTCTATGGGATGTGGGGTTAGTGAAGATTTTTTCCCAATCTGTAGGATGCCAATTTGTCTTATTGACAATGTCCTTTGCCTTACAGAAGCTTTCCAGTTTCATGAGGTCCCATTTATCAATTCTTGATCTTAGAGCATGAGCCATTGGAGTTCTGTTTAGGAAATTTCCCCCTGTGCCAATGAGTTCAAGGTTCTTTCCCACTTTTTTTTCTATTAGATTCAGTTTATCTGGTTTTATGTTGAGGTCCTTGATCCACTTGGATTTGAGCTTTGTGTGTTGTGACAAATATGGATCCATTTTCATTTTTCTACACACAGACAGCCAGTTGACCAGCACCATTTATTGAAGATGCTTTCTTTTTTCCATTGTATATTTTTGACTTCTTTGTCAAAGATCAAGCATGTGTAAGTGTATGGTTTTATTTCTGAGTCTTCAATTCTATTCCATTGATCAACCGGTCTGTCTCTGTACCAATACTATGCAGTTTTTATCACTATTGCTCTGTAGTAGAGCCTTAGGTCAGGGATGGTGATTTCCCCCAGCCATTCTTTTATTGTTAAGGATTGTTTTTGCTATTCTGTTTTTTTTGCCATTCCAGATGAATTTGAGCATTGCTCTTTCCATGTCTTTGAAGAATTGTGTTGGGATTTTTATGGGGATTGCACTGAATCTGTTGCAGGCAAATGGATGGAACTAGAAAATATCATCCTGAGTGAGGTAACTCAGACCCAAAAGGACATGCACGGTATGTTCTCACTAATAAGTGGATATTAGCCAAAAACAATAATAACAACAACAACAACCTTCCCCCCCCCAAAAAAAAGCAAAAACAAAAAACCCATGATACCCAAGATACAGTCCACAGAATTCAAAAAGGTCAACAAGCTGAAGGGCCCAAGTGAGGACACCTTAGTCCCGCTTGGGAGGGAGAAGAAAGCAACCTCAAGGGGGGGGGGGAGGAAGGGAGGGAAAGGGGATGGGGTTCATGGGAAACATGGTCTGCTACTGGGTTGGGGAAAAGGACTGAAGCCCTGAGGGCCAGCAGAAAGAATGGAAATACGTGACCTTGGGAGGAAGGAGGTTGGAAGACTCTCCAGAATGTACTAGAGACCTAGGAGATGAAAGACTCTCAGGACTCAAAGTGGAGGGGACCCTAGATGAAAGGCCCTACAGTGGGAAGAGGGAACTTATTGAATCCACCTCCAGCAGAAAGACAGGGCATCAAGTGAGGGATGGGGTTGCTATCCCACAATCAAAACTCTGATTCATAATTCTTCCTGTCTGAAAGAAATGCAGGGATGGAAATGGAGAAGAGCCTGAGGAAAAGAAGGTCCAGCCACATGCCCAAAGTGGGATCCAGCTCAAGGGGAGGCCCCCAGACCTGACACCATTACTGAAGCTATGGGACGTTCACAGAAAGGGACCTACCATGACTGCCCTTCAAAAGATCCAACAAGCAGCTGAAAGAGTCAGATGCAGATATTTGCGCCCAACCAATGGACAGAAACTGCTGACCCCTGTGGTTGAATTAAGCTGGAGGAAGCTGAGGAGGAGGGTGACCCTGTAAGAGGGCCAGCAGTCTCAATTAACCTGGATCCCCAAGATCTCTCAGACACTGGATCACCAACCAGGCAGCACACACCAGCTGAGAGGAGGCCTCCAAAACATATACAGCAGAGGACTCTTGGGTCTGGGTTCAGTCAGGGAAGATGCACCTAACCCTCAAGAGAATGGAGACCCCAAGAAGTATAGAGGTCTGATGGGGTGGGTGGGGTGGAGACATCCTCATGGAGACGGGGGGCATGGAGGAGGTATGGGATGTGAAAGAGTCAGAGGGTGGACTGGAGGGGAATAAAATCTGGAGTGTAAAAATAAATAATTATTAAAAATGTAAAGCTTTTATTTATTTAAATGATATAGACCAAAAATATTCTATAGGTTTGAAATTATGTTGTATAGGTAAAGCATGAAGAGAATTTGTCCAGATAGTCTATTCATGCTAAATTGCTGTTAAAGATAAAAATCCCACTGAGGATGTTGGCACATGTTAATTCTACAACTCAGGTAGCTGAAGCTGGAGGACCACAAGTTCAAGGTCAAAGCAAAAAAAAAATAAAATTAAATTAAAATTCCTGTGTAGAAAAGATTATTAAATACATATGTGTGTGTATGCATATATAGGCACATGCACAGGGGAATGGGAATGAGGGAGAGAGGGATGGAGGGAGGGTAGGTGGGGAGAGAGGGTTAGGAGAGGAGCATTAGGCTAAACAGAAAAGCAGGAAGTGAGGACAATATATCAGTGACACTCGGTACCACACTGATCACTCAGGTTGACTTGATTTGGGTTAGGCTAGGAGTGTGTCCACTTCTTCACCGGGTGCTCCTGGGAGAAGATGGCCTTGCAGAGAAGGGGACCATTCTTCAGGGTATGCAAGTAGCTGTGCTCTCTGAGAGCACCTCACACAGGCCTTCGAGAGAATACACGCAAGGAAGCCTGGACAATCAGCTGCATCCAGTAGCCTCTGCTCATCGCAATTTCCATCGTTTTAGTTACTCACAGTCAAGCATGGTTTGAAAAATTCATATAGAAATTTCTAGAAGCCAACAGCTCGTGCGTTTGAAATAACAGTTGCTGTCTTGTCTCCCCATAATTCTGTTTTATTCTTAGCTTCGCTGTTGATATCATTTCATGTCCATCTTTAAGTTTCACTATAGGTATGAATATAGAGAAGGAAACCGGGTATGTATGGTTTGGAACTGTCTGAGGTGTCAGGCGTCTGTTAACTATCCCAGGACAGATTTCTGTTCTCCCCACCCTCCCATTCCCTCAAGAGGCAGAAGCATTTCCACAAGGCCACTTCTTTAAGGTGGGAAGGGCTGGATTTGTCCAAGTGTTTTGGTATAAAAGCTTCCAGGATCGAATTATCTCTGGCTCTCTCCTTCAGATTTTTTTTTTTTGTTCTTTTTTTTCCGGAGCTGGGGACCGAACCCAGGGCCTTGCGCTTCCTAGGCAAGCGCTCTACCACTGAGCTAAATCCCCAACCCCTCTCCTTCAGATTTTTTTTTGCTGTTTATTATTAGCTCATGGTGCTTTTGAAGTCATGTACTGATTATATGTAAAATATAATGATTGAACTTGATAGCATCTGCCATTCCAGCAATCTCTAAAGTATTTTATTATTTGTTAAAGTATCAGTTAAGCAGGATTTGCCTCACCATCCAAGAATTTTCTATATCCAGGCAATTTGATACACACAGATCCTATATGAACTTTCAGATTAGCTTTAAGGTTTGAATAGGACTAGCCAACCAACAACTATCAAGCTACGCACAAGAAGTGTGTGTGTATGTGTGTGTGTGTGTGTGTGTGTGTGTGTGTGTGAGAGAGAGAGAGAGAGAGAGAGAGAGAGAGAGAGAGAGAGAGAGAGGAAGAAAAGAGCAGGATGAATCATTAGAAAGAGCGTCCAGATCTGTAGTTACTTTAAACTTCAAAAGAAAGCAGGAATCTACATTTCACCTGAAGCAAAGTACTAGTTACACAATTCTTCCCATCAAACTCAGAAGAATATTGCAGTTAATCCTCCACAGGTAGGTGCTATATTATGCAATATGTTGAAAATCTATACAAATGAAGTTCAAGAGAGGGTCATGGCATAAAAATGTGGTCAATAATATAAATGACTTGCATAAAATGCCTGAGGTATCAAGGCTTACATTATTTCTAAAGAGATCTACAATAAAGGCTAATATATAAATATACATGTATGTTAAAATAGAAAAGACTATGTAAGGAACTCACACCCTAGTTCCCTTAAGTAACCTCCACCCTTTACCTGTTTAACATATTTATTAATTCTATATTGCAGTAGCGAAATTGCAGAACTATCTTAGAGTTATATTTTCACAGGGACCGGTTGATAAGAGATGCATATTGCTTTCCTAGGACTGTTGTGAGATTATCAGAGTCACTGCTTCGCTCCCTCCCGCCCCACCAAGAAAATACTTGCAGGGTTATTCAGCCTGGACAGAACAGAAAGCCTGGCGGAGTTCCTTCCCAGACACTCCCATCCCTGTTTCTTTGAACAGCCATAAAGTGTGGCCACTGAGGTCAGCGCCTCGTCGTGTGTGCGCAGACTCTCAGTAGCTTTGGTTTCATTGCTGAGGGTCTTTGTTTCTCGGTCTGCTTGCTTTCATTTTTGTTTACTGAAAAATAACCTCTCTAAGTAGCCCAAGCTAGCTTTGAACTCAGAATTCCCAGCCTCTGCCCCTCCCGCACCCCCATTCAGGAATACTTACCGGAATCCAAGCTGTGACACACAGCCCCGTGCTGTTACTGTGGGCTTTGTTTACTGTCCCGAAGATCAACTCCTAGAAAAGTGAGGAATCTTCCTTTCTCGGTTTCTGTTAAATCTTCACAATGTCACCCACTTATTTGGGGGTATCCTTGGGGTAGGTTTTCTCTGCATTCTGAGAATTTTGGGTTTGTCTTGATTATTTCCTGACCTAGAATGCCCTTCTCTGAAGAACCCCACAAACTTCTACTTTTCCACGAAGAGCAGGAGTGATTAGCACGGAGCCCACAAGATAGCAGATGCGTGGAATTGAATTCAGTGTTTGTGAGGCAGCTGAGGGAGTTGCTCTAACTTTCCAGGGGATTAACTTAGAATTAAAACGTGTGATTTTTCCCCGTGTGCTCATTTATCAGATTCCGCTGACTCATGGTTCAGTGTTGGAGTTCAGGTTTCACGCATATTTCATATCCAGCTTAAAACAGAAAAGGGCACAAAAGGGGTCCTGGGGTTCCGGAAATACCTAGCTGTGCAGGTTCAGATGAACAAACATTGTTCTCACGTTCTGGGCCATTTTCACATGTTTCTTTCTGTAAAAAGTTTCTCTCTGCGTGTGTTTATTGTATGTATTTTCACTTTATTATGAAATGTAGCCTTATGTGCTCATTATACTCCATATAAACAATAATGACATCACTTCCTGGGGAGACTTCCTCCCTCCCTCCCTTTCATTTATTTATTACTGGTGTGGGAGGCACACATGCAAGTCTTGTCGGAGAGTGAGAGGGCACTGGGTAGGAGTCAATTCTATTTTTTTTCTTTTTTTCTTTTTTTTCCGAACCCAGGGCCTTGCGCTTGCTAGGCAAGCGCTCTACCACTGAGCTAAATCCCCAACCCCCTATTTTCTTACCATGTGGGTTCTGTCACACTCAGTTTGTCAGGCTTGGGACAACTACCTTTATGCGTGAGCCATCTCATACAGGCATACCTGCAGGCAACGCACTCACACACACAAAATAAATAAATATGAAAGACATTTTCCATACTGCAGTGAGCAATAAAGGAAGGCCATTGACCTCTGGCCTTCACATATACATGCACACATGTGGACCCACACACATATGAACATGTAAACATGTGTACATCGTAACACACAGAAAGATTAAAGCATACGGAAGAAGCACATCGAATAAGACTAGGAGAAACTGGAGTTAGTAGAAACTGTATAATATGCCACAGAAACTCCATCTTTTCTGTCAGTTTCTCAGTAACAAAAACCCAGTGTCAGGTAAGATCCTTTTGACAGAGTCTAGGGTGTTTTACATTTGACTGGAGGACAGCAGGCTTGTTACAGGGAAGAGCTACCAGAGAAAAATCGCCACTTCAGAAGCTATAATTGGAAAAATATGATGTTCTGAGGAAATCCAATAGAATAATCATAGCTTCAGAGTAATATTTAAGTTGGAAAGAATCAATCTCGATAGAAGTAATTATCAGTTACATTACAGATAAAAATAGGAAAATATGAAATGCGCTGTATAGAAAATTAATCAAAGAGTCAAACTGGCTTAATGGAATAAAGTCCAAAAAGAAACTTATTTTTTATTTTTAAATCAGAGAGCTCATATTCACCAAGGGAAATTCAATTGACTGATCGAGTTTATTCACTTCCAACAGACAAACTACGACCCTGTAAGTGAGCATGGCTCAAGGATTTTACTGTCTTCCAGGTGAGGAGAGGAAGCTTCGCTCTGGTCATGAAGTCTTGCCTAACCCTTCTCTTCACGCTAGTGTTCTCTTTTCCATCTCTAAACCACTGTATTATTTTCATTGTAATTTTAACCCCTTTCCAGAGAAAGTGACGTCATCGTCACCTGCTTCGGGCAGTCACCCTACTTCCTGTTCTCACACCGCTTTCCCCAGGGCCTACGTTCATGGATGGGTCCTGTTGTCACTTGCCACATTTCTTACAGAAACTCAAGAAAGTCAGCCTTGCTGACCCAAGTGTTGACAAGGAGAACCAGAAAATGCGTAAAGTATTTAGCCAGGATCAAAATGGTTTTGGGGCATAGGGTGCTGCTGCAACGAACTACACTGTGACGTCATCATCTCCTTTCCAACTTAAAAGACCTGCAGCGTTTTCCTTCTTCTTTCTCCCTTCAATTCCCTTGCAGTCTTTGAGGTACAATGTCAGAACTGGTCACCCATGAATCAGCAACTCTTTTCTCTGAAATGTTTCTGCCTTTGTTCCCTTTTCTAGTGACTCAAAGTATCTTTCCCTGCAGGACATCCACGTCATCAGATCGCTCCGATCCTCTTTCCTCCCTTCAGTACCCATTATGTCACCGATCATCTTGAAGACGCAAAGTCCAGATACTCAATAGTGTGTGCGGAAGTGCCCAGCCTTCTCTGCGAGCATCCTGCTCTCTGCCTTTGACCCCTTCCTCCATCTTTCTGGCTGCCTACCCTCACTAAACTCTTCACTCCATCTGGGACAGTTCCAGGAGCGCTCAGTCACAGGCTCCGATGGCAAAGTCACTCTTTAGCTCTTCTGCTGGTTCATCTTGGCACTGAAAGAACACTGGGGTGGGGAAGACCCCCACTCAAATCTAGAGACGACGCAACCCCCCAAGAACTCACGAGAAACCGATCTTGATGTAATAAACAAGAGGTGTATTTGAGGAACCAGAGCTCTGGGGACGACTCATATCTTACACAGGAGACAGAGGAGTCGACCCCGAGCCCAATTAGGGGAAGGGATTTATAGGGAAAATTACATAGACAGTTGGCAACAGTCACACAAAGCAATTTCATTGGTTTGTAACTTGGGCTCAGTTCAACTTTAGGCTACCCTGCTCCTGGGGCAGGCTGACCCTAATTCTCGTTTTTCTCAGGACTGTTGAGTCAGGCCTTATCGAGGCCAGATGGTTTGTGGTGGCTATAGCCAGGCCACATCCCCAAAACATGTAATGATTTTCTTTGCTGTGAGGTGCACTTGTCCTCACAGCAGGGTCAGTGGAGGGATAATTTAAAATCTTATTCTTTCAGCACTATGCCTTTTGATGGTGACTATGTTTAACTCCGGGCCTTGATAAATAAATATTCCATTGTACACCTGCATTCCAGACTTTATCTCTTACCCTTTAAAAAAAATTTTTTTTGTCTGTTTAAACTAATGATGTTGGGGATTGACCCACTAAGCCCCACTCTGTTTTGTTCGTTTGCTTGGTGCTTTCTCATCCACTCAAACTATATTGCCAGTCTTCTGGATTCCTACCTGTGACTATAGTCTCTGGCTTGTCACCCTGTTCCTGTTTCCAGATGCCTTTGGCTACTTGCCTGGCTCGATCTCTGAATACAGCTTCCTGCAGACAGTTTCTATCGTCTTCTCTCTGCTGTAACCTTAGCCTTCCAATATATATATATATATATACATATATATATATGTATATATATATATATATGTGTGTGTGTGTGTGTGTGTGTGTGTGTGTGTGTGTGTGTGTGTGTGTGTGTATTGAACCTCCTATTCATGAAACTCTGACTCAGTTCCTCCCACAGACCCGTGTTCGGTGCAGATGGCTCACAGTTTAAATTGCATGTCTTTCTCTTCTTCCACAGTAGTGCCAGTCTCTGTCCTCCTCAAACCTAGGATGCTACTTTTCATCTTCAGTTCACAAGAATGGCTTTCATGTAGTGCACCTATTTCAAGAAAACTTTAGAATATTTATGCTGCAGCAACATATGATTATATCTAACTTTCCATTTGTGTGTGTGTGTGTGTGTGTCTGTGTGTGTGTGTGTGTGTGTGTGTGTTGACACTCCCTAATCTCCTTGGGGAGAGATCTCTTTTCGTTGGTTTGCTTTAAATGCTCTTAAGTCATTTTAGAATCACAAATAATTCTAATATTTACTACATCTGTCCAAAGATGCATTGGTATTGCTCTAATAGAAAGAAAGGGAAGGGGCAGGAGAGCCAGCTCAGTGGTTAAGAGCACTGGCTGCTCTTCCAGAGGACCCCGGTTTGATTCCCAACACCCACATGCTGGTTCACAACCATCTGTAACTCTGGCCCTACCTAGGGGATCCAATGCCCTCTTCCAGCCCTAGCAGGCACTAGGCATGAATGTGGTGCAGAGACGTACATGCAGGCCACACACCAGTGTACATAAAAATAAGTAAACAAAAATTTAAAAAGAAAGGTCCCATGATCGTCATCGAAGAACTTGCATGCAAACAGGCTGCATTCCTCTGTCTTTAAGTGGTGCACACACTGCCAAGTTGGAGAAAGTTCTACCAAATGGAATGTGCAAAAGCTTTCGCCCATAAGAGTCTGTCTGATTGATTTGCTTTGGGCAAGAGGATCAGGGGTTTCTTCACAGCCCATTTGAGCTGCTTCCTGAAGAATAAGTGTTTGGCCATAAGAGGCCAGCAACAGGCCAAGGAGAAGAGCAGGAAGTGGAGAGATATTCCAGCAAGTCAGAGCACAGCCCACTCCATTGGGGAAATCATGAATAATCTGGGTGGCTCCAGAGAAGCTTCTCTGAGGGGGCGGAGCAGGAAATATGACTGGAAGACAGGTTGAGGTGCTGGTGAAAGATCTATGCTAAGCATCCCAAGCCTGATCCTGTGGTGATAGTAATTATTCCTTCAAGTTGAGCAATTCAAGTACCTGACGGTGTAGCCCAGCCTTTCCTGGCTGCCTCAAACTGTACTTACAGAATTTTTAAGAACACATTAAATATTTCGTGCTCTAAAATTTGGGTGAGACTGGAATAATTCTTCTAGAAGGTAGGTACCATTCTAAACTTTAGCTCTACAAATGACTGTTTTTGTATTTACATGTAAGTGTTTTTCCTTGGTTAATGGACAATTTGTGGGAAATATACTTAAAGCTATAGTTTACCTGAGCACAATAGTGTGTGCTAATAGTTCTGGCTATTTGGGAGACTGGGGCAGGAGGATTGCAAGTTTGAGGCCATTGTACACAATTCAGCCAGATCATGTCTCCAAAAATAAGCAAAGGAACAATCAACTAAACAAACAAACAAACAAAAAAACCCCCAAATCCTGGAAAACAAAAGTATAGTTTAGGTTTTCCTGCATCTGGGTATTTATTTATTGACATTAGAATTTTGGGATGAGTATAGAATTATTTTTAAAATAATTTTAAAAGATTTATTTATTTATTTTGTGTGTGTGAGTACCCTGTCTTCCTGCATATCAGATGTGGGCATCTGATCTCATTACAGATGGTTGTGAGCCACCATGTGGTTGCTGGGATTTGAACTCAGGACCTCTGAAAGAGCAGCCAGTGCCCTTAACTGCTGAGCCATCTCTCCAGCCCTAGAATTATTTTTTAATGGAAAGAGTAACTGTGTGTACATATGAATCCATTTATTTTTAAAGAGAAAGAGACATTGAGACAGAGAGAAAGAAAGAGTGAGTGAGTGTGTGATGGAGAGACAGAGACAGAAAGGTGTCAAGAATTGAGAAAGAGAAAAATTGGGAGAATTCCAATTTGACAATGTACATTTATTTTTTCTTGAAGTTGTTTAGGTCGAATATGAAATTTCCTCTGGCTTACTGTTAGAATAATCTCTCACAATTTCTAGTAAATGACTAACAATTTTACATTTTTTTTCATGTAGTTCTAGGAAAAGGATTGTCTCTCAAGGAAATGTAAAAATATTTTCAGAACTCTTCCCTTTTGTGAATACCTTTAAACAGATGTGTTAGAGAGACACATCAAAAAGGACATAGACGTGGTTGATACCCCCTCCCTGGTTATGCTACTGGATGACTCATGTCTTATCCAATGTATCTGTAGCATTGGCTGCACACCAAGCCCTTGGCTAGGTGCCCAGGCAAGGCTCACAGAAATAAAGAGTGAGCTTCTTTCGCTGCTGTCTTCATATCTATCAGGTACTTCTCAGGACACTTGGATTTTGTCTGCTCACTCCTGGATTTGTGTCTTTTCATTCTTCCTCAGAAAATAATGCTTGGGTTTCTAAAGCCACCTCTAGAACCAGTGGCACTCACATCGTCCAGCAGAGCTGTAGTCAATGACAGAAAGGGGGAACTTGATCTGGAAATGCCACTGTTCCTGGGTTCTCATTCTCTTGGGTAGTGGGAGAAGGCAGGGTGGAATTTCAAGCTCTCACTTGTCCACAAACCACCAAAAAGCAATGATTTTGGTGTTACAGGTAATTTTACAAGTAGACAAATTAGAGAATATTGAATCTGTGAATTGGAAGGTTGGCAGAATGGGTTTGTTATATATGTGTAATATATTTATTACATGTATATATGTGCATGCATATATGTGTGTATATATATGGGTATGCTAAGAACTCAATCAGGAATTAATGCTACACTGTTTTGTCATAATTTCTTCCTTAAGAAATCTTCAATTCTAGGAGTTCCTTCACCTACTTGGCTGCGGCCCACTCATAGCATTAAAGTCAATCGTATACATAAAGTCAATTGGTTGTAGATGTTATATACATTTACACAATTCTTCATAGCAATGCTTAGATTGGTAATTTTTCAAAGTTACCGGGATTCTGTAGACCACTCGACTTGGCACAACTGAAGAACCAACCTGCCTCCACCTTAGTTTTCAAAGCCATCTGATAGTAAAAACAATAAGGTTCATTCCTGTTCATGATTAAACCTTGAGAGTTAGGCCACCTCTATCTTGAACGACCAGTGGCTCTGTGCTGCCTGTTCCAGGAATGGCAATGATGTCTATGTTTTAAGAAGTTGTTTATAACCATCTTGCAACCCTACTTTTGTTTCAGAAGGTTGAATTACCACCTCTAACTGCTTTGTTAGAGCTCCTTGTTGTTATGACGACCTTGTTATACTCATCTTACAACCAGGTCTTCGTTTCAGGAGGCCATTAGGACTCACTTGTTATGATGTCCTGCTTCTGTAATCTCAACTATTTTGCTCATCGAATCCCCCATTTGGAACCCCTCTACCCCTGAGCTAGAAAAGTCTTGCTTTTCTCACATCCAATGCTGACCACGAAAACCTCACCTTAGGGGCAGCCTACATACATGAATAAAAATGTTTACTTTAACCAATTAAATTAACTTAAATTAATGATGATTTGGATTAGTGGTCTTTCTCCTCCCATCTTTGGAATTAACACCAGCAGGTAATGCTTATACCACACAAAACGGTGTTAGTGTGAAGTTAGTGCAAGTAAAATGTAAGATTGGTGTTGTGTGTGGGGTTCATTTGCATACACCATGGACTATGTGGGGGTGTGAGGACAACTTTGTAGAGTCGTCTCCTTCCTTTCATCTTTACATGGGTTTTATGGAGTGTCCTTGGGCTGTCTGGTTTTCACAGCAAGTACTTTTATCCATGGAGCCATCTCCCTGGCTTGCAGTATCTCTATTCTTGATTATCTCTTGACTGAGCATTGCAAGGTATCTCCACTGACTGTTTCTGTGAGGGCCATGTATTTATAGCCTCCTTCTCAGTCTTTTTCTCTCCTTTCTGGGGAAGGGTAGAACCATCTTCATTTCATTATTTCCTGAGTTTACATCCCCAGGTCACCATCTTCCGTCCCCATGAATTAAATTCACTATTTTCTCGGACAGCTCTGATGAGTAATTAAAGTCTCATCTAGTTTTATTTAGGTGGGAGTCAGAAGCAAAAAGGCTAATGTGTTATTGACTTGAGATTACATGTTAAGTATGGACAAGATTGAAATAGGCTGAGAGATCAAGGGGAGGGATGAGCAGGAGTCAAGACAGGGGCAAGAGGGAAATGAAGAACACAGTCTTAGAATGAAAAACTGTGCTAGAATCATCAGACATCAAAATTCATGTCTGTGTTGAAGCCAAAAAGATAGCCAGTGGTCACATCACATAGATACTTGAACAGAAATAGGGGTGATAAGGCATATTACAAGAACTTTGGCTTAGCTATGTCTCCTTCAAACATTCCTGTTGGGTTAGAAACAACTGTTTGGAGATGAGTCCTTTGTAGGTCATTACGGATCAGATAAGTTTGTCATGATTGAGAAGTGAGAAGGTCTAGAGAACGTGCACATTTGGTACCATGTGGTACCCTACATTGCCTCTGGACCCTGTAACAAGAAGGCTGTAGCCAGCAGTGATCTCTTACAACTTCTGTTTCTCTGGTCAAATATCCCAACAGAAGCCACTTAGGAGAGAAAGGGTTTATTTTAGTGCACAATTCCAGAATATTGGAAGTATTCTTTGTATTCATTGTAGTCAAGACAGAAGGAACTTGAAACAGCTAGGCGAACCTATAGTCAAGATCAGAGAGACATGCGTGTACACATGTATGCTTAGTGCCCAGATGGATTTCTCCACTCTCATACAGTGCAGGGGACCAAGCCCACTTTAGGCTGGGTCTTTCCCCTTCAGTTAAGTCAAGACAATCTCCCTCAGACCACCCTAATCTAGGCAATCAATCCATCATCGAGACTCTCTTCCCTCAGGAGAATTTACAGAGTCGTGATGATTAGGATTCATTACCACAAACATCTAGAGACCTAAGTCAAAGCTAATCTATTTTTTTTAAAACTTTCCCAGTCTGTGGCATTGTGCCACGAACATAGGAAATGGACTAAAAACACATGATGGGTTTTGCCTTTATCCTTCCCACCCCCTTCTTGGTTTCCTCCTCTTCCTCAAGAAACCCCTCTGTATCCAGTCTGGATATGATGTCTTGCCATGAGAACTGGGAGAAAGGTTTAGGATCTCAGAGTCCACCAGGAAAGAGAGGGAATATAATCAAGACAGAGAATTTGAATGTTAAATGCTTAATTAGTCATTAAAGAGTAAACTAATTGTTCCATTTTTTTTCAGTCACCACATGAGTGAATGACCAAGGGGACATCAGTGAGGCAGTATCCCTGAAGCATGGCTGCTGGGGCTCTTTGCATCTGCACGTGTGAAAACAGCCTCTTCTCTCCATTCCAGAGAGAGACTCCAGGGAGAGCTGAGTCTCCTCTGCTCTGCTCTCCAGCCTGCAGAATACAGAGAGCACAAAGCACCAGCTGAAAATGGCTTTTTCCTTTGTTCTTCCTCTGTAGAGCGTGGGGATTTCGGGAGGTATTTACAGGCAGTTCAAGTGAAAATGGATGTTGAGTAGTTCTTAACTCTCTGGAAAGAAAGTAAAGGGAAGGAAAAAAAAGAGAAAGAAAAAAAGAAACCTTCAACAAGTTGCCTCCAGGTGCATTGCAAATCGCATGCTGATTGACTCAACTCCAAAAGAAATTAGGGATGTAAATGTGTTTGAGAAAATTATTACCCAAATCACAACATCCTCTTCAGACAGTTCTGTGATTGAATACCAAAAAGAACATTAAAAGTCTTCCAGCAGAGTGCTTCCCCCAAAGTATTAAATGATAAACTGGAATGAATTCTCTTCTTGCCCTGGTATCTGCTGTCAGGCTAGGTTTGTGTGCAGGCCTAATTCACACACATTTGATGGTGGCCTTCTGTCAAAATGTGATACAGCTTTGTATTTAAAGCTATTAATACCTAAAAAGAGTAATGATTCTTAGAAATATTGGTAGATATAGCTGTTTTCAGGGTCTTAAAGCCAACGGGGTGTAAATAGTGTATCCCAAATGTATGTTCAACCTGCAATAACAAAAATTCCTTTCATTTGATTATGATGACAAATGTCTTAATCTTTTTGCTTTAAAAAACGTAGAAGTCTAATAAACATCCATGTGTTTTGACCTTAATGATCAATTTATTAATTCTATTCACAAAGACCGCTTACTGTGTTAATGCAAGAACATAGCTATCTTTCTGCTCAATGTGAATATGAGATAGTTTATTCTGGAGTCAAATGTGACCGCCCGCAGCCTCGGAACACAGATGCAGGTCACCACAAATACTGTGTTCCCAGGCACTAAGAGTTTCATGAACATTTTTATAGTAACAAACCAGAGAAAATTGTAAACAAGACACTTCTAAAATACATTTGTGAAAACAGCCAGGTGTGTGACAGCCAAGTAGAAAAATTGTGCGTCAGGTACTCTGTGATGACATTTTCAGTCTTTGGGTTGGTGGAGGTCAGGGGTCTTGTTTGTACATTGCAAAAAATTTACATAACAGTCCCAGGTATGTTAGGTCACACCGGAAGGACTTTATTACCCACACAAGTGGTTATAAATGGCAATTTAGGGGGTTAAAGCTAGTTCAGTAGAATTTAGCTCCCCAACCTGTAACATTCTAGTTTCCCACAATCACAGAAGTTCTAATTGGTCAATAAGCTTTGTGGGATGTTTAGCACAGGTGTGTTTTGTTTGTTTGTTGTTTTTTGATTTGCGTGTGTGTGTGTGTGTGTGTGTGTGTGTGTGTGTGTGTGTGTGTGTGTGGTGTGTGTGTGTGTGTGTAAGGGGTGAGTGTCAGTTCACAAGTGACAGACCCTGGAGATACACAGCAGTGAAGGAGATAGACATAGAAGGATGGTGTCCTTTACTGTGAGGACACAGACAAGATAAAACATGTAAAAGCATCCCTGTGCCTGAGCTTCGGCTCCTCCCTGCCTTCAGTGAGTCCACCAGAGGAGATTTACCTTACCCATAATGTCTGCCACTTTAAATTACTGCCTTATTCAGTGGAGTGGCACCTGTGAATTCCTAACAGAAATGTGTGAAATTACATAGTTGTATGTTTTAAGAAGCGTCCACAGTAGTAGGTGTTCATAAGGCTTCTTCAAAAGGCCTTTTGTTTTAGTTATCTCTGAGAAGTTTTTGGCATTTGCTAACTGCTGGAAGAGGGAGAGTCACTTTTGTCTCAAGATGTGACTCCTAGTAGGTTTACTATGCTTTAGGGCAGGCCTGGTGTACTGGCTGGTTTTATGTGTTAACTTGACACAAGATGAAGTTATCACAGAGAAAGGAGCCTCCGTTGAGGAAATGCCTCCATGAGACCTAGCTGTAAGGCATTTTCTCAACTAGTGATCAAGGGGGGAGGACCCATCCCATTGTGGGCGGTGCCATTCCTGGGCTGGTAGTCCTGGGTTCTATAAGAGAGCAAGCTGAGCAAGCCAGGGGAAGCAAGCCAGTAAGTAACATCCCTCCATGGGCTCTGCATCAGCTCCTGCTTCCTGACCTGTGTGAGTTTCAGTCCTGATTTGGTGATAAACAGCAACTTGGAAGTGTAAGCTGAATAAACCCTTTCCTTCCCAACTTGCTTCTTGGTCATGATGTTTGTGTAGGAATAGAAAGCCAGACTAAGACACCTTGTATCCAAGAGTATCTGGGTAATGCTTTTTTTTTTTTTTTTTTTTAAAGAAAGAACATGAAGTTGGGTGAGTTGGGAAGGGGAGATTGATCTGGAAGGAGCTGGTAAGAGGGGTGAATAGGATCAAAATACATTGTATAAAATTCTTAAGGAATTAATAAAAATATTTAAAATACGTGGAGTTAGAAGAAAACAAAAGGGATGTGGAGGAATTCTTCTAATCTATGTGTCCGTGTGTATGTATTTCTGTCTCTCCTCTCTCTCTCTCTCTCTCTCTCTCTCTCTCTCTCTCTCTCTCTCTCTCTCGTGTGTGTGTGTGTGTGTGTGTGTGTGTGTGTGTGTGTGTGTGTGTGTCGATGCTTGTTTTGTGTGCATGTGACCAAGGAGGCCGCTGAACTTGAAGCTTGCCTTATCACTGGCTAGACCATTACTGGCTGGCCAGAAAACCTCATCGATCCTCCTGCCAAAGGGATAGGTTTTTGTTGTATATGGCCACACTTGGCTTTTATGTGAGTGGTGGGGGATTCAGACTCAAGACTGCATGCTCTCACAGTAAGCACTTTACTGATTTCCATGTCCCCAGTCCCCTAGTGTTGATCTTTATAAGGACTAAATGAATTGAATTCTCTGCTTATGGAAGGATAGTCATCAGGCAATACTGGAAAGATAGCATTTCTTTTTACTGGTACACATTAAATTCTTTCATCATGCTTTGTTCTTACAGGTTTTATAAAGTAAGAAACATGCATGCAAGCTCACAGAGAAGTATTCGTATTGATCCACAGTGCATTCATTAGGACAGCGAGCCACAATTATATATTACAAACCTTTTAACACAATATGTTGTGGTTTCTAATACTCAACCAAATGAAAAGGATACATTTTTTTTAAAGGTAGACTAACCTCTCCCACTTCCTGCACCTTCTTTAATGTTATTCTTGATTCCTTAAGAATCTCTTTCTAGAGGTGAAGCACTGTTTTGGAGGGATGCTTCTGTGTGCAGCAATGAATTAATAATTCCAAGAAGGGAGATTTGATGACACAGTTAATTGAGCAGGCCACTGGGTAGAATGCAAACCTTAAAACCCAATGAAATATCTGAGTGTGTAGCACAGTGCCCATGGCTCTGGCTTCCTTGGTACTGATGTGACATTCTTGTTACTAGAGGTGAGAAAGAGACTCAATTATTTATTTTTCACTTGAGCGAGTTCTGGAATATAAAACTGTAGTTATTAGTAACAGAATTCTGTTTAAGAAGAACTTTATCATTTTAACAAAATACCAGAAATACATAGGTTTTCCCTATTTTGTTACACACTGTTTAAGCTATGTATTGTTCCTTTTTTTGGAAATAGCAAACTATTTTTGTTGTTGTTGTTTGGAAAAATGTACTGAGAGTACTGTATAGCAGAATTATAGATTGTAGAATTTGACACTTAGCTTTGGGACAGCTGTTGTACACACTTCAGCCACATTGTTTCTCATCTTTAGGATGAGAGGTGTCTTAGCTGAGCTCCATGTTGCCCCACTGGGCTAGCAAAAGTCTTCACTTGTATAACCTATCTATATCATTCAAGTGAGACTGCTGTGCTCGCAGATCCTGTCCCCATCTAAAATCCACATCCACTTTGTCTTTTTTGTATTGGGTAGACCAGTTATCCACAAGTAAATTATAGAAATACCAATAGATGTTAAAGGGAGGAGATGTTAAAGGGTTCAAAATTTCATCCTTAAACTTTATTATGATTATATTTCCATAGGAGGATTACATGGGACACTGAAGGAAATGTGAAGATCCTTTAAAAGCAATTTTATACATGCACATGCACATGCATGATTTGTTCATTGCCTCCCTACATCTGAAATGCATGCACAACACAGAAATGACTTTATCTTTCATAACTTGAAGCTGATCCTTTAAGAAAAGATACTTCCCCCCCCCATTTTATGTATATGAGTACAATGTAGCTGTGTTCAGACACACCAGAAGAGGGCATCAAATCTCATTACACATGGTTGTGAGCCACCATGTAGTTGCTGGGAATTGAACTCAGAACCTCTGGAAGAGCAGTCAGTGCTCTTAACTGCTGAGCCATCATCTTTCCAGCTTCAAAGCTGGTTCTTAAACACAGTGATGATATTTTTACTTAGGGATTCTGTGAGGTCTGTACCCTGAGGGTTAGACACTCTCAGAGGATTCTGTCCTTTTCCTTCCCTTGTGCCCTTCCTGCTGCTGTATTTCTTAGGGCTGCTGGCCCTGCATTTCTGATCCCTTCAGTTTTTCTTCTAAAATCCATTTACCAGGGGATTTAGCTAATCACCTCATTTTAGTGGCAGTGTGTGCTCTACATTTGTTTATTAATTTATTTTGAGACCAGGTCTTGCTCTGAAGCATAAACTAACCTCAAACTAAGTCTCCTTGTCTCCGCATTCCAAGCTGTAGGATTATAGGTGTGTACCATGTCCAGCTAAAGTTTTGTTTATAGTTTGCTTTAAGAAAATCTTGGCATACTGTTAATATAAGTTTGACAAACATATAGCATACAACTGCAAGGGAATAGATTAGGGCTGCTACATTAAAATTTCCTTTGTAGTCAAACCTCCAACTTTCCCTCTCCCAAACCCTTTGCCAGTTACTGATTTGCATGCTGACCCTTAAAGCTTTGCATTTTCAAGAGGACCATAGAGCAGTAAGTATAGCATTAATCTCTTGAGTCTGCTTCTTTTCACTTTACATAATGTTCCCGAGAATCATTTATATCCACACATTTCATTATTTTTTCTTTTTATAACAGAATATTATTCTAACATGTGGATACTTTAGTGTTTCATTCACTTTTGGAGATATAATTGGGTTATTTCCAGCTTTGGGTGATTATGAATAATGTTGCCAGAAGCATTTATGTTAACAAGTTCTTATGATTATTGGTTTTCATTTCTGATAGGTAAGTACTTAAGAGTGGAGTTGCCAAGTCCTATGGTACCCTTGTGATTTATTTTGTAAGAAAAAGCCCACTTTTTGCCTGTGTGGCTATTCTATTTTGGATGCCCACTAGGGATGCATAGGGATAGCAGAAACTCCTCTGATAATGTTTCACATGGTCAAACTTTGTTCTCTCCCTCCTCAGTATGTAGTCAAAGGTGAATACTGAGATGGATCCCTAAAAAACCATGAGAAAACAGGGCTAGTGAGATAGCTCAGAGGTCAAAGACACCTGCCACCACACCTGACAACTTGAGTAATCAGATCCCCATAACCTACAAGGTGGATGGAGAGAAGTGACTGATCACCTGTCTCCTTGTGCCTGCATGCACATACATAGATATGTAAATATAAGAAAAAAGTTAAAGACATTATTTACATTTTAACATTTAACATTGCATCCTCATGCATTTGCATTTGAATTAAATTGCCAGCATCCAGAGTGGCCCAGGTAGAGTAGGCATTTGCTTATATCTGGTTGGCTAAAAGGATGGATAGAGTAGATGCCATTTCAAACCCAAGACAAGCCTCCCAAATGGCAAACTAGACATTTGGGTCAAGAGAAAGAAAACACATAGGTTCAAATTAGCTCACTTGCTCTGTACACCATTACCAAGTGTTCAGAAGTGACAAAGTCCCTTCAATTTGCCACTATATAACATTTCATAATATATAATATTTCAGAATATTTAAAAATAATAAGCAACCATTCACATTATGGGTCTGACAATACCACCAGTCCTGTTTTTAAGAAATACATTTGAATCTTTTCTAGGGAGTTTTCTTCTTTGTTTTTGTTTCCAGATGAATGGAATTCCTGATGTTTTGTTTTGCTTTGTTTATTTTGTTTGGTGAATGGGTCTCACTGTGTAGCTCAGGGAGGCTCAGCCTTTAGTGCTTCTGATAGGATTATAAGCATGTGTCATCCCCTTCAGCTGTAACTCTTGGTTTTAAGTATCAGTCTCGTGGTGATCCAACATCCTTTAGAAGAGCTAATGTTCACAGGTTCATGCCTTTAATCCCAGCACTCAGGAGGCAGAGGCAGGTGGATCTGAGTTCAAGGCCAGCCTGGTCTATGGAGCGAGTTCCGGAACAGTGAGGGCTGCACAGAAGAGCCCTTGTTTTGAAAAAACCAAGAAAAAAAGTTGGTGTCCTCTCTGTAGTATCTATTTCATGGCATCTCATAACCTCAAAGTTGGACCTGCCCATCTTGGAGCTGTTCAAAATGGGCAATGATTGGGTTATATTTTAAGGGAGGGTTAATTTTTTCATCAGTATGAAAAGAAAAACTAATTGTTATAGTTAAAGCTACTTCCCAGATTCCTTGAGGTTGGTGCCAAGATGGAGGCCGCCACAGCATCTTGCCGCTGAATCCAGCTCTGCCAGTTCCTTCCCAGCTTTGGAACAAGTGGCTTTTCTTCAGTTGAGCCACAGATGAAGGTGTTGGCTTGTATGCCAGGGCCATGTGGTAAGAGAACCATCTTGAGCATCCAAGCGCCAGGATTTTGTTTAGGGAGTCTGACTCTTATACAGGAGAGGCTGGGAGAAACTGAGCCAAGCTGACAGGGAATTAGGCTTATTTTCCCACTGTCAAGCACGCTAGGAGGTACAGCAGGTGGACGGTCTTAATTGTTATCTTTTCGCCTTTTCCATTATTTTCTTCCCCTTCCCCAGGTGTACAGTTGAATTTCTGGGGGGAGAAAATGTGATCCATGTTGTTAATGTAATCTTGCTGTCCATCCGACTGTGGAGAAGCTGATTACTGTATTCTTTTGTGTTTCTTCACAATGAGATGGAAACAATTGGATTTTTTTTTTTTACATGTTCTGTAATGTCTAGTGGTACACTTGACCAGCCCTTGGTGCTACCCTCTGCCAGTGGCACAGACGAGGGGCCAGACCACAGAATGGTCATATCCATACTGCTATTGTGTGCGAGAGAGACATTCCCTGTTTCTTCTAGCCTGGAGCTGCAGGCTGAGATTGCCCCTCCTGAGGTCTATAAATGCTCAGGAAGATTATAGAGCAGGACTCATTAAAATCTGGCTGTAGAGCAAGAGCAACGGTAGTAATAGAATGTGGTGTTATTACTTCAATTTTCATTTTCTGAAATGACCATGACATTACTCATTGGAGATACATTAGACCTTTTGGGCATGTTTTTACACAATCAACTTTTATGAGGAAAAAAAATGCCAACAAAGTTCCCTAAAATTGGCAAGACAAATTTCCAAGTCTGGTTAATAATGGCTAATTCCACGTAGTAAACAATAGCATATAAAGCCGGATAATGACTTGTAAACACAGCTAATTAACTATGCAAAACTAGGCAGGCAGGGATTTGAAAAATTGCTAGCACAAAGCTTCGTGTGATAGGCATTCATTAAATATTAAATACCCTCCCTTTTGTTCATTTTTAATCCTCTGTTTCTGGAAGATGAGTTTGTTAAAAGTATGATCATGAAAAAATAAAAAGCAAAAAAGGCTTAACAAAGTAAACTTAGCCCTTAGGTCCCCCATTCTTATGTGTGTTTTGAAAGTCGGTGTGTCAGGAGAAATTTGACGACAAGAGGAAATCATGAGAGTCCCTGTTAACTGTGACTTTGAATGAATTGTTTTAAGTTTCTGAGCATAGACCTTTGTTCTTAGGAGAGGGGACTATTTTGAAGACCAATGCAGCAGAGAGGGACACCATCTTGAGGACTTGCTGGAACAGTCTAGGACTAGGCCATTAATCGTTTACGTCATTGGTTCCCTTCTGTTTTGGTTCCAATTCGTTCTCTAATTACAACTTCTTAGTTTCCCAGGTACTGCAGGGAGATTTTGACCAGTACAGGCTCCAGATCCTCTCAGCCATCTCTTATGACAATCAAGACCGTCATGGCCTGGGCTTCTCCATGGGAAAGAATGCATGACTGATGCAGCAGACAGATGCTACCTGCTGCTAGCATGAGGCTTCCCCTATGTTAATAGGCTTCATAGTTACAATCAACACAACTTTCCTTGCTTCTCCTAGAGAAGGATTCCCCCACCCCCCCCCCGTGTGTGTGTGTGTGTGTGTGTGTGTGTGTGTGTGTGTGTGTGCATGTGTGTGTGTAAAATTAAGTTCTTAGTCTTCTTGGAGCATGGTAACAACTGAAGGTTATACCCTCAGCCCAGCAATGGCACCCAGAGGCAAGAGCAAAACCAATAAATAATTTCTTTTCAGATTACTCTACTCCTATCTATTTGCTAACTTTTTCTTGTAACCACTAAGTTAAAATGAGACATAATTTAAAAATAAAATATTCGATTTATAATGCAAATTGCCCGGTTACTGCTACTCAGAGGCCACCACTTTCATCTCTGTAACACTTTTTACTTTTATTTAGTTATTTTGGCCTTCAGACTTTTGAGTTGGATATTCCACGTGTTGATTTCTTTATTTTAATTTTGTTGTTGTTGTTGTTAATTCCATCCCCTCTCTCTGATCTTCCCATGTCCTTCCCATTCCTTTTCAAATCCATGGCTGCTCATTCTTTAATTATAATTGTTTATCCTTGCATATAAGCTGATAAATATAATGCGCCGAGATCATTTGGCATTACTCATGTGTGTTTAGGGTTGGTCTCTTAAGCTTGGTTAACCCCAGGGCAATTTTGTGCTTTTCAAAGCTTTAGACGTTTTGTATTTACTTCAGACTGTGGGTGAAAGGACTTTGCCAATCTCTTCACACTAATCAATACGTATAATGCTGTGAATACATACTCTTCCCATACTGCCTCGCATATGTTTATCTCAATTTTTATTTGCAATAGTTGAACATTGTAATATTTGTGTATGCACACATTGCTCATAGTTGGGGCATTACTAGTGAGTCCTGTCATGGCACCTTTTTTTTTTTTCCTGCACAACTTTTCGAAATGGGTCCATCACCCCATAAAGCCACACTGGATGACATGTGTCTAGGGTGCACACATCTCAGTAGCCACTCCTACTTAGCAGACAGCTGAGGCCATTAACGATGCTCTGCCCCCGTGCTTCTGCTCCGATTTCAAGTGCCCGTTTTGAAACTTAGATGATCATCTAGAAGGTCTGCGTCTTGAAGATTCCAGCCTGCATGCAGTCAGCTTCCCCTGTTGTGTGGGTTAGCATCCAGGGCTCCCAGCCTCTTTTCCACATGGCTGTGCTCCTGAAGGACAAAGGCTCAGAGCTCAGTGCTGGGTTCAGACCCTGAGTTGCTTCTGTAGTTTATTACAGTTAAGTTTTTGTTGTTTTCCCAGCCTTCTTTCTCTAATTTAAAGCATATTGAAATGTCATCACTTGCATATTCTTGGAGATGGGCCTCCTGAAGCTTTGTCTTACTTCCATAGGACTGGCTGCGCTGAGCCTGGAGTCAGAGCTGCCATCCCAGGTCTACTCCTAATGCAGTGGTTCTCAACCCGTGGGTCTCCAAGCTGATGGGGGTTGGGGTTTCACAATCAGAGATCCTGCATATCAGATATTTACATTATGACTCATAACAGTAGCAAAATCATAGTTATGGAGTAACAATGAAATAATTTTAAGGTTGGGGGCCACAACATAAACTGTATTAAAGGGTCACAGCATCAGGAAGTTTAAAAGCCACTGGGCTAATGCTTATCCAGTTTTCTCAGCTTTGGGACTCTGTTCCCCACACTGTGTTTCTTTCTCTTTCCTGACTTCCTCTCCTCTCATAAGAAAGCATATTCTGCATTTTTCTAGGAATCATTTTATGAGTGATACTTTCATTTTTTTATATCCCAAGATATACTTATTCTGTTTTCAAACTTATTAGCTTGTCTACTTCATATTCTAGAGTAGAAGTGCTTTTTACTTTTCAAATGCATCCTCCAATGTGGCCAGCTTCTGTTTTGCGAAGGGGAAGTTTGAGGCTGTCATTACTATGGCTGAGGTAGGTCTATAGTGAGTCCCCTTATATTCTCAAATGCTTTTCATTCTAGCAGAGTCTTGTTTTATTCTTGGCTAATCTCATTTGTTTTCTCTGCTCCCTGTTTCTGGGACTAATATCATTTAAATGTTGGGCTTTTGGGGTTAATTAAATAAATAAAAATTTCCCTCAATTTTCAATGGCTTTGTAACCCACTACTCTCTTGTTTTCCAGAGCTGCCGTTGAAGTATATATTATTTTACACTGCTGTTTTTCAAGAGCTCCTCCTTTTCCTGTTGCTTCACAGAAAAGATTAATGCTGAATTCTTCCCTTTTCTCAACACCCTTTCTTTTTGGTTACTGCAGGGTATAAGCTTTTCTTCCAAATGAAATAAGTTTACAAGTCTTCCAAGGTTTTTTCCTATTCGCCACTTATGTTCTCTGTGTTCCTGTTTCTGCCTTCTGTGGATTCTGCTCTGTGATATGGAACTGTCCCCCAGGTTGCCTGGTTCTCTCCAGTTGCTCATTTAGAAAGGAAGTCCCCTATGGAGCTGTGTTTGCAGGCGCAGTGTAACCAATTTGTGGGCCTTGACAGGAAGAAGGTAGATGGAGGATTTGTCCCTCGTTAAGATGCTCCTCACAGAAAATCTTTTGGATGGATTCTTTTGCCTTCTGGGAAGAAACTCACTGTTCTCCTGCCCGAGGACATACATTGACTGCAAGTTCTTGGGGAGTCTATCCTCAAAAAGATGCTAGCGAAGGGATCAAACAACAGATTTCATCAGTCCTGGAGAGTTAGAGGGGAGCGAGCTTAGTGTTTCTTACCACGGTGAACTAGGTATTCCTCCTCCTGTCTGGGAAGAGGTGGGCGGTGTGGCTGGGGTATTTGTTATACATATCAGGGCTAAAAGGAGCAGGAGCCTGTATTTTGTTACAGAGAGCATAGTACTGAGCCTATAGCTGCCAGTTAGAGAGTAAAGTACTTAGCATGCCATGAAAGCACTTTAGTTAGTTCCCGACAGCAACTACTATCGCAAATATAAATGTCAACAACCTGCTACAGCTTTGTGGACCTATCAATCTTTGTACCTTGCTAAGAACATCTCTTATTTGAATAAGACCCTACTTTCAAGGAGCCCACATTCAATAAGAGACACGTGAAAAACTGATAAATTAAATCACTGAGGGAAAGCATAGGATAAAATGGAGAATGATGCCTGTGTTAGCAAAGACAGTAATGGATTCAAGGAAGATGCTCTGTCCTAGGGCGGAAAAAGCATCTTTTCTGGGCCGAGGAGACTCCAGGCCCCATCCCCTCCAGTGTTGGGGCTCTCACACACATTCTACTTTTACTCTCGCTCTGCTTCAGAAAACTGTCCGGAAGTCCTTTAACATAATTCCCCCGAGGGGTGGGGCCTCACTCATTGCTTCCTGGGCAGTACTTTTACATTCCTAAGGAGGCATAAGTGTTGTAGATTTTATTTTCACCGAAACAGGAAGCAGATGTCACCCAGTAGTCCTCTCACGGGCATTAGTCCTCAGATGGGCATTTTAGCAGTTTTCTGTTGCCCTAAAGAAGCCAGTTGCCCAGAGGACTCTAACAATAGAAACTAAAAGCTATCAGTGTTATCCCCCTGGGATTCAAGAGGGTAGATGGAAGGACAGCCACACAATCTCACATGACAGAAGCTAGGCTAATCTCGTCCTGAGGTGAAATTGTACGTGTTCAAGGGCAGCCGAGACCTGCTAATGCACTGTAACAACGGCTGCTGCTATTCCCCAGGTTTGTGTGTTTTGAGAACAGAACCATTTGTTATTCTCAAAAGAGACGCTGGCTCAAAAGAGGCTCGAGTTTTGTTTTCTTTTGTTTTAACTAACTTTTTGAAAACAACAGCAACAACAAAGATCTTGCCTAGATGTCAGTGTTATTTCCTGTGTATTTGTTTATGCGAATCCTGATAATCCAAAAGGGGGTGTCTTCTTCATGCCCATATTCATGTGATATCGTCACCCATCATGAAAAATAATTAAGCAAATATTATTCATTTAACAAAAGTTTACAGGGGATCTCCTAGGTATCCGGCACAGCGGGGGTCCTGGAGACACAATGTGATCCCAATGTGTTAAAGATTTCAGTATTTACAGCCTGGTAGAGGGAGACAGACAGTAGTGAACTGTCACACAACTAGAAGTGACTACTATCAAGAAGATAAATGCAATACTGTGAATGTTAAGCTGGATGTTTTTAAGAAAGTGATCCCCAGAAAACGTAAGTAATATAGAACTTGGGGAGAGTAAGAGGGACACATGTGCAAATCACTGTGAGGAAGAGGTGCTAAAAGCAAACTGGAGGAGAGACTTCCAGAGCAGAAGAACACACAGGTAGGGTCACGCCATGGAAAATTCTGTAGGTCATCAAGTGAGCTGCTTTATTCCTAACATAAGGAGAAATTTAAGGCCATAAAAACAGGTGACATTTTTACATTAGTGCTTTCAAGGACAGTTTTGTCTCAGCTAAGGAAGGAGGATGCCGACCTCTGACGCTTGGGCTGCATTGGGAAAGCCTGTCTCAGAAGAAGGAGGAGGAAAAGAAAAAGGAGGAGGAAGAGGAGGAAGAGGAGGGAGAAGAAGAGGAAGAAGAGGAGAATATGTTGTTATCATCATTTTGGCCATAACCTAGAGAAAACTTTAGAAAGGTGAGAGCAGACAAAGCCGAACTCATTGCTACAGGAGAGCAGCATTTAATATAAGAGCGCACACCTGAGCAGAATGTCAAGAAACCCAATCAAATGTTCTACTCTCAGATCAGAAAATGCTGAAAACACACAGGACAAATGACTTCATAAAGCCCCCAGAAGAGAGAAATAACCACCATATCTCTTGGGAACAGATCCTGGCATTTGACTTTATTACAGGAGAACCTATTGAGAATTGCACTCTTGATGTAGGGAACATTCAGCACTACATGGAGAAATAAGTTGGCATCATTTCAATTTGTGCAGATGTGGACTTCAAGGATTTAGAAGCAGAGAAACCCAGCGATTTGTCCTAGGGAATGACAAAAGTGAAAGCTGGTGGTACTTGCTCATTTTCTTCTCCTGCTTTTAGTTCTCGGTATCACCCAGATGACTGCATTGGCCACAAACGTCTTGGAGAACTTAAAACTATGATCAAAGTAAAGGATTGTTGCTCAGAAGTCTCTTCTTGTTGGATATCTCTTAATGCTATTCTAAGCATAAAGCTATATTCTTGAGCTCAAGTTTTACATTTTTTTCTTTTCTTTTTTTTTATCCTTATTAAATTGGGTATTTCTTATTTACATTTCAGTTGTTATTCCCCTTCCCAGTTTCCGGGCCAACATCCCCCTAACCCCGCCCCTCCCCTTCTCGATGGGTGTTCCCCTCCCCATCCTCCCCCCATTACCGCCCTCCCCGCAACAATCCTGTTCACTGGGGGTTCAGTCTTGGCAGGACCAAGGGCTCCCCCTTCCACTGGTGATCTTACTATTCTATTCATTACTACCTATGAGGTTGGAGCCCAGGGTCAGTCCATGTATATATAGTCTTTGGGTAGTGGCTTAGTCCCTGGAAGCTCTGGTTGCTTGGCATTGTTGTTCATATGGGGTCTTGAGCCCCTTCAAGCTCTTCCAGTTCTTTCTCTGATTCCTTCAACGGGGGTCCCGTTCTCAGTTCAGTGGTTTGCTACTGGCATTCGCCTCTGTATTTGCTATATTCTGGCTGTGTCTCTCAGGAGAGATCTACATCCGTTTCCTGCACTTCTTTGCTTCATCCATGTTATCTAGTCTGGTGGCTGTATATGTATGGGCCACATGTGGGGCAGGCTATGAATGGGTGTTCCTTTACATTTTCTTTTTATTACTAACTTGAGTATTTCTTATATACATTTCGAGTGTTATTCCCTTTCCCGGTTTCCGGGCAAACATCCCCCTAATCCCTCCCCCTCCCCTTCTTTATGGGTGTTCCCCTCCCCATCCTCCCCCATTGTCGCCCTCCCCACAACAATCTAGTTCACTGGGAGTTCAGTCTTAGCAGGACCCAGGGCTTCCCCTTCCACTGGTGCTCTTACTAGGATATTCATTGCTATCTATGAGGTCAGGGTCCAGGGTCAGTCCATGTATAGTATTTAGGTAGTGGCTTAGTCCCTGGAAGCTCTGGTTGCTTGGCATTGTTGTACATATGGGGTCTCGAGCCCCTTCAAGCTCTTCCAGTTCTTTCTCTGATTCCTTCAACGGGGGTCCTATTCTCAGTTCAGTGGTTTGCTGCTGGCATTCGCCTCTGTATTTGCTGTATTCTGGCTGTGTCTCTCAGGAGCGATCTGTCGGTCTGCACTTCTTTGCTTCATCCATCTTGTCTAATTGGGTGGCTGTATATGTATGGGCCACATGTGGGGCAGGGTCTGAATGGGTGTTCCTTCAGTCTCTGTTTTAATCTTTGCCTCTCTCTTCCCTGCCAAGGGTATTCTTATTCCCCTTTTAGAGAAGGAGTGAAGCATTCACATTTTGATCATCTGTCTTGAGTTTCATTTGTTCTAGGAATCTAGGGTAATTCAAGCATTTGGGCTAATAGCCACTTATCAGTGAGTGCATACCATGTGTGTTTTTCTGTGATTGGGTTACCTCACTTAGTATGATATTTTCCAGTTCCAACCCATTTGCCTATGAATTTCATAAAGCCGTTGTTTTTGATACCTGAGTAATATTCCATTGTGTAGATGTACCACATTTTCTGTATCCATTCCTCTGTTGAAGGGCATCTGGGTTCTTTCCAGCTTCTGGCTATTATAAATAAGGCTGCGATGAACATAATGGAGCACGTGTCTTTTTTATATGTTGGGGCATCTTTTGGGTATATGCCCAAGAGAGGTATAGCTGGATCCTCAGGCAGTTCAATGTCCAATTTTCTGAGGAACCTCCAGACTGATTTCCAGAATGGTTGTACCAGTCTGCAATCCCACCAACAATGAAGGAGTGTTCCTCTTTCTCCACATCCTCGCCAGCATCTGCTGTCACCTGAGTTTTTGATCTTAGCCATTCTCACTGGAGTGAGGTGAAATCTCAGGGTTGTTGTGATTTGCATTTCCCTTATGACTAAGGATGTTGAACATTTCTTTAGGTGTTTCTCAGCCATTTGGCATTCCTCAGCTGTGAATTCTTTGTTTAGCTCTGAACCCCATTTTTTAATAGGGTTATCCCTTTACATTTAAAATGAAGATTTTGTCCATTTTAGTCTTAAGTTCATTTACTCCTCTAGGCTACTTGTTAACTCCCAAAAGCAGCTTTGTTCATAACAGTTTATGAGCAGAAATGGGCTCATTAAACTTTCAGCTACAAGATATACATGGCGGGATCTTTAGGGCTGATCCATCTTCATCCCGTGGGAGGTGATTAATGTGAAGTTTTAACCTTCCAATGCAAAACTTTTTCTTAGATGATAAAAAGTGATGTTCATAAATTGTTTTAAAAATTCATGTAACAGCAATATTCTGTCACAGATATTGATGTTAACCAGCCTCACTTGTTTGACCTCTATTTGTAATATTGATTAACCATTTTCTAAAGCTTCGAAGAAGCCTTAAAAGTGAATGATATTTTAAATTTCCCAAAGCTTAGTCTGCTGGTTTGAATGAGGATGGTCCCCATAGGCTGGTGTATTTGCATGCTTAGTCCCCAGTTGCTGAACTGTTTGAGAAGGATTAGGATGTGTGTCCATATTGGAGGAGGTGCATTGCTGGGAGTAGGCTTGGAGGTTTCAAAAGCCCACCCCAGGCCCAGTGTCTCTCTCTCTACCTGCTGCCTGTGGATCAGGGTATGAAGCTCTAGTCCCATTCCTGTCTGTTTCCTGCCATGATGGTCACGGACCAGTCCTCTAAAACTGTAAGCCAGCCCTCAAATTAAATAATTCCTTTTATAAATCACTTTGGTCACAGTATCTCCTCAACACAGTGGAAGAATAACTAAGATAGTTAGGCAGAGTATTGCATGCCTTTAATCGTAGCACTTGGGAGTATGAAACAGGAGGATCATGAGTTCAAGGCCAGACTTGTCTACATTGTGAGACCCTATTTCTGCAAAGGAATGAATAATGAAAAACAGGAATTCCTGGAAAAGTTTTCCATTTTTGTCTCTCCTCTCAGCATCTACATAGCGTCTGACTTAACGTTAGAATTCAAGATTTTTCACTGCTCTTTAAAAATTGCATGAAGAAAAGACCTTTAGATGATTTGATGGTTTTTGGTATTTGGTAATGAGCAGAGAAGAAAATGTTTTATATCATGAAAAGATATTTAAATAGATACTGAAATTCATCTTTAGATCACTGGCAAAACATATATCTACATGTCTTTTTTAACATATGGTTATCTATATACATTTATATATACATATATATACATATATATCTAGATACATTTAGGAAAAGCATCTTCCTCTCTAGGGAATGAACCCAGTACTTTTTTTTAAAATTTTAGATAAGTACTCAGTAACTGAGCTAAATCCCTAACTTTTAAAAAATACGTCCCCCCAACCCCCAACCCCTTTAAGTAGCTTTCGTCAAAGAAACCTCTTTTGGCAGCAGAGATTGTTACAGAGATACACAACTTGTCAAATGCAAATAATAATCGATCATGGGGTACACAGCCCAAGGTTTATCTACATCCCTAAAGCTTAGGGAACATCAAAGAGGGGGCAGAAAGATAAGACTTGGAGGGCCAGGATGCCTGGGCAAGATATTGTCATTTAGATACAACAGGGATGCCTCACCAGTGAAATCTCAACAATATGGCTGCTGAAACAAGATTTGCATAAAGAAAACACCTCTTAACATGTCAGCGTGGAACTTTGTAAGGTCCCATAGCCAGATAAAGAGCTACAAGTAATCAATTTCTTCTGAGAGAGGCAGAATCAATTTTCTTCAAGCACAAATTCCCTCACAGGTTTGCTAGTCCCAAGTGGTCATTCCTAAACACATGTACGTATGAGTAACACTACGTGTTTCAGTAAGTTTCATACATGCATGTATACACATATACACATAGGTACAAATATATATGTAGCAACAATAATTATAGAAGAGGCCAAATATGGGTGAGGAGGAGTTGGGAGAGGGAGAAAGAGTGATGAAGATGTAAATACAGTACTCAGGTACAAAATTCTCAAAGTTTAAAGAAAGAATAGTTAAAACGACTATTTGAATAGATACTACACAGATATTCTGCCTTTCTTTAAACTTGCTCCCCTAATACTATCTACTATATCAGACCTAGTATCACTACCTACTGTATGAGTTTTAGTAATTTTTTTTCTTTTTTTTCGGAGCTGGGGACCGAACCCAGGGCCTTGTGCTTGCTAGACAAGCGCTCTACCACTGAGCTAAATCCCCAACCCCGAGTTTTAGTCATTTATTATACTGTTGAGGCTGGCACTGAGTTCATCACATAACTCAGGTCGACCTTGAATTTCTGATCCTTCTGTTTCAGTACCTAGAGTAGACATTATACCTGGCCACTAGTTTTTAATTAAAATGACAAAGCAACAGAAAGACGTCTTGGATGTTGTTGAAATTATAGACATCTTATTATGTACCTTTCTTTTCCTAGGCATAGTTCCAGTTTTGCTATTATGAATGCAAAGTGGTTTGTGGTTTTTAATCCTATTGGTCTGATGGAGTGGGTAGTATTAGGGGAACAAGTTTAAAGGAAGACAGAATATCTGTGCAGTATCTATCCAAATAGTCGTCTTGCAGTGGAAAAACTGGAGGACAGTGCTTTAACCACGGGCTCAAGACCAATACTTGGAGGGTTGGAGAGTTGACTCAGGCACGTGCCTAATTACGAGGGTATGAGTTTGGACTCTAACATGGACAATAAGCAAGGAGTTATGCAAATGACTGTAACTCCAGCCCCGTGTGATCCAACAACCTCTTTTGTTCTTCATATACACACAAATGCGTGTGGCTGGGCACACATGTGAATACACACACACATAAAAAACGACAGAGTAACATGTTGAGATAATAGTATGATGATGGTAATTAACATTGTATCCTAGAGAGAAATCTGACACTCTTTGCTCATATCCACTTGGAGTGGAAGACAGGCCCGATAAATGCAGTTCCCATAGTGTTTATTGGCAGCGGCATAATCTTTACTTGACATAGTTACTACTATGTCTTGTCTACCTAATAAGCATTCAGAGACGAGCAATTGCTAATTCATTCCACACTTCTTGAACACTGGAAAGGAAATCTATATAGAACGTACACACACATTTATTTAAGAAAATGCTCTCAAATGAATGTCATTGTATGATTGGGATCATAGCGGGGTCAGAATTTTGATTTAATCATTCACATAGGGTCTTCTAGTACAGGCATTATTTTTAAAATTATAATATAATCACATCATTTCTGGTACTTCCCTTTCCTCCCATATGTAACCTCCCCCGACGCCCCATTGCTTTCTCTAAAATTTTATTTATGACCTCTTTTACTCTGACTGTTGTTATACACACACACACACACACACACACACACACACACACACACACACACACCACATACTCATGCATCCCTAAATACATAAATACAACCTTCTTAGTGTGTATAATGTTACTTGTACATATGGGAGCTCAGGGATAACCACTTGGTATTGTATAACTTACCTTGGACTTCTTTTGGGGTGAAGATTATTTCTCCTGCTCTCAGCGCTTTCCAGTTGCCTGTATTTTTTGTCTAGAGTTGACACCTCATGAGTTTTCCCCCTTCCATGCTAGCATGACTGCTGGTGTCCTCACGGTTCAGGTCTTTGTGTAGGCAGCTATTGTGATAGGACTTCATGGACAGAGCCTCTCTCTATGACATTGCTTGGAGACAAAAATCTCATAGCAAATTTCCTGTCCCTCAGGCTCCTACAATCTTCCTGCTTGTTCTATCTCAGTGAGCTCTGAACTTTAGGTATAGGAACGGTGTTGTAGGTATATCAGTTTGCCACTATGACATCTCTTGTTCTCTGCATTTGTGGTTTTCGGTCATGGTCTCTAACTGTAGCAAAGCAAAGTTTCTTTGATGATGGGCAAGGACTACAGTTATCTGTGGATATAAAGATAGATAAATACTTTAGAATATAGTTAGAAATTATGTTGGTTTTCCTCCAAGACCCATGACGTCACCAGCTTCAGGTAATTGACTAGTTATCTAGGTCCAGGTATGTTTTTCTTCTTGATGAGTGGTACGGAAGACCACTTAGAGAGCTCTTGGTTTCCACTAAGGTATCCATGCCACTCTTGCACCCTAAGGGTTATTATGCCATGCTGGTCGATGTTATAGCTCGTAGGTGTTCTTGCTGGGTAGAACTTTTATTTATTTTTCTCTCTCAGAAGCTTGCATGGCATTTCTGGTACTTACAAAGCTAGTCCTCAGGGAGGAGGTTTGCAGGTTGGATCCAGCTGGATTCTCTTGGTCATGTGTCTGAAGTGCATGGTGTCATCAGCAATACGGACTCACCTTCTACCTCAGCAAGGCAACCAAGGGCAACATCATAGCCTATAATGTTTTGGAAGTCTTTTGGACAACCCTAACCAGCAAACCAAAGGGGCCTTCCCATGCCTAATGTTGGGGGCTTTGCTACCTATACTGTGGCTCTTGAGGTCAGTGTTGTCAGCCCAGATGGGAAGATTTCATTTATGCTATATGTATGCATGGGCATATTATAATCTATGCATTATATATATATATTTGGTTTGTTTTGTTTCTGGATTGTGGAAGAGAAAGGAGAAAGTACAATACGTTGCAGAAAAAGGACTTTTTAACAAGTGGGGCTGGAAGGAATAACTGAATATACATCCCTTCACAAAAATAGAATGAAAATGAGTTACAGATGTAAAGGCAAAAACAAAAACACTATAAAAATAGTAACTGTCCTAGAAGATAATAGGCCAACAAAAATCTATATAGTCTTCAACTTAGTAATATTAAAGTAAGACCAAAGACAGGATCTGTGGAAGAAAGAATAGACAATCTGGGCTTCATTAAAATCAGAATCCCTGCTCTGCCAAAGTCGTGGTCAATAGAAGCCACCAGTTGGGAGGAAATATTTGTAAAATGTACCTCTGGTAAAGCACTATTATTAAGAGAAAACACAAACAATTCTTAAAACACAACAATGGGGAAATACCTTGCTTCCAAACCAGAATGAAAGCTAAACAGACAGCTTGCCAAATAAAATGAATGAAAATAAAGAAATGTTAGACATGATTTGTCCTCAGGGAAAAGCAAATGAAAACAGCAAAGACAAATACTTCAGCTCTTGCAGAAAGTCTGCAGCCTAAAACAATGACACAACGGTTGGGGACAGATGGTGACAATTTGGAGTCACTGAAGGAGGTGCAGCATTACGGTCACTTTGGAGGGCTGATTGGAAACTGTCTGTGGGATTAAACATATTCCCAACATATAATGTAGTGGCTGCATACCTTGGTATTTACTCAAAGGACCTTAACATTTATATCTGCACAAACTTCTGCCCACAGGTATTTATAGCCGCTGTTAACTTTTCTGGGGAGATATGAATAAACTTCTTTTCACTCTGTATATAAAGCACCAATGACACAGCGAAAGTACAGATTCCATCGAGTCCAGCTTGGCAAACCAGTGAGTTTATTGCACCTACAAACACACTGACAGGAGCAGCAGTGACCCAGGAGCGGCTATACCACTGCAGAGCTCACCTCCAGAAGGTTGGGTAGCAGAGTCACTTCCTGGGTACCCTCGCTTGCAGCTGGATTGGTAGCAGGAGGGAACAGTGGTTGGAATCCAAGGTGAGTCAAGTGAGGGACCTGTGACAATCCTCCCTTTCACTATGGAGTATTCACAGCTCCATTCTTATTACTGTAGAACTAGATATCTCTGGCGTTTTCCCCTTGCTCCATTGCCATGGCTGCCAGGACAAAGTTATGTGACTAAGAGATGCCCAGAAGAAAAAGCCATAGTAATACTAATTATGTCTTAGTCATGATTGTGAGAATTTAGAACAAACCAATGTGTCCATCAGCAGGTGACTGAATAAATAGTCATGGCGTATCCAGACAATAAAATATTCAGTGTCCATTATGAACGAGCTATGAAACAAGATGGAAAAAAGTCAAGGGCATGTTTCTGTGGAAGAAGTGAATCTGAAAAAAATTACAGACTGAGCCCTTCCAACTATATGCCTGTTCTAGTAATGGTAATACCATGGAGACTCCTGGTAGTGAAGGGTGGGTGGCGATGGACAGGCAAAACACAGAGTAATTAGGGCATAAAAAACAAAAAACAAAAAACAACAACAACAAAAAAAACCCTGATCCTGATACATAAACAAAAATAAAAATAGATAAAGCACAAATAAAGAAGAACGAAGTGAGGATCTATGTTGACATGTCTGAAGAGCCAAATACGATTACAGCAGAAGACAAGGGGTAACACACGTTTGCAGAATTGCAATTAGTAACTGCAGAAGGATGGTGGTAAATATAGAACCACTCCAACCCTGCAGTAATAATTGCTTCAGGCAAGATTCACCAGGGATGCCAAAATTAGCAGAGAAAGTCCAAAGGAGGAACATGATACATTCGTCTCTAGGTATCTGCTCAAAATCAGCCACTTGACAGTGGAGAAGCACCCATCATTAAGGGATCCCAGTACCTTGGCTTCACGAATCTCCCCTACGTTGTTAACAGGAAACATTGGGTCCCTTCTGTGGGCTCTCAGTCCCGATAGATAAAAGGAGGAAACTTTAGGATAATTTTGAAATTTGAGAGAGAAAAGCAACACACATCCTTAGGAAAAGAAAGTCAAGTTTTCTGAATTGGTGGTCCACACAGTGAGTAGGCTCAACTGTGAAAACCAGAGAGCAGCTGGGCTGAAGGGGAGAGTGGGGGCGAGAGGAAGGGGTGAATGGTAGGGAAATCGGACTTTGAAGTTTCACCAGTATCTGCAGAGGGGAGGTAGAAAGAAGGGAAAGGAAAAGTTAAGACTCAGAAAACACTAGGTCTTGAGGTAGGTTATTTACAGGGACAGTTTAGGGACATGTGACCCCCTACTGCATCCATCTGGACATGCCCGCTCTGAATGAGGCAAGGGTCAGTTTTCTTAATAGTTCCGTAGGATTCCCTAACAACTCCACTCTTGTGTTTAGTTAGAGATCAGAGCCATCCTGGGACATATGCTAGAACACAAACGAGGCCGTGCGCCCATCTGCCTGGACTGGTTTTAAGTGCATGTACTGTTTCTGCCAAGGACCTCAGCTAGGTCAGAGTGCCTTAGAGAAGGGGTGTATGAGAGCCGAGAAACAAAGGATTCGAAGTCAAATCCTGGGTCCAAACTGGCAGCCTATGTCCTGCTGAGATGACTTTCCAGGCCGCTCTCTGGGTTCTGCTCTGCTCTAGACCGAGTTTTCTTGTTATTCTCAAAACTCTGTGGTTGAGACATCCAGCTTTCTGCTCGAGATAGCTCTCTACTAGTAAAAATTCTTTTTTTTTCATTCCCCTCCCCCCTCCCCTTCCTTATGGGTGTTCCCCTCCCAACCCTCCCCCCATTGCCGCCCTTCCCCCAACAGTCTAGTTCACTGGGGGTTCAGTCTTAGCAGGACCCAGGGCTTCCCCTTCCACTGGTGCTCTTAATAGGATATTCATTGCTACCTATGAGGTTAGAGGCCAGGGTCAGTCCATGTATAGTCTTTAGGTAGTGGCTTAGTCCCTGGAAGCTCTGGTTGCTTGGCATTGTTGTACATATGGGGTCTCGAGCCCCTTCAAGCTCTTCCAGTTCTTTCTCTGATTCCTTCAACGGGGGTCCCGTTCTCAGTTCAGTGGTTTGCTGCTGGCATTCACCTCTGTATTTGCTGTATTCTGGCTGTGTCTCTCAGGAGCGATGTACATCCGGCTCCTGTCGGTCTGCACTTCTTTGCTTCATCCATCTTGTCTAATTGGGTGGCTGTATATGTATGGGCCACATGTGGGGCAGGCTCTGAATGGGAGTTCCTTCAGTCTCTGTTTTAATCTTTGCCTCTCTCTTCCCTGCCAAGGGTATTCTTGTTCCCCTTTTAGAGAAGGAGTGAAGCATTCACATTTTGATCATCTGTCTTGAGTTTCATTTGTTCTAGGCATCTAGGGTAATTCAAGCATTTGGGCTAATAGCCACTTATCAATGAGTGCATACCATGTATGTCTTTCTCTGATTGGGTTAGCTCACTCAGGATGATATTTTCCAGTTCCAACCATTTGCCTACGAATTTCATAAAGCCGTTGTTTTTGATAGCTGAGTAATATTCCATTGTGTAGATGTACCACATTTTCTGTATCCATTCCTCTGTTGAAGGGCATCTGGGTTCTTTCCAGCTTCTGGCTATTCTAAATAAGGCTGCGATGAACATAGTGGAGCACGTGTCTTTTTTATATGTTGGGGCATCTTTTGGGTATATGCCCAAGAGAGGTATAGCTGGATCGTCAGGCAGTTCAATATCCAATTTTCTGAGGATCCTCCAGACTGATTTCCAGAATGGTTTTACCAGTCTGCAATCCCACCAACAATGGAGGAGTGTTCCTCTTTCTCCGCATCCTCGCCAGCATCTGCTGTCACCTGAGTTTTTGATCTTAGCCATTCTCACTGGTGTGAGGTGAAATCTCAGGGTTGTTTTGATTTGCATTTCCCTTATGACTAAAGATGTTGAACATTTCTTTAGGTGTTTCTCAGCCATTCGGCATTCCTCAGCTGTGAATTCTTTGTTTAGCTCTGAACCCCATTTTTTAATAGGGTTATTTGTCTCCCTGCGGTCTAACTTCTCGTGTTCTTTGTATATTTTGGATATAAGGCCTCTATCTGTTGTAGGATTGGTAAAGATCTTTTCCCAATCTGTTGGTTGCCGTTTTGTCCTAACCACAGTGTCCTTTGCCTTACAGAAGCTTTGCAGTTTTATGAGATCCCATTTGTCGATTCTTGATCTTAGAGCATAAGCCATTGGTGTTTTGTTCAGGAAATTTTTTCCAGTGCCCATGTGTTCCAGATGCTTCCCTAGTTTTTCTTCTATTAGTTTGAGTGTATCAGGTTTGATGTCGAGGTCCTTGATCCACTTGGACTTAAGCTTTGTACAGGGTGATAAGCATGGATCGATCTGCATTCTTCTACATGTTGACCTCAAGTTGAACCAACACCATTTGCTGAAAATGCTTTCTTTTTTCCATTGGATGGTTTTGGCTCCTTTGTCAAAAATCAAGTGACCATAGGTATGTGGGTTCATTTCTGGGTCTTCAATTCTATTCCATTGGTCTATCTGTCTGTCTCTGTACCAATACCATGCAGTTTTTATCACTATTGCTCTGTAATACTGCTTGAGTTCAGGGATAGTGATTCCCCCTGAAGTCCTTTTATTGTTGAGGATAGTTTTAGCTCTCCTGGGTTTTTTGTTATTCCAGATGAATTTGCAAATTGTTCTGTCTAACTCTTTGAAGAATTGGATTGGTATTTTGATGGGGATTGCATTGAATATGTAGATTGCTTTTGGTAAAATGGCCATTTTTACTATATTAATCCTGCCAATCCATGAGCATGGGAGATCTTTCCATCTTCTGAGGTCTTCTTCAATTTCTTTCCTCAGTGTCTTGAAGTTCTTATTGTACAGATCTTTTACTTGCTTGGTTAAAGTCACACCGAGGTACTTTATATTATTTGGGTCTATTATGAAGGGTGTCGTTTCCCTAATTTTTTTCTCAGCTTGTTTCTCTTTTGTGTAGAGGAAGGCTACTGATTTATTTGAGTTAATTTTATACCCAGCCACTTTGCTGAAGTTGTTTATCAGCTTTAGTAGTTCTCTGGTGGAACTTTTGGGATCACTTAAATAAACTATCATATCATCTGCAAATAGTGATATTTTGACTTCTTCTTTTCCAATCTGTATCCCCTTGACCTCCTTTTGTTGTCTGATTGCTCTGGCTAGAATTTCAAGAACTATATCGAATAAGTAGGGAGAGAGTGGGCAGCCTTGTCTATTCCCTGATTTTAGTGGGATTGCTTCAAGTTTCTCTCCATTTAGTTTAATGTTAGCAACTGGTTTGCTGTATATGGCTTTTACTATGTTTAGGTATGGGCCTTGAATTCCTATTCTTTCCAGGACTTTTATCATGAAGGGGTGTTGAATTTTGTCAAATGCTTTCTCAGCATCTAATGAAATGATCATGTGGTTTTGTTCTTTCATTTTGTTTATATAATGCATCATGTTGATGGTTTTCCATATATTAAACCATCCCTGCATGCCTGGAATGAAGCCTACTTGATCACGGTGGATGATTGTTTTGATGTGCTCTTGGATTCGGTTTGCCAGAATTTTATTGAGTATTTTTGCGTCGACATTCATAAGGGAAACTGGTCTGAAGTTCTCTTTCTTTGTTGGGTCTTTGTGTGGTTTAGGTATAAGAGTAATTGTGGCTTCATAGAAGGAATTTGGGAGTGATCCATCTGTTTCAATTTTGTGGAATAGTTTGGATAATATTGGTATGACGTCTTCTATGAAGGTTTGATAGAATTCTGCACTAAACCCGTCTGGACCTGGGCTCTTTTTGGTTGGGAGACCTTTAATGACTGCTTCTATTTCCTTAGGAGTTATGGGGTTGTTTAACTGGTTTATCTGTTCCTGATTTAACTTCGGTACCTGGTATTTGTCTAGGAAATTGTCCATTTCCTGTAGATTTTCAAGTTGTGTTGAATATAGGCTTTTATAGTAAGATCTGATGATTTTTTGAATTTCCTCTGAATCTGTAGTTATGTCTCCCTTTTCATTTCTGATTTTGTTAATTTGGACACACTCTCTGTGTCCTCTCCTTAGTCTGGCTAAGGGTTTATCTATCTTGTTGATTTTCTCAAAGAACCAACTTTTGGTTCTGTTGATTCTTTCTATGGTCCTTTTTGTTTCTACTTGGTTGATTTCAGGTCTGAGTTTGAGTATTTCCTGCCTTCTACTCCTCCTGGGTGTATTTGCTTCTTTTTGCTCTAGAGCTTTTAGGTGTGCTGTCAAGCTGCTGACATATGCTCTTTCCTGTTTCTTTCTGCAGGCACTCAGCACTATGAGTTTTCCTCTTAGCACAACTTTCATTGTGTCCCGTAAGTTTGGGTATGTTGTACCTTCATTTTCATTAAATTCTAAAAAGTTTTTAATTTCTTTCTTTATTTCTTCCTTGACTAGGTTATCATTGAGTAGAGCATTGTTCAATTTCCACGTATATGTGGGCATTCTTCCCTTATTGTTATTGAAGACCAGTTTTAGGCCTTGGTGGTCTGATAGCACGCATGGGATTATTTCTATCTTTCTGTACCTGTTGAGGCCCGTTTTTTGACCAATTATATGGTCAGTTTTGGAGAAAGTACCATGAGGAGCTGAGAAGAAGGTATATCCTTTTGCTTTAGGATAGAATGTTCTATAAATATCTGTTAAGTCCATTTGGCTCATGACTTCTCTTAGTCTGTCTACGTCTCTGTTTAATTTCTGTTTCCATGATCTGTCCATTGATGAGAGTGGGGTGTTGAAATCTCCCACTATTATTGTGTGAGGTACAATGTGTGTTTTGAGCTTTAGTAAGGATTCTTTTACGTATGTAGGTGCCCTTGTATTTGGGGCATAGATATTTAGGATTGAGAGTTCATCTTGGTGGATTTTTCCTTTGATGAATATGAAGTGTCCTTCCTTATCTTTTTTGATGACTTTTAATTGAAAATTGATTTTATTTGATATTAAAATGGCTACTCCAGCTTGCTTCTTCTGACCATTTGCTTGGAAAGTTGTTTTCCAGCCTTTCACTCTGAGGTAGTGTCTGTCTTTGTCTCTGAGGTGTGTTTCCTGTAGGCAACAGAATGCAGGGTCCTCGTTGCGTATCCAGTTTGTTAATCTATGTCTTTTTATTGGGGAGTTGAGGCCATTGATGTTGAGAGATATTAAGGAATAGTGATTATTGCTTCCTGTTATATTCATATTTGGATGTGAGGTTATGTTTGTGTGCTTTTCTTCTCTTTGTTTTGTTGCCAAGACGATTAGTTTCTTGCTTCTTCTAGGGTATAGCTTGCCTCCTTATGTTGGGCTTTACCCTTTATTATCAGTTGTAGTGCTGGATTTGTAGAAAGATATTGCATAAATTTGGTTTTGTCATGGAATATCTTGGTTTCTCCATCTATGTTAATTGAGAGTTTTGCAGGATACAGTAACCTGGGCTGGCATTTGTGTTCTTTTAGTGTCTGTATGACATCTGTCCAGGATCTTCTGGCCTTCATAGTTTCTGGCAAAAAGTCTGGTGTGATTCTGATAGGTCTGCCTTTATATGTTACTTGACCTTTTTCCCTGACTGCTTTTAATATTCTTTCTTTATTTTGTGCGTTTGGTGTTTTGACTATTATGTGACGGGAGGTGTTTCTTTTCTGGTCCAATCTATTTGGAGTTCTGTAGGCTTCTTGTATGCCTATGGGTATCTCTTTTTTTAGGTTAGGGAAGTTTTCCTCTATGATTTTGTTGAAGATATTTAGTGGTCCTTTGAGCTGGGAGTCTTCACTCTCTTCTATACCTATTATCCTTAGGTTTGATCTTCTCATTGAGTCCTGGATTTCCTGTATGTTCTGCTTTATATTATCTTTGACAGTTGAGTCAATGATTTCTATGGAATCTTCTGCTCCCGAGATTCTCTCTTCCATCTCTTGTATTCTGTTGGTTAAGCTTGTATCTACAGCTCCTTGTCCCTTCTTTTGATTTTCTATATCCAGGGTTGTTTCCATGTGTTCTTTCTTGATTGCTTCTATTTCCATTTTTAATTCCTTCAACTGTTTGATTGTGTTTTCCTGGAATTCTTTCAGGGATTTTTGTGTCTCTTCTCTATGGGTTTCTACTTCTTTATTTATGTTTTCCTGGAATTCTTTCAGGCATTTTTGCGATTCCTCTCTGTAGGCTTCTACTTGTTCTCTAAGGGAGTTCTTGAGGTCTTTCTTGAAGTCCTCCAGCATCATGATCAAATATGATTTTGAAACTAGATCTTGCTTTTCTGGTGTGTTTGAATATTCCATGTTTATTTTGGTGGGAGAATTGGGCTCCGATGATGCCATGTAGTCTTGGTTTCTTTTGCTTGGGTTCCTGGGCTTGCCTCTCGCCATCAGATTATCTCTAGTGTTACTTTGTTCTGCTATTTCTGACAGTGGCTAGACTGTCCTATAAGCCTGTGTGTCAGAAGTGCTGTAGACCTGTTTTCCTGTTTTCTTTCAGCCAGTTATGGGGACAGAGTGTTCTGCTTTCGGGCTTGTAGTTTTTCCTATCTACAGGTCTTCAGCTGTTCCTGTGGGCCTGTGTCTGGAGTTCACCAGGCAGGTCACTTACAGCAGAAAAGTTGGTCCTAACTGTGGTCCGGAGGCTCAAGTTTGCTCGTGGGGTACTGCCTAAGTCCTCTCCGTGGCGGCAGCAACCGGGAAGATCTGCGCTGCTCTTTCCGGGAGCCTCCGTGCACCAGGGTTCCAGATGGCGTTTGGTGTTTTCCTCTGGTGTCTGGATGTGCGCAGAGTGCAGTCTCTTCTGGTTTCCCAGGCGTGTCTGCCTCTCTGAAGGTTTAGCTCTCCCTCCCACGGGATTTGGGTGCAGAGAACTGTTTATCTGGTCTGTTTCCTTCAGGTTCCGGCGGTGTCTCAGGCAGGGGTCCTGCCGCTCCTGGGCCCTCCCCTACGGGAACCCAGAGGCCTTATACAGTTTCCTCTTGGACCAGGGATGTGGGCAGGGGTGGGCAGTGTTGGTGGTCTCCTCCGCTCTGCAGCCTCGGGAGTGCCCACCTGACCAGGCGGTGAGGTCTCTCTCCCACGGGGTTTTGGAGCAGAGAGCTGCTGCGGGCCGGGATCCGAGGGTGTGGGACTTCCCGTAAAAATTCTAAATTTATTTTTTCATCTTCTGACCAAGTCAAAAGTCCTGTTAGAAAAATTCTAAAAGTAAGTCTAAAAGTTTTCCCATCAAAATCAGTAAGCCAGAAAAAAAAATTCTAAGAGTTGTGCTTCTCTGACAGCTGTTAGAACACATCCTGAAGGAGCGGTGTCAGCTCTCTGAGTAGTTCTTGGGATTTCTGACCAAGAAAAAAATTCTAAAAGAGGTATGAAAAATTCTAAAAGAGCTGTGTTCACTCTCCATGGATTTTCTGACTAAAATCAGAAATCCCATTAGAAAAAAATTCTGGAAGAGCTGTGTTTGCTTCCCAGAGATCTCCAGACAGCTCAGTTCTTGCTAGAAAAAATTTTAAAGAAAAACAGCTATCATTCTTTGCTAGCTCAACTCTATAGACCAAAAGTCCTAGACACATATACATTATACACATATACACAGGCACATATACATACACATATGCATACACATACACATACAGAAACACATATAAACACAAACACATACACATATACATACACATATGCATACACATACACAAACACATATAAACACAAACACATACACATACACATGTACATACACATATGCATACACATACACATACACAAACACATATAAACACAAACACATACACATACACATACACATACACATACACAAACACATATAAACACAAACACATACACATACACATATACATACACATACACATATGCATACACATACACATACACAAACACAAACACATACAAACACATACATATACACATACATATACACATACATATACACATACACATATACATACACCAATCCAGTTATTTATTCCAGGTTTCCTCTTGATCATCTCACGAATCTACACTCCACGACCTTAGCTTAGCTCCTTGACTCTTAGGAGTAGACAGCAACCTTAAGCACGGACAATAAGATAGCTGGGTGGGGCAGGCCGACAGGAGCCGGATGTAGATCGCTCCTGAGAGACACAGCCAGAATACAGCAAATACAGAGGCGAATGCCAGCAGCAAACCACTGAACTGAGAACGGGACCCCCGTTGAAGGAATCAGAGAAAGAACTGGAAGAGCTTGAAGGGGCTTGAGACCCCATATGTACAACAATGCCAAGCAACCAGAGCTTCCAGGGACTAAGCCACTACCTAAAGACTATACATGGACTGACCCTGGACTCTGACCTCATAGGTAGCAATGAATATCCTATTAAGAGCACCAGTAGAAGGGGAAGCCCTGGGTCCTGCTAAGACTGAACCCCCAGTGAACTAGATTGTTGGGGGGAGGGTGGCAATGGGGGGAGGATGGGGAGGGGCACACCCATAAAGGGGGGGGAGGGATTAGGGGGATGTTTGCCCGGATACCGGGAAAGGGAATAACACTCGAAATGTAAATAAGAAATACTCAAGTTAATAAAAAAAAAAGATAGCTGGGTGGGGCCCCGCCCTGGAATTACCCTTCTGATCAAGCCTGAACCTAAATTTCCTTTGTCGTATGCTGACCTTGAACTCAGGAATCTTTGTATCTTTCTGACAAGCTGGCTCTATTCCTTTAGATCTGTGACACTCCTTATGCAATTCATATTGCACACTTTTATTTCTGCATAGTTGAAAAATTACATATATATATTTAATTGGATTTTTTAAATTTATATTTCAAATATTATCCCCTTTCCCCACCCCACTACCCACCCCTTACTCCCTCCCCATGCTGACATTTCCCTACACTGGAAGGAATGGCCATTCAGAGCCTGCTCTCCCTGGAGATCCAACCCATATACATACAGCCACCAAACCCAGACAATATTGCTGATGCCAAGAATAATGATATTTTTTTCAAAGTCATGTTTTTAGAGTTCTTTTCCACAGTCTTAAGGGCTGTCTTGAAAGGGTCCCAACTTTTAGCATTTTTCTGAGACCTTAGTCACACCTTTGCCTCCTGGACGCATGCTGTCTCTGATTATCATGGAGTCACTAATGTTAAAAAGGAGGACGTTCCTGGAAGGAATGTGAAAATATGTACATTATCATACACAGAAGCCTTATGCCCAAAACAGCTTGTGGACATTTGTGGAGGCCTATGCCCCTGCTGACTCTATCCTGGGGCAAGAACCATGTCATTCTGTCCCTAGTAGGGCCATGCCAGACTTGGTAAGTTTGTTTTGCTTGAACATCATATGTCTTAAAAAAGTGGCAATGCTATCTATCTATATATATTATCTCTTGTATGCCCTATGAAACTCTTCCTTTATGACAGTGGTCTTCACTGTATTAGGCTGCGCTGATTAACTTCTAACATACACATGGCGACTCAACAACATGACCAATAGGTTAAGTCCTCTCGACTTTGTAAAATTAACAATATAACCTGGAGGGATTTATTACGTGACTAATGAGAAGAATTCAGCAGCATGTTTTCTATAAATAAACTTTGTTCTAAGGGTTTAGTTTGCCAAATCTCAGTTCTTCTCCTTCAAGTAAGTAAGTGCTCCCCGGTCCACGGTCGTTTGTTTACATTTTAGTCTTTGGAGTACGGAGGAGAAGTTTTGTTCAAAGTCTTTATAAATCCTACTGTCCTCCGGTTTGATTAATGACAATGAGATGTTTTGGGTATCTCATTTTTCTTTAATACTTTCTCTTTCTCACAGCCTTCATTGTGCTTGGATCGAGGATAATTCATCACTGATATTTTTAGACACAATTTGAGAAGCTTTTCTTCCGCCGCAGGTCGGAAGAAGCCAAGTTGCTGCTTTGATTTTGTTTCCTCTGCTCAGAATATAAATTATTCCAAACTAAGATTTTGTTTTTCAATTATTCAAGGACTGCGCGTCACTAAAATTGAAAGGTTGAGCACAGTTCCTAAAATGTATATTATGTAATAAGTATAGCACATTAAATAGTTCCAAATAATTTGTGTGGTGATTTGACCTCAGTTATGTGGATTTGTGTAGTACTTGAGGTGAGGTTTGAAAGATTTATATTTATAAATAGTGCTAGATTAATGTGTCAGAGGTTACACCAAAATTTTTATTTAGAGATTTATTTAGATTCTTTAATCTGTCTGGGCGTGAATGTATTTGTATTTATATGTATGGGTACATGTGTTTGTATATTTGCAGAGGCTGAAATATAGCTTTCGATCCCTTGGAACTGGAGTTATCGGTGTTTGTAGAATGCCTAGATTATTAAATGAGTCCCAGGATCTGACTCGGGTCTTCATGATTGAGCAACAAGACTCTTAAGCAGTTAAAAAACAATAGTAAACATTAGCTATTCTCACAGTTTTGAAGTGGATTAGAAACTTGAATGTTCTGTGCTAGTTATTGCATTGCATTTTATTGTATTGTACTGTATTGTATTTCATTCCTTTTTTCACACTCGAGACAAACTAGAGTCACCCAGGAAGAGGGAACCACAGGCATGGCTGTAGTGGACTTTCTTGACTCATGAACTGATTGTGTGGAGGGTCCAGCTCACACACATGCATTACGACCGATGTAGGGGACCCAGCCAGTGGTCTTGGGTTATATAAGGAAGCAAGTTGAGCAAGCCATGGAAAGCAGGTTAGTAAGCAACATTCCTCCATGGTTCCTGCCTTGGCTTCCCTCAAAGAAGGACTGTCACCTATAAACAAATAGGTCCTTTTCTCCCTGGACATAGTATTCATGCAATCTCTCTTTTTGGTTTCTCTCAGTGTGGCAAACACAATAGAAGGGTATGGACGTAGTGGTGAGGAACACATTTCAGGCCTGTGCTAGCATACGTGCCAGGTTATATTTTCCATTTAACATTCACAGGGATTATTAATGGACTTCTCGTTTACAATTGTCTTCTTACCTGTTAGGGTCATACATTTTCATTTAACATTCATACTAATTACCAATATAGTTTCTTATTTATTTAGCTATTTAAAAACTTTTGGTAATTGGTCCTGTCCATTAAATTAATAGCTTTTAAGGCTTACCATTTGAGCAACATTTTAATGTTGACAGAAGTATAGCTTTAAGTTTAAATATCTCAGAATTTCAACTCAAGTACACAAACAGGTGTTTATTTCAGTCTATTTTGAATTTTACCAACATTTAATAAGAACAATCCAGTCAATAATAAAAATTCATAGAACTTGCCTTATTCATGTCCTTTGCAGTGTAATTCTGCTTAGGGATGATGCTATCATGCACGATGACATAATCATTAACCAGGTATGGGTTCAGGGTGTCTGAAATGTCATTCACTTTGGTATTTACCTCACCTCTCAATGCCTGAGGCCATTGGACAGATTTGGGTCAAATAATGAGGCCAAATGTCAAGACATTTCCACTCCATAAAGCCATCCGTGAATTCCAAGTTAACCTACATTTTCTTTTTCAGATGATTTCTTTCCAGTCTTCAATTTCTTTCTTCTATACTTTAAAACTTATAGTAGATGTCTTTCCCCTCCTTGGTTAGGTTTGTTCTTAGGTAATTTTTAGAGACTGTTGTGAGATTATTTTCTGGTCCACTTCTTTGCATCTCTGTCACTGATACATAGATACTGGTTTTCATACATTAATGTTGTAGTAGACTAATTTTACTGAAAGTATTTATCACATCGATGGGTTTTCTGGTGTAGGTTTTTGTTGGTTTGTTTTGGTTTTTGTCTTTTACATATAGGCTAATATCATCCACGGATAGGAATGACTTGAGTTTTTCCTTTCCTATTTGTCCCTTTAGACCTTTCTCTTCTCTTATCACTCTGGTCGAGCATTTTGATGCTATAGTAAGAATAGCCAGGCATTCTGATAAATTCCATGAAGAAATATATTTTCCAAGTATTCTCTCAGAAGCTTCTGGATTTCATTGATTATCTGTTACAATACTTCTATTTTGTTTCTGATTTTATTAATTTGGTGCCCTCTCTCTTTGGGTTAATTTAGCTCATGGTTTGTCTACCTTGTTTTTCCTTTGAAAGAAACACTTTCATGGAGTCTTTGTCTTGTTCCAATTTATTCTCCACTTCATTCATTTGTGCCCTGATCATGGTTATTTCTTTCTATCTAAGAGCTTTGGGTTTCCTTTTTCTTCTTTCCCTAAGACACTGAGGTCATTAGATGACTTATTTGTCTTCTAAGTTTTAGATATAAGCAGCCTCTCTTACTTCCTTTTATGTCTTTATTAATTTTATCATTTATTATTATTAAATTATTTTTATATTTGTATCTGTCTTAGGACTGCCTTTACTATAGCCCACTTATTTTGATAATTGCATTTTCATTTTTTACTTGATTTAAAAAAATTTAAATTTCTTTCCTGATTTCTTTAATGGCACACTGATAATCCAAGAGGGTATTTTTTCTATCACTACGTGTTTGTGTGATTTCAGTACAGCTTTTTTTTCCTATTGCTTCTAATTTATGTCACAAAACATGCAAAAGTTATTTTAACTCTTGTGTTGATAAAACTTTTTGTACAGCATAGAATGTCTTTTATTTTGGATAACACTCTATTGGATTATATAATATATAATATACATATATAATATACAATACATATACATAATACATATACATATACACATACACACACACACACACACACACACACACACACACACACACACACACACACATATATACTCTGTAGTTGTCTGGAACATTCTGTAGGTGCCTGCTAAGTCCATTTGCTGGATGATACAACTTAACTCTGAGGTTTCTCTAACTGATTTTATTTTTGTTGGAGTAATAACTTTTCTAGATACAGTGATATTAGTTGCAAACTACTTGCTCTCAAGGATTAGGAAATAATATTCCAGGCTTCCTTTGCTTTTAGGGTTCCAGTGGAAACAGACAGGTTTACTGCTATTCTTCTATGAGCGTGCCGTGTAAGTTTGCTATGTTCGTGTAGCTTTTAATAACATTTCTTTGTTTTGCAATCTATGCATTTTACATTATAATGTCCCGTGGAAAGGTTTCTGAACATGTTAGGAGTTCTAAATGCCTCTTCTAGTATGTAAATGTCTATATATTTTCCCAGTGTTGGGAATTTAGTGCTATAATGCATAAGTGTTCTATGCTTCAGCTCACAACTCAGTTCTTAAATTTATCTATCTCATGAATTCTTAGTATTGGTCTGTTGATTATGTCCTAATGTTATGATTATCCTTTTTTATTTATTTATTTATTTATTTATTTATTTATTTATTTATTTATTTATTTATTTATTGTCTTAATGTGGTATATTCTTTCTTTCCCTTGATCTAGTGTACTAATACTGTCTACTCGCCCCTCTGTTCATCTGAATCATCTGTGAGCTAGCAGGGGTGTGCTTTGAAGTTTGGAAATATAAAAATGAGGGTCATTTACTTTTGAAGTCAAGAGGCTTAGCTGAAAATTGTCTTCCAGATGGCTTCCCTTTGCTGAACCCCTAGAAAGTGAAAAATACGTAGTGGGTCTCTTCTCTGCTCTGTGCTTGGTGCGACCCCTGTGTGTGCAGAACCTCTGTATAACCCCTGCCTTTGCCTGGTGCACTTGGCTGCTGCATTCTTTCATTTCCTTTTCCTGACCCTTTTGCTCAGTGCTCTCAGATGAGGTCAATGATTGCTTCTAACACCCTACCCCCAACCCAAGTTAATCTTTTAGGATTTTACCTGAAAACTGTTCATAGCTGTCACTTGCTGGCTTCCTATCTCACTGAACTCTTCTTGCAAGTGTGCATCTGGTGATGTTTCAGCCTCACAGAGATGTAGGGTGGGAATGGGGTAGTGTGTGTGTGTGTGTGTGTGTGTGTGTGTGTGTGTGTGTGCATGTGTATCTAATTTATCATCATTTAGATGATGTCATATAAAGATAACTTTTCTGCGATGGTCTAGTGTTTCTTCAGGGTAAGTGCTTAATATTTTACACTCCATCTCACAATCACAATCTTCTTTAGGATCACATGATGATGACTTTTGAGGGATGGGTCTACCGTGGTAAAGAGGTCAAGTGGGCCTGTAAGATTCATGAACTATAAAAGCCACAGACGTAAAATCATCCTGATTCTTCACGGGACTCCTCTACAGTGTCAAATCTGGTTTCTACATTGAACTTACAATTCCTAAGACAGTTCTGCCTCATGGTTTGGGCATCATACTGATATCTATAATTAATAACCATTTAGCAAGACCATTTGTTTAGAGATTTACTTTCATTACAGTCTCTTTATTGTTTATTATCTATAGTTTCCAGTAATTGTTTGAATTATGGGCTGTAGATTCCATATAAAACATTATTAAGGTCAGTACTTTTTATCTTCAGAAACAGTAGGAAAAAGGCACATCCTGATATTCTGAATTATAAAAAAAATGAACGAATGTACAGTTCTGTAATAAGAATGTCTTGAATCTCTCTTACATATATGTAAATACACATATAAGTATATATATATATATATATATATATATATATATATCTCAAAGGAAAAATCCAGTTTTGTAGGATTACAAAGAGAAGTACTACATTTGTAACTTGTAAATAAATCTCACAGTTCTTTTGCATTTCAGTTGTAGTGGCAGATATAAATCAGTTGATACCAGTTTTACCTCAGGATGTAAGAAACTAGGTAATGTTAATTTACCGAAAGGTTAAATATCTCTATCATATGGGATCACATCCCGCTTAATTTTTCATCTAGGATGCCTGGAGAAAGTGAAATTAACTTCTATAATTTCACAAAGGGTATCATAAACATTAAAGATAGTCAATGCATATCACAGGATATCATAGAACATCGAAGTTGTAAAGGGTGTCATAAATATGATGGTCTCAAAGGACATATATGTCAAGAGATAGTATAAACATGAGCATTATTGAAGGCTATCAAAAATTATCATAGGTTGTCAAGTGATATCAAGAATATAATCTTCGCAAGTTTCCATAAACATCAAAGGGCATGACAACAATTAAAACAGCAAAATATAAATCTGCAAAAGGATTTAAGGATGTGGTAGAGCCTTGAGAATATGTCACAGATACCCAGAGGGGTGAACTAAAATTCCTGAAGTATAAGAAAAAATAGAAAGTGAGCCTATTTCATGTGTCCTGATGTAGAATTGCACATAGCTATGCATTTGAAATGTTTGATATGAAATTAATCTCATTATCTTCCTTGATTACCATTGCCTGAAGGTTCTAAGTGATGAAGCATTATATCGGTTAATCGTGGTAAGCTGTAAGGACATTTTACTTCTTTAGGAACCACTCGCCGAGTCTGTCAGAGAAGAAAATTAGAACATCTTTCTTCTAGTGACTAAGGAATGTGGGTGTTGAAACTCTGCTCTGAGATGTGTGCAGTTGAGGTCGACTCTGGCACCTCGGGGTGAGCAGACACCAAAGGATCACAGAAAACTGCAGAAACACTTGACAGGAAAGACAAGAGGAATTTAGTACCTAGAAGAAAAGAAAAAGAATGGAGTGTAAGCAAGTTACGATTTGAAAGACAGATAAGAAAACCAGACTCTAACCGTAGTAAGACCTACTATCCTCCAGTGAGGGTACTAAACTCTTCAAATACTTAGCACATGATTTTGTTTTGTTTTTATATCTATCACCAATGTGTTGAGTTTCTATGCATTTCAAAAATTTGAAATTCATTTTCATATTGGATTTACAAGTAAGTACTTCATCAAAAAGGTTGATATGACAACCTGATATTTTGAAAAAAATGAGTTTATTATAGAACTATATACTCATGTGTGTATATAGTTCTATGATAAGATATTATAGGTATTATATTTATTATACAGTCCTATAATAAAATACAGTTATATAATAAAGATGACTTAAATTTGTGTTTAGGAAACACAGTGGTTGTGTCTGTAGATGCATAGACATATGAACTCAGGGACAGAGAGGTCTCAGGTCATTTTGAGTTAGCCAGATTTATTTGGACTGTTAGAAGAAGGACACGTCTGTGGACTAAGACTGATTACTGCATTTTCTAGAGAAAGCAGCCGAGCCTCACAAGCCAAGGCGACAGAAAGTGATAAAGATATGCAAAACTGCCCAGATAGCATCACTGGCATCTCTCTGTTCAGTTGCCCCCCATTCTCAGCTTCTTTGTCAGAGCAGCTCTTCAAATAAATGCTGGAAGCACTCCGGCATTTTGCAGTAAATTAGTGCCTTCTCTTTCAACATGATTTGACATTTCTCACGTGACCTCTGGTTTAGGGAATGGAGTTGCTATAACAAAATGGCATCTTGCCAGTGACCTCTGGAGGCTGAGAGACCATTGCATCAACAGAACTCATTTCGTGGATTCCTTGTGCTACGTGGAAGACTTGATGTTTGCTTTAAGCAATGAACTTTTATTATTGCAGGAGGCGGAGGAGTTGAGGGTCAAACTGTAGGTGAAAAGCAGATTATGTTTCCCAGAAGAGGAGACTTGGTGGTAGCAAAGTTCATGCAAGCTTCTCAGAGAACGTTGGACAGATTTTGTTTTTAATTATAGCCTATATATAGATCATAACCAGCTTTCTAAACAACCCCATGATCCAGAAAGCAATCGCAGGTGATAACACACCGGACAAGACAGCTTCATGTCTGTCATTTGAATTATTCTCAATTGAACTATATCCATTTCGTATTATACATGGATGCTTTCCTGTTGACAAAGGGATAAACTAGAAACCCAATGTTCACAGTCATAACGAAAATTACTGAATGTGTGGCTACTTAATTTAGGATAATTTGAACTGGAGTGTTTAGAAAAATCCTGTGATTGAACCTATCTGTTCAAAACTCTGGTTCAGAGCCTTGGTCCTCTATAGCAAACATCTCTGGCATGATGTCCATATGTTCTGTTTTTCTCACACTATCATTAAAATCCTTATTAAAATGCATAACCAGAGAGCCAGACGTTTTATTTTTATTGCCTTCTATTTCCTTAACATTCACAATCTACGTATAGTTACAAAGCGAGTGAAATTTTGTGACCGTTCTTTCCATATTTATGTAAAAGGTGTTACAGATGTATATTTATATAGATAGAAGCACAGATAAAATGAATATTTTGGGCATGGCCAGGTGTATGCACAAAATTCTATCTTAATTAAAAAGGACTTCCTCTTGCTAAGGAACCGAGCAATCAGACCCCTCAGAACAATGACTACCATTCACTAACTCATTTGTTCTACTTCTCCCTGATTCTTTCCTTCTCTTCCCCTTTCAAATTATTGCTTGTCAAGGACTTGATAGAAGAGAGGTGCTATTCAGTTAGGCATGCACAGAAACAGAGATCTTAATTTTCTCTGCAATGTCTACTTACTGCTTGATTCTTGACCAAAATATATTTTTACTGGTTTAAATCGAACCAGAAAAGTGTGGCTGGTCACACTTTTCTAAATTTATCCTTTTCAAATAGTAACTGCATGCAGAAAATATATAGAAAATTTTATGTTGCTCAGGGTTGGGGGGGATGGATAAGAGGGTGATGTTTTTCTTTACTGAAAGTCGAAATGTTAAAAATCACAGGCAGGCTAACTCCTAGCCCAGAGATCTCTTTTCCAGACAGTTTCTGGTGTCTTCAGGAGAGCCTATGATTCTAGTTATATCTGGATTTCTTCAATATTTGTGAAATTCTCCCCCTGCCCCAGGAATTCAGTGAGGAGACCAATTATCAGAGTAAGCATGTGAAGATATTTGTCTGTTCAATCATTTCCATAAAGAAAGAAGGTGTGTGTGTGTGTGTGTGTGTGTATGTGTGTGTGTGTGTGTGTGTGTGTGTGTGTGTGTGTGTGTGTATGTGTTTTCAGCTCCTCTAGATGCCTAGATGTGAGGGAATGAAAGCTTAAATCAGGAGAATACTTTTTTTCATCTTCATTTTAATTTTCTTTTGTCTTTAAAGGGGAAGTGTTGGTTAAACTTTACACTCTTAAAAAGGAGGCACGATCTTTCTTGAAACCTTGTGTCAAATCTTTTCTTCATTCTTGGGTTTTTCTCTGGCTTGGAGGGGACACCAATTTTTAAAGCCTTTTATTACATCTTCTCACAGGATGACTGCAGTACATGTAGTAAAACTTGCTAATTAAACACACTTTACCTGTCTAACCAACTTGGTTATTACTCACTCTGAGTGAGTGGGTGAGCACTTCTTTGCAAGATGGTAAATTTCCATGAAATTTCCATGTTCATATGCTAAGATAATCAGTTGCTCTATCAGACTGGCTGTCCTGACATGACTGTCATTTGTGATGGGAAGTCGGCAGCCCCGCCACCATCTTGGAGGACCTGCTTGTCTTAGAGACTGGTTTCAGTTCTTTGAAATCATATTTTCCTTTGTGATTTTGTAGACCAGCTTTGTTTCTAGCTGACTTTTAAATCAGCTATTCTGTCTACATATTCAGTGGAATGTCTCGGTACAGGCCAGCTGATAACTTTTGTTCTATTACGTCCTCATACCTACCTGATTCACAGCATTGGCTATAGGCTCCCTACACACACAGTCTGATCTTAGGTAATAAGGTATTAGCAATAGGTGCCTCATTATCTTAATCTTAGGGTGGTGTCTCTCCTCTTTGTAAAAGAAGGTGCTGTTGTTATTTTTGTGAGTTAGCTTCAGTTTCCCAATTTGGGGTGTCTTTCCACATGGGTTTAATGTATGTGCTTAAGCAGTTCCTCACTCAGGTTTCCTTTATGAGGTGCAGTTAGCGAACAGGCCTTGTAGACATAAGGGCCTGGGTTCAAATCACTCCTCTGAGTATCATTAGCTTGTGACCTGGGAAAGCATCTTGTCCCGTGCCTCATGTATGGAGTAGAAAGGCTAATATTGACCTCCAAGGTTTATCATATAGATTAGCTCCTGTGCAAGACTCGCATGCCATGGTATCTTAATGTACAAACTCAATATCTTAAAAATAGTAACTCATTATTGATGCTAACTGGTGAAAAACCAGCCTGGTAGGAAAGCAGTAAAAGTGTCGTCCTGACTGCCATTACATTTTCTGAAGTATTTCGCTACATTGCTAATTTCACATTGTTGTGGATTTGAAAATGAGGATTTTTAGATCTTAACTTCAAGGATCACCTCATCCCCACAACATCAACTCTACTCCACTATCTGTGGAAGAGTCACTAGGCGCTTCCATTCTCTGACCTCAGTATGTCACCATCTTTTCTTCAGTACTAGGTCCCCAACTCTCCATTTTATCTCTCCCTTCCAACCAGCTCTTTAATGCAGTACAGCCACAGTTCTTCACACACGTGACAAAGCATTCTCGATTCTTCGTATTCCCCTCAGACATCCTCTCTGTGTCCCAGGAGATCGGAGTGGAGGCGGAAGTGAGCTGACTGTAGAATACAAGGCAGGGAGCTATTGGCTATCTTTATGAACAAAGACTTATGGGAAAGCTGCTGAAGGAGTCATTAGTTCAGCTAGGAGTGGGGTGTGGTGGGTGGCAGGGCTGGAAAAAGCCTCACAGAGGAAGTAACGCTTGAGCCAGCCCTTTAGGAACGAACACAGGTTCATGTTGGGCAGAGGAAACTGGATGACAAAGTCTGAAAATGAGCAGTCCTCTACCGTGCCACGGCAGATGGCAGCGGGGATAGCTGCAGATACAATTCTGGTGGAATTGGCAAGAGCCGGCTGTGAAATGCTTTGGTGCTCAACCAAGAAGCCTGAAAGCAGAAAGCAGAGCCTCTCCTCCAGTTATTCTTGTGAATACATTTGGGCGATTTTTTTTTTTTTGAATGAATGTACTTTTAAAACAATCTCTACAGTGTTTTCCAGTGAACTGTAAAACCCTCTGTTGCAAAACAAAACTAACTTTCTCTCTCTCTCTCTCTCTCTCTCTCTCTCTCTCTCTCTATTTATTTATTTATTTATTTATTTATTTATTTATTTATTTATTTATTTATTGCCTTGCCCTGTGGTATTGGAGACAGAGTAGTGTAAAGACTGAAAGTGTAGACAGACAGCATGGCGACTTCCTGCCTGCCATTTCTCAGTAGCTCTGCTTCCAGCTGGGTCTTCTAATAATCACCAAATGCCACTTTCTTCTTTGAAAGGAGGATAGTGACAATTTCAATATGGTAAGGCTCCTTTGATAATTGCTTAGTAAGTGCTTTCTGTTCACCATTTACTAAGCAATAATTAACCATTTACTGTGGAGCAGCCCTGTACTAAGATTCTTACTTGATGGTGACAAGCTACACAGACTGGGGCCTTATAGTCTGTTGGTTTAATTTTTATTACTCCCATCATTATATGAGAGATGACTTCAATAAATACTGTTAAAACAAAATGCATTCTAGCCATTTTCATGCCCCGTCTGTGGGGCTGGACTGCTTCCTTTTTGATTCAACTGTGGAGTGTGCTTCAGGACTGGTTGACTAATCATAGCTTCCATGTCCGTTGTTTGTGCGGATCCTGAATCCGTACCACCATGCAGCCTGGGTAACCTCATCATTTAAGCTATGTTCCGTAGTTAGAGGTGGTCCTGACGGGTTTTAGATACAAGCAGCCTCAGAAGGATGGCCACACCCTCTCAAAATGAGTTCTGGACTTTTAGATTAGTTAACTTTGGGTTGGCTGGGCTTCTCCTAAAATTTGCAGTCAATACATCTTGGGAAAGAAGAACTTCAGAGTCCTCACATCCCATATGAACTCATCATATTTTACTGCTGGTTAGAGGAGCACTTAAAGACACACACTATCAAAGGGCATGTAGATAGAATGGCTCTCTGATTGATTAAGGGGTCCTATTGATCTCCAGGGAGTAAAGGCATCAACAGAAAATAAAGGGAGTTCAGGTACACATGCTGGAAATCATGACTGAAGACAACTTGGGTTTACTGACCAAGAAGCACTGGTGTGGCTGACACACAAGGCAGGTGATCAAACCGGAGTGGCACTAACTCTTCAGAAGAACCCTAAGTGAATGTTTGCAGGGCTCAACTGGTGAACCAGGGTTTGCTTTTGCTTGTCTGCTGTTTTCCGAGACGGTTCTCACTATGTAGTCCTAACTGTCCTGGAACCTGACATGGGGCCTAGGCTGGCCTTGAACGCACAGTGGAATGCTGGGATTATAGACGGGCATAATCATGCCCGTCCATGTAAGCAAGGACGTTTTTCATTTTCCTTATGTTGTGTTACCTAAACTTTGCCTCTGTTTGCCCTGCAATTTACCCTTTTCGTGTAAAAGTGGTTTTAGTAGCTGTGTATTTGGGTGCAGATTATTTTTGATTAACAATCATCTTTTCTTCCCTCGAGGAAAATCTGAATCTATCTGTCAGCAGCACCTCAACCTATAATCAGGACTGGGGAACAATGCTACATTCTCCCCAATACGATATCTATCTCTAATCTCCCTGAACATTCTTCCTCCTATGTCTTTTTGTTTGTCAATAATCACTTTGAATTTTTATCTGTGTAAAGTAGATCATACTTAATTTATATAAGCTATACCTTCCAAGGTTTATGTTTTTTTTTTAATTTTTTTAAAATTATTTATTTTATGTGAGTGCAGTGTAGCTATCCTCAGACACACCAGAAGAGGGCATCGGATCCCATGATAGATGGTTTTAAGCCACCCTATGGTGGCTGGGACTTGAACTCAGGACCTGTAGAAGAACGGTATGTGCTCTTAACCACTGAGCTATCTCTCCAGCCCAAGATTTATGTTTTTTAATGTTAGACTTTTAAAAATTCATCTTTGAAAATATCCTTTTAAAGGGAATGTACACATTTAAAACAATATTGTTAACGCACCTCAATTTAATTAACTCCGTAAGTTATATTTTATAGAAGATTGCCCATCCTCCATGGAAATGTGTGTGATGTTTGGACCAGTTACAACATTCCTTCCCATGCCAAGGGCTAGCCAATGAATATGGAGCACCTACTTTACAACTAGGAAATTTTGCTGAAGAAATAGATCTCCCAAAGAGGTCCTGGGGTGTAAGGAAATGCATTGTCTTCACTGGATAGTCAGAGGTGGTTGGGTGAAGGTTTCCCGTCAAAAGAGCTGCCCGAGAGGCCATCAAACAGCACAATTCTGGGATGATATTGTAAAAATGGACAAACAGTTTCTTGGAACCACATGGTTCATCTTCAGCTCGCTTCTCACCTCTCTGCATCAGTCACATGATAATTCAGGTCTTTTTGACCTGAGGTTACCTAACTTCGGAAAGCCACCATGTCTGCAATGTCCCCAATCCTATTCTGTCTTCCCACATAAGCTGTTTATATGTGAACCATTACACCCTTGTGGGTTGTGACAGCAGCTAAAGAGTTCAGGAAAATAGAAACTGCAGACATTTTCAGAAACACTGCTAATTAGAGAAATCTTAGCTCTTCTCTCCCCCATCCCCCATTGAAGGGGCACACTATTTTAGAGGCTTTCTCTCATTCAGAGAATACTTTGTAACCTTGTCTAGAAACAAGAACCTGTAGGGGCCACACTCTCCGTAGTCAGGACTGTTTGCCTGGCAGATTGGGTTTGGAGACTTCACAGTAAGGAGAGCCAGAGCTGAGGTAATGGGCATGCTCTATCATGGATCCAGTCTGCCCCAGGCTGGCTGCCACCAAGCTCCCAGAGTTGGCATGGAGACCAGGCAATTGAGCCAGCATTTACTGGCTTGACTTGAAGGAAGAACTCAAACGATGCTGTAACTGATTTGGCAAGTAGACTCTCGATCAATCAGGTCAAGCAGTAAGAATCAGAGATGAATTTGATTGGCTTATATGGTCTGTCTTTTTTATCCAGTAGCGATTCTTAAGCACCAATCATACACAAAGCACTGTGATGTATAATCATTCGTGCCCTCATAGAATTTTTAATCTAATTGAGATATTCAAAATAACAACAAGGCAGCAATATAAATTACTGGAGAGAGATAGTAGAAAGAACTGTAATGAGCTATAAAGAGGGAGAGATATATCTGATGAGGTCATTTAAAGGCCTGTGTGGAAGCTGCCATCGTGGAGATAATTCTGAGAGGTGCAGGTCTACATGGGCAGAGAGGACAGAAGAAGCATTCTGGGTCACTTTGTGTCTCCTGCAAACTGTAACTTCCCACATGTTGTTTTGTTACCTTTCACTGACCACTAAACCTAGGAGCTGGGACTCAATTGGCCTGGTCACCTTCCCCAGATCAGAACATTACATTTTAAGCTAAAGTTTGGAGCTTTCATAGTCTATCATCTAATCATGGGCTGAGATTACAGCTTTGCATCTGATTTAAAACATCCGATTAAAACATTTAAAACACGCCAGGAGTCTCACTCTCTGCCCTAAGGAACCTGTAAAATCCTCAGTGCCCAGTCCCCGTCACAGCAGGGACTATGTGTAGGGAAGAAAGCAAAGGGATGTAGGACAAGTCCTACTGGCCCTTCCAGGGTCCCGCCTAATTCCTATGACGCGTCTAGTGTAGGTGACATGCTCTCTAAGGTGTGGAGAGGCAGTTAATTTCTGGAGAGTAGGAGGTGTGGGTTCACCTTTTGTTTGTTTTACAGTGGGGCATTATCTGAATGATACTCATTCTGTCTGGAGTGTGGACTTCGCACAAGAGGCATTATTTTACAATAAGCACAAGCCACTGAAAGGCCCGGAGGTGGCTCCTCATTCCTGAAGACATTTTGGTTGAGAAGAGTTTCTTGGTTAAGGATTTACTGACGGGAAAAGCATTGGGAAGAGAAGAGCTGTGGGCCTCTTACCCCAGGCCCTACGAAGCTATGCCGTGAAAAGGCTCCCGACCCATCGGCATACAGCAAGTGAGACGGGACACCACTTCTCTTGAGGACCGGAGGAAGAGTCGGGAATTTTTTGTTTTGTTTTGTTTTGTTTTTTTGTTCAGAGTGTCTGAAGGATGGCTTCCCAGTTTCATCAGCTTCGGATCCTGGTGTGGAAAAATTGGCTAGGTGTCAAAAGGCAGCCGGTGAGGAGTTCTTGGGTTTGTTTTGTCTAAGGTGGGAGCGTGGGGATGCGAAGCAGTAAATCCTGAAATGTGATGTTAATGAGAGCTAGACAGAGAAGAGCTTAAAGGCATTTTTTCAAAAGAGAAATAAGATACTTCGAGTTCTTGCCTCCATCTGTCCTTCAGCTAATGGGGCGAGTCTTAACATGCCCCCAAAGCAGCCTTTTGATTTGAGTAAATTGAAAGAGTAAATCGGGACGCTCCTTGGGCAAAGCAGAGGATGTACCTTGTGACTGGATGAACTGGTACTGGCGTGGAAGTTTGGATGCAAGCCAGAGTGCTTTGAGAAAGAAACGAGGTGTGTTTCCAATGGGATGAATGAAAGTAACATTTGAACACATCGGAGATGGGAAGGACTGTTCTAGAAAGGGAAAAGTAGTAAGAACTTGGTTGAAAAGACTGTAGGGTAAAGGCTGCTAGAATGGAAAAGCTTTGAAAGGAATTCACGTATCTAAAAATCTTTTACTGGAAATGAGATCGTGTGTGTGTGTGTGTGTGTGTGTGTGTGTGTGTGTGTGTGTGTGTGAGATATATATATATGTATATATATGTATATATATACACATATATGTATATGTCTCACATACATATTCCTGTTTTTAAGAATACCACTGACTCTCTTTGCTGTTTTTTTTTCCCCACATCATTTTGAAAGTCTTACATTAATGCTTTTTTTTTTAAATTACAAAGACAAGTTATTCAGAACTCCACTGTACAGAGTCCAGAGTCCAGAGAGCTGAGGGAGGAGCATGTTTCTGTGAGTTGTGCATTCAGAAGAGTGTATAAGAACTAGAGAATCCCAAGCCTTATTGAATCCTTCTCTTTAGAGCAGTCACTCCAGCCTCTGTGGGGTAATGCAGCTATGCAAATGCAAATCAGTTTCATCATAAAACCCAGCGTTTGATCCAGGCTCCTTATCTCTCTCTGCGCTGGCTTGTGGAGCCTGCAACCCCAGTATTCTAATGTATGTACTCAAAGGAAGAATTAGTTAGGTGGTTACTTACGCTAGGGAATTTGATAGGCAGGGCTTTAAGTCATAAAGCGTCATGTGATCGAATGGGTGTGATAAACTGATGAAATCATTGACTTTGTTTGTTTGTTTGTTTGTTTGTTTGTCAACTATAAAACCAGCACAGAAAAAGAAATTCGCCCATACTTCCCTCGTGGGTGATTCTGGGTGTCGTTCAGCAGGGCAACACAGTTGTCGGTATGTGGATGTCCCGAGCATGAGTTGGGGCTCCTCCCAGGATCACCCAGCACCTATCACTTGAGCTCTGATTTTTCTACTCATAAAATGGGCAAAAGGTCTGTCAGATTTATCCTATAATGTGGAAAGATCTAAGTGCGGACCTAGATTCCCAACTGCGCTCTAATAAGTCTAAATTGCTGAGGAATTGGAGTAATACGGACATATTACTTTATTCAAATTAATGACAAAAGTTCATTTGAACAGAGAATGCAGAATACATTATTTAAATATATATTAAAAATCAGAAACCAAACCAAACAAACAAAAAAAAAAAAAACAGTGAAAGCTGGTATATTGTTGACAAAATCAGTGCTAAAGTTGCCTGCCTTTTGGCATTCAGTTTCTAAAATCTTAATCATTTAACCCCAACCTCCCCAAAACACGCACCGAGATTTCAAGTGAATATTTTTCTCCCCAGTCAGGATTTTAGAATGCCAGCATTTTTATCTGTACGTTAATTCTGAAAATGGTATGTCAAAGACAGACATTCATACTCAAGAAAATCCGAATGAAGGTGTGTGATACTGGAAATGAACTGTCCTTACTGAATGACAAGCAAAACATCAGTATCGCCACTATGTCAACTGCCCCTAATTTAGAAAAGCATCGTCTCAAAGTGAGATGGTGGGAAAGAAAGATTACAAAGGAAGATAACGGAACCAACGAGTGCAGAAACAAGGGCACAAGAAAGAAAAGGAAAGGCGAAAAATATTCAGGTAGACGGGGTACTGTGGAGAAAATTCAACTGCTCACGGCAGGATGGAGAATGTCACAAGAATTATCGATAACTATATGATTCAAGAAAAGAATGTTAAGAATAGCCTAAGTGTTCATCTGGGGCATACTTTGCAGGGACATCTTCTCTTAAAACTGCATCTGAAATGAATTTCACTTTTACTTAGAAAACCGCAGATGAGAATTTCAAAATATTTAGGGATATGCAACTGACAATTTTACAGAATTCCAGAGAGTTATCCAAGAACTTATCCAAGGTTACACCATGGCTCCAAGAATCAAAGTCAGATTTCCCCAGTGATGAATCTGTTATCTGTACTATGATTTCTTTTTGTTTCTTCTAAGTTTTCTATCTTATTTTCTCTGATCTTTGCTCAGAGTTGAGCCCACCAAAGAAGAGGTTGTATCTACTGTATAGGCCATAGATATTTTCTATTTATTTAAAAGATTTCTGATGATATACTTCTCAGTTATGTTGGGAAATGTATTAAGTACCAACAGAAATGGTGGGTAGCAGAGAAAATCAAGTAGATGTTACTCTGCTGAACTTGGAATTTAAAAATTATGGGCAATGAAGACAGATTCCAGAGCAGCAACAGGAGGCTTCTTAGTGAAAGGAAGGGGGACCGCAGAGAGTTGTGGGCTGAAAGACAGGGTTAAATGGGAGAAGGGATTATCTTTCATTTAGAAGATGGGTCCTAAATAGGGGCTTCAAGTCTCATCAGAAGCGGATTCTAATTTCAAACTTCTGACCTGAAGAGGAAAAATTCATGCTAGTTGAATATTTTCCTTTCTATATGCTTAGCTGGGGACCACACTCAGCTCAGGGGAGGACAGAAATTGCTCCTATGGACGTTCTCACGTTTGTCAAAATGGCACTGTGGACCAAGTTTGCCCTCCCTCCCTCTCTGCCCTTCTTGCCCCTCTTCCCTTTAGAGAGACTAGAGAATGAAGGGAGAAGCCTTAACATGGGTTGGTCTGTGTGTTAAAATAAACTTTGCATGAGAATCAGCTGGGACTAAGTTCTACTTCCAGGTTTAATTCTTTTATCAGTTTAATAGAAAGTAAGTCCTGTATGGTCTACTCGGTTGTGTGAGTGAATGTTCTGGTCCTTTCACCACGTGGAGATGGAGGACCAATGATGTCCTTTCATTCCTTTTAACTGCTTGAAAAACTTTTTTCCATTTGCTAATTATGGCACCTGATACATGGCAGATACACATGTTTTAAGTTCTGTCAAGAAATGTGAAGCCAACGACATGAAGGTGCTTTAGGAATTGGAGCAATGAAATCCCAGCAATAATGTGTTGCCCTACACGCAGTATGACATACAGGGGCGAAAACTCTAGGATGAAACCCAGGACTTACTTGTATGCTAGCTTTGCAGACTAAAGAAAAAAACTCCCATTGCCAACCCAACAGAGTACGTTGTTTCTATATCCATCAGAGGACATTTGCCTATCTCCAAGACGGTATTGTAATTCATTAGGACAGAATCGAGAAAATTGATTTATTGTTAGTCACTTAATTGACTTATTGAGTTACTATGTTCAGGGCAGCATTGAATATCAGAACTTCCAACTGACTAAGGTGTCCATGTCACCTATAATGCCTTATTTTGGAGGTAGAACTAAGGTTTATCCCAGATTTAAGATCCTGAGCTCTTATTTTGAATGTGAATCTTGGGCTCCTCTGTTGCTTTCAGTAACGGTCATCCTTGTCTTATAGGGAAATGCAAAATGAAATGGATAAAGGAAAAGGAGGCAGTGTATTCAGTGGATTTTATGTTATGAAAGGTTGGACAACTTTTATTTTCAAGTTTGTAATAAAAAGTTATGATTCTAGATTACAGGAAGACCTTTAAATGACTTTCAATGCTCTCTAGCTTCGAAATAATAAAAACTCTTTTACTAGTCTCAAGGATGAACTAATAAAAATATAATATTCAGATCAAAGCAAGCCAGAGTTCTGTTCTGTAGTGTTTAATCTAAATAGCTTAGTGGCTAATTGCACTGGTGCTGAAGCAGGACTCTAGGTTCAAACATCCGCTCTATGGCTTTGCGCCTTCTGGAGAGGCTTATTTCGTCTTCTTGTGTTTTCCCACCTGCAAGAGAAAATGAACCTGTTATGCTAAGTGAGGTACACAAGCTAAGTGTGTCCCAGCATATGAGACAGTCACAGGATAACTTTCAAGAGACAGTTCTTTTTTTCCATCATGTGGGATCCAGGGATCAAAATCAGGCTGTCAAGTATGTCTATTCACTGAACCATCTTGAAATTCAGGGAAATACACTTCAAAATGAGACTTAGTAGAGAGAGTTATTGAAGATACCCTGGGAGTGAAAAGATTTTTTTTTCCCTCTCTTCAGATACTTTCAAAACTCTCATGCAGACAGGCCAAACTAAAATAAGCAAGTGGTGAGTAAAGGAAGGAAAAATTTTGCATCAATATTATCAAAAATGACAGACAGCATCCATTGTCCGATAATGTAGTCTCAGGGCAGTAGACTTGTCACTAGAAGGAAGCGTGAGGCTGAATAACTGTATGGCATAGATGCTCCCCCTAACTTCTGATGAGTCAGTTATGTGCCCCTGGCATACATAGTCTTCAGTCCTTTCTGTCTATGAACATTAGTCACACGGTTCCTCTGTTTGAAAGACTTCTATTTCATCCCCCCTCCCCCATCTAATGTACATGTCTTTTCTTCTTTCTGACCCGTTTTTACCTTTGAGGCTTTTCCAATGATCTTTCCTTGAATTACCATCCCTTTCACACTATCTTTCTACACCGTAGCATTGTCTATTACATTCATTGTATTTTTTTATGTTTCCTCTCCTTAAAAGATGGACTATTTTATTCATTTATCTTTATGCCATGGTATACAGTAGGTGCTCAGCAAATGTGGTTGTATTAATGAATGCACAAACCTTGTGTAGATGAATACAGTATTATATGTTCAATGTTAAGTACCCTTAAGAGTCTCCCAGACTATGGTGAAGTAGACTAGATGGTTAATGCAAGGCATTCTGGTTTTATTTTGGCAAAATACCCCTAACTAAATTGAGTGCTGATACCTAGTATTATTCATTTGTTACATAACCAACTTCGAATCACTGTGGAGCAAGAGGTGCTGGTGTCTGTAAGGGCAAGGTGATAATGTGACCATGTGAGACACACAAAGAATAAAACCGGAAGGAATGGTGTAGCTATAATAAAGTGGATCACATGCTCTAAAGCATTCCAACCCCACTGACAACAATCCACGTGCAATGAACGCAGCCCTTCAGTGAGTCTGATTAGACACCTAGGCCCAGTCAGTATCTGATCTGGGTAAAAGGGTAAAAGTCTGTAAGTGATATTTTAAAGTCATTCCCTCAAGTTTTAAAATAGGCATTGAAATTTAACTTAACTACGTTTTTTTTTAACTTTCCCATTAGTACAATAACCAGAAAATTATAACAATGTTAGGCACAAATAAACTCAGACAGACTGGCAGGAATTACAGTAAACAATTCCGACAAAGTAGTAGAGGTAAGAATGACCTAAAGTCGAAATGATAGCTTTTTTTTTTTTTTCAAAAATCAGTTTTGTGAGATTTCTCAAAGCTTCTGAAACAATGGTTCTTACAGATGTAAATGGGGCTGTGTGATTCATTCTAGCTGTTGGGTTCTACAGATCAACTCTCAGTGGAAATTTGGGGGTCAGTTTACATTTGATTGGTGCCAGTTGCTGTGGATGACATCACCGAGTGTAGTTAATAAAAACGTCGTCCAATACCTCCATTCACGTGCCCAACTTGAGAGTGACTAAGAACAAGACGCATCAAGACACGTGTGTGAAGGTGTCATAATGAAATCCATTGTTTTGTACACCAACTAAAAACTAATTAAAAGAAAAACACACAAAACCGAACGAAAATCATGGCGCTAGGATGGAGCTCCGCGATAGAATACTTGCTTGGCATGTGTTAAGCAATGAAATGTGAAAGCCATGCATCCTGCCCTCACACCCACAGTCTTACAAAGATAAGATTCAACACACTACCCCTTTCCTTCTCCCCCCACAATCCTATACACCCTTCCCCACTTCATATGAATGGTCTAATTACTGACCATTGCCCCATGGAAGGAAGCCTGGGCTGCTGTGACAGTACGTTGGGATAGCTTGCAACTGCACACCTAAAGAGGCCACCATATGGGCCCTGCTGATTAGCCTGCTTGTAACCCAGCAGCCTCATTAGCTGATGTTCCTGGGTCATGCTTGTCCCTCTGTTTCATTTGTTGGTTTGTGCAAAGCATGTGCCCAACCCATGAGCTGACTTCCAGGTCGCAATCACATTTATCTCAACGTTAAAAAGCACCCTCCAAGTTTAAGAGCCTTGTATCTGGGCAGATAGAATTTCTGCCTACAAAGCTTGTCTGTTTGTTATGTCTTTTCCTACTGCTCTGTCTTTATATTTGTGTTTTCAGATTGGATCTGGACCTTTTTTGAGAAGAGATACAGAGATCTTTAAAACAATTTCCACACTTTTCATTTTGAAATAATTTCAAATTAAAAGGAAAGTCATTAGGACAAAACACACACACACACACACACACACACACACACACACACACACACACACGTCCACCACCATTAGAGGCTAGCACTAATATTTTAGTGTGCTTTTCTCTATATAAATGTAAAACACCATCAGATTCATAGATTCTCAGCTTCTAATTATGAACAGAATCCTTTTGTTTTTAGTTTGTGCACAAAATAATGGACCCCATTATGACATTTTCATGTATTTATCTTTTTAATGTATTATTTATTTAATGTATATGACTACACTGTAGCTGTCTTCAGACATACCAGAAGAGGGCATCAGGTCCTATTATAGATGAACCACCATGTGGTTACTGGGAATTGAACTCAGGACCTCTGGAAGAGCAGCCAGTTCTCTTAACTGCTGAGCTATGTTTCCAGTCTATCATGTATTTATCTTGATGTACTTTGTTTTTGTTTCTATATGTCCTTAGATTATATATATATATTTGCACATATATAAAATGTATATATAAATGTGTGTATACACACACACACACACACACACACACACATACATACATACATGTGAAAAGTCATCAGATTCTTAGGCTCCTTTCAAGCTTGGCCATTCTTGGCACTGAGTCCTTTAAAGCTAAAGGACTGACTGTTCAGGATCAGATGCTGTATGTGTCTCTCAGCTCTCTCATCTTCAGTCTGAAATCACCTTTCTGTCTTCCGTTGACATCCATGATCCTAGTTCTCATGAACTCTCAGGAGGAGCTGCTTTGTGGCAGTGGTCATTCGTTTCCTCAGTTTTACAGCAATCCATTATCTTGGGCAAAAAACCCAAAAAAGTGGATCTCTCTTCTCTCTTATTGCATTTTATCAGTAGTGCATGAAGTCAACTTCATCCTTGCAGGAAAATATGCACATGCATTCTAGTCTTTACTGAGCATTCTATAGAGTTGTCTGCTTTCTTATGCATTTGTTTATATCTATAGACTCAGTGTGACCCTTAAATATTTGGTTATTATATTGAATTTTAATGTTTAAATTTGGCCATAGGATCAAATCTGGTTTGTATTCTCATGGGTTGGTACTTGTGTCCTCCGTATGTTTTCATCATTTGACCATCTCTGAACTATGAAATTCCTTCTATCTGCCTATGTTTATCTATTGACTGATTGATTGATTGATTGTTGAATAGATCTCTCTTTATCTTCCACATGATTTTCTAACTATGTCTAGGCCTGGAAATAGTGATAGTCCACCAGCAAGGGTCACTGGTAGCTCTTGGATGTCCAGTTGAAGAAGACAAGATTTCTTGAACAAATTAGCATTTTCAGGGTTGAGATAATGATATAAAACAAGGTGGAAACAACTTTGTAATCATAAAGGCAGGAAATAAGTAACATGTATTTATATTTATTATTTGTACTGCTATTTTTTTAAGGACAGCATCTCATTATGTAGCCCTGGTTAGCCTGCAATTTGCTAAACAAACCAGGCTGGCCTTGAACTCACTATCTCTGTCTCTCTAGTGTTGGCATTAACTAATATGCCATTATGACCTTTCAAAATACATTTTGGAAATGGGGAATGTCTTAGCTTGATATTCTGTTACTGTGAAAGTCAAAAATCAGCCTTAGGAAGGAAAGGGTTTATTTTAGCTTACAAGTTACAGTTCACAATTAGGTGACAAGGGAATTGCTCAGAGTAGGAGAATGAAGCAGAAATCATGGAGGAATGAGGTTTGTTCCCAGTCTCATTTGCCTAGGAATGGTGCTGCCCACGGTGGAGTGGGTCCTCCTACATCAGATTTCAGCCAGGAAATGTCCCCACAGACGTGTCTATAGACCTCAGTTCTTCAGTTGAGATCCCCTCTTCTCAGGTGTGCCAAGTTGACAAACCAGGCTGGCCATCCTAACTTTATCCCCATGTTCTTCAGCCCACTGGGCTGTGATGTTGCTCATTGACCCACGATCCTCTATAGTTCTGGGTCCTCTTCGACTGTTTAGAAATCCACACCTCTTACTTGGCCACCGTGACATCTTCAAACCTAGTGTGGATGGATGGACTTTACCCAAAGGTTTTTTTAAAAATAAATTGTTCAGGAATGAAATGAGAGAGAAATAACAGAACAGGGCATTTCAGATAAAAATCAACCTCAAATGATTTGAAGAACACAAATACCATCTCCTGTCAAGGACTTCGTAACTTAGTGTGCATACTTCTTTAAAGGTCAGAGCACAGGGTGATGAGATACAAATGAGTTACAGGAGTAGCCTGAGACAATTAAAATATCAAGAAGAAATGCAGAACCTTTCAGGAATAGCTTTTCTCGGAGTGTTACTTAACACCTGTGGCTCTAAGTATAAAATCAATACATCTGCCTTTTGCCAAACAAACAGAAGTCATGGCTCACTGAGCGTTGGAGCCTTAACTCTGTTTTTGCTTTCTGGCCACTTATGATGATACTTAGCACAGAACTGAAAGCAGCCCTGCGTTATGGAAACTGAAACTTTATTTCTTGCTCTTGTGATTAATTTGTCAACTCCAACATTCCCTAGACCACAGTATAGAGGACTTTTGTGTTTATCATCCCTCGGAGATGAAGTATACAGGGGAGTCCTCAAACCTTCTGTGAACTAAAATTCCAGGGAAAGCCTGGGAGAATAGATATGCTTATGGGTTTCGTGATAGTTTTTGGTTTTTTCTTTGTTCGCTTGCTTGTTTTTGGCTTTAACAGGGCCCACATTGCCTTACATTTCTCTGACTTAGACTGTGATTTTTATCTGGATTTAAAATAGATCTAAAATTAATTTCAAAATGTGCCAAAGCACCCTCATGAAAGCAATCATCCGATTAGATCAATCAAAAAGACAACTTTAAGAAATGCCATAGTGTGTTCTTCATTTGAAGGTGGATGTCTGGAATAGCTTAACTCAGTTTCTTATTCTCCTGAGGCTACCAGAGGAAACAAATAGATACTTCTAAAAGCAACTAATGGATTCCACACCTTCTATTCCAAAAGAATTTTCTTTTTAAAGAATAGCAATGGTCTCCCATAGCAAATGGTTAAATCCACCTTCATTCATGTTTTTTTTTTAAAATTCAATTCCCTATAGTGCACATTTCAAATGAGTCATACAAAGTATAATAGGTATTCCGTATCCGGAATGTTTGAAAAACAGACTCCACTTGTCAACTCTTCAAAGACTAGGCAAGGATAACAATATTGTTTATAATTCATTGGCAGTAATATTTATTTTTTTAGAATCTGTGTTCTGCGACGATTTCTTTTTTAATCCTCAAAATAGCACACTAATTATATTAAAAAGTCCTGCCCTGAATGTTCTGAGATTCACACACCCTTGCTCACAACCTGTTTACACATTGTATATGATGTTAGACACGTTCTGCTAGCACTTGATAAGCAGACGACATAAAGGAGCTGCATCGGATAAGGACTCATTTGCATCTTTGATGTCTTTGTTGTGTTCGGCGGCCTGGCCTAGTCTGTGGCTCTCTCTTCTAACAGTGGTCTTTTACAATTCATAAAACAAAAGGAAATTGAATAAATAAAATTGTAAACTAAGTCAGCTGTATCAGAATTGTTACTGAAGTGTTAAAGGGGAATTTATGATCTGATAAGAGGTGGGTTTTAAAAATTATAGCATTAAGTAAGAAGCTTAGCGGGTACTCCTTAGTGCCATCATTCAAATGTGATTTTTAAATATCCATGAGTTCCGATGCTGACACAGTCAGAGGCCTACATGCGTGATTTTTGGAAATTTTAATTTAAGGTACAGAAAAATAAAAATGCAATGTGTCCCCATATGTAAGCTTTCAAATGCCCTAACTTTTATCCATCAGATGATTCAATGAGACTTTCCAGCAAAGATGTTGTCAGACTTGATAAACAGTTCTTCTGCACATCTAGCTCCTGTCTGTGCAAAGGACCATCGATACCACCCACCTAGCAGCCTTAGACATGTAGACCCTCAGGACTCCCTTCAAATCTCCCAAGCCCCGGTCTGAATGTTTGAGAGGTTCCCCAGGTGACTTGGAGCACACATCACTGTGGGAGAAGTGTCACATTATATCGAGCGGTTCCACCTGTCTGGGTACGTCTTAGCTTCTGTCAAACCGAGCCATGTCAGATGTCTGAGAGCTAAAAGAATGTCTTCGATCTTAGAAAAACTTGTACTTAGATCCAAAGTCTACCTACACCTGTGTTGGTGGAATAGTGGCGAGCAGAGCTGCCTTCCAAAGTCTCCCCACCAGTGAGGAGAATCACGATCTTAGATCCTTGGCAGAGACCTGAGTGGAGTCTGCCAGCTGGGACTTACTGAGGGATCAAGAGCTGATTGGCTTTGGAAGGTTTTGAAACGCTGACGAGCCACAGGGAGAAAATTTGAGACGTGCTATGCTAAGCGGGTGGGGAATGATAAAAGTCCGACTTATAAGCAGAGCAGAAGGGTTCATATTTAACCAATGTGAATGCAAACAAAGTCTGTGCCCCATCTTGTGTCTACGCACCACAGTTCACGGGTTTGTGAAGATGTAGTTTCCACTGTTATGGGGCCAGTATCCTAGGCCTGAAAAATATTAGGCAGATAGTGAATTAAAGTTTGTTTTTTTCAGTCCTGAGGATTGAACCCAACCCTCGCACGATTTAGATGAGTCTTCTTTTTATTTCTTTATTTTGAGACAAAATCTCACTTAATTGCCCAGGATCGAGTTGAACTCACTCAGTGGCCCAGACAGGATTTGAACATTTATTCCTTCAGGCTTAGCCTGCCGGGAAGCTGGGATTACAGACCTGTGCCATCAGGCCCAAATGTAACTTCTAAAATGTTTACCATTACTGTTATTATTATCATTGTTGTGTGTGTGTGTGTGTGTGTGTGTGTGTGTGTGTGCGCGTGTGTGTATGATGTATGTGAGGAGTGGGTGTATCACAGCATGTATGTGGAGGTCAGAAGACAACTTTGTGGAATCAGTTCTCTCCTTGCACTGTTACGTGTGTTTGGGGATGGACTCAGGTCCTTAACCTTACCTGACAAGCATCTTTACCCACTGAGGTTCATCTGTCTCCCTGGCCCTGGCTGTATCTACATTGGAAGGGAAAGCAGCCACTACTGTGCCTAAAAGTGAAATTCCCATAGGCGTTTCAGGGCAGTGTACATTCCTTGGGAGCCTACTTTACACCAGGTACTGAGGATTAAGAAATGAATACAACACTGTCCTTAGCATAAATGAGTTGTTGGCTTTTTTTTTCTGGGATCCAGGCAACCATAGCAATAAATTAGGCTCGACAATGGAAGCACACAGGACGCTACACTGGGGCGGTAAAGAGCTACAGTTCACTGTCTGATTCAACTAGTCACTGCTTTGTTCAACCACATTTATTGGGCGGTTCCTCAAGGCCACACGCTAGTCTTTGTGACTGAGTATAGAATGCTGACAATGGAAACTGTACTATGTTTCCAGGTTGAAATAATCCTGTATTTCATATGCCCTACTTGGGACACTGAGCCTTACCCATCAGACAAGTGGAAAATACTAAAGTATTTTTTTCTGGAAGTTACTGATCTGATTGGAGGTTTAAGATAATCACTCTTGGGATGGTCATAATTGGTAACCAGAGAGGGAACGCCAGATGGACATTTGAAGACTTGATTTGAAATAGTCATTCTTACGAATTTGTCTGCATTTATAAAATTCTTTCATTTGTTTCCTGTTCATAAACATGTAGTCAAATATCTAGCCTCTGTAGGAATATAATAATTTGATTTTTTAAATTTAGAAGTGGTATGGGTTTTTTTTGAGTATACATATTTTTCTTTAATTTACTGTCAGCATTATAACACTTTCTATTGTTACTTTGCAGCTTTGGACACTTGTTTTGATCTTATGGCCAGTGATTATTTTCATAATTCTGGCTATTACCCGGACAAAATTTCCACCAGCAGCAAAGCCAACTTGTAAGTAAATGACTGGTTTTCTGATGTTAGTATTCTACTGAAAACTTTCTTAGTGCCATGTTACTGCTCCACTCTAAACTTAACTTTTTAAAATAGCATTTTCTCTTGGCTACTGCCTAAACAGTTTGTGTGTTTTTTCCCTCCTAGTTCTCCAAATCGACAGATTTCATTTGAAAGAAGGTTGTTTCCCAATTAGGGCTGTTTCACATCTATGAAGTCATTGCCCGGTTATAAAGTGGGCAGACTGCCTAACTCACTCCATTATTTTCTTTTGGATCTGATACAGAGATGTAGGAAGGACTTGGGAAGGCCTGAGTATCAGACGGAGAGCTTTGAGCCTCAGTCATTTGTCTGGTGCGGCTGTCAGTGTTTCGCTGTTGTTAATTTCTCTTGGGGAATGGTTTTCTTAGTTTAGGACTAAGCAACTAGTCAGGTGTTTCAAAGCAGCAGCCTCCTAAGAAGATCCATAGAAAGCAACCTTACAAAACCAGCATCAAATGATTATGACAATACACAATTGTATTGTGCCAGAGTACAAATGTTGAATTATTTTTTGAGGAGTAATAGTAACACACTACTGACTTTTGAATACAGTGATTTTCAGTCACCTGCTCTCCAGAAATAGGATGAAAACCACATGGAGTGTACTTTAATTAGGCATGGTAGAATAATCCAGAAAATATCAATTCAGTTAGTGTGAAGCATTTAAACTGTTGGTGTTAGAATAAGCAGTTCCTTACACCTGAATAGCAACTTTTTCCCCCTGAAGAACTTTCCAATAAGTCATTATATAATGTTGTCAAAGAGAATTTAATAAGTTGTTATTAAAACAGCATACTTTCATTTTCTGCATTGTAAGTGCATTAGTTCTTTGTAACAAATTTATTGTGTATTTAATGACTTGTATATAACTATGTATGCCATACATAATATACACATGTTAAATGTATATGTAATGCAATCACATATAATATAATGTATTTGTATACATATGAATAATAGAATGTATATTATTTGACAGACTTTAGCAATAGTACATTCAACTTATTAAGCAGGACAATAGGACTCAAGATATTCTACTTTAAGATGCTGTGAGTTGATTCACTGATAGTGTCTGGAGTTTACTAGAGCCCTTCAACACATTTTCTCCAATTTCTTACTTTTAAGGATTTCCACTCCCCCCTTTCAGTTACCTAATATTGTGTTGTGAAACTTTCAGGAGAGAAATGTAAAGGTTTAGGAGTGAATGGTCTTAAACTAACTGATAGGAGTTAGAGACTCATTCAGGAAATGATGCACAGGTCTCAGCATCCCACTAAGTGGGCAAGAATCAAGAAAGAGTGAACAGTGCCTCCTGGTCTAACCTGGAGGGTTCTGAAAGAAACATAGTATCAGAGATGAGATGAGAAACTATTGTAATATGCAGCTCTTACAACTGTAGCAATAAATTTTGTCCGAAGGTAGAGGAAAAAAATTATAGGACAGTTCAAACACCGAATGTGTGTTTGCTAGCCTCATAGAACAAACTGGGTAATGTTCCTTTGGTTTCTATTTTGTAGAATAGTTTCAAGAGTATTGGTGGGGGTTGGGGATTTAGCTCAGTGGCAGAGCGCTTGCCTAGGAAGCACAAGGCCCTGGGTTCGGTCCCCAGCTCCGGAAAAAAAAAATCCTCAAGAGTATTGGTATTAGGTCTTCTTTGAAGGTCTGATAGAATTCTGCACTAAACCAATCTGGTTCTGGGCTTATTTTTGTTGGGAGACTTTTAATGACTGCTTCTACTTCTTTAAGGGTTATGGAACTATTTAGATAGTTTATCTGATCCTGATTTAACTTTGGAACCTGGTATCTTGTCTAGATAATTGTCCATTTCATCCAGATTTTCCAGTTTTGTTGAGTATAGGTTTTTGTAGTAGGATCAGATGATTTTTCGAATTTCTTCAGTTTCTGTTGTTATGTCTCCCTTTTCATTTCTAATTTTGTTCATTTGGATACTGTCTCTGTGCCCTCTGATTAGTCTGCCTAAGGGTTTATCTATCTTGTTGATTTTCTTAAAGAACCAGCTCCTGGTTTTGTTGTTTCTTTGCATAATTTCTTTTGTTTCTACTTGGTTGATTTCAGCCCTGAGTTTGATTTCCTCCCATCTACTTCTCTTTGATGTATTTGCTTCTTTTTTTTTTGCTTTTTTTTGGATCTTTTTTTTTTTTCTTTCTTTTCGGAGCTGGGGACCGAACCCAGGACCTTGCGCTTGCTAGGCAAGCGCTCTACCACTGAGCTAAATCCCCAACCGCTTCTTTTTGTTCTAGAGCTTTTAGGTGTGCTGTCAAGCTGTTGGTATATGCTCTTTCCTGTTTCTTTTTGGAGGCATTCAGGGGTATGAGTTTTCCTCTTAGCACTGCTTTCATTGTGTCCCATAAGTTTAGTTATGTTGTGCCTTAATTTTTATTAAATTCTAAAAAGCCTTTAATTTCTTTATTTCTTCCTTGACCAAGTTATCATTGAGTAGAGCATTGTTCAACTTCCATGTATACGTGAGATTTCTGTTGTTTTTGTTGTTATTGAAGACCAGCCTTAGTCTGTGGTGATCTGATAAGATGCATGGGGTTATTTCAATCTTCTTGTATCTGTTGAGACTTGTTTATGACCAATTATATGGTAAGTTTTGGAGAAGGTACCATGAAGTGCTGAGAAGGTATATTCTTTTGTTTTTAGGATGGAAATGTTCTATAGATATCTATTAAATCTATTTGGTTCATATCTTCTCTTAGTTTCACTGTCACATAATAATCAAAACACCAAATACACAAAACAAAGACTATTAAAAGCAATAAGGGAAAAACGTCAAATAACATATAAAGGCAAACCTATCAGAATTACACCAGACTCCTCAACAGACTATGAAAGCCAGAAGATGCTAGGCAGATGTCATACAGCCCCTAAGATAACACAAATGTCAGTCCAGGCTACTATACCCAGCAAAACTCTCAATTACCATCGATGGAGAGACCAAGATATTCTATGACAAAACCAAATTTGCACAGTATCTCCACAAAAATCCAGCCATACAAAGGATAGTAGATGGAAAATTTCAACACAAGGAGGGAAACTATACCCTAGAAAAAGCAAGAAGGTAATCTTTCAATAAACCCAAAGGAAGATACCCACACAAACATAATTCCACCTCTAACAAGAAAAAACAGGAAGCAACAATCACTTTTCCTTAGTATCTTAACATCAATGGACTCAACTCCCCAACAAAAAGAAATAGACTAACAGACTGGATACGTAAACAGGACCCAGTATTTTGCTGCATACAGGAAATGCATCTCAGTGACAAAAACAGACACTACCTCAGAGTAAAAGACTGGAAAACAACTTTCCAAGCAAATGGTCCCAAGAAACAAGCTGGAGTAGCCATTCTAATGTTGAATAAAATTGATTTTCTACCAAAAGTTATCAAAAAAGATAAGGAAGGACACTTCATATTCATCAAAGGAAAAATCTACCAAGATGAACTCTCAATTCTGAACTCTATGCTCCAAATGCAAGGACATCCACATTCATAAAAGAAACTTTACTAAAGCTCAAACTTTACTAAAGTTTTACACACTGCACCTCACACAATAATAATAATAGTGGGAGACTTCAACATCCTACTCTCATCAATGGACCAATCATGGAAATAGAAACTAAACAGAGACACAGTTTCCTGCCTCTTAGACAGCATACACCTTGTCAAAAAAAAAAGTAGCTGATTGGTTTGCTATCAGGACCAGGAAGGAACCTGTTCATGTTATACATGAGACCCCCAGAGTCCAGGGGGATTTCTGTTTGCCAAAATTCAGTCATGTGGGCACAAGAGAAAGGTATTGGAAATTGGTTATTGGTGATTGTTCTTTGTTTTGGAGACTTGGAGCCTATATTAAATCTCTTAAATAACCTTTTCTAGATCTTCCTAAATAACACTCAAAGAAAAATATGTTCAGGATTTCAACTCAAAATTAATAGGCTATAAAACACAATTATACTATTGAAGGTAATGTTCTGGGGAGCATCTGAGACTAGTATAAAAGGAACAGCCCATTCAACCCCCATCCGCACTGTTTGACAGTATAAAACATAACTCATCAATGAAAGTTTCAGTTTAGGTATTTTTATGTTATTGTTTCAGTTGTCCTCAGTTTGGGTCTTACATTTGTTTATAATGTTAAGCAATCAAAGCTGACTAATAGCAAATAATAATAATAAATTGTTATTGATCTCATACTTTGGAGACAGGCCCTCAGGGGCATGATGACTGGATTATTCATTTCATAATTGAGAAAGCTAATCATACAGAAGCCTAAAACAAGTAAGATTTCACAGTAGTGAGTGATGATGCCTGACCTAGGTGGGTTGGCTCTAGACGGACATTAAGCTACTGAAAGTCTCTCTCTCTCTCTCTCTCTCTCTCTCTCTCTCTCGCTCGCTCGCTCACTCTCTCGCTCTTTTCAAGATAGGGTTTCCCTGAGTAGCTCTGGCAGTCCTGGAATTCACTCTGTAGAGCAGGCTGGCCTCAAACTCACAGAGATCCATCTGCCCCTGCTTCCTAAGTGCTGGGGCTAAAGGCATGTGCTACCACCTCCCAGCTAATTATAATTCTTACATTTTAGTAGTTAGTGCTTGATTTTCATGTCACATCATGTATGTCAGTAAAAGAGGACTAAAGATCAAGGATTAAAAATATAAACACTTCTGTCACAAAATTAAGAAATATAAAGTCATTGAAATGGGCATCTCAGAGTCTCCCTTAATATTAATATTCAGTGTGGCATGTGCTGACTCATAGTGTATCACTGTGGTTGTAGTATCACAGAAATCACAGGATCACAGATCCTGTTTTAAAAAGGTAAAACCCTTTCTGGGCTACACTACTGGTTGGGCAATTGCATAATAAAAATGAGGCATTAGACTACACCCTTTGCTGAAACTTGGTCATGATGAGTATGACATTTGCAATTCCACAGCCACATTCTGCTCTCAGAATAGCTTGGCAGACCTGCCTGTAGGACTCTGTAAACCACTCAGGAAAAGATAATAAGTGACTCTCAAAAGACTCTAGTATTTTTGATGGCTGGGCACCTGAAGAAATCTGGACTTCTTCTTGCCATCGTCTGCCTCCTTCTCTGACTCTTTCGTGTTGCAACAAACATCTCCTGCATATTACAAATCTCTGGGAAAGGAAACCTCCCAAGCCTGGCAGGCAGGCCCTGATGCTTCATTCCAACAGAAAGGGGTCATAGCACTAACTTTGAAGTTGATCCAAACTCTTGCAATCTCCACATGAGGAAACTTGTCAAGAGATAAACTTCAAAGTGCGAATGCCACAATTAAGGGTAAATGAACTTCTCCAGCACACACTCAGACTAAGCTGAGCTATAGTGTATCATGTAGTTTTCTTATTTTCTTATAAATATACCCAAAATGTCCAGGGCAGCTGACTGCTATGGGGCTGTTTGTTAAGACCAATAGAATCCGGTCTTACTGAGACCAGAGATACCAAAGAATGCAGTTCTGACTAACTAGCCATCATGCATTCTTGTGTGTGGTTTTAATAAGTATTTTCAAGTAATTGGAAATATTGCTAAAAGCATGATGAAAAATATATTATACAAATATTATCACATATGGAATTAAATCCCAAATATATTAAAGCTAACATTTCCTCGTATACCTTCTTCCTTAGAGCAAATTCATATCCCACAGGTTAGAATTGATAGGAGCTGGTGCTAGCAGGGATTAATTGAACTATACTAGTCTACGCTATCATAAAGTTATACTAAATTCTGTACATCCAGATGTGACTTCACAGTTTGGGTGAATGCAGGCTCCGCTAGCCTTTCTGGCATGTGTTTTGACCACCAAAGCATACCTTTCATATTTACAGACAGGTGAAAAGAACAGAAAACGTTTACTAGATACTGCTATGCAGTAGACACTACACTGAGTCCTGTGCTCATTCGATCTCAGTTAACTCATCACCTCTTTGAGCTATTTTGAAAGTTAAAAATTCAGAAGCATGCAAATGTTAAGAACTCACCAATGCCCACACGTACAAGCCTGGATTTTACCTAGTTTCCACCTACACATCACACATTTATCCAGCTGGTAGGTGCCAACCATCAAGAACCTGAGGTTTGCTTTAGTCTTTGATTTCTTCTGCCCACCATCTATCAGTATGTCCATAGATTGACAAATGACTTCAATTGGTTTTTCTACCTATCAGCAAGTCTTGGGAGCAATGGAGCGGTTGGGTGGGGGAGCACCCTCTTAGAGGCACGGGAGACTGGGGAGTGGGGGACCACACTTGAAATGTAAATAAATAAAATAGCCAAAAGAAGACATTATTGCTCAATGGCAGGTCAGTGGGGTCTATGCAGGTTGCCTTAGCCTGACTCCTGAATTGTTAGGAAGAGGCTGGTGAGTCAGTTTATGCTGAAAGAGTCTATGAGGCATCTCTCAGGTGAGAGTTAAGAAAGTCAGGGAGATGAGACATTTTTTTTTCCTGTTGAAATTGCCAGGGGTGTTTTCACAGAAGGGAAGGTAGAGGGATGTGTGCAGGAGTCCAAGGTGTATCTACTCTAGCAGTCACAGGAGTCAGAGGAGCTGATGAGGGACTCAGAACTCATAATTTGCTTACTGTCTTGATTGAGTTTAAATATATTGACTGAACTTGGCTGTGAACTCTTGTGTGTTTTTTCTGTTGGGGGGTCAGGTCTAGGGAAAATGAGAAGGAAGGTTGAAATTCTTGGTCACTTGGTCATTTGTTGTTCGCAGGATGGAAGGATTTTGTTCTGGGAAGATCATGACTCAGCATTATTCGTCACTTGTTGAGTATTGATTGCCCCACCCAGTTTCTCCATTCGCATCCATTCCGGCACCTCTAGTCAATCTCTTGGTTTAGAAACATTTGAGTCATCTTGGACTTCTCTCTTTTATCACCTCCCATGACCAATAGCTCTCAGTCAGAATCTCTTATGAAATGTATCCTCGAGTTACCCGTACATTTCCATCCTTCCTCTTTCCCTCTGACATCAAAACCACATCATCTCATGCTTGGATTGATTCCATAGCTGAAAGGGGTGGGATCAAATCCTATTTCTATCTTTTGCCGCATATCCTAAAATACTCTGTATTCAAGACAGGATTTTCTCAACTTTACCTGCTTATCATTCTTAGACTTAAGGAGAAGATATCTCAATGGCCTCATTCTATGTTCCTTCTTATTGGCTTGTATCTTTTACATCCTCAAGGCCTATTATGACATAAATTCATATCTTCGCCTCTAAGCCTTCTGATTACTTAAATTCTAATCACTACACCTGTCATTGACGTGTATAGTTTCATTTGCATGACTGGTGACAACTTTAACTTACTTATCACACAGAGGGTGCATTGACAGCAGGGACCACCTTATAACATCACAGTAATGTCAGATACAGCTCAGTTCTAGATGAGTTGGGGGTTGGTCTGGTGCTGCTATGTATTCAAATGCTAAATACTGGTCCCCAAGATCTGGCTGTTCCTGATGAACAGATCTTCAAATATACCAACTGATACTATGTAAATTTTGCTTTCCAATTTAAAACTATTGGCTAAGATAAATTGGTTACAACCAATTACTGAGGAAAAAAGAATTCTTTCCTCAAGGAAAAAGAATTCCAGGGCTTCAGTCACTGGGCTGAGAGGTGGGCCGCAGGTAGGAGAGAGAAAGGAGGAGAGAGGAAAGGAGGAAGAAGACAGAGAGAACAGGAGATCCTGTTAGACGTGATGAACCAGAAGCATGTGCCCAAGTGATAGGCAACCCCTAGGAAGTACTGCTGGAGCAGAAGTCACCCCAGGATGAGGTTCAGTCAGCAAGCATTTGGGAAGCGCTGCTGAAAATGAACAGTCCAGCGAATGGAAATACAGATTAGGGGGCAATCCCCAGTAATTGGGCTAAAGCTAAATAAATAAATCATAGCTTGAGTATCATTTGTTTGGAAGCTAACTGGAATATTAGTAATTTAACTCTTTTACATTTGGCGCCCAGTGTGATGAGCAAATGGGAATCCAACAAGTCAAAGATGGTCCAAGTTAGGAGATGGTTATTGGAGACTGGATCGTAAATTCATTCTCAAGTAAGGAGTAAGGGTAAAAACACTCTTGTGTGGATACGTGGTGCGTAAGTGGCCAACACCTTGTTTGGCTTTGATTCTTAGTTCCCAGATATGAGTGAATGTGACTGTGCTATCAGAAAAAGGGGAGGGATGGGCATGGAGGAAAGCATGTAATTATATGCCTTAATTTTAAAAAATTAAAATGAGAGGAGTAATGAAGAAAAAATACCAAAATATCAATGATGCTTACATTGAAAATGGAAGTCCCATTACCCATCTCAAAGTAGGTCTGCCTTGACATTCCCATCACAAATATTTAGAAATTCTAAATTCATAGGAGACATTGGCTTTTTTTTTTCTTTTTTTCGGAGCTGGGGACTGAACCCAGGGCCTTGCGCTTGCTAGGCAAGCGCTCTACCACTGAGCTAAATCCCCAACCCCGGCATTGGCATTTTTTATGTAGGAGAAGTTAACACCTGTAAGTTGCTTAAGAAATTTCAGAAAAATTCACAAATAGCCTCTAAATCCCATACCCAGTCTCTCATTCTTAAAACAACAGTTAATGGTCATTTTGAAAGCAGTACTGACACTTTCCATGAAAACATGAAGAGGAACTCCGGGAGACACATAGAGACAAAGATGGAGAGGACACTGGACTCTGCTTCTCTTGGCATTCTTCTCAGAGCTGTTTATAGTAAGCAAGAAGAGGCTATTGCAGGCTTAGCTCTGCTTAGCCAGCCAGCTGCAGCGCTTGCTGTCAGGTGCCCATTTCCCTAGCTCCAGCTTGAGTCTCTCACAGTGCAGATGGGCACAACCTGATGCCAGACAATGTGGGGAAGAGATTTCTCAGCTCATGTTCTCTTGAGTTAAGAACACAGAGTTACATCAGACTACCAGAAATGCCTTTAAAGTACAGGAGGTTGGTTCATCTAGTAGAGACTCAGGATACCGAATAGCTGTTGATTCCATCAATGGGCTTGTCTTAATTTTACTCTCTTTCCATTCCACATCACCCCCACTTTGAGAGCGTTGCCTGACAAACTTCCTTGTTGCTCCACTCAAGTTTGGTATGGACCTCCTGTAACTCTCACACAGGAAACATGAGTGTCTACATCTATAGGTGAGAGTAACCGAGTAATTATTTTAAGTGCTCTTAGAAGAATAGTCACATCATTTCCTGAAGTTGCCAATCGCAGTTGCTCTCTCTACTCAAAGTTAAGATCCAGAGTTAAAGATAGAAATCTACCTAATTCTCTTTCACTTACTGGGGAGCGGACAGCCCAGCTTGGCTCATGGGTGAGGGATCTGTGATGCAGTTGGCTGACCACATCTTCCCAAGTGACTGTTCATTAAAATTTGCTTCTAAGCATCACTCAGGAAACCTGGCCTACCAGACTTTAGTCATCCGTGATACTCTTGCTGTTTAAGTTTTTCGTTGTTTCTGATTAGGTCACATCATGTCTTATGTCTTTGATAAATGAACCCGTGTATTTTTAGAGTGAAATAGCCCATGTGGAAGAAATGCCATAGCACACACTATTCTCTTTCTCTCTGGTCAGTTGGAATTCCATTGTGGATTAATATGAGAATGCCCTATGACATTTTCACATTTTGACATTTTGTTTTGGTTACACACTTACATAATTATAATCGGGATGGAATTGCTATTATCGTGAGAGGCAATGTGGAGGTTGAAATCATGGATTCAGTTGAGATTGCCTGTTTAAACATATTTTGGAGAAGTCTATCAGATGCAGTGAGTGGTTCCTGGTATTGTATAATGATGTATAGTTTATGGAGTTACTGTGTAAATAAACCAGTTAACAACTCCTAAATACTTAAGTGCTTGATCCTGAAGAACAGCAGCTTTAGTTATGGTTATTATTATTATTTTAGTAATATTATATATAGAAACAAACATCAGCTACTGAACACTGGTCATTATTGAGAGAAGAATAATTGCTGATTGAAATTTCTCAACATATACTCATGCCGTCATATATTTAAAGGCCGCTTGATAGGTATCTTGAGCACTTACAGCATCATGTCTCGATGCATGTAGTAAGTACATTAGACATGCTAAGCATATTAGCTATGCTCATCTCATTGGTTAGGTAGGTCCAGGAACAAAGGAACCAAACAAAATTCAACTGATGACTTTACCTACGACCTGGAGTAGGCTGTGGCAGGACAGAGGCAAATCAAATTCACACATTTGGCAAAAAGCTAGGATTCAAGGTCAATTATATTTTAATTCAATTATTTTAGAAATTTATGCAAGAACACAATATTGACAGAAACATCAGCATTTAATGTCAAATCAGAGTCACTGTTACCAATTTCTTGTTTGCTGATACTGTGGCCCCCATATGGTTACACCCCCATGTGGAGCACCCAGGAAAACTTTGTGGTAGGTGTGTCTCAGCAGGATACTTGAAGGGCTGTGGGAGTCTGTGAGGTCAAGACTAAGTGTCTTTACATTCCTTAGGGATACCAACTGCTGTGGGTGGGTCACGGGGTAGGGATTCCGAGTCTATTGTCTAAGGAAGGTGCTTATTAAAAGTGTAGGTGATGGAGCTACAATTATTCATCTTTTTTTAAGGGAGTGGATTTTTTTTAAACTGAATTTATTTTATTTTATACCACGTGTGTATTTTTCTTTCCAAGCCTATTGATAAATTAAATAATTACATTTGTATTATAAAATACAGAAGTCCTGCATTACTCTAAAGGGAAGCACTGTTATCACTTCCCTCTACAGTTTCTGACAAGGCACACAGCACACACATGCATACATTCTCTCACACATGCATACACGCACTCTCATACATTCATATACTCATACTCTGACACATGCATACATACATACTCACACATGCATATACATACACTCTCACACATGCATACACACACAGCCATCTTCAGACCACTAGGCTCAGATGTCCTGTTACATCAGGAGGGGACATGGCCCAGAAGTGTAAACACAGGTGGCCCAGTTGGAAATGGAGTTCTAGTTTGGAAACTCCTTTGAACATCACTTTATTGGAAATGTTAGAGGTCTGCAATGTCTGTAGCCTTCTCTTTCACAGTTATTTCCCCAGTGTTTCACACCCCTTTCTTCTATCCTTTACTTTCCGTGCTTTTATAATTCAGAGAATTATTCTTTATAACCAGAAGCTTTCCATACAAGGCCGGTCATGGTTTCGAGCTTCAAGCTATCCAAATGTAATTGATACAGTTTAAGATAGATGTGAGTAAAGGACTACACTAACTAAAGGGAAAGAAAGGCGGGGGTCTTAAAGAGTACTGTCAGGCCAGTGACAAATGACTTAATAGTCACAATATCTTGAGTAGGTGTTCCTCCAGAAGGACTTTTGTAGATGACTTACATGTTCAGAGGAACATAGTTTCACATGACAAAGCACCTCACACAGTGACAGATAATGCTGTGTTGCTCATGAAGAACAATGAGAAATGTCAACATCTTCCCGCTATTTTGAAATGGCTGACTTGTATGGAAATAGTGTGGCGATGCCCCTGTGTCTTGTGAATAGGAGCCATCTAATCGCAAGTTGCTTATGACATAATTTAAGAGTGAAGGGACACACACCACCTCCATCATAGCTTGAAAGTAAGAAAGTTAAATATAACTGTATTTGGTATAGCCCCGTGCACATGATACTCACTCAAACGTTTACTCATTGATTAATAGGACTGTGAACTGGAGCACTAAGTATCAGTACTTCAGTACTGATCACATAGTGTTAACAGCAAAGTCTACTGGAAGTTAAAAGTAATACAACATTGCTTAGAGTTAGGATAAAATGAAATTATATTTGGAAGGGAAAGGATAAATAGGCAACAAGAAAAGTTAAAAATTTTGGAGCCAGGATTCCAGAAGTAACTGGCTAATGAATGAAAGACTGATCCGACCAGAGTATAGTGTCTTGCTGGAAAGGAGAGAGTTTATGTGGCCAATAAACTAAAGGAAACTATAAATGAATTTTTTCCTGCCCAAATCATTTATCGTTATATCTATATAAATGTTCCTATCATTAACCATGTGGACTATTCTATAATCGCTTCCCCTTCCACCCCCAAAATTCATGGTAGCAGGAGTGAACTTGCCCACTGGTTCTCATGGATTAAAAATTAGGGAGTGACTTTGCTGTGGGTGTGGCTCAGAATTTCTCATAATCTTGCATCAAGATTTTGGCGAGGGCTGCTCTGATCGTAAGATTTAACTGGGACTGGATCTTTTTCTGAGGCAGACTGCTCCCATGACTGACATGCTGTTATTAGCTGTTGGTGGGTGGCCTTGGTTTCTCTCTGACAGAATCCTCTCTATGGGTTGCTCAAGTGTTCTCATAATTGGCAGCTGGATTTCCCCAGAGCTCGAAACCCAGGAGATAACCAGATAGAAACTTGATGTTTTCTCTTACTTAAAAACTGTGTTTTTGCATATGAGAATGTGTCTGCATGTATGTATGTGCACCATGTGTATGCTTGGTACCCTCAGAGGACAAAGGAGGGGGTCAGATACCCCAGGACAGGAGCTACAGATGCTTATAAGCTGCATGTGTAGATGGCAGGAATCAATCCTGGGTCTCCTACAAGAACAGCAATTGCTCTTAACATTGAGCCATCTCTTTCTCCAGCTTCAGAAACTTGGATGTTTATGACTTAGATTTACAAGCCCCATTTCTGCCACATTCCCTAATACCAGAGACAAGTGGCCAATCTTCATCCAAGGGCAAGGGAACAAGACTCTGGTCTTTAAGAAAAAGTTCCGTGTTGGGGATTTAGCTCAGTGGTAGAGCGCTTGCCTAGGAAGCACAAGGCCCTGGGTTCGGTCCCCAGCTCCGAAAAAAAAAAAAAGAACAAAAAAAAAAAAAAAAAGAAAAGAAAAAGTTCCAAGCATCCTAAGGACAGACTTTGCAAACACACTTATCAGGTTCGATGGTGTAGTAAGAAGACACACAAGTCTTCTGTGCTTGAGAAATACGACTTGCCATGGCAGAACCTTTATCTGATTGCCTGATGTATAGCACAGTGCCTACTACACACTGAGGGCTTCATTACATAAGTTTTGAACTATAATTATTTTATAGACGGAGATATTTAGTTTTTAGAGATGTTACCGACAGACCTCACCAAGTGTGGAAGCCAAGATTCATTTCAGTTTTCCTGTGAACATTTGCTTTCCCCTCACTATGTGATCTGTCAGACAGAATCACTCTCCGCTATTCGATATGCTCACCTTGCTGTTGGGACAGCTAACAGAACCACTCTCTGGAATATTGCCTGCTACTCCGTGGTCACCTGCCAAATATTTAGTGAACAAATGGATGAATTTGGTGCAAGAATAACTGAGGCTAGTGATGTAAAGAAGTCTGCTCAAATTTACTCACAAGTCGAGGTGAAGCAAAGACATACAGCTGAGCCTGCTTCTTTCTTATGTAGGGGACCATTCTTCCACATTCACTGAAAGGACATCATGTTCCAAGGTCAGAAGTTACATTCTAAAGATACAAATGACAAGAAACTCCTGTATTTGGAGTTTTATGATGACTTCGAGGAAGGACTTTATGGCAAATGATCTTGTATCATAACAATATTATTTTAGACACAGTTGATACTACTACTACTACTACTACTACTACTAAACAGTCGTCATGATGATGATGATGATGATGATGATGATGATGATGATGATGATGATGATGAGATAGGGTCTTATTATGTAGCATCAGCTGGATAGTTTGCTATCCAGACCAGGCTGGCCTTGAACTAACAGAAATCTACCTACCTCTGTTTCCTGAGTGCTGTACTAAAGGTATGCATCACTGTGTCTGGTTAGACACAGTCTTATTAAGAGTAGAAGGTTTTGTGTGTGTGTGTGTGTGTGTGTGTGTGTGTGTGTGTGTGTGTATGTGCATGCGCACACACACGCATGTGTGCATGCATGCACGAGCACATGTGTAGGAGTCCAACAAGTGTAAGCAGCTGGAATTCCTCTGGAAGAGTCATTGGCATTGACATTTAACCCACAAAGGGAACCAGATGAACGAGGGGACCAGATGCTATCCTTTGCTCTCGTATACCTCTCTCTGCAACTCTAACATGAATTATTATAAAAAAATTATCCTAAAATTGAACCTAACTACTTTGCAAACTTTCCTCGCGGTCAGTGAATCCTGTTTGCTTTAAAATGATGTCTCTAGGATTTATTTTTAATTAGAGTTCAAAAACTGAGCAGGTAGAAAGTCCATGATTTTGTAACCTGGATTATATTCCTTCCAACGGCAGACCAAAAGCTGGTTTAATGTCATCATTTTGTTGGTATATATTTAGTTTTATGTGGAAGTCTTGCCTTACACATGTAATCCAGAGGGGAAGCAATAGGAGCAAGTGCAGTGCACAGGCACTCTGTTTGCCATTATTATCAACGCCATGTTAGCACAGGTAATGTAACCAAGCATCCTGAACAAGCAGTGATCAAATTTCTGAAATGGGTATTAAACTTTAGCTCAACAAAAGCCCAAAGCAAATGAGCAAGAATGGGATTAGACTCATTTGAAGCACCAAGAAGGATGTTTAAAGCCTTAGAGCCATGACTGCAATAATACATGTTTTATTACATAGATTTCCATATATGTTAATGTGGATTCTGTAAGCATTCAATTACTCTTTATTTGTATGTGTGTGTGTGTGTGTGTGTGTGTGTGTGTGTGTGTGTGTGTGTGTGTGTGTGTGTGTACCCTATGTATGTACCAGCAACTGTGGAGGCCAGAAGAAGGTATTAGATCCCCCAGAATATGAGAATTTGATGCGGGTGTTGGAGTCTGAACTGGGGTCCTCTGGAAGAGCAGCAAGTACTTCTCATTGTATCAAGTATCATTGACTCTAACAGCAGGAACAAAGAATCAAATATCCACTGAGACTTAAAACAACAGTGAGAACTTGCAGGGTCAAGAAGTTAGGCAAAGCTTAGTATTCCGAAGAAGACTTGAGGAACAGCTATAGTTAGGTTCTCGTGGAGACAAATAAGGTTTCTCAAGGCAGGAAAGGAGAGGAACCCAAATCATGAGGGTGAGGATGTAGAGTGAGTAGAGTTATTTCTTAGGGTTGATTTCTTCACTCTTTTCCCACCCATCCCTACAGCTATAACAATCTGAATATACGTGGGATTTGTTTCATCCATATTCCTCTGCTTTCTCCTTAACAAGGTCTATGCTGAGGGGTCTTTCTTACCACAATACATCACCAGTGTTTGTTAGTACGTCACAGACCAATCATGCAGCCTGGTTCCATTAGATACCAGCAAGAAACACATTTGTCTCTGTAAGATATGACCAAGTGATCGGTCCCTACTAGAGTGAAAATATTATGATACATTTATCTAAGGACATGGCAATAAGAACTGGCGTTCAGTGCATATTAATCAGATCTGATGAGAAGACTGGATTAGGATAAGGGGCGGTCAGAGTGAAAACATAATCAAGCATTTATCCAAATTATAAAAATCAGTGGGCACTCTCACTAATACAAATTGGGAGATAAAAATGTGAAAAATGGGTAAGATCTGGAGATCCTGGGGAAAGAGAGCTGTACTAGGATATGAGGGAGATTGGGTGTCGAGGACAAGAGGATCAGAAGGAATGGGAGCATTCTCTTGGGGTTTGACCCAAAAGTGTGAGAAAACAAAACAAATAATTGTAGCAATGTTCTTGGGTAGTATTGTCTCTCAGTTCTTGTAACAATCCTGAGGGATTCATTCTTATGGTTTCCTTTGTACTGAGAAAGGATTCTTAAAGTAGAAAGTATAGGGTACTTGTCAAACCCATGAGTGCTTGATCACAGCACTCAAATTGACAAGATCAGTATTTGTGTCCTTGCAAAATCATTTGACTTTGGAGAGAACCAGCTACCTCCTTTAAGCAGGGGTAGTTAAATAAGGGATTACAACCAATGAAATAGTATCTAATATGGTAATTCATGCTATATGGAAAAAGGAGGCCTACAATTGATCTGTGCATATAGTAAGCACTCAATAAATGATAGCATGAGTAGGTGACTTGTCCTAGGTTTGACAGGTAGTTAAGTAGCAACCTTCTGCTTTGGGTCCCGCTCCGTTGATGTATTCATTATGTATGGCATGATGCCACAGTAGGACAATGTCACAGGCATAGGGACTTGGGATGATTAATTGTTTGCTACCAACAGGCTCTTCCCCTATTTTAAAACTTATTTATTTTTGCAAATCATGCTCTAAAAGGATCACTGATCTGGTGTTCAAAGAAATGAAAAAAAAAAAAAGAAATAGTTTTTTACTTATAAGCTCACCAGTATGCATTATCCTAAGATTTTAGGAAAGACACAAATTGTTCTTTGATTTCTATACTCATATACCAGATAATATAAGTGCAACTGTGCCAAGAATTCTGAATAAGAACTCTCTTAATTCTAAATTAGTATTGCTAGAAGGAGTAAACCTGAATCACAGCTGAGATGAATCCATCTGAGATCCGGGCGTTAATCTGCTTCGGTTATTTCTGTCTTATGTTGCAGGCTCCACATTTGAAAGTGGAGATTTGAAGTTCCAAAGCCTTCTCTTAGTGCTCCGACCACAGTTCAATACTTTTCTTTTGAACGTTTCTCAGGCTTTCCTATTCTTGTAGAATATTTGGACAGATAAAGGGATGGACAGACATCCATTTTTGTGAACTTTGTGGAATGCTGAAGTTTAAGAACAAATTCCGGCTTCTCTTTCACCACAAAGCGGTTGACAGGCGTGGTGCTGGACTCCCTCCTTCAGCAACATTATCATGGATGGAAGATCACTGAGATCAGACAGTCTGTTCTCCACAAAAATGGGTGTCTCCATCCTCATTTTCCTTTCCTTAATAAAGTCAATATCGCCCCTTCCCATTTATTAAAATCGTGATTTGAACTGATGACAAATACCTCTATGGCAAGCCTCTGACAGCTTCATTTCCAATCCTCCAGTCAACCTATAAAGAATGAATCAAATCCCACTTCTAGCTCTTGTGACCTAATGGCTTTCCATTAGGTCAGACTAACTCCTCTGCAATTCCTAAGGAAAAATCATTACGGATATATGGGCTTGTTACAAATGTTCAATACATTTAATGATAAACCCTTTATCTTCCTTTACCCTAAGCTGGCCACTGGATGATGCCAGGGAGAACTCCACAACCCACTGAATCATCCTGAACAAAAAATGACACCCTGGCCTTTCCTCACCCCTCCATTTTTCAGTCACCAGATCTGCCAGTTTATCCTTCCAAATGTCCATTTCTGCTGCCACTGTTCACATCTTTATCCTGTCCATCGGTCATAGTATAGTGGCGTTTTGTCTGGTTTCCATGCCTCCATTTAGACTTCTATTGACCTTTTATACTAATGATAATTATGTTCCTATACTCAAATACTGCTTGCCTGCTTACTTGCCTGCCGAATCAACATGGCTGTCAGGTGCTATCACAGACCACTTTAGACCTCCATGAATGGACCAACTTTTTTTGAGAATTCCCTCCCTGTCATAGCTGCATATGTCACATTGGTCACCCAAATAAAGGAAGTGCTGCCCTGCTGCTATAAATGGGATCTAGAATATTCAGTTGTGTGCAGCGCAGTGGCCTATTTTGCAAGGATAATGAAATGACCAGGTGAGCCAATTGCTTTTCATCTGAATTCAAGTTACTGCATTACCATGGGGCTCCATTCTACTTCAGGCTCCTCCAGGCTTTTCTTACAGTCATGCCTCTGCATATATTATCTTCCCCTGCCTTGTCACTTGCTCAGCTGTCTGCAACGTGCCCTTCAAATCTCACAGCAGGCACTGTTTTCGCTAACACCCGCCTCCAGCCCACCCTATTCTGTGATACCAAATGGTATCGAGCCCAGATTTCATGCTTTATGTACCATGGGTACAATTCTACCATTGCGTGCGCGCGCACACAGACACAGACACAGACACACACACACACACACACACACACACACACACACCACACACTATATCAATGGCAATATTTACATACATCCTTGAACCTTTATCTTCCTGAACTCCATGGCATTGCACAACCTACTCTGCTTGTAAGTGTGGACTCATCTGTGATCCACGTGGATACTGAAGCTCTGTGTATGTAGTAAACCATGAAAGCAAGCATTCAACAGGGCTCTATAGCCTATTTCGTACATCCCAAGTCAATCCGCCCATTCATGATCGATCATTAGATTCTTCTCTCTAGACAGTATAATAATTAGCTGCTAATTTCAGAAAGGTGAGCTGTGTGGGTCTCACCCCTCATCCAGTCTTGCTTGCAGTTGTATATTTACAGTGAAAACAAGCTTCAGTTTGCCACACTGTGAAAACATTCATTAACCAGCATGCACAAAGGCAGTCACATGATGCTCTTCTAGAAGTTGAATGAGGGACCAGATCCTATGCCTTGTAGGTGTTCAAACAAGGTCACTGATGGTAAAGTGCAGCAGAGACCTGTACAGTAGCCTCCAGTCCACATAGCGCCTCAGCTCTGGGAATTTCCTCATACTACACATGTTCTAGAGTATCCTAGAGTCCTGGGCTTGCTGGTTCTTAAGACCTTGTCTATGCAGTGGTAGCCTTTACAGCATTAACATGTCTGTCACCTTATCTCACTGAGAAAAACTTAGGTTTCACCGCTCTGTTTCTGCACACCATTTAGGGCTGACTGACGTCCAGGTCGGAGAAACATTTCCTTGCAAAGTACCACCCTAGTTCACTTTCTGTTAGACTTAACTATCCCTGCATGTCTGTCTTTCTGATTTGGGAGCTTCAACTGTTCCCTGTGGGTTGTAAGCTCTAATTAACTAGAAAGTTCACTGAGAGTGGCTAGGCTGTAGATTTAAATTAACTAATGCACCTGGCCCACTGCACCTGATGCATTATAAAATAAGTCAGCGGTGTTTTAGATCCTCTAGCCGGGCATGATGGGTGCTCGCCGGCTCCCTCCTAAAGATGAACCATTGAAAATGTGGCTGATTACAGAGGAGCATGACCAGGATGTTGGATGAGCTGAACAAAGACTTTTCTCCTCTGGCTTAAATCTATTTAGTATTTCCCATTCTTCTTTCTCTCCCAGGGATCTCTCTGTTAGGACCACTCTCTCATGGTTCTGCCTTCCATCTTCCAACACCATGTGCTGCCTTTTATGCTTTACGAAACTCCCACATGCTCATCCTATCACTTGCATTTGGGGTCTGGCAATTACTTGCCATCCCTAGTTCTTATAAGTTTAATGTCCTTGTGGACATAGACAAAGAGTATTCTTGTTTTTCCAGGGTTCTTTTCCCTTCCCCTCTCTGCCTACTAGCTTGGTCATAGTTACTTATAAATATAATGATCTAAAATGTCTACTGTGAATGCATGACTATCCAAGTTACTAATGGGAGAATTTTACCCCTATGTGTATAAAGCTAAAATGAAGAAGATAGGAAATTACATACACAAGCAAATCAATTTAGGCAGGACTTGCTGAGGTGAGTACAATTATTAAAGAAATTGTTTCAAGAATTAACAGTTTTTAGCCCAAAGACTAGCTACTGTATATAACCACTGTCACTCTTTCACATACAACATCCCATTTGATCTCTAAAATATTACTATGGGAAGATGTTATTGCCTTTTGCCCCTGTAGATAAAAAAGCACTCACAAGCAGCTGGGCAAGGTCATTCAATGATAAGGCTTACATTCCAGGTCTGGGATAACACCATACATGAGTCCATTATAACCCATTGCCAAAAGCACTTTCAAATCCTTATCCGGTTCACTTAATTTCAATTTGTCTTTAAAGCAGTGACTGTCCAGTCCACACAAGGCATGGGAAACACATTATAATTGAGATCTGAACTTTATAGCTCAGGCTTCGTTAGATGGGCACTTAGCATCAAGCCACCCGTTCATTTGTTCTTTTGGCCACCACGCTGTAACTGACTGAGTTTTTTCTCCAATCGTATTATGACAGCTCTATACATGGCACAATAGACATAAAAAGCCTTCTGAGAACGGCAAATCGACCTTCACAGGGAGCTGTAACTCTCCATAGGTTCTTGGGCTGGAATGGGCATATCAATCTTTATGCAGCTGGATATTAATCAAGATGAGAGGCTCCCAGTAACGCACCCTCTTCTGACCACTAAGGTTTCTATGTGCCCCTGAGAGCTAGAACATTTCAGTCTATAGCATCACGGGCTATCTGAAAGCTGTATTTGACCTTAAGCCATTTTTGTTTGTAAAGAATTGTAGGAAAACAATTCTAGATGTTTTCTTTAATTTGTATCACATGACACCCAAGTGCCGTGGCTTGGGTTGACATTCAGTAAGTAAAGGGTCATTGTGCTTATGGCTTCTGATATAAGGAAGTTTGGTCCATGTGTGAAAATTGTCATCTGGAATGCAGATTGAAAATGTGCTTTGTACAAAAGGGTAGAAATTTCATAATGACAAATAAGACACTCACAAAGGGCAACCACAGCAAACCAAGTTTCCATTTGCTGTAGGTACTTAAGGAAAATATGCCTAAAAATTAGGCATCATACACACTTGGTATGTGTGGTGGTTTGAAAGAGAATGCCGCCCCCCAGGCTCACATGTTTGAATATTTGGTCCCCAGTTGATGGAACTGTTTGGGAAGGATTAGTGTGTGTGGCCTTGTCTGAATCGGTGTGTCATTGGGCTGGACTTTTTAAAAAGCCACACCATCCCTACGTGGTTCTTCTCTGCTTTGTGGTTGTCGTTTCAACATATGACTCTCAGTCACTGTTACCACCATGCCTGCTCGCGTGCTTACCACCAGGAAAATTATCAACTCTAACCCTCTAGAACTGGGAACTCCCCCTCGCCCCAAATTAAATGCTTTCTTTTATAAATCGCCATGGCAACGGAAAGCAATTAATTCAATATGTCATAGCCCAAGCTTTGTCACTGGGCTGAATATTCATAATAAAGACATTTGTTATTTCTTTTTTTCTATTTATTCTATTTTTTTATCTTTATTAACTTGAGTATTTCTTATTTACATTTTGACTGTTATTCCCCTTCCCAGTTTTTGGGCCAACATCCCCCTAACTCCTCTTCCTCCCCTTCTATATGAGGTTTCCCTCCCCATCCTCCCCCCATTACCCCAACAATCATGTTCACTGGGGATTCAGTCTTGGCAGGACCAAGGGCTTCCCCTTCCACTGGTGCTCTTACTAGGCTATTCATTGCTACCTATGAGGTTTGGAGTCCAGGGTCAGTCCATGTGGGTAGTGGCTTAGTCCCTGGAAGCTCTGGTTGCTTGGCATTGTTGTTGACATTTGTTATTTCATGTGGGCTGCTTATGTTATTTCAGATGAGCTGTGGCTTTGACCCTATTGTCCCCAACAGGGCACCATGATGCCAAAGTGCTCAGGACATCTAGTAAGCATCTAGACAGGGTGTAGAAAGCAGTCTCATGGTCATACCAGTGACAACTGACTGGGATTAATTTTTTTCCTTGTTGTGACAAATCCTTTCCTCATTGCTTATCATAAAGGAATATTATCATAAAATCTCTGATGCCAAATGCAATCAGGGTTTTGAGACCACAAAACACTCCCTGTTTGTCACCTTTTCTCCTGTTGTGACTTTAAGCCTTCATTTGTCCTTTAATTTGTAACACTGACATCCAAACAACCCTCTCCAATAAAACCCCATGACCAGTTTCTTCCTTTCCTTGTTAAACTTTATCATCTCACAATCTACTGCTAAACTCTCTCTTTTGTTTGGAGAGTCTAGGTCTTATGATGAGTAGTAGCAATATTCTCCAGGGATATGTTGGCGATCCAATAACTTAAATCCATTACTATGATTTAAATGCACAACCCTCTACATTGTTATTGCTAATAGCTACTAGATGGTTAAATTGTGTGTGGGGGCATGAGCGTGATTTTGAATCATGATTAATTTCTGTCAGCTCTCAAATCACCCATTCACACACAATGATGAAGTAGGGAGATTGTGAGGCACAAGTCCTGATTAAAGTTCCAGCGAGGGGCTGGTGAGAAGGCTTGGTGGTTAAGAGTATTTGTTGACATTGGAGAGGGCTAAGATTCAATTCCTTGCACTCACATGGCAGTTTATAACCATTCCTAAGTTCAGTTCCAGGTGATCTGATATACTCTTCTGACCTCTAAAGACAGTGCTTATATGTGGTGCACAGATAAACAGGTACACATACATATGTCTAAATTAAAGTAAGCAAAAATCTAAAGTTCCAATGCTCACAAATACTCACAAATACCATTGAGCTTTACTACCTAACCCATGAACAAGGAAATGATGCTGATCTCCCATGGTTACCTGAATAAGACCCAAATGCAATGTTATTTGTGAAAACACCTTTCATCAAAACACACTGTACTTATGTATAGATAGTGTAATTCCAGAGAATGAAAAAGATGCCTTGAACAAGCTCTTTGGGAGATACAAAAGATAACTTGCATTTAGGAAAACTACAAGAAGACTGGCATTAGCAATATGTGTGGAACAATGAGTGGGTCACATACTCAGACATTGATGTAAGAGTCTCTTTGATGACACTCATCTGCTCTTTCACATCAGCCTGGCCTTAAAGCTAACAGGTTAGAAACAGTGTGGAAAACAAGGGGACTGCTTGAATGAGGAATATTGATTGTCCAGGGTCTCAGGTTCCTGTAAGTGCTATGGCACAATTATAAAAGTACTAGGATACAAACAAAATGATTTATCTTAGTAGATGGGAGACACATCTTGCGGTTGGAAGATAGTTGAGGGATGGAGGCTGGCAGGGATCTTACTCAACATTAAGCTTTGATTATGTTCTAAACATGGGAGGGCAGCTTAAGAAAGAATAAATTAATGCGCCAAGAATAATCAAGCAGTTTCAGTCCTATACCTAGGCTTGATGCAACTACAGGTGGGTTGTCAGGTAAGAATCATGTTTTCCTCTGCAACACTCTTAATAGGTTATGCCAATGTTCTACTTTGTATAACAGTGTGGATAAGCTGGGTAGCACTGTTAGCAAGGGTATTTCCAATAGTCAAAGGACAAGAAACCATCCAATACCATTTTCATATTGACTTTGGGTTAGAACCATCAAAATTCCATACACACACACACACACACACACACACACACACACATATTTTAAATATAAATTTCCACTGTGAACCTTGTTTTCCTGAACCCCCTTCTCTCTCCTGACACAGTATCTTCTCTTGCAAAGTCATGACCTTTCTAAAAACACAGGTGTAGAACCTGTACTCACTTTGTGGTAAGCTGTAAGATCGGCGTCACAGATCAGAACATACCAGCATTCAAATGTAATGTTATTTAGAAGGAAAACCAAATCTAAGCCCTGCCTTGTTTTTCATTTATTAGTTTGCTTTGCTGAGAGGTGCAGGCAAGTACACTTAAGATACAATTTACCTTGAGCTTTTGAACACAAATATGTACGATATAAAACTTAGGGTAATTGGTATCTATTTTTCTAACCAAAAGTTGGTGCCATAAAATTAGGCTTAACTCAAGAAGCAATGATTCCTGATAGACCAAGTGATTCTCAACTCATTGATCAACCAACAGAGGAGTTCCCAAGCATGGGTCCAGAAAAGATAAAAAATACAGTCTGACAGTGAGCAAAGAAGGCCTTGATGAAGAACTCATTTCATGGGTTGCCTGACCCTTTCGGGATGGTTTACATAAAACCACCATTACTTAAACAAGCAAAAATGGCTATAGAGTAGAAGTGGCACAGCCAAGACAATGTGCACTTTCCAGTACACATCCTCAGTGGAGGGGAGAATAAAGTGGCTGTGAACATGTCTTCTCTTTGGCCCACTCCCCATCTAAGTAAGTAATTCCTTTTTCTTAGAAAGACGAAGGCCATTGTTTCTTGGATTTATAATCTTGTGTGTTTAAAGCATTTTGAGCACCAGTAAAGAATAAGGGTCCATCCCAGGCTAAGCTCTTATAAATTTCTGACTTAGATTTACCTCTTAAAGGGAGTATGCTTTTCCAGGAATTTAAAATAACTGTATTGAATTACGAACAATTGTTCACACCCCCATTTTCATGTGTAAAATCAGGGAGACAACATGGGACTGAAAATGTAAAATAGACCTTTCAAATACATGCCAGAGTCTACCAATTACCATAGACAGCAGAAAGAAATCCCATCTAGCTAATCCATTACAAAAATGAAAGACAAATGTCACCAACAGGATATGTATTGAGACTACAGTAAGAACTACAATTAGTGTATCTATCTGCAATCTGTATTTTGGTATCAATCTGACTGAAATATACGTATTTAATTTTTTCAACTTTCTGTCATACCCACGTTCTATCAGCATATTTTAATGCTGAAAGCCATCTTCCTTGAACTTAAAGCTTTTGCTCATTTTCCCTTAGCATTGGCAGAATATTAAGAGCTGCACAGTCTCAGCAAAGGAAATGACAGTCCAATGCTTATGGGAAAACCTGTGGCATTTTTAGGAACAATAGGAAAAGCTGATCGCTCATTCTGCTTGCTTGAGTGATAAGAGCAAGAAGGGCCGTGAGAGGGAAGGCAAAAGTCTGAGGCCATGGAGAGGCAGAGGGTGGACTGAATGACTTTAATGTCTATACCCTGACTTCACTCAGCCTTTAAGCATCTGGAGACGGCAGTGATAAAGTTACTCCAATTGTGATGTTTGAAAAGTGGAGAGTAGATGGAGCTTTGAGATATCTTCCCTGCTTCTTTTCTATTATTTATCAACATGCTCTGGGGCTGACCCTGAGGATCTGATATTGAGTATTGACTATTTAGTGAGATCTTTCAGTCAGTGATCTACTTATTCTCTCAGAGCCAGAAAGGAAGTGTATTGATTTCCAGGGTCTAATGCTTGAGTTTCACGTAGGCTGTCAATTTATTTTAAAGATCATCCCAAGATTTCCTCCTGTGTTATAGGGCAATTCTCTTGAATGTGCTTCACCCATCACCAATATTGAACTGGGAAGAAAAGACGGTAGAGGGAGAAATTCTAATGGCTAATATCTCTGAAGATGGGCCATTGGAAGTCTTTCGTCTTCTCTGCCTCTCCTTGCGTCATTAAGCTAGGAGAAAAGCAGCATGTGCATACTTGAGACCTTAGGCTGCCACAGAGTGCACTGAATAGGCACAGAGAGGACAAAACTGAAGGACAATACCCTGTGTGACTCACCAAGTTTGCTAGCCAATTCACTTTCTTTCAATTACTGTACTTGCCTGATAGGATTTCGTTTTATTGCTACTTTAGAGAAGTCTAATCCTAGAAGGGAAGTTCTAAAATAAGAAAGAGAAAGGCCATTGTGAGGAAGGTATTGTGTTAGTTAGGGATAACTCTTAGATTTGCATGGCCCCAAATAAAAGCTGACAACCATCTTTTTTCCAGATAGCTCCATGTTATGTGCATAAACGAGTCTTCGGACAAAGGCATTGATTGGATGGATAAATGCTTAATGATGCTGTGTCTGTATTGCAGGCCCAGATATGGGAACAATATCTAGCTAGACAATGACAACAAAGGGGATAACTGCCACATGTGACTTTATAAGATCCAGAAAAAAATTTTTTTTAAATCTGAAAGGATTTGAAGGCAGAATTACCTGATATCATGGCAGGAAATTGATGGTGTCATAAACAGGATGAAATCAGATGAGTCTATAATGACTGTATCCTTTCAAACTAACAGTGTTGAAGGGCAAAGGTCAACATGATACTGCAAGGCCTTGCATTACATTTCTCCATAGAACTATGGAGACCACTGACTTAAGTTTTCCGGTGGAAGCCATGGAGTCTAGTGGAGAGGAAATGGATTGCTTCTCTGAATTTTCACTTAAGAAAAATCTGATGAGATTTCAGGACAGAACCAAAGCACTGACAAATCCTTGTCACTTGTCTTATTTATAAGTGTATCCTGGGGGAGGTGTTAAGTGGCAAATGATGAATCTGTTGATTAATATGTGAGACGAGAATGAGAGATCCTGGGAATTCACCCAAGGATTGGGCTTTTTTTTTTTCCCATTCATCAGGAGAGAGCAGTGACCACCCTGGTAGCCTGGTTGGGTCAGCTGTAATGAAGTAAGTTATGTTTTTCTAGCTGGTGGAAATTCTTTGTAAAAATTAATTAAATATTTGTAGCTAGGAAAAGCTAGTTATTGTCAGTATTTTTGTGATTGCCCCATAATACTATAACAGACTCCCACGTGGAGTTACCAGGGGGTATAGTAGATAAAATGTCTAAGACCTGAAGAGTTTCAAACAAACAGTTGAGAAAGGCACTCAGATTAAACACTGAGTCAGATTTTAGAAACAAGTAAAATATATTTATTAATAATTCAGAAGCAATGCAAATGAATGGTACATATTTAACCAACAACACAAAGTTTGAAGGATTAGGAGGAACTCTTAAAGGACTTAATTAAGCTTAGTAATGGGGCACACAATGCTCAGTGGGAACAACACGGAGGTAATGTAAAATGAACAGTTTGGAGTCCTGTTTTTAATGAGCTCTGAATTAGCCATCCCTCTTAGGAATACAGATCCTAGCTAATATCATAATCAACAGGGCAAGGAGGATGTCGAGAAAACAAAAACAAAATACCTAGGTCAATGAGTTTTCCACAAGATTTGCACAAAGGGTATAGAGTTTATTAACTTAGAGAGCATTGTAATAAAGCTCTCCTTGAACTGGCTTCTAGGTAAGATTGCCTTCTAATGAGCGTTCTTGGCTTCTTCGGTAACTAAAACCTTCTTATTATGGTCTGATGCAATTCTAGTATATCACACTTAAGAAAAATGTGAAATGCTCAGAACACATTGGCAAGCATGAAAATAACTTACAAATATCAAACTGTACCCACTATATATGACCTTATCAATTCCTAACATTTTATGCTATATTGGACTCAGCACTTATTTTCTTAATGTTTAACAGAAATTGAACACGATCACTGAAGCTCCAGTGTAAATCTTCCAGATCTCGTTTCTCCCTTCCTTGCTTGCTCCCCCTTTCATTGCTAGAGAAACTGTGAGCAGCAATATTTTCACACTTGGTTTGTTTCATGCCTGACTATGTTATCCAGTGATTTTTTTTGATGTTGTTGTTGTGGTTTTGTTTGTTTGTTTGTTTTATTCTGCCTTCAGTTTCCTAAACTTCATAGAAATGGTATCTCACTTGTGTATCCTTTTTCTTTGTTCATTTTAGGCTCAGCATCATGCTTTGCTTGGCACTGTATTGTATGGACTTGTCTCCACTGATCTTTACATGCATTTCCTGCCCAGATACATCACAATCTATCCGTAGTCTTCAGATAGGCACTTATATTCTCTTCAGCTCATTGTCAACCAATGAGCATTCTCTCAGGTGTCTCTTATTTTGGTAGAATCTGTCCTTAGAATTAAGCATATTTCAATCACTGTTGAGCATGCCCAAGTGCCTTCTACAGCTAGTTTACCAACTTCCTCTTTCCCACTGTGGGATGAGAATTCTTATTTCTCCGTTGACTCTCTTATTCTTGGAGATATCAGATTGTTTTCATCCAAGATGGTTGATGTTTTTAAAGTCTTTCTCTAAAGTCTTTCTCTTCCAGCAGAAAGATTTCTTAGGAAAATACAGAAAATATTCATGATAGGTTTTTGAACCACATGACTTGCAAAATTACCAGAAGAAAATTTCTCTCTGTATCTCCCCACCCCCACCCCTTAGAGAGGGAATTTGATGAAAAGTGGTTCTGGCAGAGCTGGGGAGGTGCCCAGTGATGTATTGAGGGTTACAAAGCAAGCCACAGGTCACGCACGATTTCTCTTCCCATTGGCAGGGGTCTTGGTAAAGGACTCTGTGGTTTAGCAGAAGAGCTGAGTCTGACAAGAGGATGGTCTTGCTACCTGCCAACAGTGCCACTTGAGAGAAAAGGCTGTGACACAACGTTTTCCACTGGCAGGTTGTCATTTGTATCATTTGTAAACAGATGATACCTGAATATCAAAGACCTAAACATTTCCTGGCTGATGAGGAGGGCGAGACCCCTAACCAAACTGTGTGTTTCCCCAGTGAACAGGCCATCTGTTGATTAGAGAAGTACTAACCTGTGCCTTTGTGAGATTTTTTTTTCCCCTTTATACAAATGACAGTGGCAGTGTGGGTCCCCAGCTCTTATTTTGCAGTAAGTGACACACAGTTTCCCTCGATAAGTAACAACTGACTCATTTCCAAATGGAAAAGTCAGTGTCAGGAGCATACTTCTACGGGGCATAATTCTTTCCTCAGTATCATTATTCCTTTTTTTTTTTTTTTGAAAGAAAAAATAAGTGTATTATACAACTATATAGTGATTCTCTCTATATATAATATATAATATATATTTATATATATATAATTCTATTACATATCAATAATATATAAATAATTAGTATTTATGACAAGATAAATAAAAACAATTTTCTTTTAGAAGGGAACCTCTAAAGATGCCACTGAGTCCGTTCCTGCTGACTCCTCTGCTGGGCAGACGGCACCCCCTCAAGAGCACTTTATTCCCCAGTGAGACTCCCTTGGAGGAAGCTAAAATCTCATTTGCAAGTGGTTATCAGTTACAGATTGCTTCTGCGTTAGGGACAGGAACACATGTCCACTTCTTCTTTTAGTTTAGGACCCCATCTGGTGCAGACTTGTGCAGGCCCTGTGCATGCTGCCTCAGACTCTGTGACTTGTGTGAGCTTTGACCACGTTGATTAGAGGGCCTGGTTTTTGGTGCCCTTCATCTCCTCCTGCCTTTTGCATTATTCCCTCTTCCATGGGGTCCCCAGAGCCCTGAGGGGAAGCATTGGATTGCGACATCCCATGTAGGGTTGGTTGTTGCAAGGTCTCTCATTCTCTGCTTACTGTGGGACTGGGTCCCATCTGCTGCAGGAGGAAGCGTCTCTGATGATGGCTGAACAAGGCCCTGACCTATGAGTATTGCAGAATATCATTAGTAATCATATTATTACTCTATTTTTTAAACCAGTAGTATTTGGTTTTCCCCCTATGTCTCTGAGCTATCTAGTCTCAAGTTCTTGGTCAACCAAGCAGTGTTTGTATGTGTCCCATCTTGTAGAGTGATCCTTCAGTCGAATCAGATATTGGTTGGTTACTCCCACAAGCTTTGGGCCTCCATTGCCCTCGCATATCCTACAGGCTGGACAAGATTGTAAATCAAAGTCTGTGACTGGACTGGTGTTTACATTTCTTTTCCCCTTTTGTAGTGTGCAAAGTACCTTCCTACCAAAGACTCTGGCACGTGGGGATGAAGACTCCTTATAGGCACTATCTCAGTTTCTCCATGTTCAATAACAGGGCCTTGCTGTCAGTTTGTGGAGAGCAACCTAGAGTCTTGGCAACAGCCCGTTAGAAATTTTGTTCTGGAAATAGTTCAGTGGGAGACCATTTGCCTAGCATGCTCAAGGCCCAAGATGTGGAGGGATAGGCAGAAAGGGGAGAGGAAATGAGAGAAGGTTGGCTCTGAAACAATTCTAGAAGAGAGAGAAAGAGAACTCCTGTAGGTGGAAGTCTTGGTAGAGTTAGAGCAGGTAGGCCTCAGGTTGACCCTTTGGCTCATCTTATTCTGATGGCTACTTATAACTGTATGTCACATACAGGCCTTAGCACTAACCCCCAGCTCAAGTATCATTATTCCTAATGGCTTATAGAAATCACATTTTAATCTCCAAACAAAATTTTCATCTTAAATGTATGACACTTCCACATGCCAGTCTTGTTTTACAGGAGATTTTTTTTTTGTTTTTTTTTTTGTTTTGTTTTTTTTTATTTTTTTTTTTTATTATCTTGAGTATTTCTTATATACATTTCAAGTGTTATTCCCTTTCCCGGTTTCCGGACAAACATCACCCTCCCCCCTCCCCTTCCTTGTGGGTGTTCCCCTCCCAAACCTCCCCCCATTGCCACCCTCCCCGCATAGTCTAGTTCACTGGGGGTTCAGTCTTAGCAGGACCCAGGGCTTCCCCTTCCACTGGTGCTCTTACTAGGATATTCATTGCTACCTATGGGGACAGAGTCCAGGGTCAGTCCATGTATAGTCTTTAGGTAGTGGCTTAGTCCCTGGAAGCTCTGGTTGCTTGACATTGTTGTACTTTTGGGGTCTCGAGCACCTTCAAGCTCTTCCAGTTCTTTCTCTGATTCCTTCAACGGGGGACCTATTCTCAGTTCAGTGGTTTGCTGCTGGCATTCGCCTCTGTATTTGCTGTATTCTGGCTGTGTCTCTCAGGAGCGATCTACATCCGGCTCCTGTCGGTCTGCACTTCTTTGCTTCATCCATCTTGTCTAATTGGGTGGCTGTATATGTATGGGCCACCTGTGGGGCAGGCTCTGAATGGGTGTTCCTTCAGTCTCTGTTTTAATCTTTGCCTCTCCCTTCCCTGCCAAGGGTATTCTTTTTCCTCATTTAAAGAAGGAGTGAAGCATTCACATTTTGATCATCCGTCTTGAGTTTCCTTTGTTCTAGGGATCTAGGGTAATTCAAGCATTTGGGCTAATAGCCACTTATCAATGAGTGCATACCATGTATGTCTTTCTGTGAGTGGGTTAGCTCACTCAGGATGATATTTTCCAGTTCCAACCATTTGCCTACGAATTTCATAAACTCGTTGTTTTTGATAGCTGAGTAATATTCCATTGTGTAGATGTACCACATTTTCTGTATCCATTCCTCTGTTGAAGGGCATCTGGGTTCTTTCCAGCTTCTGGCTATTATAAATAAGGCTGCGATGAACATAGTGGAGCACGTGTCTCTTTTATATGTTGAGGCATCTTTTGGGTATATGCCCAAGAGAGGTATAGCTGGATCCTCAGGCAGTTCAATGTCCAATTTTCTGAGGAACCTCCAGACTGATTTCCAGACTGGTTTTACCAGTCTGCAATCCCACCAACAATGGAGGAGTGTTCCTCTTTCTCCACATCCTCGCCAGCATCTGCCGTCACCTGAGTTTTTGATCTTAGCCATTCTCACTGGTGTGAGGTGAAATCTCAGGGTTGTTTTGATTTGCATTTCCCTTATGACTAAAGATGTTGAACATTTCTTTAGGTGTTTCTCAGCCATTCGGCATTCCTCAGCTGTGAATTCTTTGTTTAGCTCTGAACCCCATTTTTTAATAGGGTTATTTGTTTCCCTGTGGTCTAACTTCTTGAGTTCTTTGTATATTTTGGATATAAGGCCTCTATCTGTTGTAGGATTGGTAAAGATCTTTTCCCAATCTGTTGGTTGCCGTTTTGTCCTAACCACAGTGTCCTTTGCCTTACAGAAGCTTTGCAGTTTTATGAGATCCCATTTGTCGATTCTTGATCTTAGAGCATAAGCCATTGGTGTTTTGTTTTGCAGGAGGTTTTTAGCTCACAACATTATGATGGATGGGTAGTCCAGATTTTTTTCCTGTGTAAGTAAGGAAATTGACTTGAGACAGAAGGTGATTGTTAAATAATAAATCATTTCAGAGCTAATACTTGAAGGATGCTTTTTAGACTTCTCTTCCTATCTGGTATTTCACTCACTGGAGGACTTTGTAAAAATTTTGCTGATAGATACTTTCGAGTAACAAGCCCAAACTCAGATTATCCAAAGGGAAAGGATTTGGTAGAAAAGTCAGAGTGGACATTTTTTTTTCTGAGTGTGCCTTATCAACTTGGAAAGTTATTTCATGGTCCTGATCACAATTCTGCCTACTGGTGTTAAGATACCATCCCCAACTTAGCATCACTTCTCTTCTGAGTGGTGAAAGGAGAATAATACAGTTGCTCCTCCCCTCCCCCCTCGTGTGTGTGTGTGTGTGTGTGTGTGTGTATTTGCATATATGCACATGTGCATTCACATTTTTCTTGTGTGTGTGTGTGTGTGTGCACATGTGTGTATGTGTGTGCCTGTGTAGGCCAGGGGTCAACACTGGCTATCTTCCTCAATCATACTTTACATTTTTTGAGGCAATATCGCCTCTCACTGAACCTTCAGCTTCCCAATTAGGCTGGCCTGGCTTATGGGCAAGCTTCAGGATCCTTCTGTCCCTCACTGGTGTTACTCACAGGGATTACTGAACCTGGCTTTTGACATGGTTGCTAATAATTGAACTCAGGTCCTCATCCGTGCACGGCAAGCAATCCACTTTACTGAGTAAGCCAGCTCAGCTTTGACTCCAGTAGCGAATGCTTTCATTATTTCCATCCTCATTAAAGATATTGATGTACCTTTAGTGATGTTTCTGTGCTGGCCGGAGGATAAAATCACTGGGAGGCCCCAGAATGAAGCTCTTAGTACCTGATAGACAGGATTCTCTCTATACAGAAAGAGCCATCTCCATTCCCAACACATTTATTTAGTTTTATTTTATTTTATGGATGCTGTAAACTGAGTCACATCTCTGTAGTTCCTGGACTTCTCTAGGACATCCAGATCCAAGCCTATAGCACCTTGACCAGCATGTGTAGACCTATGATGTAACTACTGGGCGGGCTTTGTTTTTCTGACCCTTGTTTGTTCTCCTCTGATTTCCTCATTACTTTATTGTTTTTCCTCATTATGGAGTGGGTACTTTTAGAAGCCTCTGCCAATCCTTCTGCGGTGAGATTTCTGCCTCTGAGCAATGTCCCAGGTGAGTTTTGGAGACGAACTGCCGAGGACTGCAGTGCTCATTTCCAAAATGCTTCCTGACTCACCAAAGCTAAGCCCTCTTAGTGGGGTGGCAACTCACAGGCAAAGGTCAAAGTGAAACTATGATGTTTTCTAATGGAAGCTACTCCCCATTGCAGGGCATTTGGCTAAGAATGTGTGAGCTCCTGGATTAGGCACTCTCTCATTGTGCTCCATAAAATAGTCACTCAGGGACATTATTCATCACCATCTCTAAAAAAACACAAGTAAAGGAAAAAATGAATCCTGTGATCATGCATGTAAATGTATGGAATTGACTAACTTTAATCCTTCAGGATCTGTGTGTGTGTGTGTGTGTGTGTGTGTGTGTGTGTGTGTGTGTGTGTGTGTTTATCTGCAAAACTTTTTTTTTTTTCGGAGCTGGGGACCGAACCCAGGGCCTTGGGTTTGCCAGGCAAGCGCTCTACCACTGAGCTAAATCCCCAACCCCTGCAAAACTTTTTAAAATCTTTAATATGCAAAGATATCCTGTGTTCCCCAGAATGGGAGCCTGAGTTAAGTTTCATAAACACTCTGGGCCCAAGAGCCTGGATTACGGAAATCTCTGGTGCTCCTCCACTCTCCACTGGCCTACACTTAACATCGCATCTGAGCTCAGGGTAGCAGAGAGGCATTAAATCCTCCACTCATCTCTTCCCACTGCAGGCTTGGTGCCTCTGCTGCCTAGAGCCCTGGGTGATCTACGGTGCAGATAACTATTCAGGCAGCATTTTGCTCACCACTCATAACAGATGCCCTGATGCTGTAGGATGGTACCCTCTCCAGTGTGCTCCTCCTTTCATGAGGTCAGCTGGGTTTGATGGATCTGTATAGGGACAGGCTCAGGGGAGGGCTCCCCACAGTGACTATTACTAAGGGCTCCTGGCAGAAACTCCCAACTGAGGCATCAGGCATCTTTGACATTTCTCAGCAACACAGTTGTGCCAAGTAGGCATACATCCAGCCTCATTCAGCCCCTCCCAAAGGCCAAAAAGAAGGTTCCTACTTGATTAGGTCTGAGAGAATCAAAGGACTAAGTTAAAGCAAGAGGGTATATATAGCACAGTGAAGGGAAGGGAGAATCTAGCCTTCGTTTTTTTCCCCCTTAAAAGTCTAATTTAGCTGTAGAGAAGAGAACTTGCTGCTTAAGCGTCTGTTTACAGATGGCAAAAGCAGAGAGATTCTTCACAAGCGAAACTGAAGCATTGTTGCTAAAAAGGAAGTTTTGGAAAAAGCAAGCCAGTTAGTTACCACTGTGCTCATCTAGAAAGATCCACAGAGCCTTGCAGATAAGCCACGGGCCTCCACATATTTGCCCACTGGGAATAGCGTGTCTGAGATTCTTATTTTTAAATATCCCCAGATGCAATCCACAAGGGAGTTTCTTATCTGCCACGTACCTGTTTCTGTTCAATCTTCCAGCCTTAAATCATGATATTTTAAAATAAAATTTAAGTAGATCAGGGCTGGGATGTGGGAACTCCCTATCCAACTGTCTCTGGGTGGCATTCATAGAAGAGGGAACCTGTTCTGTTGGAGCCTCAGCTGAGGCAGGGTTCTGAACTTCAACCCGATCATGCATTTGAGGGTCAAAGAAGCAACGGCCAGAGGAATAGCATGGTCTGGAGTCTAGACTGCATTCTTAAAGCAAGGAATTTTCCTTTAAAATCTGATGTGCAGTAAGCCAAAATCATAAAGAGGCAGAAATCATTTCTTATTTGTCTTTGTTTGCATCCATTTCCAAAATCGTCTCTGCTGGGGCAGTTTTCACACCTCTCATGTTCTGTCCATCTGTGCACTTTGCCAACAACTTTGAGGAATGTAGGTTTGGGTCTAACAATGTGAGCCCCAGCCCCAGTGGTCCAGGATCTGTTCTTATTCTTGGTGAGTGTAGATGTTGAGCCAAGTAAATGCCAATTAAACTTTTACAATGCTTTCAGCAAGCTAAAGATTAAACCCCGATCTTACACATTTTTGACAGACACTCTAGGCCTGAACAATAGTCCTCAGATGGCGATCAGGTGAACACGGGACCTCACTGCTCACTGCTTTAAGGATCAGACCTCAGACATGAGCTCTCACTGTCAGCTGTACTAGACTTCTTGCCAATGAACTTGAACTGAGAAAAACCATCTCTCCTATGGAGCAAGACTTGCCCCAGGGAGAATTAGAATGCGTCACTGTACCACACCCATTGAGCACGCAGTAATTGGAATACTGCTCCAGTTGATACAAGTATATATTATGAATTACTAGGTAGAAAGAAACATCATGCAATGTCTCTAACCATTCATTGGCTCAGGGCACAAAGACTAGATTGAGCAGCAAAGCCACAGCCACTGAGCAGTTTAAAAAAAGATGGTGTAACAGCAGCCAGATGAGCAAAGCAGCCTATGTTTCTACAGGCCTGCCTCCTCAGTGCTCATAATGTCTCTCATAAGCTTCATCTAATTACTCTTCCTTGAGCCCTGTGAGGCAGCAAGGCCCATTATCCTCAATTGTATAGATGTAGAAATAGGTTTAGAGAGGTTAATTGACCCCGTCACCCCCTAATGATTTAAGAATTCAAGAGCAAAACCCAGAAATGTACCCGTTTTTCAACTTCCCGCCACTCCAAGATACTAAAACGTAGCTGAGCGAGGTGTCTCCATCACCAAGTCTCCTTTGGTTGCATTTTGACATGTCGTCGTTCACCTGAACTTAACCTGGCGTGAGCTGCCAAATGGATGTCAGACCTGCCCATCCTGTCCTTTAGGATTGTCACAAGGCTCATGAGAAACTGTATATGTTAATTTTCTTTAAAACTTAGGATGGTATCTTAGCTTTCTGTTGCCATGACAATGGCGGTGGATAGAACCATCTTGTGGAGGAAAGGGTTCATGTGGCCTACGTACCCTGATAACTGTCCACCACAAAACAGGAACTCAAATAGGGCAGGAACTGGAGCAGAAGCCATGGAGGAATGCTGCTTGCTGGCTTGCTCCTCACACAGTTCTCTTTTGCTTTGTTCTTCTACTCAGGACAGTCTTCCCAAGAATGACACCGCGCACAGTGAACTGGGCCCTCCCACAACATTCACTAATTAAAAAGCAAACCAAAACCCGCAAGCCAATCTGATTGAGGCACTTTCTTAACTGAGGTCCACCCCCCACCTCCCCAAATAACTCTGTCTTGGGTCTAGTTGACAAACAAACAACCAGAACAACAGCAAAGTGATCAGGATAAAATGAAACCTATTCCTTTCAGCATTTCTTTAAAATAAATGCTTTTCTATATCCAGAATTTCTGGCAGTTCAGGAAAATAGAGACTTTCCAGGTACATTTTATTTAGTAAATGCTTGATGAACTTGAAAATGACACAAGTTCACAGCCATTGTCTTATCCCTTTATAATCCCTATTAACTTTTTATGTTCAAAAAGAACTTTTATTTTTTAAAAAATACAAGAATGAGCCTTACTTAATCCCTTATTTGGTGCCAAGCACAGGGTATTTTAGTAAATATTTATTGAGTAAAAGATAGAGAGCTTCACTATGTGTTCAGTGGTTGGTATTATAGATGCCATGCATTAGTTAGATTTTTCAGAAGTATCAATATTTATGAAACGTACAAAAGTAAGCATTACTGGCTATTTCAAATAACCAATTCTACCCATTTCTTATTGGATAGTTTATATATTTACATTTTAAATGTCATCCCCTTTCTTGTTGTTTCTCTTCTCTCCCATCACCACCACCTGCTTCTATGAGGATGCTGCCCCTCTAACCCAACCATTCCCACCTCAATGCCCTGGTATTCCCCTACACTGGGGAAAGGAGCCTCCAGAGGACCAAGGGATTCTCCTCCTATTGATGCCAGACAATGCCATCCTCTGCTAGATAAGCAGCTGGAGCCATGGGTCCCTCCATGTGTACTCTTTGGGTGGTGGTTTAGTCCCTGAGAGCTCTGTGGGGTCTGCTTTGTTGATATTGTTGTTCTTCGCATGGAGCTGCAAACCCCTTCAGCTCCTTCAGTCCTTTCTCTAACTCCTCCATTGGCATCTCCATGCTCAGTCTGATAGTTAGCTGAAAGCATCCTCATCTGTATCGGTAAGGCTCTAGCAGAACCTCTCAGGTGACATCTATATCAGGCTCCTGTCATCAAGCACTTCTTGGCATCAATAATAGTGACTGGGTTTGGTGGCTGCATACGGGATACATCCCCAGGTGGGGCAGTCTCTGCTCCACACTTTGTCTCCATGTTTCCTCCCTTGAGTATTTTGTTCCCCTTCTAAGAAGGACTGAAGCATCCACATTTTGATCTTCCTTCTTCATGAGCTTCATGTGGTCTGTGAATTGTATCTTGGGTATTCCAAACTTTGGGGCTAATTCCACTTATCAGTGAGTGCATACCATGTGTGTTTTTTTGTGATTGGGTTACGTCACTCAGGATGATATTTTCCAATTCCATCCATTTGCCTAAAAATTTCATGAAGTCATTGTTTTTAATAGCTGAGTAGTACTCCATTGTGTAGATGTACCACATTTTCTGTATCCATTCCTCTGTTGAAGGGCATCTGAGTTCTTTCCAGCTTCTGGCTATTATAAATAAGGCTGCTATGAACATAGTGGAGCATGTGTCCTTGTTATATGTTGGAGCATCTTTTGGGTATATGCCCAGGAGTGGTATAACTCAGTTCTCAGGTAGTACTATGTCCGATTTTCTGAGGAACCACCAGGTGATTTCCAGAGTGGCTGTACCAGCTTGCAATCCCACCAGCAGTGGAGGAGTGTTTCTTTCTCCACATCCTTGCCAGCATCTGCTGTCATCTGAGTATTTTATCTAAGCCATTCTGACTGGTGTGAGGTGGAATCTCAGGGTTGTTTTGATTTGCATTTTCCTGATGACTAAGGATGTTGAACATTTCTTTAGGTGCTTCACGCCATTCGATATTCCTCAATTGAGAATTCTTTGTTTAGCTCTGTACCCCATTTTTAATAGGACTTTTTGGTTCTCTGCAGTCAAACTTCTTGAGTTCTTTGTATATATTAGATATTAGCCCTTTATCTGATGTAGGATTGGTAAAGATATTTTCCTAATCTGTTGGTTGCCATTTTGTCCTACTGACAGTGTCCTTTGCCTTACAGAAGCTTTGAAATTTTATGAGGTTCCATTTGTCGATTCTTGATCTTAGAGTATAAGCCATTGGTATTGTGTTCAGGAAATTTTCCTCTGTGACTATGAGTTTAAGGCTCTTCCCCACTTTCTCTTCTATTAGTTTCAGTGTATCTGGTTTTACATGGAGGTCCTTGATCTACTTGGACTTGATCTTTGTACAGGGTGATAAGAATGGATCGATCTGCATTCTTCTACATGCTGACCTCCAGTTGAACCAGCACCATTTGTTGAAAATGTTCTCTTTTTTTAATTAGATGGTTTTATCTCCTTTGTCAAAGACCAAGTGACCATAGGTGTGTGGGTTCATTTATGGGTCTTCAATTCTATTCCATTGATCTATCTGCTTGTCTCTGTACCAATACCATGCAGTTTTTAACATGATTGCTCTCAAATTGGAAAAAGAAGAAGTCAAAATATCACTATTTGCAGATGATATGATAGTATATTTAAGTGACCCAAAGAGTTTCACCAGGGAATTCCTACAGCTGATAAACAACTTCAGCAAAGTGGCTACATATAAAATTAATTCAAACAAATCAGTAGCCTTCCTCAACTCCAAGGATAAATAGACTGAGAAAGAAATTAGGGAAATGACGCCCTTCACAATAGTCACAAATAATATAAAATACCTTGGTGTGACTGTAACTAAGCAAGTGAAAGATCTGTATGACAAGAACTTCAAGTTTCTGAAGAAAGAAATCAAAGAAGATCTCAGAAGATGGAAAGATCTCACATGCTCATGGATTGGCAGGATTAATATAGTAAACATGGCCATTTTGCTGATAGCAATTTACAGATTCAATGCAATCCCCAACAAAATCCCAAGTCAATTCTTCACAGAGTTAGAAAGAGCAATTTGCATATTCATTTGGAATAACAAAAAATCTAGGATATCAAAAAGTATTCTCAGCAATAAAAGAACTTCTGGGGAAATCACCATCCCTGACCTGAAGCAGTATTACAGAGCAATACAGAGCAATGAGAGAAAGTTCTACTCATTTTTATAACCCAAGACTATAGGACAGTCCTACCTATCGAAGGTGGAATTCATGTTGACATTAACAGTAGGGGAAAAGCTAACACTTTGGTATATTAATAACATGAAGGCCTATCTTATACTAAACTCATACATCATGCAATATTCTTTTGACCTTTGGAGTTTTAACCAATTATTAATTTATATACATCTCATGGTTGATTGCGGAGTGTTGTACACTGTGCTAAGACTTATACCAGGAATTTCCTTCTTTCAAATAACTCATGATTTATGCAGTATCTTTCAAATATGCACTGTTGGTGATTTTCTTTTTTCTCCATCTTTATTAAATTGGGTATTTCTTATTTATTTATTTATTTGTTTGTTTATTTGTTTATTTATTTATTTATTTTTATTAACTTGAGTATTTCTTATTTACATTTCGAACGTTGTTCCCTTTCCTGGTTTCCGGGCAAACATCCCCCTAATCCCTCCCTCCCCTTCTTTATAGGTGTTCCCCTCCCCACCCTCCCCCCATTGCCGCCCTCCCCCCAAACATCACGTTTACTGGGGGTTCAGTCTTAGCAGGACCAAGGGCTTCCCCTTCCACTGGTGATCTTACTATTCATTGCTACCTATGAGGTCAGAGTCCAGGGTCAGTCCATGTATAGTCTTTAGGTAGTGGCTTAGTCCCTGGAAATTCTAGTTGCTTGGCATTGTTGTTCATAAGGGGTCATGAGCCCCTTCAAGCTCTTCCAGTTCTTTCTCTGATTCCTTCAATGGGGGTCCTGTTCTCAGTTCAGTGGTTTACTACTGGCATTCGCCTCTGTGTTTGCTGTATTCTGGCTGTGTCTCTCAGGAGAGATCTACATCCGGCTCCTGTCGGCCTGCATTTCTTTGCTTCATCCATCTTGTCTAATTGGGTGGCTGTATATGTATGGGCCACATGTGGGGCAGGCTCTGAATGGGTGTTCCTTCAGTCTCTGTTTTAATCTTTGCCTCTCTATTCCCTGCCAAGGATATTCTTGTTCCCCCTTTTAAAGAAGGAGTGAAGCATTCATATTTTGATCATCTGTCTTGAGTTTCATTTGTTCTAGGCATCTAGGGTAATTCAAGCATTTGGGCTAATAGCCACTTATCAATGAGTGCATACCATGTGTGTTTTTCTGTGATTGGGTTACCTCACTCAGGATGATATTTTCCAGTTCCAACCATTTGTCTATGAATTTCATAAAGTCATTGTTTTTGATAGCTGAGTAATATTCCATTGTGTAGATGTACCACATTTTCTGTATCCATTCCTCTGTTGAAGGGCATATGGGTTCTTTCCAGCTTCTGGCTATTATAAATAAGGCTGCTATGAACATAGCGGAGCATGTGTCTTTGTTATATGTTGGGGCATCTTTTGGGTATATGCCCAAGAGAGGTATAGCTGGGTCCTCAGGTAGTTCAATGTCCAATTTTCTGAGGAACCTCCAGACTGATTTCCAGAATGGTTTTACCAGTCTGCAATTCCACCAACAGTGGAGGAGTGTTCCTCTTTCTCCACATCCTCGCCAGCATTTGCTGTCCCCTGAGTTTTTGATCTTAGCCATTCTCACTGGCGTGGGGTGAAATCTCAGGGTTGTTTTGATTTCCATTTCCCTTATGACTAAAGATGTTGAACATTTCTTTAGGTGTTTCTCAGCCATTCGGCATTCCTCAGCTGTGAATTCTTTGTTTAGTTCTGAACCCCATTTTTTAATAGGGTTATTTGTCTCCCTGCGGTCTAACTTCTTGAGTTCTTTGTATATTTTAGATATAAGCCCTCTATCTGTTGTAGGATTGGTAAAGATCTTTTCAAATTGGGTATTTCTTATTTACATTTCAATTGTTATTCCCTTTCCCGGTTTCCAGGCCAACATCCCCCTAGCCCCTCCCCCTCCCTTTCTGTAAGGGTGTTCCCCCCCCATTACTGCCCTCCCCCCAACAATCCTGTTCACTGGGGGTTCAGTCTTGGCAGGACCAAGGGCTTCCCCTTCCACTGGTGCCCTTACTAGGCTATTCATTGCTACCTATGCAGTTGGAGCCCAGGGTCAGTCCATGTATAGTCTTTGGGTAGTGGCTTAGTCCCTGGAAGCTCTGGTTGGTTGGCATTGTTGTTCGTATAGAGTCTTGAGCCCCTTCAAGCTCTTTCAGTCCTTTCTAAGACTCCTTCAACAGGGGTCCCGTTCTCAGTTCAGTGGTTTGCTGCTGTCATTTGCCTATGTATTTGCCATATTCTGGCTGTGTCTCTCAGGAGAGATCTACATCCGGTTCCTGTCAGCCTGCCCTTCTTTGCTTCATCCATCTTATCTAGTTTGGTGGCTGTATATGTATGGGCCACATGTGGGGCAGGCTCTGAATGGGTGTTCCTTCAGTCTCTGTTCTAAATTTTGCCTCCCTATTCCCTCCCAAGGGTATTCTTGTTCCCCTTTTAAAGAAGGGCTGATTTTCTTTATAGAAGTGTTTAAAGTCCTATCAGGTTTTCCCCTAATTTGTCACACTGGGACTTCTGGGTGCCAACACCCTTCCTCAGAGGGCGCGGAACAAGGAGGAGCAGATACATTTTTTTCTCCACCCACTGGAGGGTGGCAGAGCAGCAGACTTCCCTGTCAGGTATAACCTGGTGCGAGATTCCTGTGGAGAGCTCTCTGGTGGAGTGACCATGTCTGTTAAATGATTTGGAAGGTCAGCTTTACATTCTTTACAGTTTTAATTATGTCTTCAAAATGTAATTAAGAGCAAAACTTGTTCAAAAACTACCAGAGTAAAAACTTACATTAAGAAATATACTCCCAAATATACTCCCCAGACCCATTTCCATATTTATATTATTTTACATTCAATTGTATTGAGTATTTCCATTGCTTTTAGATGATGCTTTTTGATCTGCTTGCCTTATTTACTCATGTCCTGAAGTTGTTTAATAAAAAGAACCATCCTGTGTGTGAGCAGTAGACCTATTATCCTGACAAGAGGGCTCTCTGTCTGAAAACTGAAGAAAAAATGTAAACTCCTTCATGAATAACTCACTAGTTTCTAGTCCAAATTTTCTGAGACTTAATTAATCTTTTCTTTGGAATACAGATTAATTTCTGTTCACCTGGAAATATAAAAACTACTGAGTAGGTTAGGGTTCTGACCTGTTTTGAGACAGACACAAAGAAACACAGTGGAAATTTGTGAATTTTGCCAGTACTAGAATATCTATAAATGTCACCAAGCCAGCTTCCCAAATGCTTCCTGGCCAAACAGTGTTAAATGAAAGAAGCTTCATTACAATAAAGATTGACATTTCTGTTTTGAACAGTAGAGTAATTGTGTAGACAGTACGGGAGAGCAACATGCTCTTGAAGTGACTGTGGAAGTGAACAACAATCCTACTAAAGTGAAGGTAGAGCAGAAAGGGAGGATGCTGGGAGAACACTCTGGGTCACATGACGAGCAAGAGATGATGAAGCAGAAGATGGGGAGAGAGATGGAGGAAGCAGGCGTGCGGAAAGCAAAGAAAGATTTGGAAACAGGGAAAGGGCAGTGTGGAGAAAACTAGAGAATGATGGGAGGAGAGGAGAGGAGAAGAGAGGAGAGAGAGAGCGAGAGAGAGCGAGAGAGAGAGCGAGAGAGAGAGCGAGAGAGAGCGAGAGAGAGCGAGAGAGCGAGAGAGCGAGAGAGCGAGAGAGCGAGAGAGAGAGCGAGAGAGAGAGCGAGAGAGAGCGAGAGCGAGCGAGAGCGAGCGAGAGCGAGAGCGAGAGAGAGAGAGAGAGAGAGAGAGAGAGAGAGAGAGAGAGAGAATGAATTAGGAAGGCTCCCCTCCCAGAGCACAGCAAACTATAGTTCATAGACCACCTCCAGCCAACGGCCCGCCTTTGTAAGTGAAGTTTTGATCACACATTGTCTGTGGCTTCTTTCAAAATAAAAGTCACCCAGTTAAGTAATTGTGATGCTGTTGGTCAGTTTACTGAGCAAATACGTTTCCTATCTGACTCTTATGGAAAGGCCCACCATCTAATCTTCTGTAGAGTATGTGCCTGAAATACCTAACCTGGTTGTAACCACAGATTACTGAGCCCTCCTTCCCCACCAGCGTTTTCAATAAATCTGAAGCAGCACTTTTTTTGGGGGTGGGGGAAAACTTTATTGATGCTATTCAAGAGAGTAGGGAGGGTTCCCTAGGCCCTTCCTGTTATTACGGGGTTTGGGATGGAATTATGAGGGAAATGCTCAGTGTTGGGGGCTGAGTTCAGATGGGAACTCCTCAGCAACTGAGGGCTTCTCTCTTGCTCTCAGTATCCTTGCTGGGCTGGGGTGGGTGGTCCAGGGTTTCTTACTCCTTGGAAGCCATGTAGGTCCACCATCCTGTTGCTGTAGCTGTATTCATTATCATACCAGGAAATGAGCTTTACAAAGTTGTCATTGAGAGCAATGCCAGCCCCAGCATCAAAGGTGGAAGAGTGGGAGTTGCTGTTGAAGTTGCAGGAGACAACCTGGTCCTCAGTGTAGCCCAGGATGCCCTTTAGTGGGCCCTTGGATGCCTGAGCAGCACTTCTAAGTCGGGAGCTGAGCTAAGTAATGTCTCTCTTCTCCATGGGGTGAGTTGAACTCTGGGTAGCTTACGCATGCAAAGCAGGTGTCCCAGTCTCTGAAACTTCATTTCTAACTCAGTCCCAGGTGATGCCACCGAGGCTGTGGTCCACCCATTGCTTTAATCTTCATGGTATGTCTCCCGAATAGTGCTCTGAATAAGGATTTTTGTGTAGTGGGAAAGGAAAAGCTGATCTTTCCTGTCAGTGAGCATGGATATATGGACTGGCATCACTACACAAAGTATGTGCTGTTCAAGACCTTAGATCTGAATCTGTTTGTACGGCGAGTTTTACTGGATTTGATTTAGGTTAGATTCATTCCTAAAGCTGTCCTATGGTTGCCTTTGATTCTACTTCCCAAGACAAGTGAAATGTGTTGACATTCCAATGGGGTGGTGTTAGTAATGCGGACGTTCTCCATTCTAAGGAAGTAACTTCTCCCACCCAGGGTTGGTCACTCACTATATATATTGGGGAAACTGAGTGGTGACTTGGGATTTTCATTACTATTCTTTCTCCTCTTCCAAACTGGGTTAGGGACAAATCTGACCTCCAGAAGCTATTCTCCCAGTGATGGGCATGGGTGTTTTCCTGAGTGTGGACTCTTTGGGTATCATGATACCAAGAATCTTGTCCTACTTGATATCCTGAGCCCCTGAGATCTGATTTTACCTGCAAGTTTTGCTGTGGTTTGGTTTACAGTCATGGCTTTCTTCCACTTGTTCCTTAAATCTGAGCTCTGGTCTAGAACATGGCCACCAATTATTAGGATAAACTATGCATGCATCTTAAACGTCTTGTGAAAGAGAGGGAGCTTTTCTTTTTCCCCCCTTCACTCACATTTAGGGATATAAAGGGAAAACATTATTTTAGGATCTGAACACCACAGAGACACCTTTAGAGTAGAATAAGTTCAAGCTAAATTTAGCCACTCCTTAGAGCTCGTGGTTGTCTAGTGACAAGTTGCTCTGAGTCGTTCCTTCCTTGAGCAGATAACTGAGATCAGCAGAAGACAGAAAAATCCATTTTCCTTTCACAAGGAAGCCACAAGAGTTTAATTCTACTTGATTCTCGTTTGTTAGCTCTAGAGAATTCCCATGCTTTGCGGAAAGTTGGTACGGAAGAGAAAAGAAATCTTGGCAGAGAACCTAGGATGAGTGGCAAAATGCATGGTACACGTCTCGAAGAGAACACAGGACACAGGCATGCTCCTGCATCAGTCCCCTCCCTATGACGAATGCACAGACCTTAGTTCAAAGATGACCAAGTGTGGGCTCCAGGCAGAACACGCCCTGTGAAGCACTTGGGCAAAAGGGAACCTATTACTCATTTGCATGGTCCCATTATGACAGCTTAAATATCACTTATCAATAATCTAGGCACAGTGTTATCACCTCTCCCTCTGATACTTCCGGAGCTGGTTGTTGTTGTTTAATCAAGACAGTAAGTAGGTTGGTCCTTTTTTTTTTTTATGACATTGAAGACTATTGTGAGTTTATATTGTTTCAAATTCTTCTCGAGCAATTTGCAAGTTAAAATCAACTCCAGAAAAGGTAAAATTGGATGCAAAACTCCCTCCTTCCCACAGCATCTTTCATTCTTTGCCTCATTTCAGGCCATAGCGTAGCCTTGGTGTACTTCTGTTTGTTAGAGCCCGGCCCCACTCATTCATCCCAGCAGTACTAAGTGATGCAGAGTAATGGAACCTTCTATCATGTTTCTACATCTCTTCATTTACTTCCTTTCCATGTTACTTTGTATCTACATGTTTATGTCTGTGTACCACATGTGTGCAGTGCCTACAGATGCTAAAACAGTGGATCCCCTGGAACTAAAGTTATAGACACTTGTGTGTTTTCTCACAAGTGGGCAGTCTCAGGTCCTCTGGAAGAACAACCAATGCTGCTAACCATTGAGCCATCTCTCCAGTCCCTTATTCTTCCTTCAAGTCAGTGTCTACATGTGCTTGAGATAGAATGGGATAATCTCATTGGCAGGGTCATAATTTAAATGAGCAGCTATAGCAGGCATCTATGTAACAAGACGGATGACCATTCATAGTGAACCTGTACTATAGATGTGTGTTGGTCTTGCATGATGTTCACTCAGGCAGAAGTTTGCTCTAGAAGGGATGGTGAGAAAGGATAAGGGCTGACTTGATTGTTCCCTAATAGCTAGTTCCCCGAAGAAGACACACATAGGAATGGTTGGTCCACTTTATTTTGCCTTTGGGTTTAGCAAAAGGAAGCTTCCTTGTGTCATAAACTGGGCCAGTTTTTGTGGTACTAGTGGGTAATTAGGTGGCCCTAAGTTCTCTTGAATCTCTTCTGAATTTCCAAGCTTTGGAAATTACCAGTATTCATTTTGAAGACAATTGGTGATTGTTTCTGCATTATTCCTTTGTGTAGGCTATAATAAAAATTTTTTCATTAGAAAGTCAGTTGCCTAAAAACAATAGGAACGCATTACTTTACGTCTCTGGAGATCAGAAGTCCCAGAACTGAATCTCGGTGTGCATCACGTAATCACGAACTGATTACGGCATGAGCAGACCTTCATGTCTCTCAGACTTTCTGTGCAAGAATTGGCTTTGTAGCCTTTTCTGACTTCTGTATGAAGCTCACCCCTGGACTAGTAGCTGCCCTCTTCATCTTCAAGGTCAACAACACCATTTTTCCTAAAACCTCTTCCTTTACCTTCTTGCTATTCTTCTGGCTAACATTCTAGGCCCCCTTCCAGTTCTTTCTTTCTACTGGCCTGTCTTTAGGCAATTTAGACCACATCTCTTCACCTCTCCTCTCTTCTCTCATATTAATACATGGTCATGGTGAGCTCACCACTAAGTTTGTCTCTTTCTCTTTAAAATGAAACTAGGCTCGCACTGACTCCCTTTTAAACCAGATTCATGAGGAAATTAAGGTTGTTTTGAGCCTCCAGATTGGAATTTCCCTTGGAGTTATAACATCTGTCTTTTTTTGAAGTTCATTGTCTCCCATCTTTTCCCACAGGACACATCTAGTGTTTTAATATCAAGCCTAAGTGTGAGAAAACCCTCATATTCTACAGCTGGCCAACTGCCTTGCCAGCCAGCACATTGCATAAAGCGGTTGTTAAAGTCGGCCCTTCACCACTGCGGTGCATGAGTAATGCTGGGGAAAAACCTGCATGTTCATTCACACCATTTACTGTTGTTTTTATTATTTTACAGAGTTTGACATTTTATTTTTCAAATGAAATTTGTTTCTATTATTCCTGTGCCCTGCTTCCCAGCCCTTCACTTTTACTTTTGAGTTGCACGTGCCTTTTGCCCCTCCCTCTCAACCAACCTGGTCCACTCTCCTGGTCTCCTGTCTAGTTCCACGGTCTGCACCTGCTCTTCCAACCTCTCATTTACAAACATATATGCATATATCTCGTGTATACTAACATTTGAAGTTAAGATCCCCAGATATAAAAGGCAACATGGGGGTTTTGTTGTTCTGAGAGGAGGCAAGGTCACTTAATGCCAGATTTTCTGGTTCCATTCATTTTCCTGTCAATTTAATTTTTATTAACAGCTGAATACATTCTTTGGTGTCTATAGACCATGTTTTTATTATCCAGTCTCCTGCTGATGGACATCTAGGCTGTTCCATATCATCACTATTATGAATAGTGCATTAATAAGCGTAAATGCACAAGCAGCTCTGTGGTAGGATGATACACAGTGCTTTGAGTACATTCCCAAGAGTACCATGGCTGGGTAATAGTGTACTTCCATTTTTCGCCTTTTGAGGAACCTCTATACCGATGGCCATAGTGTTCACATTAGTTACACACTGATGGTCTAGTGTTCACATTGGTTACACACCCACCAGCAGAGCATGCGCTTTTCTTTCCCACTTACTCAATAGCACTCATTATTTGTTTTCTTGACAGTAGCCATTCTGACTTGGGTAACAAATGGTCACAAAGGGGTTTCAATCTGCATTCCTTAATCATTAAAGGATATTGACTATTAAATATATAATATTAGATACATATACTTATTTAAATATTTGCCAGCCATTTGTGGGCTTCTTAAAGAGTCATCTTTTCATTCGCCATTTGTTGATTGGAAATTTTATGGTTTTGGTGTTTAATTTGTGCAGTCCTTTATATCTCCCATATGTTAGGCCCCTATCTGAGGTGTGGTTAGCAAAAGCTTTTCTCCCGTCTGTACGCTGTCTGTTAACTCTGCTGATATTTTCACTATTGAGTTTTTAAACAAGGGGCAAAAGAACATTTATTTGTAACAGTTAAAATGCCAAAGTGCGAGGAGTCTAAAATATTTCTTAGTCTCTGCAAAGTTGGTTGTATTCATTTGATTACAAAATCAGACATCTATTGTGGGAAAAGCTGATAATACACAGAAAGAAGAAAGGAAATTCACATAAAATGTATCACCCAAATTTAAAAGGCCATATATTTATTTTTTTTATTTTTTTGGTGTGATCTTTCAGGTTTTTAATACAAATGTGCTTATTTATTTTAAAGGATTTGGAATATTCTGTTTTTTAAGTCTGTCCCCTTTGGCATACTTTATAAACTTTCCCTATGTGGATTGGCATGCTCAATGGTTACATAACCTTTTATCACGTGGATTTATAGATTTATTTTTAAACCACACTTAACAAGTGTTCTCATTCAAGCATTATTTTAAGGGGCCGCAGTAACTCAGTGGTTAAAAATACTCACTGTTCTTTGTGAGGGCCTGAATTGCGTTCCCAGCACCCACACTAAGGAACTACGGCTTGGCTCCTGATGCTCTTTTGCTGCAGGTACCTGCATTCATATGCACATCCTGCATCCCAGGATACATCACATAGTCAAAAATAAAAACAACAAAAAATTTTTTAAAGTGTTTCTTTAGAATGAACTCTAGGTAGAAGAGCCCATGGGGCAACCAGCATTTTTTAAGTCCTTTGATTCATTTTAGGAAGTCTAGAAAAATCAGGGTGAAGAAAACCGTCTCTAGACCAGTGTTAGCCTCCATGTGGGACTGATTTTAAGGTCCCAGGCAGTCTTACCCCAAATGCAGTTTTGTAAAATGCAGCTGTTACTACCCTTCTCTCCCTCCCCAGGTGTGTCTGTCACAGTGATGTCATCTTTATTTTTTAATTTCAGGTTACCTCGCACCGCGAAACCTTCCCAGTGCTGGATTCTTCCCATTCCTACAAACCCTCCTCTGTGACACAGACTCTAAGTGTAAAGACACACCCTATGGGCCAAGAGATCTGCTCCGCAGGAAGGGCATTGATGGAACGATATTTAAAGAAAGGTAAGGCATAGGGGTGGGGGTGGGGGCGGGGCTTCTTAGGGACGCCGAGTTTTTCTGAGAGATCAACTGTCTTTCCTTGTGAAACAACCAGTGTATCCATCTGAGAACTATGTGAGTGGATGTAACTGTGAAAGAGTGAGTGTACACTGAAGTCCCAACATTAGGAAAGATTGAACACATTCTATTTATTCTGAGGCAGTTAGCTCCTCAGATTTTCTATCGTAAGATGAATGGCTGAGGTTCTATTTTGCTTCCCTCAGAGATTCTCTGTACCTCCTTACCTTGTCAGTGACACATTGTCCTAAGACACAGTCACAGATATAAAGTAAACAGCAGGGACACATCTCCAGGAAGAATGACACATTTATATTACTATGTGTGGTCCTTCCAGTTATAATGAAAACCAGGAAGTGCATATAAGAAAACCCAAAGGTCTCAAAATGCAAAGTAATAATGTTGACAGTACAGTAATCAGCTGGGGGATGGTGGCACACTCCTTTAGTCCCAGTAGTCAGGAGGCAGAGGCAGGTAGAGCTCTGAGTTCAAGGTCAGCCGGAACCACAAAGCTAGTTCTAGTTCTAGGACAGCCAGGGCTACACAGAGAACTTTGAGTACTCCCTCAAAGTACAGTGATTAAACAATAACCTTTAAATGGGGTTAATTCATGTTCTGTTTTATGGTGAAAGAAACAGCTGAAGAATGAAGATAGACAATAGAGACCAATTACAGCCTTATCATTTACAGCCTCAGCTTCTCCCTGGAAATTGAATCTCAAAGAGATGCCCAGGAGCCCACCAGTCAATAGAACTGCAAACGATATTGTAATTTAAATCAACTGAGATAACAGTTACAGAGATTTTAAAAGGTTCACTGAATAAAAAATTAAGGATAGTTGGTTCTGAAATTTGAATGTTAAATTTCTTAGCATGTAGCACTGTTTCTCCTTTGACTGTATCAGCATCATTTTGGCCATCATCCTACAAGATGACTGATAATTTTAGAAAGATCGACTGCAACCTTTTTAGCATAAACTGTAAACATGTCAAGAATTATCATGAGAAACAATGTGGAACACACAAATGTGGCATTTGGGTTGGTAAATATCGCAGGTTTCGTTGTTTTAGTGAGTTAATCAGGTTAGTGCTTGAAATAACTCTAATATTCTCACTTGTTTATTAATTTATTCAACAAATAATGATGATGATACTCCCATAAGCCAGACACCACACAGAGATAGAAAAGACAAAGTCCTTTTTGTTCCTTGAAAATGCTTAAGAAGATACTTAAGCAATACCTTCTCCACGCTTAAGGAAGAAAAGGAACTCTTCCCATGGATAGAAAGGAAGCCCTGTGAGGGATGGTTGTGAGGGATGGTTGTGAGGGATGGCTGTGAGGGATGGTTGTGAGGGATGGCTGTGAGGGATGATTGTGAGGGATGGTTGTGAGGGATGGTTGTGAGGGACAGTTGTGAGGGATGGCTGTGAGGGATGGCTGTGAGGGATGGCTGTGAGGGATGATTGTGAGGGATGGCTGTGAGGGATGGTTGTGAGGGATGGCTGTGAGGGATGGTTGTGAGGGATGGCTGTGAGGGATGGCTGTGAGGGATGATTGTGAGGGATGGCTGTGAGGGATGGTTGTGAGGGATGGCTGTGAGGGATGGTTGTGAGGGATGGCTGTGAGGGATGGTTGTGAGGGATGGCTGTGAGGGATGGTTGTGAGGGATGGCTGTGAGGGATGGCTGTGAGGGATGGTTGTGAGGGATGGTTGTGAGGGATGGTTGTGAGGGATGGCTGTGAGGGATGGCTGTGAGAGATGGCTGTGAGGGATGGCTGTGAGGGATGGCTGTGAGGGATGGCTGTGAGGGATGGCTGTGAGGGATGGCTGTGAGGGATGGCTGTGAGGGATGGTTGTGAGGGATGGTTGTGAGGGATGGTTGTGAGGGATGGTTGTGAGGGATGGCTGTGAGGGATGGCTGTGAGGGATGGCTGTGAGGGATGGCTGTGAGAGATAGCTGTGAGGGATGGCTGTGAGGGATGGTTGTGAGGGATGGTTGTGAGGGATGGCTGTGAGAAATGGTTGTGAGGGATGGCTGTGAGGGATGGCTGTGAGGGATGGTTGTGAGGGATGGCTGTGAGGGATGGCTGTGAGGGATGATTGTGAGGGATGGCTGTGAGGGATGGTTGTGAGGGACAGTTGTGAGGGATGGCTGTGAGGGATGGTTGTGAGGGATGGCTGTGAGGGATGGTTGTGAGGGATGGTTGTGAGGTGGCTGTGAGGGATGGCTGTGAGGGATGCTTGGTTGGGATTGGTGGCTTTTAACCGGGTCATTAGAGAAAACACTTGGGATATGTACTTACTATTTAGTCATCTATCTGTTTATATGTGTGTGTGTGTGTGTATGTATGTATGTATGTATGTACGTATGTATATAGGTATGTATGTATCCATGTATCCATCCTAATACCTATCCATATATCCATCCATCCATCCATCCTTATATCCATCCATACATCCATACATCTATCTATCTATCTATCTATCTATCTATCTATCTATCTATCTATCTATCTATCTATCTATCTATCTAGCATCTATCTACCTACCTAGCATCTATCTACCTACCTAGCATCTATCTACCTACCTACCTATCTATCATCTATCTATCTATCTATCTATCTATCTATCTATCTATCCATCCATCCATCCATCCATCCATCTATCTATCTATCTATCTATCTATCTATCTATCTATCTATCTATCTAATATGACTTTCTTCTTTATGGCTTTTCTTATCCACAGGGCCCTCATGAAATAATACATTTCCCCCCGAATAGTAATGTTCCTGTGTCCTAGCATAAAGAGTCAAATGCAATTGGTCATGTCTGCTATTTAAAATGACTTTCTAACCTCCAGGTTTTTTATCTAATCCATTGCATATTGCTGCCCATTCAGTACTTTTCTGAACTAACTGGCTTAATTTAGGAAATTATGTACAATAATAAAATTGTACTAATGATACTTCTTGGCATCCTATTAACTTTTATGCAGCCTTGCAGTGAAACTGGCACCTGGTTGCTCAGTGAACTTCTAAATTGCTTCTCTTTGGTGAAGGAAGATTCACCACAGAGCCTCATTAAACACCAAACAGTCTTCCTCTTCTGGTCTTGGAATGAGGGAAGAAACACCTTTGGTGGCATCCAAAGAGCCCTGCAAGGTTGCCTTTAATAGATGTTCTTCTGAAAGATTCTAGAAGATGTTCTTCTGAAAGATCCCATTGCAGTCACTGCAGCCTGGCCAGTGGCCTAGTGTTGTAATGTGATTTTGATTTAGGCACGAGTCTTCTGTTATTAAGTTCATACTTCTCTGATCGTAAGCTTCACAATGAAAGGAAGAAAGACAACACAGCAATGACAACAACAAGATGCTGAACTCAGCGTCTGTGTGGCAGAGGGACGGTTGTATTTATGGCTTTCCTGCTCTCTCGAGCAATGGATGGTCTGACATCGGAGCTTACCTCTGTACCTCTTCCCTATGCAGTGTCTAAAAATACATCACACAGTGGGAACCTCTGACCCATGCCATTGCTCACACAGTCGGTGAAGGGCAGAGATCACCTCCCTCAGAGCTCACAGGGTCATTATGTGGAGAAATGATTCAGCATTCTTGGGGACTCTGGGGAGAGTCCTCTACAGATTTTACCCCTGTTCTTGATCATACTTTCCATGACCCATGGCTTGTGAATTCATGTCCTTGATCCTATTTGAAGGCTCCTGCAGAACTAGAAAAATAGACAATGTAATTTATTCAGGGAATTTGTCTGTGTGTGTATGTATGTGTTAGAAATTATAACACACATAACTGAGTTTTGAAATAAATCTGAAAACAAGATAAGGAGGTTGGTTTGACTGTAGAAATGAAATAGGATGTATATATAGTTCCTATGTTGCTTTAATTTCAAGCTATAGTCATTTTAAGTGGAATTGGTGTTAAAATAAAGGTTAGAATTCATTTCTCTAAGAACAAACTGGAAAGATGCATTATCTGTCACACAGGCCAATTATTCAGCCAGATTGAAAACATTGACTACACAAAATGTGCTACAGACGATGCAAGTTGCTGCAGATGCAGAGATGAATTATGCACACTTCATGCTCAACAAGAATTTAGAACCTCGGAGGAAGAGGTAGAAAGACAAAATAACAGTCAAATGATCACATAATATGCTAAATGTGATGAATATATGTTCTCAGCTCTTACTGAGTCCAGAACATTAGACATAAATGGTGACTCGTCACACAGCTTTCTTAAAATATTGTGGATCTTGCAGTTAGCTATACCATTAGAGTAGAAGTAGATTTAGGTAAGGAGATGGCAGGAAAGTTCACCCAGGGACTACGTTTGAGCGCTGAGGATGCAGCTCAACTCCTGCCTAGTATGTGCTAAGGCCCTTGGCTCAAGCCTTAGTAAGACACACACACACACACACACACACACACACACACACACACACACACACATACATGTGTGCATGTGAAATTGTGTGCTAACAAAGGTTCTGCCACTAAGAATAGAAGTTGTGGTTGTGTTAGAGAGAATAGTAGATGTGTTTAGGATAAACCACAGAAAAAGAATCCTAGAACTTATTGAAAAAAATAGACGAGATGTGGATTAATCAGCCTGGAGAGACAGGAGAATGGATTTTCTTTTAAATTGTGATTTTCATGAATTTTCTCAGTGTTGCCACATCTATTCTGTGTCTGGGTAGAGCATAGGTGCACAGCATCATTAAAAAGGCCACTGGTGCTGCCTCTTCCTCTCTATTGCCTGTGTTCCTAAGACTTCTATAACATGTTTCCTCATACACTCAACATAGGACCTTAAAAAAACTTCTAGACATGTACTTGTTTTAGTTAGATACTATAAACCTGAAGGTCTTCCAATGAATATTAAAGCATAGGTCAACATATTAAGGAATTTATAGATCTTGATCATAACTGGGTGACCTAGATGAGAACGGTTTCAAAAGTAACGGGCAGGTATTATATCTGAAGTGGTGGACGGCCCTTGAAGAATGAAGGTCAGAATAAAACCAGAGAGATAATTAAAGCAATTAAAATTTTCCTGTGAATGGCATTGGCTCAGAGATAGCCCAGAAGGTCAACTGCATCAAGTCAACATGAATGACTCCATGGCCACTACAGTGTCCTGAGTCTCTGTTGTTAAGTCGGTGATGAATGGCAGGAGGAACTGGGATCCGATGAAACCTTACAGCTCATTTTTCTTCCAGATGTCACTACATATGATTCTGATTCTGAGGAGAAGTGAAAAATACTTACAAAATTTTAACTAACCCTTAGAGATAAAAAAAGAATGTCAGGCGCGTCTTTCCAGGATGGACCATATGTCTCTTTCCTAGTAAGAGTGCTTTATATAGACACACTTCACCGAGGCACACAGACGTTACCTATCCAGGTAGTCGCTCTCTCTCACAGGAAGCACCGACATGAGGCACAAGTGCAGAAATCCTATTATGAGGACATATATAGATAAATGTGACATTTCCCAAATGTAGCTGTTGGTAGACATGTCTGAGAAGTCAAATCTATTCTGGGTTAAGTTTTCATCACAACTGAGTGGAAATTTTAATACAAAACATCTTTCTTATTGAGTTCTGCTCCGAAGAGATCTTCATAAATGCCACTGAGCAAAGTCCTCATCTCTGGCATGTTAGAAGAAAGGTCCTCAACTGACTCTGTGGCATGCGTACACACATCTTAGACCAATGAAGGTCCATTAAATAATGCCACAGGCCACTTGCTGATGTGTGTCAGACATTCTTGGCTCACGCCCAAGGATAAATTTTCTCGAATCGGATGGACCTATCTGTCAAATTCAGAAGCTCTCTACATTTTGCACAATGCTTTCAAATATTCCCAGAGATATCCGATACGAAATAGATTTTAGATGAGTTTACTAGCAGCTATTCAGAGCTCCTGAATAGGAACTTTAAGTCTCCTAAGTTGGTGGTGGGGAGTGTGAATGGGCGTGAGCTCTCCACATGTAATCGCGTTCCATGGTCAGACTCCTGCAGCGCTTTCCAGGTTGGGTACAGCAGATACTTGGGACAGATAATTCATTGTTGTGCAGTGTGTTGCAGGGTGTGTAGCATCATCGCCAGCTTCTGCTACTAAGTCCCAAGTGCATCCTGTCTGAGGTAGTGACAAATGACTGTCTCTAGACACTGTATGGTCAAATACCCTCTGAGAGAAGCGAGTAAAGGCATTCTTAGGCATGGCTTAGAGAGCCAATGGATTGTGGGACAATGAAGAAAAAAATCAGGTAACAAGGGTTCAGGTTCAGGTTGTGAGTCTAATGGCTATGCTCTACAAATATGGCCAATGATAGCTCCAATTTAGGAGCCCCATCATATTTTTTATCACCCCCTGTATGTGACCTTGTTTAGCTCCTCCTCCTATGAGCACACCAGAACTCTTGATTTTCCTATTGTTACAGAACAGCAATTTAATACATGTTGGTAAGCTAATGATGAATAAGGATAGGAAGGGGTGCCATTATGTGTTTGTGTCTGTAATGCCACCACTGGGTGTTGCCTTCTGCAGGAAGAGCTGCAGACTTGAACACGCCTATGGTGAGGGGTCCCCACACAGATGCTTAGTTCAAGTTACTTTATGTCCCTTGCATACAGACGAGGAGAACAATATCCGAGATCTTTTAGGAGGAAACAGAACTGAGATTTCTAGTAACCTCTAACTCCAATTAATGTGAGCTATCCAGCAATTCTGTTTCTTTATTAAATCAGCCATTGCATCAAATGGTCCAGTGCTAGGCGGACTGCGTTAGATCTAGAGTGAAGAGGTGAATGACACATGGTGCCTGCTCCCTGGTATCCAAGATGTCACAACCTAAAATGCAGAAGTTACAGCGTTTAAATGGCAGGAGTCAATTATGTGAAGTAACAGAAAGGGCACTCTGCCTCTCCTGATTCTCTAATCATGTTCATTAGGAAACTCAGAGGATGCCACTCAGGATAGCTGGCTTCCTTTTTACCCCTTTTTGTGTTTTATTAGAGGAGTAATAAAATGATCTTTGTTTGACAGAAGTTGTATTTCAACTAATAGTATCGACATGAAATAAAATTGGGGAGATTTTTCCAGAGGACAAACTGAGGTACATACATACAATCTTGAAACCCCAGGATCCCATAGCCCAGCCTCACAAAAGGAAGTGGGCATGGCACACATGTCACTTTCTCATCTAGGGAGGATTCTCCCAGAACTGGAACCTCCATAGCCCCTTGTCTGGAACCAGAAATTCTCTTATGGCAAGGAATGGAAGGAACTGTCCTCTTGGCAGCAGTAGGGTCAGTCAGGGCTGTTAAGTGACAAGCGAAGCTGGGTAGTTTGGCTCTGTGTGGCAGAAGAAGCCTTGCTTTCCTAAGACCACGGTTCTTAACTGCCCACCTCTCTCTCCCTCTTTCCTCCCATTTGTTATTCAGTGTGTTATCCCTTGGCTCTTCTCTGCCATTTTGATCTTCCTCAGGTCTCCTCAGATTGTTTTTGCTGTCCCTGGCCCTTAAAATTTTTATGAAGGCAGGGATTTTTTGTTGTTCATGTTTTGTATTTTTTTTATTTTAAAAATGTGATGATATTCAGTGGTCTTCCTTATAGAGTTACAAGCTGGACTACAAAAAAAAAATAGTCAAGGAAAAAAGTAAACCAAACCCAACTTTCTCCAACTTTCTAACGCTTCTTTTTTTGAGAGAAGGGGAAGGTTCAGGTCAGTTCTTATTTTCATCTGAATGGCTTTTCCATCCAAATAGTCAGCATAAAGAATGTAAAAAGATTTAGGGGAATATAGTCATGGCCATGAATAATTCAAGTGTACATTAAGAATGCAGAACTTTTGGAGCAACCAGTACATTTTAAGGAGAATATTGGAAAAACACTGGGGACTGGAAACAAATGTTACCTCTTCTTACCATTTTTATAAAAAGAAGACACCAAAACAAATCCGCCACTGAACAGAGCTTCCCAATTAGAAATTGCTAAGATCAGCTTTGTAAAGCAGGAGTCGGGCTGAAACGCAATTATAAGTAGAGTTTCTTGCCATCTTTATGTATCTTAATTATGCACTTCATAAACAATTACATACAATTCACCAACTTCCCAGAATTCTGAAAATGATTTCAAGTGAGGGTATTCTGTTTGTGGAGGAGACAAATCTATTTTAAGTGCTTGTTTTTAGTTGTATCGAATTTCAAGAAAATACAATTATTTCCACTTTTGGGATGGGCGATTATGTCTCACTGGTCAAGTTCTGGCCTGGTGCACATGAAGTCCTAAGTTCAATCCTCACTAGTGAAAAAATGGAGGAAAATATGTTTATTTGGTGTGTGCATGTTTGCATTTTAGTACTAGTCATAAACATGGGGAAAGCATTCTTAAAATGGGGGTTACTAAATTTGAGAGAATTCAATAATATTTTCTTCCAAAATCTAGCATGGTTATGTGACATGGAAATAGCTGGCTCCACAATGCAGTTGTAACCACATTGGCATATTTGGTGGGATTTGAAATGTGGCTGAATGCTATCCCTTTATATCCAGTGCCACCCATAAGGGCATCAATCTCAGTATGTTCCTGGCATGTACTGGATACCCACCAAATGTTTATTCTTCTCTTTTTCCTTGAATCTGTCTGTAAGTATTGGTCCCCTTTGAATCAAAACGCCATCCATAATTAAATGCAGTAGACTTTGTTTTTTTAAATTCATGACAAACAAGCAGGCCTTGTTTCTGTCTTCAAAACACGACTCCTGTACTTGGGATCTGTCATCTTGTGAATAAGAAAGAACGCCATAAATATTTTCAGTGTCTGCTTGCAATCCTTTGTACAAGTAAGTTCTTTTTACAAGAATAAAATAATAATGGCTAATTTAAAGTCTTATCTAGTCCACCATCAAGGAATAAAAGTTTACCAGGCAGGAAACCTTATCTGTTCATTGGTACATTGGTTAAGTGACTCCATCCTTTAAGAGTTCTAGAAAATAGGTGAGAAATTTGCAAGTCCTTGGAGCCCCTGAACCTTCTGCATAATACATTGCTTTAGTTAACTGAAATTAATGTGGACAAAGTCAGAGAGTTCTTGCTTTTTCTTCTCTAGTGAAGTTCTGAAAAAGTCATCCAACCCGAAGAGGGACAGCAATTTATCACTCCAGAGCACCCAAGTTCCAGAAAGAAGTCACACATCATTGGGTAAGCCGGCTCTCTCTTGTAAGGCTTTGAATAGACTTTTGGAACAGTCAGCAAAAGGGATACTCTTTAAAAGGTTTCAACCTCAGATTTTCAAATAAAAATGGATTGCTTAGATTGCCCCTACGGGACCCCAAGATTTCCCATGGCTACCTGAGTGTGGCAGTATGATTGTGCAGTTCTTCAGAATAATTAGAAATTAAGTTCCGACTGAAATGCTCTATGGGAAGAAACATCTAGATGTTGAGAATTGCACCAAGTCCCAAAGTTGAATCAGGGTTTCATCTGCATAATAACCAGAACTGGAGTGGATGGAATTTCCAGCAACAAAAATTATTGTCAAACACTTCACCGATTTGTCCAAACTTTCATTTTAACGAGTGAAGATTATGAAGCCCAGTGAGTTTAAGCACAAGGTCATAAGAGCAATAGACATTGGGCAGATGATGTCCAGTGATCTTTGAGCTGTAGGCTTCTTTCTCCCCCTTCATGCCAGGTTTCAAAGTTTTCAGCTTGAGCCTGTTTCTCATAAAGCCAGTACCCTTCAAATATGTGTGGTGTGCCTTGAAGTTCTTCAGTTGCTTTGTAAAAACACAAATTTCTAACATTTTACATAAGTAAACACTAATTAGAACCCCAAACCCTTAACCCAGAGGAGTGTTTACATTCATTTGACAAATAGGAATCAGGGGTGTGTTATCTTCTACTTGGTACCTTAGGGACTTGGCATCTACTATGGAACAGAACAAAGTTCCTGACTTGTTGGAATTTGGCTCTTTGGGGGAAAGAAGGATCATACTAATGGAAGATTTAAACCTATGATAGGCAGTATGCTGGGCAGTTGTCTCGGGAGTTAATGTTGTTACAACTGATCCATGGCTATCTGCTTGAGTAGGTTCAGGCACAGCAGAAGTAATGTCAGCCTCACAGTCTACTAAGCTTTGCTCTGCTCAGTATCTATAGATCGTGCTGCTTCTCCTGGATACCTATCTAATTAATAGATTGCTTGGCTCCAGAGAAATCAGATGGTAAATCATTCAGTCCTGATAGGAACTAAAATGAAGGTCTTCCTGAAATATGTCACTGGTATCTTTAAATGCTGATATTTTCTGTTGTGAAGATAACAAATAATTGTGCCCAAAATTTATAGAGCGTCAACATACTTGCTTTCTGGACATTCATGGTATAAATATGAATCTATACTCTACTTAATTAATGCCCCAAACTCAGAAAACTATACCACACTATAAGGAGTACTAGACAAGGCCACTTTGAGAACCTCAGATAGAATATATTATAGTCTAAACTAATTACTTCGTCCCATCTATTTGGTCTAAAATATCATTCAGGAACCACTTTGGGGAGGAGGGATTTATGATCCTACACAGGTTTCAGCATCCCAATAGGATAATTAAAAAGAAAGACCATTATCACCAGATGTGCACTGGTTGGTCCTTGGAACAGATGTTGGAGATGATGGATCTATGGAGCTGGTCAGAGCACCTCAATCCTCTAAGCTCACACAGAAATGATTCGGTTTATTGGGCAATAACACTGGTGATGAAGTTTAATGGCAGAGGCTGGAATGAATGCAAATACCATCAAAATGTTTGTGGGGAGAAATAGAAGAGCAGACTAAAAACATGACAATTTTATATAGAAAGAAAAACTACCATTTTGCCAGCATGCAATGCTCATGGGTGAGTCATAGGTAAGCACATTCTTGCTGTGGGGCATATGAGGTTACATAGCATAGCTATGAAATCATATGTGACTGTGCCCACTTGCAAGCATATGTGTATGTGTGTATTTAAATTTCTAATATACTCTCTCTTCTATCACAGCCACAATACCTCCTAGACCAAGCTATGATTCGGAAGGAATGGGCACAGAAAATTTCAATGGCAGCCAGTTGCTTACACGAATCCTTGATTTGGAAAAGGTAACTTCATTTATTTCTGCAATGGACAAACATATTTTACATTAATGGAGGGATCTCCCAAGCAGAAAGGGGTTTACAGAACGTCTCCAGTTTAAGTACTGTCTCGGGCAGGTTCTTTTCTTGGGCACTTTTCAATTATAGCTTAATTTTCAGACATTGCAAATTCCTTAAGGCCTTGGGCATTTATTTACTGCCCTGGTAAGTCCCTTAATTGAACTTACAGTTTTGACTTACTAGGAAATAATGTAGTATTTTATGTGATCTTTCAATTTTATGAAGCAAGGAAATAAAATACGAAGCTGTAAAACTCTGCGTTTGATGCCTCATCCACACTAATACCTTTGGACAAATTGGAGCTATGGAAATCTCTCCCCCAAGTAGAAATATTTTTTTCCTTAACACATTTTAGAGAGTTTACCTATGGAGTTTTCTGTTTCCCAAGATCACCTACTTTATGATTCCTCGGATTGAAAGATAATAAACACACTTTAATAAGAGGTGTGAGCTGGCATCTATAACCTCTCTCTCTCTCTCTCTCTCTCTCTCTCTCTCTCTCTCTCTCTCTCTGTATGTGTGTATAGAAAATGGATTTGAATAGTTTTAAAGGGAAACAGTTACTCTGCAGTTAACTACATTCTCAATTTCTTGCTATCTTCCAGCCACCTCAGTTAGCTGCATCATCTTGCTTTTCTCTCCCCACCTTGTCTTCTCTCCCCGTTTCTCTCTCACACACTTTATCCATGTAGTGGGCATTTCTCCCATGTGAATCATAAGACATGCCTCTGACATTTATCCCCATTCCAGTAATCCTAGCCACTACTGCTCACTGTGAGATTATTACTGACTCTCGGGTTACCATTGTATGTAATGGAGGCATCTCATTGAACTGAGTCATGTCCTATCAAACTAAATCATATAAATAAACGGAAAGCACAAAAATATATTCCATGAAAGGACACCATAATCAACAATTATGCTGACCCTTCCTGAGCTGGTTGTGATAGAAGACTTTCTTATTATAGTATATATAGTCTAGACATCATAGTATGTATAGTCTAGACATCATAGTATGTATAGTCTAGACATCATTGTATGTATGTTCTAGACATTGAACATTGATATTCTGTCACATCCATGCTTGCTAAGGCTCCTTTGGTGGCCTGGAGTTCCTCAGCATTCCCAATTAATGCCACTCTAAGTCCTCCCCTCACTGGGTCACAAGAAAAATCCGTAGCATTTCATTCTGCTTTCTTCTTGCTTCCTAGAGGGAGTTTGTATCGGATCAGACAACTTCTGTAGTGCATAGAATAGAAACACTGTTCTCAAAATTACTGCTTTACGGTCTTGGAACTTCCAAGTTCTCTTTTTCATATGGGATGGGAGTTTTGAATTTTGTGAGACAGCACAAAGTCACATATCCCAGAGATATAAGCCCCAAGTGAATTTAGTATGTATGGACACATATTTTTAGAGTACTTGGAACAAGGCAGGGATGTAAGAATTAGGATGACATATCGATGGCTGTGTCAGCAATCTCTCTGATTCCTTTCTTTCTCTTTGCTGCTTTCTGCAACCCTTGCAGGAATGAGTAGAGAAATCACTTTGGGGTGAGTTTATGTGTAATGTTAGATCAGGGCTGTGGATGAATGATCAGAAAACCTAGCACTTGCAATGCCTCCCAGATAAGTGGATTCTGTCTTGTTCCATTATACTTAGAAGTTGAGTTGCTGGAGAACAGAGTATAAATTTTATGATGGAAACTTAAGGGAGAATGAAGTTAGCCATTACCTCACAGGGTCATAGGAGTTGGCTACTGGAAGGAAATCCTTGAGTATTACAATTAAATGCAATTAACATTGCAGATGCATAAACTGTTATGCTGATCAATATCGTGGCTGAAGGAGTGTTTCATCTGTGTTTCTTCTGTACTATGGAAAATATCGCCCAGTTACAATAATTTCATTATGAAAAATTATTTCACATTATTGCTTGTTGTAATTAGGTTGGCTTATCTATTTAAATAACATTTTTATATTTTCCTTTTTTATCTTTCTGCAAGGAAATGCAAGCCATCTGCCCCCTTTTGGAATAAGCACAATTGGTTGTCAGAGTAGATCTGGAAGCATTCTTTTGAGGTCTTCCAAAAATTATGACCAATTTTACAAGAAACAACACAGAGTTAATGCACTTGAGCTTATGCCACACAAAGCCCCCCCGAAAATTGATACGGTTTTTATTCACAAAGACTTTTTTTTATCAGACAACATTGGGTGCTTTTATGTTCTCTGGCAAAACATAAGAAGTAGGTTCAGTTATACAAATGAAATGTGAACCATTTAAATCAAAAGCATGACGAGAATTTATACCTTCCTGTGTGTGCTTCCTCTACAGCTCCACAGAGGCAAAACTGTGTATTATTGTTTCGAAAGGCAGAACTTTAAACCTCGCTGTTGTAAAGATAAGCCAGTGGCCTTAAAGATAAAAATCTTTTCCTATTTATATTTTCTAATATCACTTCCCAATTCTCTTACACACTTCTAGCTCTTGAAGCAAAATTCAACTCCAGAAGACATACGAAGAGAGCTGTGCGAGAGTTACCCTGGGTACACTGCGGACTACGCCTTCTCTTGGGTCACTCTAGGAAAAAATGTTTTCAACAAATTTTGCCTTTCAAACATGACACTTTTAGAGTCTTCTCTCCAGGAACTAAAATATCAGGTCTCTCAGGTGAGTGCATTATATATATATATAATATACATATATATATAATATATATAATATATATAAAATACATGTATAATATATATTATACATATACATATTTGTATATTATATATACATATATTATTTGTATATTATATATACAAATATGTATATGTATAAATACATATTCCTTTGGATCTTCAAACTGACTCACTATGAATTACTAAACATTTCTGTAGTCCATTTGGACTGGGAAATATTGACTAGAATATCTGAGAACTTCAGCATAATTTCTTCCCACATAAACATTTGCACCCGGGATTTGATGTTAAGTACCAGATATTTATCATTAAAATGTGCAGGACTGAAATGATTTGATGTTGATTTGAAATATTTCATATGGTTAATGTACATGCTCCTCAGATGAAATACAGCTTGGCTCCATGTTGAATAATGAGTGTGCTCCCTGAGACCCGGGAGTGTGGTTCCATAGGACAGAATGCAAGTTTAATAATTCAACTATGAGAGTCATATTCTTGTCAGAAGTTAGAAAAATGGGTGATGTCTTTTTATTTTTCTCACGACATCAAATTTCATCTGGCGACTTTTGATGGAATCATTTATCCCTGTTCCTCAATTTTACATGCTGAAGCCAATCCTGTTCAGTGAAATCTGTGTATGCTAGTCTTAAGTTGTGATAGCAAAATCAAGACACCGATAGGCTAAACTTAATGAAATCTATAGGCAACATTCTTCACAAATTTTATAGACAGGAATAAATAAAGAATGCATACTTTAACATTTACCCTTGAGTCTCTAATTATACTGAAAGTAACTTTTAATTTTTTAAAAAATCTATCTTTTAGTAATCTGGTTTCCAAAAGAGCCAGGTTAAAGACACTATTGTATTAGTTCAAATATTATATGAAACTCTCCCATCCTTGAATTGTAAGAGGGATGGTATCTTAGGCAGGGTTTCTATTCCTGCACAAACATCATGACCAAGAAGCGAGTTGGGGAGGAGGTTTATTCAGCTTACACATTCACATTGCTGTTCATCACCAAAGGAAGTCAGGGCTGGAACTCAAGCAGGTCAGGAAGCAGGAGCTGATGCAGAGACCATGGAGGGATGATACTCACTGGCTTGCTTCCCCTGGCTTGCTCTCTTATAGACCCCAAGACTACCAGCCCAGGGACAGCACTGCCCACAATGGGCTGGGTCCTCCCCCACCTTGGTCACCAGTTGAGAAAATGCCTTACAGCTGGGTCTCATGGAGGCATTTCCTCAACTGGGGCTCCTTTCTCTGTGGTAACTCCAGCTAGTGTTGAGTTGACACACAGAACCAGCCAGTACAGATGGAGGTGTAGCTCAGGAAGAGAATGTTTGTCCACAATCCCAGTATCCGAAAACAAAAGCAGAAAACAAACAAGTAAACCAAAACCTTCCACCCTTAAATTCTTCATCAAATAGAGTAGCCTTAGTGGCCAAAATTATTCTGTTCAAAACCAATCAAACTAAGACAGATGGAAGCTTCCTCCTGACTGCTGTGAGTGGGGTGATGGAGAGAATTGCTTTCGCTGAGAACATAATGAAGAAATACTTCTGAAGACACTATCTGGATCATGTGATCCAAAAGCCATAGTTTCCCTGGCTTATTGATACAGTACAGTTATTGATAGTGTGGTGATCAGGTTAGGGGTTCATTATAATTAATGTCCATAGCTTTGCAACAGAATCTGAAAACACTTTATTCTATTGTGTATAGCTCTGATAGTAAGCACTTTGGTAAATATATTTCTACATGAGTATATCTATAAAATATTTCTGGCATTTTCACACGCATTAGTTTATTATTATTATTATTATTATTATTATTATTATTATTAGTAGTAGTAGTAGTAGTAGTAGTAGTAGTAGTAGTAGTAGTAGTAGTACAAGTAGTCCTCTGTCAGATGCAGGGTTGGTCAAGACCTTTTGCCATTCTGTAGACTGCCATTTGTCCTGTTGATGACACACGCATTAGTTTTAATGGATCTCTACCAAAAATAGATAATTTAGTAAAAGATATGGGAATAATATGCCTACAGCTCCCCAGAAATGTTATAAGGAACCCCCCCCCCACTCAGGGTCCTGTGGACACAAAAGAGAATCTGCACATTTGACTTCACAGTGATTGTGGATCATGCATAAGACCTGTACAAGCTCAAGCTAGACCAAATCCCAGCATGGAGAGGAGAGGTGGGCATGAGTCTTAGTGATAGTCAAGGAGGTATTGACAATTGAGGTGCCAGGAGAGGGAGAGTCAGTTTTCTTCGAGTATCGCTCCCGATAAGGTGACCACACTCCAGTGGGAAACTGCTCATCTGAGAATATATAAGCAATAGTTGGACTTGATGGGCAAGAAAAAAGAAAGTACAACACAAAGTTGGGTAGGTAGGGAAGGCGTAGCGGGTTTGGAGTCCCGTATTGGGTGAGTATGGGTCAAGCACACTATATTAAATTCTGAAAGAACTCACAAAATATTAAAAGAAGAAAAGCATTCAGAAGTTAACTTGTTCATTTTCGTTTTAATTAAGTTAGCTTTAGTTTCTTAATATCTAACTTAGAACATTTTATCATGATACAATTTTGTTAATCAAACTTTAAATATGCTAATATCTGGAACTGTACAGGCGAAAACAAATCCAATGATGTTGAGAGATGTTCACAGTTTTTCTGAGAAAGAGATGGCTTCCAACAGAGTGAGGATTTGAAAACAGTGTGAATGTGAACAATCTAGTTTTGTAAAAAAAAAAAAAAAAAACTTTCCCAAGACAGTAAACCGTGCGATTACAAATGCTAACATATTATCCTTTTCCTCTGTGGTTTGGCTTTTGAAGATGTCAAGTGACCCCAACAATCAGAAGAGGGTGTTCCGGGGACTTGTCCAGGTGCTGTCCTTTTTCTCTCAAGTGCAGCAGCAAAGAGAAGTGTGGCAATTTCTGTCCAGCTTACCAGACGTGTTTCAGAATGACACCTCACTGAATAGTATATTTGGCGTTCTTCAAAAGGCAAACAGGTAAGTAAATGGAACGTTAATTGGAATACAATTGCTCACAAAGAAGTCTTTAAAAACTTGTCCCTGTGAGAGTCGCTGTCCAGTAGGTCATTTAAACATTGGGAAAGCAGTTCTTGAGCATCCTGCCTGAGATTTTTAGCAATGGAGGTAAGTGTGTCAGTTGAGTGTAGAAGAAAGACACATTGTGTCTGCTCATCCAGGTCAGCAGGCGTCCATGAGGAAGCCCACCTCAGAACTTTATATCGTTTTGTATCCTGGAGTTTCTGAGGATGAGGCACAGAACAGACCCAGCTTGGATCGGTAACACAGGATCATTCAGGGACAGCATGAGCCCTGTGCACATGTCACTAAGCTAAGTAAGAATAAAATGTCTCAGTGGAGTTTGCTGTGTACCATTCAATATAAGACAGCCCTGTTCGTTTACTCGAGTCACCTAAATGGGATTGACTTCTCTCGCATGGTCTTTCTAAGTCAACAGATGATGTTTTAGTTGGGGTTTCTCTTGCTACGATGAAACACCATGACCAAAAAGCAAGTTGGAGAGAAAAGGGCTTATTCAGACTACACTTTGACATCACCGTTCATCATTGTAAGAAGTCAGGTCAGAAACACAAATGGCGGGCTCCTGGAGGCAGAGTTAACACAGAGGCCATGGGTGGGTGCTGCTTACTTGCTTGCTCTTCATGGTTTGCTCATCCTGCTTTCTTATATAACCCAGGACCACCAGCCCAGGATTGGTAACAACCACAATGGGCTGGGCCCTCCCTCATCAATCACTGAGAAAATGCTTTACAGCTGGATCTCATTTTCTCAAGTGAGGTTCTCCTTTCTTACATGACTTTAACTGTCTGTCAAGTTGACGTAGGACTAGCCAGCACAGGTGGGGATGGCATTGTTTGGCTTATATGGCTACATGGATTTAAATCTTTACTTAATCAGATATGTGGATTGTAAGTTTTTCCTCCCACTATGCTCCTTGCTTTTACAAGAGAGTGGCATTTGACTTTGATCCAATTAAGCAACATTGTTTCCTTAATGATCTGGTAAATTCCTGTTGGTTTGTATATCTGCTATTTTTATTATGGTATCATGATCAGTGAGGGTTCTGAATCCTTGGCATGTGCTAGGGTGACAGAGGAACTGACAACTGAGCCTTAATTTAAAATTTTAAAACTTGTGCTTAATTTAGTTACTAGAAAACTTCTAAATGAGTTTGGAACATCTTGAGTGTGTACTTCTTCAACATTTCTGTAAGTTTGATGGAATTTAAACATAGGGCAAAGCATCCCAATTGAGATTGGCAATAGTCTGGAGCTAGAGAGATGGCTCAGGGGTTGAGGGTACATACTACTCTTGCAGAGGGCCTGAGTTCAACTCCCAGTACCCCAAGAGGTAGTTCACAGCTATGACTCCAATTCCAGATGATCCGACACCTCCCTCTGGTTTCCAGGGACACCTTTACTAATGTGCACATAATACCCTCTGTCACAAATAATTAAAAAATAAATCTTCAAAGGGGAATAGCAAGTTTCAACAGCTATATGTGGCCAGTGCATAACATCTTAAAGTTGATCAGTCTTTAATTATATTAGAAAAAATCAAATTTATCCTTACACTAAGTTATCCCTTTAAGAAATAATTATTTTTAAAATCTAGGGAGATGGCTCAGTGGAAGAAAAATATTTGCTACCCAAGAGTAAAGGCCTGAGTTCAAACCCCTAACATAAATATCTTGAGATGTCTGTGTATATCTATAATTTCAACGGGGGGAGGGAGGAGATAAGTGGATTCCAGGAGTCAGCCTGGATGAATTCAATTCACTAAGACATCTTGTTTCAATGTGATATGGTAGAAATGATGGAGGAAGACATCCTAAAATCTTCTTCTGGTCCCCATTGTTATGTGCTTGGATGTGTGCAATTGCCCACAATTAGTCTCTTTCATACACACCACACTACATACAGAATTATTCTATACTGAAGCAATACCTCCCAACAACAATATGTGTAGGTTTCATCCATCACTGGTTTTAAAAAACATATGCTTTCACTTGAAAATGAAAAAACAATATAATGCAAAGGTTTATGCTAACAGTGAATCTGCACTGAAGTGGCTTCTATGTTGGTATAAAACCCATGTGAAGTTTGAAGGTACAGTACGATAAAAGATTTTAAATATTTTACTACTTTTTATATTGAATACTGGATGCCAAATGAAGAAATTTTATGTTTCAGTTAAATAGAAGTCTGTATTAAAATTAATTTTATTTCCCGTAGCTTTTTGATATACAATTAGAAAACCTAAAAATTCAAGGTCTCAGGTTAATTTTCATTGAAATTCCATTTTAAAGTAAAATTTGTATTTTTATAATACATTTTAATAAATAAGTCTTCATTATTATTACTAAATTGACAATGCCATTAAAGTCACGATTTACTCAAATTACTCATCAAATTATTGTCTCATTGCTTTATTTGACTCTTTGTTGCACACGCTAAAATATCAAGTGGTGCCATAGAAACTTACTTTCTTTTTCCTGTCCTTTTCAATGGTAATCTGTATATTAATGATCTTCCATATCAGATTATGCTGTTAAGATAGCAACAGTAACTAGCAAAAATGGGCATTATCAGAAGGGTCTATGAAAGACTATACTTGATTCCCATCTTTTATGAGGAAAAGGTTAGACTGAGATATGAGTCAGGAACCCTTTAAAAAATCTTTATGAAGAAAGTGACTTGTTTTGAATAATTTCTATTTTATATGATAAATTTAAAAAAAAATCTATGAAATATATCTTGAACTCAATGTATTTCAGAGAGGATGGGAGCCTGCATCACTAGTGTTTGAATTAGCTAAAAATAAATTCAGCTTGCTGACAGTTTATTAATAATATTAATAATAATGATGCTGTTATCAGATTGGTGAGTGTTCAGTCCTTCAGTTTGAAACAATAGATTAAGGTGTTAGGCCAACTAGTGAGATTGGCTGTAAGTTAGCTGAAATCAATACAATGTGCAGCCCATTCAGCCGGTGTCCATGGTTACCAGAGTTCAGAGACGACTCAGAGAACCAGGAGATTCTCAACAGGCCAGAATTATGCTACTGAAGACCCAGTGCAAATGACAAGGTTCTTAGAGCAAATATAAAACTTCCCAATGTTGACCATTACACAGACAAAGCAGAACAAAATACAGCCACACTTCCGTGGCTGAACACTGTAAGCACACGTAGGGTAATAAGTCAGCCATATCTGTGCTTCTGTGCATGAACAGTCTATGTTCTTCCTCCCCACCATGTTGGTGCATTTTTATGCTAAAGGTCATAATATAAACTTTGAAATTAGTCAAACCAGCTCTGCTTATTACTAACCAGGTAACCTTGGTAAGTTATTTAACTTTTCCTCTGTGTCGCTTTGGCTGTCCTGGAACTAACTCTTTGGATCATGAGATCCTCGAACTTATAAAGACTCGCTTGCCTCTGCTTCCCAGGTGCTGGGATTAAAGACATAAGCCACTACTCCCTGGCCAGTTATTTAACTTTTAAAACTGTATCCATCTGAAAAGGCAAGACAAGTCAAATTACCTTCATGGAAGCATTGGAGAACCAAATTTTTAAAATACGTGTAAGCATAATTGATGCATATTTATCTTATATGTATTATATAAGCATGAGTTCATGTTTATACGCATGTTTATATATTAAGCTAGTAGTACCTAAGAGATACTTACAGTTTAGGTTTCATTTATATCTAAGGGACTAAGAGTAAATCGATTCTAGTTAAAAAGATTCCCAAAACACTGTAGAATATGCAGGTTCTCTCCACTCACATACTGGATCTAGTGCTGAAGAAAACTTTCAGCTTCGGGATGAGATACTTGATAGGGAAAAACGAATGGCTAATTTGTGCTGTGTCAGTTCTGCAATGGCAAATGGTTGGCAATGGTCTTTTGTACTCAAAGCACTGGGAACCAACAAGCCTGGGAACCAACAAGCCTGGGAACCAACAAGCCTGGGAACCAACAAGCCTGGGAACCAACAAGACAAGATGGCTCAGGGCTAAAGCTACGTGCTACTAACGTTAAATTGCTGACTCAACTCTGATTGTTGGTACAAATCACTGTATTTGGGAGATTCAGACAGCCTCGCGCAGTAGCTGCATCTCTTTTTAGAAATTCACTAAGGATTATAAAGAGACAAAAGGGTATTTCTTGAATAATTAGTTGTTACTTGGAGATGTGGAAGGAACTCAAGCAAAAAAAAAATTGTGTGTCCCCAGTGTGGACTGCCTGTCTTATTGGTTACATAACTCACAGAAAGGCAATGTGGGGTGTTTGGAAATTAAATTTGAGCTGCATTTGGAGTAGTGCCTGTGGGCCACTTATACAGTGGGACAGAGTACAGTCTTTAATTAGTAAGAGCTTTGCTTTAAAAAAATTATCATTTATTAACAAAATATTCATATATATGACATGCTTATATAATTACTCCTGAAACTAGATCTAAGATTGACTTTTAACAAAAAATAGTGTCTAGTATTTAATTTTTCCTTTAATTAAAAAGGAAATTTTATTTCATCGTGGGCTGCTAAACTCACTTGTTTATAATTCTTAATAGGAAAAATAAAAACAAAATGCCTGACAGAACCTTTGCTTCCTCAGTTCAAGGTCCTTGAGTACAAATCTTTACAATTCTGGAAACATTAAGTTCTCTGTTCTGGTTCAAGAACAGTGTTGGGGGATTTTGTGCATGAATAGACAATGAAGTAATTAAATTACAAAGGCAGCATCTTGTCTTTTATAGGAATCATTTTCTATATTGTAGCCATTTTCTCCTTGAATAACCTTTTGCTTCTGTCTGGGAGCCTTGACGCACAATCTGGTTTGATTTGTTCCTCCACTCATTAGGGTACTGCTGGTAGTGCGGGAGGTTTACCCACGTGTTCAAACTGATGAAGGATTCAGCACCCTCCAGAAGTCTGTTAAGCATCTGCTGAACACTCTGGACTCCCCAACACAAGGTACCGCATTTCCATCCTGCTGTATTAATACAGCATCACCAAGCGCACCAGAAAACCGAAGCAGGGTACAGTTGATATGATCATGTAGGCACAGAATTATTCCTAGATGGGAAATGTACAGAGACGTACAGAGAGGAAGCCATGGCTCCAAAGAAGACAAATTCCTAAAAGTTCTCTTTATGTAAAAATGAGCCCTCTCACTGTACAAAATCATGTTTATGTTTGGAATAGAAAATGAATATCAGATAATACGCATAATGAATAGATTTATATTATCACATTTTGGGACAAAAGCCTAAACCGAATTATAAGGTTTATGTCCTGTTTGTTTGTTTGTTTTGTTTTGTTTTTCTGAGATAGGGTCTCACTATGTAGCTCTGGCTGTCCTGGAAATCACTCTATAGAGCAGGGTGACAGATCACCTGCTTCAGCCTTCAAAGTGCTGGGGTTAAAGGTGAGTGCCACTACGCCTGGCATGCACCCTCATTTCTATGCTCGAATTAAAAAATATTGGAAAGAATGTTCTGATGGTAAAAATACATGCTCATCCAACCTCCTAGAAATGCATGATAGACACCATAGCATAAATTATGTCAGTAAAAGCCAATCAGCCCCAGGAAGACAAAGGGAGCATGTTGCAGAGGTTGAAAATGTCACCTTTGAATACATAGAATGTCATTATCTAGAAACCACATGGAGACGGTTGGGTGGACACACGCAGGCACACACAAAGGTTTAGAGCTGTGAGACACAAATCCCTGCTGCCGAAGCAAACACAGGTTAACATTTACCTCTTCTGAATGAATTCAGAATTATGCTTTCTTGTCTGTGTTTGCCGGCTTTTAAACAAGTAGCCTTCTGCTTTTGGATTCTAAAGTAAGCAGACTGAACTGCGAGCATCAGACAAAAAGCCGACTGTTCCTCGTATTGTCTCAGTCACCTTAGGAAAAGCAGGCATTAGACGCCCAGGAAGAATTCTAAGCGCTGAGTCCGACATACTTGTACACGAGCTTCTGCCAGTAAAGAGACGTTTCCTATCTACAGTTACAGAATTAATGACTCATTTACATGGTTGATTGTTTCTAATGCTAATGTTTTTATGAAAACCAGGAGAGGTTTACTCTCGTAAAAGTCTAGCCTGGAGAACTAAACAGTGTGATAATTATTCCCTTGTGGGCTTTTTTTTTTTTTTTAATATTTGCGTTTTAAAGACTTGAGGACTATGATCACTCTTTTTTCATCTTTAGACTTAAATCATAAATTAATAACAATAAAAGAATATAATTAATAAAAACAACATATAAATAATTAAGTGATCAACTCAAGGCTTTTCTCCCCAGAAGACAAAAGGTTATCTGTGCTTGAGAAGCCAGAAGTAAACAATATTTCTTACTAATGTGACAGCCAAACCCTTTCCTGGTGAATGATGTAATCCAGTTTTCTGTATTTCCATATTTAACAATGGTCAAGATTTATAAACATGACTATGTTAATGACCTAGAAAATGTTAAAACATGCAATTGGATGGTCAAGGTAACAAGGAAATGCAGCCAGAAAAGTTATTTTTATCTGCAAAGTTGGATGTGATTAACTCCTCTTTGTTATTAAATCTAAGCACGTGTGAGGTCATCAGTGAGGGTAGCAGCACTGAGCCAACTCTTTCCCTAGTTGTTAATCCCAGCTCGAACAGAAAGTGCATCACCTTTGAAAGGTTTCCACAGGTATTCCGTGGAACGTCGAATTCAAACCTATAATGTGAATTCATCTACACGAGTGTCCCTGACCACAAGGGCAGATACTTGCCACCTTGGCCAGGTTACCACAGGCTTAGTCTTGATGATTTTTAGCCGTATATTTGAAGGGCATGTACTTGTTCCTTAAGCTTTGTGTTGATGTGAGGCACAGGGATGTTGCTTGTCTTCTGTAGATCTCACGGCAGCACCCTTAAAAATGAAGAAAATAATAGTATCTTCTGTGTCAATGTTAAGTGATTTTATTACTAAAACAATCTGAGGTATTATCCCATTTCATAGCTGGCTCGATATGTGTTGTTCTGCCAGCAAGAGGTCAGTCTGAGAGTAGACTCTGAACCTATCTGTTCACAAAGCCAGGTTCCTTGAGCTCTTTTATAGATGACCCCTTTCATGCATCCTTTCAGACACCCTAGGACACATAGTTTCTCACTGGAACACATCAGTGCCTGCTGCCATCAGACTGCAAAACTTCTAGTCAGCCACAGAAGTTACAGAGTGTAACATGTCAGGCCACAATTCTTCCACCATGACAAGTTTCATAGTGATGCTCCAGTATCCGACACAGTCTGATACACCACACTTCCTGCTACCTACGCCATGGCTCTAATCCAGCCTGAATTTGAAATACACTTAGGGCACCTTCAGAAGCCTCCACATCAGCCAGGAAGACATGGAGATGATATTGTCTCCTCTCTTTGTGGTAAGGTGTCTCAATTCTGTATTCTGCCCCGCCTGGTGTTGCTGGATCCCCGATACTAAGTGCTTCCTTTTATGAAGACTGAGGTTCAGGAGCAGAGGTTTCTTTGGTGACTTGTGAGCATGTGCTCCTTTGCAAAGTCATAAGTCCAGTGAAACAGTGTTTTAATATAGAGTACAGCGTGGGCAAGATTGTTGGAGGGTAGAGCAAGCACTTGTCTTGATAATCTGATGACTTCCCAATGTGTGCTATGGTACATATATGTACCAACGTTCACACACATACTGCATACATGTGCAATAATAATTAAGAAAGTAAATGTTGATTATTGAAGCAGTAATGCTCCCCAGCTTACAGACAGTACAGCACAGGTATCTTTGTACATCCGTGTTTATTCTCATATTATTCATCATACCCACGATATGCAAACAGCCTAGATGTCTGTCAACACTAGGACAGATAAAGGATGCAAAGCATATATGCACAGTGAATTTTCAGGTGTTAAGAACAATAAAATATGAACATTTCAGCAAGATAAATGAAGCAAGGGGACATTATGTTAAGTGAAATAAGCCAGGCTTGGAAAGACAAATACCAGTTTATTCTTATATCTAGAACTCGTATTTAAGTTTAGGTAGATAAACAGGTGATAAACAGGAAGAAAGTTGAAAAGAAGACCATGAAAAGAGAGAAAGAATCTAAAGGGAGTGATGGAAAAAAAAAGAGAGTTGTGGAATGCATGTATCATAGAAGTAGAAGGGTAACTCTTTGGAAGGATAAAGAGGTTGAGCAAACAGGAGAAAGAAGAGAATGGAGCAAGGCAGTGGAGGGCAGGTAAGGACAACACATATATACATACATACACACATAATATATATACACACACATATATACATATACACATACATACACATATACATACAGACACATGCATACATACACACATACACATACATATACACATACATACACATACATATACATAAACACATACATACACATATATAGACACATATATATACATACATACACACATACATCTATTGTATATATGTGTGTGTATATTATATGAAAATGTCACAGGGAGTGGCCAGCATGGTGGCTCAGTGGGTGAGGTACTTGCTGACAAGAACGATGATGTAAGTTCAGTCTGGGATTCACAAGTGGAAGTAGAAATCCAATTCTCCAAGTTGACCTCTGACCTTAACTCATTCTGTAGCATGGCTGAGAAATCAATTAAATAAATAAATATAAATAGGAGAAAAAGGAGAAACATTACAGTGAAATCCATTTCATTATAGGCCACTCCCCCAAAGTAATTATAATTAAAAAAAAACAAACTACCAATGCAGAATGTTACCTAGATGTCTGTGGATACCATTTTATACATGCCTGACCCCCCAAAAAAGTCAAAGAGGTAAAATCTTGCTTTTTAATGGTTTTAATGTTTCCCACCATTTTGGTCTAGTTAGTCTACTGATAAGGATATTTCTTCCAAAGTACTTTACAGCCTCCAGTGGACAGACAGAAAGGTTTCTTTTAAGTTCAGAGTTAAGCCTCACTGATAACATGAAGTTAATTTCTGTTAGTGATTTTCTTTATTGGTTTAATGGAAAAAAGAAACTCCATAACCAAAGGGTATACAAATGCTGACCCAGTTGCTGACAGCCTCACATAGAAGTTCAATGTGAGCAAGACAGACCTTGGCAAAAATGGTTGTGCAAACATTTCCGTTGAAAAATCATAAAACGCAATATATTTCTGTCCTTAATTTTTCAACATATGGGTATCAATGTTATTACTGATACCAATTAGGTGTATTTATTGTGATGTCTTTGTTGCTAGTCTTTTACCTTGATTATACATTTTCTATAAGGAGGGCAATAATATTCAATTGCCCTTTTGATAATTCTCAGAAAATTTCACTCCGCTGAACAGAAAAGCAAAAAAGACCATTCTGACAGTTACTAGAGGCCAAGCCAACTTGGACATGAAGAACAATTCAGAAAGTGGATGGGGACAGGTGTTAAATTCTGGGATATTCTTTTATCTAAATATTTATTTCAATAGAACAGAAAACATTTCAAAAGCATGGGTCTCTGCACAAAGGCAGTTTTAGAAGACTGGAGGGTGCATGACCTAGAAACAATGGAAGAACCATTAAAATGGCTAATTGATATCCTATCGATAACCCATGTTAAAACATGACTGCACCCGAGCATCCTGGCCCACTGAAGTAGCTCGAGAATAGAAGGCTGATACCCTTCCGAAGCGAGGTGGCCCAATGCCCTGGATTTAGTGTTTTCATTTACACCATGACTGCCTAAGGAACTTTTCATTTTCAGTTTCCATGTTGTTTCTACGCCTGCTTTCTCTTTATCATTCAACTTACATAACAAGCAGAATCACTGACTTTTTTATCTTCAGGGGATAAATCTCAGTGGTTACTATGGCTTCATTGCAATCAGTACAGTCGTCCAGCGCGCCCCGCCCCCACTCCGCCCTGGCAACTTCTTGTTTGAGATAACGACTGCACAATCCTGTTTACATTGGCCAGTGCTCGTTCATAGCTGCGTGCAGTGATCACTGCCTGCTCCTTGAAATAAAGTAGATTAGCAGCGAGGGCAAATGCTTCCCAGGTCTACATCTGAATGGCCCAGGTCTGGGTGGGGGAAGGGACGGCAGAGAAAACAACCCTGAGGGTCACATTAGACTGATTTGATCAACAAATTGCTTCGTGCTCAATCTTTGTTACGGTGTTTGAAAGTCACCTATGGAATCAGGTCTCGGGACGAAATAATATGGTCTGATGTATGAACGAAAAACGAATAAACTAGGATTATTTTAATCAAAAGGCCCCATTTCCTACAAACACCTTACATATTTCCAACAAAAAGAAAATGAATAGCATTTGTAAAAACAAAACAAAACAAAACAAAAACTGCACCTTCTTTTTCCACTATTAATTTGACTTATGGTAATTTTTTTGATGAGGAGGAAAGTGTTTTTGAACAAACACGTTCTATATTGACCTGTGTATTATTGCTGTAGGTGACAATTCAACGCATGCGTGGACTGATGATGACGAGCAGACACTGTCCCCAAGCAGTCTGGCTGCACAGTAAGTTGTGTTTCCCGACCGTGGGCTAGCTGGCTGGATAAACCAAGCCTCTCATAAACCTCCTTATCTTATCAGCCCGGAAATCGGTGCTCAATCGAAGGGCATTATCAAATGTAGTAAAGTTGAAACTAATTTGGGCGTATTAATTAACGTGGTTTGGATAACACAGCCTGAGGCGCTCTTTTCCAGTTCTGAGATGTACTCCGCCTTGTCTGGAAGGGTTTCTTTGTGCCTGTGAGCCTCGTGGGCACTTGTTTCTTTCTCTATGAAAAATACATAAGCATCTGTCTTAGACTGTTCAGTTCCTGTAGCAAAATACCACAGACAGGGCAACTGGCAAATGATGGAGACTTAGTTTCCATACTGTAAGCCTGGCATCACAGTGGGAGCAGACTTGGTGTCTGGGAAGAGCCTACTTTCCAGATCATAAAGGGCACCTTCTTTCCAAGGCTGTTTGTATAGGCTACCAGTCCCACCCATAAGAGTTCTGTCCCCAAAGACCCCACCTCCTAAGGTCATTATCATCTTGGCATGTAGAATGTCAGTATAGAGACTTCAACACATTCAGACCAGAGCAACGTCCAGAACTTTTACATTGCTATTTCAATAGCGTTTTAGAGTCAAAATATTCTTAAAGCCTAATCAAGATAATGCAAATTTTGTCTGCTCTCAGGAATGTTGGCGTAGCAGGGGGAAAAAGATTACAAATCATTTAATTTTGGACTTCCCTAGGAAATGACAGCAGTCACCATGGTGTCTAAAGACCACAAACGTGAGCAGTTCTGAAGGAACTCATAATTAGGACAGGGAATGCAAGCAGTTCCCTGATATATCAAACTTAGGTAAATTTAGAGACTAGTTGGTCTCGTGGGTAAAGATTGCTTTGGCTTGATAAATCATGCTATTGTGGTTCTAAGAATTTAGTCACGCCAAAGACATGTTTGCAACTAGTAGAAATCTGCACAATTAAAATCGAAGACTCAAAAGGCAAGGAGACGTTGCTCAATGGTTCTAAAACACAGTTAGGGAAGAGTCAGGATGTCCCACAGCATGGTTGCTTAGTAGACTAAGAGAGCAGTGATGTGCTCAAAAAGGTAAGGAGGGGCTGCAGGAATGGCTCAGCAGTGAAGAACGCTGGCTGCTCTTCCAGAGGACCCAGGTTCCCTTCCCAGCATTCCCATGGCCACTCACATCCAATGTTACTGTCAATCCCAGAGAATCCAACGTCCTCTTATGTTATGCTATGTTTCAGATATCTGGGACTTTTGATATAATCCCTGGATAACCATCATACATAATGATAACTTTAAAATAAAATAAAATAAAAAACCTCTTTAAATTGACACTGTGGATGCTTGGTGCGGATTCGAGAGATTCCTGTCAGAGCCTACAGGCATGCATAGCATTGACAGTCCTCAGCACTTCTGTCTTGCAAATCCCTCAGCTGCTGCTGTCAGTTTATTAGAGGGAATTCAATACCCATAGATGAGTCTTGGGATTGATGAAATTAAGGAGTTTCTTTAGACTCTCTCTCCATTTCCATTTTAAAATGATCACACCACAGCAGTAACGGCACAAGGCAGAAAGGCTTTTGGTTCAGCTTGTGCTAATGACGGCTACTCAATCTCACTCTTTTTCCCACAGCTTTCCATCATTACTCATGTTCTAATGTCGCTTTAAAATTTATGTGTGTGTGCACTCCTGCACTCGTACACACAGATGTGTGTTTATATCCATAACCTGTCTTTTATTGTAAGCACTTTGGTGAAGAAAGGATTTTGTATAAAGAAGTTTAAATTAGTCATTTAAAGGACTCATGGTGTTTAGGCCAAAACAGGGGCATATATATGTCATCTAAATTTTTGAACATATTAAGTCATTTTAAAAGTTGTCATCAGTGCTTTCTACAAAAGTAAGAGGGGGAGGGTTATATGCTTCTTCTGGGTCACTCAAGTTCAGCTATTGTGGGAGGTTAGGCCAACATTTTGCTACTGACACTGCTGCCTGGGAGAACTGGCTCTACATGCAGTGTTATGTATCTTGCAGTGGGAACAGAGAGGGGGAAGGTGCCGGAAGGTTGGATCCATGAGAACCTTCCTACTGGAACCAGTGCACAAAAAGCCATCCTGAGGTGCAGTCATTGGCAGACGGGTTCAATAGCTAATGTCTCTGCAGTTTCCCACGTCTCTTCTACAGATGACTGTATCCACTGAATGCTCACACAAATGTGAATGCTAGAAAGTCTTCTATGGTCAAAAAGGATGGAATATAAATTTAAGTGGGTCATTCCTTCAAGGTGTGCACAGGAAATCTTGAAATCTGTTCTTGTTACTACAAAGGAATGACATAAATGGATAATCTCCCCCCCCCACACAAATAGATATACTCTACAGCAATTTCAATAATTCTGTTGGTCTCTTGTTTGGCATTGTGTTCCTAAATGAATTTTAGTTTATCCTTAGCATCTTTTAACCCATCTCCCAGTTCCATTAATATTGTCTCATGTTCAAAATCAATAGGTCAGGGTCATTTCCTTTCTTCCTCTAGCATCTATCTATCTATCTATCTATCTATCTATCTATCTATCTATCTATCTATCTATCTATCTATCTATCTCTCCCTCCCTCTCTCTCCTTCCTTCTTCCCTTTATTCCTCCCTCACTCCCTTCTTTCCTTCCTTCCTTTCTTCCTTTCTTCCTTTCCTGCCTCATGACCTTGGCTGGCTGATACCATGGATTGAGAGACAGTTCATTAAACTTACCTGCATGCAGGCGTGACTCAGTGTTCTACAGCTAATCTATAATAGGTTGGCATTGTTAGCCATCCTATTCTGTTGGGTTATTATCAGTTACAAGGTGATTTAGTATGGAAATGCAGTTGACAGATGATTCCTTTTATTTGGGCCATACAAACTCATCTAAACCTGCATTCCCTGCCTTTTATTCGTCAATTGATGTTGGCATTGATTACTTTCATGGAGGCTTTGATAAATGATAAATGATAAATGATAAAGCTAAGTGTCGAAAGCTTAGTGATCTAAGGCAAGCAAACATAGTGTTTTCTACAGTCTCTAGACAAGGAAATACCTAAACAAGAGCTTTTAGAATCAGTGCTTTAAAGTAAACATTCGTGATCTATCAGAATGGCTCCATGGGTAAAGGCCTTTGCTGCATGAACTGGTGACCCTAGTCCTGAATTTGCACTTCTTACTCTCCCACAATAAATAAGTGTGTAAAAATTTAAAAGTCTGGGCAGGTAGCTCAATGGTAGAGCCCTTGCCTGGCTTGCAGAAGGCACTGGACTCAATCCCCATCACCAGAAAAGAAATTAAAACGAAAAAAATGTATAAAATGTAAATTAAAATTAAAAGTTAGTCTTATGACCAATAAAGTGTGCTCTTACTGCCAAGTTGGAAACTTTTCCTAGTGTTGGTTTATTTCTTTTTAATGTTCCTTCAGGATCCAGAGTCATTAGCCCACATTTAAACATCCAGAGGCTTCTTTAATATTAGTGCTTTTTTTTACATTACTAGCTGTGTTTGGAGGGGGCTTACCCACTAGCATTTTGATAAAATACAAGTTAATATCTTACAGAACCTGCTATTAGTTATTTTGCCTACTGTTTAGCATAATTCAGGGCATATGTCTTTCAAACGGGCATTAACATTTATTCTGTTTGTCAGTTAAAATGTAACAGCCGCCAGTGATGAAAAAAGCCATGGATTGGAGAGGTAGCCTTATGGTTGAAGTGGCAGGGAATACATCACACACACACACACACACACACACACACACACACACACACACACACACACACGAGCACACATTCAGAGGTGTGCTACCTCTGTACAGCAGGGCTTGGTGAAGGTGGGTACTCAATTTCTCAGGGGGTTTGGTACCCAGGCCAACAAATTACAGTTTAAATGACTGCTTCCATTTTACGAGTCCTAATCATATGTTCTCATCTGATTGACAGGCTCCTGATCCTGGAAAATTTTGAAGATGCCATCTTGAACATATCATCCAGAAGTCCATATTCTCCTTATTTGGCATGCGTAAGGAACATGACTGACAACTTGGCTAAAGGATCACCAGGTGATGCTCTAACTCAGCTCATGTTCTGTTCTAATCGGTTCAGACATCAACTCATCAAAGGAGATTTTTTTAAAAAATATATTCTTTTTCATAGTTACACTTCCATTCTAGCTAAGTGATTTAATATTAAAGTGGAATTGCTAATGTCATTATGCTGACCTCTTGCTGCTACTTGCATTGCACGGTCACCCGAACAAATTCTAGGAGGATGGTTTCCTACTAGATCACGTGATACGGGTTACCTGGACAAACTTCCCAAGAATCCAGAGTCACCAGGAGCTCATGCAGTCCTTCATGACATTCTCCGTGTCCTTAGTGTTCTTAGGTTGTTGAAAAATTAAGATAAAGAATCAAGAATTCCGAAGTTTTTGCATAGTACATGAACAAAGGGGACCCTGTGTCAGACCGCTTCCCGCTTTTACACATTGAACTTTCAATTTTTTAACGTACGTAAGCAAAAATTATAAAGACTGTGACTGGGCTGGAGAGATGGCACAGCTAGGCTAGGATCACAACCAAAACTATAAGACTGCAAACATTTTCCACTGTTCTCACATGCATTCTTTTTTCCTATACCACAAGGTATCAAGCAAACAGTACAACACATATTTTAGCCTGGAGTTTGTTTCCCCAATATTACTAAATTATGGCTGAAAGTACATACTTGGGTACATTGACTATACAGTCTATTTGCCCTAACATATTCCAGCCTAGTGTATCCCAGAGTCAGAAATAAGAAAATTATTTAATTCACAAAGAGCTAATGCTGTGCGGTACTGTACTAGAAACATCTTTTATCTCTAAGCAGCGTTATCTGTGAATATTTTAAGAAATAATGAACTCTATAGTCCACATGGTTCAAGGAAAGGTTAATTTTCACTCATTTTATATTTATATTGAACTACAACATTATTCTAAAGAAATCCTTGCTGATAAGTCTGGAGAAAAGTCCCTTTCCACTGTGCTCCCCAGGTAACCTTGTGATCCTCACAAAGTCATTCTTCCTCCCTCCTCTGCAGACAATCTAAAGTTTCTACAGTCCACAATTCACTTTAGAAAACCTTTCCTTCAAAATGGCTCCTATGAGGATGGCTTCCCTCCATTTCTTGAGATCCTGAAATCCAAGGTAAGTCAAGAAAGGAAACATAAATAACGAAATAGCAATACTTTTGGCGATATGCTAGGAAGATTCAGTTACAATGCCTGATGATTACAGGTGACCTCCTTTCCCCTGCAGCTCTGTTCAGGCCAAAGGGTGACAAAGGTGCTTGATTTTACATAATGTCCTCAATGTCGTCCTCAGCATAAGATGATCTATTAAGAGCCCACTTACAGTGCTCATAAGCATCTATAAACATTTCACAATATAGCTATCTTATTAAGCTTCCTAATTTGGGAGTTCATTGTATTATTATTATTTTTTAATTTCTTGACTTCCATATCTATAAAAGTAGATTTCAAAAGCGAATATCCCAACTTCACGGTGCACAAAGGTCTCAAATCTTAACATATCTGTTTTTCTTGTCATCGTATCGGGCACTAAGAAGTCATATTAAAATGTGTGATGCTGAAGAAGGGAAGGGAAGAATCGAGCCTGTAAATCTCCTAAGCTTGAATCAGATCCTGCTATTTGCCTATCGTTCACACAGTGTACAGATTATCAGGAAATTCATTTTTAAGGCAACTCTATTAAGGTTTGAAAACAGTTTTCCTAGTAAGAACTGCGGTTTAATTAGATCTATGTAGCCTGGGATAAAGTTAAATTAGAAGTGGTTTATTTAGGGCAAGCAAGTGATTTGCTGTGTGGTAAACAAGCCGTAATTAAGCAGGCATGCAAAACATTATGTCCATGTATATTACAGATAAATGTGCTCATTAGACTACCTACCTTTTAGCCCCACTTTTCTACATGAATCAAATTTTCTAATGTACTTAATTTAGTGTTATCTTAATTTATGCAAATGAGAAAGAAGGCATACATTCGCCCAGAATGTTCTTATTCATCTTCCAAGAATCAGTGTAAATGTCACTTCTGCAACACTAGTTTATCTCCTTTCCCCTGTTTTCCAGACAGCTGTGCCCCCTTCATTTATTTTATATGGATACTGAACTCTGATAGCATCTGAACAAAACTCCTCGCTGATAGGTCAGGATAAAAGCCCCTTTCCAGTGGGCTCCCCACGCAACCTTGTGATTCTTACAAAGTCATTTTTCCTCCTTCCTCTGCAGACAATGAAGACCTCTGCAGTCCACAATTTACTTTAGAAAATCTTTTCTTTGAAATGGCTCCTACTAGGACAATTTGCTCTTTTATTTATAAGACAATAATCTCCAACCTCCAAGTTCTTACAATCTTGCCAGGGGAGAAGTCAGGAAGTGAGAGTCACAATTGTAACAGAGTAAGATAAAGGATGTGGTATGTGGACCGACGGGTTTCTGCGTGTAAAGATAGTTATCGAACTCAAGATTATGGGGTACAGAAGTGAAAGGAAGAAACTTGGCCGAGAACATAATACTTACTCTGAGTCTTGAAGGCTGTGTATCATTGGGTCATACTCATGCATTCCAGACTTCGAAACTCAAGTTTGTAAGAAGCCAGAGAGGTATGAGCCTCAAAGACAGATGCAGTTAGCTGGAGTCACAGGAAGGAGAAGGTACCTATGGGAAAGTCAGAAACTGGACTTTAGAGAAAAGCCACGTCCAGGTCCTACAGACATCTGTGAGTTGAGGAGTTTGAGTTCGGCATCAAATATGAAGAAGGCAAATTTTGTATTTTAGAAAGAGATTAAGATTGGGAGAATGTTACATATGCCACGTCTGAAATAATCTAAACAAACAAACAAATGAAAACCCCATGGCCTCTGTGGAGTCAGTGCAGTCAGAGAACAGAAGGGAGAAAGAGCTTCAACTGTGGTTTAGGAGGTCAGCCCAAGGTGAGGCCTGAGGAATCCAGAGGTCTTGGTAACGAGACTTCCAGTCTTTGGAAGGCGGTACCTAGCATCATGGTTTGCTTTGTGGGGGTATCACTTAACTGCAGTAGAAACCCTGGCGAATCCAGGCCTTCTTCATCTCTATAAGCACATATCTCTAAATGAAAGGGATTGAGTCATGAACACATAAGCAAGGTGGGACACCAACAATGGCGCTGTGTTCTCTGAGCTGCTACTCAGCACATGGCTATGAAAGAGTGAAGCCGGGCGCCTATGGTTTTATGGCCATTGCTTCCTGCCATCCTCAGTGTGGCAGCCATTTGAGTACCCAAATTTTACTCATAGAATTCCTTGCAGCAGGTAGATCCTCCAAAACACAAAATGTCTGCCCACTTAGAACACTGCCTTCTATTTCTCAGCCTTCTGCTTACACATCTTGTTTGAGACTGTCTGTGTTCTTTCCTTTCCTTGTCTGTTTTTAATCTCTTCTCCCCTACCCCCCTCTGGTTCTTTTGGTAGAAAGGGACACTTCTTGACTGCATAAAATAAACTTGTTATGTTGGGCAGGAATGCAAACAATATACTATGTTTATTGTAATGACTTCAACATTTTTGAAGTACACACACACACACACACACACACACACACACACACACACACACCACACATTTACTGGCCAAGGGTCAGGAACATCGATTAAAGACTTATCAGTTGATGTCTATAATATTATAGACTCTTCGTGATCATATGAATTAAATTTCTCTTTCATTTGAGAGCTCCTGGACAATGAGGAAGCCTGTCATAGCTAGAAATGGAGTTAGTGAGGAATCGTTACCCAATCATAGGTCTGAACCTCTGCCGATGTCAATGGAGACAGCCTCTGTATAGGGCTTTGGAAAATCGGTAGTCTAAAGTTAGCATATGCTTTGTTTAAAATAACATCTCACTCCATTACCCTGGATGGTCTGAACTTACTGCGTAGCCCATACTGGACTTAACAGTGCAATCCTCCTGCCTCTGCCTCCTGAGTGTTGGGATTAGAAGTGTGTACCACCACATCTTGTTATACTGACAAATGCAGTGAATGTGTGTGTGAGTTGCAGACATGTGTGTCTGTGTCCTCGTGCACTCATGTGCAAACACGCAGAAGCCAAAGCAGGACTTGTGACATCTTCCTCTATCTCTCTCTACCTTGACACTTTGAGTCAAGGTCTCTCATTGAGCTGGAAGCAAGTCAGTGAGATCTTGGTATCTCACCTCCCCATCTCCCCTGCGGCTGTAGGCATGGGTAGGCAGTGAATGTTTGGGATTCAATCTCAGGAACATATTAGAGAGCTTAGATCATTAGAGTTTCAGGATCCTTTCTTCTTGCCAGTTTGGGAGTTTAAGTCATTTTGACGATTTCCATAGAGCAAAAATGCTTAGTCTTTCTAAACACATCAAAAGGCAAAAGCCAATATGCATAACAAGGCAATGCCTGAAAATCAGATCTATCACCATGGAGTTGCTAATGCATGCTCCAGCTTAAAGACTTAAGAAAACATTGATTAAAATTTAATTGTCCTAAATACCATAATATTTAGACCATAACCATTTTTAGCTGTAGGGGTCAGTCAGATTATATGCATTCCTGGTGTTGGGTAACCATTGTTCCAGAATCCCTTTCATCATGCATGTGTAAACATTTTCTATCACTCCACATCTCTCTCTCCTCTCAGCCTCTGGGAATTCTTAGTCCCTCTTTGATTTTCTGAGTTATGAACTTCACTCCTCTAGGTTGCGCATACATTGGAATTACATAGCATTTGAAGTGACTGATTAAATTTAGCATGGTTTCCTCAAGAGTCCCCATGTTACAACAGCGTATCCTTTTCTATTTAAGGATATACATATATGTATGTTTGTATATATATATATATGTGTTTGTATACATATATGTTTATTTATACATACACACACATATAGCACTTTAGACATTGTTTCATTTATATATATAGTCTGGTTATCCATTCATTCTTTGAGTTGTTTCTATTCTTTGGCTATTATCAATAAGGCTTTTGTGCACATTGGTATACAAATATTCTCTCCAAGCACTAGCTTCAATTCCCTGAAGCATAGTCCCAGAAGTGGAATTTGAGCTCATATGCTGACTTTATCTTTGAGTCCTGAGAAAGTGCAATACTGTTTTCCATAGAAGCTGTTCCAGCATCTCGCACTCCTACCAGCAATACACAAAGGTTATAATGCCTGTACGCCCTCATCAACACTTGTTATTTTCTGGTTCTGTTTGCTATATATCACAGTCATCATGATGGATGTGAAGAAGAAAAGGCTTTTTGAAAAAATTCAAGACAAATCTGCCTCCCCTCTGCCCTTACACATAATATAAAATAAAAATTAAATATAAAATTCAAAGTGATTGTGATTTAAACTGTATTTTAAAAAACTACTTGTCTTAGTCAGAGTTTCTATTGCTGCAATGAACACCATGACCAAAAAAGCAAGTTAGAGAGGAAAGGCTTTATTTGGCTTATACTTGCTTATCACAAGTCCATCAAGTCAGGACAGGAACTAAATCAGGGCTGGAACCCAGAAGCAGGAACTGAGGCAGAGGCCATGGAGGGTGCTGCTTACTGGCTTGCTTCCCCTGGCTTGCTCAGCCTGTCTTATAGAACCCAGGACCAACAGCCTAGGGATGACTCCACCCACCATGGGCTGGACCCTTTATCACTGATCAGTAATTGAGAAAATGCATCCCCTCTGTGCAAAACCCCAAAGGGGGTCTGATCCCTTGGAGCTGGAGTCTGCAGGACACTTGGCTTGTTACGTAGGTACTTGGATAGAAACTTCTGTCTTCAAAACTGTGTAGCAATCTCTCTAAACCACTGAGTAATCTCACTATCCCTCTTAATTTTTAAAACTACATTTTAAAAACCTGCAGACCTATGCCACTGATTCTTAGGAAAGAGAAGTACAGAGAGACAGCAAAGGACGCTGCTGTGTCATAAGGCTAAGACCAAACCCTAACTAATGCATAGGTAGAAACATTTTTTACAGGATCAAATTTGGTTACCTATTTTCAACTACTAAATATGCCAAATAACATGACTAATCTATTTTCTCTCCTTTCCCCTTTATGGGAAGCTGTCTCAGCTTCGGAACTTGACGGAACTTCTCTGCGAGTCAGAGACTTTCAGTACGATCGAGAAGTCTTGCCAATTCCCTAATATGAGCTTCAAGAGGCTGTGTGAAGACCATGCCTTTCACGTGCAACTAATTGAAGTGGCAGAGCTGGGCACCGATCTCGCCTCTGGCTTACTGTACCACGACAATATACTATCTGCAAAGCTGAGGGATTTGCTCACTGGAGATCCCAGTAAAATTAATCTCGATATGGACTGGTAAGTTTTCTTTTTCCTTGGAGAAATCCTGTCTCCAAAATTGTTATGCCTAGTTGAATTTATTCCTCTGTTTTGTCCTAGGCTCCTGGAACAGGCGCTGCAAATGAATTACTTGGAAAATATCACACGGCTAATACCAACCGTGGAGGCCATGTTGCACGTCAACACCAGTGCAGATGCTTCTGAGCAACCAGGTGTTTCCCTGCCCGCATTCTAAAGACTCATTAGGACGCAGGTTGCCATCTGCAGTTTGAGAAAAGGCTTTCTCAAAGGCCCCAGGCAAACTTGCTATACTGTCTGCCCTGACAATGAGGAACCCGAAGCTTCCAAAGGCAGCTGCTTGTCCAAAGCAGACACAACAAGCTAGTGGGGACTGAGACCTGAAAGAGTGTTAGAGCAAAAGATTTCCAAAATTTAACAAGTTAGACCAATTTATCTTCTGTTTCTAGATATAGTAAAGTGTATTAGAGAATTGACTGTATGAAGGAGGGTGAAAACTACTCCCTTCTATAAGAAAGATCTGATTTAAAAAAATACTAGAATGGACGCACAGCTGTGTGTGGAAATCTCAATTCAGAAGTTTCTGTTGGTATTCTGAGCATGACAAACCATGCAATACACTTCTTCTTGGCACAATACCTGAATACGGGAAAGAAGGACATTCTGAGGCACAAAACTGGAAGGACATGAAATCTAAAAATGAAGAAGATGTGTTGCATGAGGGTAACTTAGTACAAGAAATCGGAGCTTGAGAGATGGGCTCATAGGTTAAACACGCTGAATTCTCTTGCAGAAGACCCAGGTTCAGCTCCTCGCACCAACACGGCATCTCACAACCATTTATAACTTAAGTCCCTTGATGTACTCCTCTGGACCCTCTGGATACTATACTAGCATGATACACAGACATACATGCAGGCAAAATCCCTATACATATAAATTAAAATTAAATAATCTAAAAATGCTTAAAAGCAAAAGTTGTTTCTAGAACAGAGATTACAATCTTCTAAAAATAAGATAAAAATATTGTTTCCTGTGTCTAAAATGGCCCAAATGTGAAATGATCATAATTGTCATCCTTAAAGAGCTCGAAATTATACATTTTTAATATATAAGGAGTGTGAGATTGTAAAAAACATTTAAACAATAGAGTTCATGGACAAATTAAAGACAAATATCTTGTAGTTGATTTATTAAGTCTATCCTCAAATTGACACCATCATATATGCTCCTAGGTTAAGGAGCCTTTTGAATTTAGGTGATGGTTTAAATCAAATGGAGATGTATTTATTTAGTGGATTATATGGTCAAAGTCTGTGAAGAAAGTCTATTTTCCTTGGATCAACCCTGGGTTGTGGACACCTGAGGAAAATTTACAACCTAGAGCAATCTGTTAGCCCAAGTTAATGGTATCATAGGCACAAGTCTACATCAGACTGACATAGATCTTAAAGTGCCAAAACTTGCCAAACCTGGGAGACATCTACTTCCGGTGAGGCATGTCAGTTCAATACATGTTAATCTAGAAGTTATGTTGGTGTAGCTAAAAACAGTGGCATTAAAACTGATGTGTGACTGTGTGTGTGTGTGTGTGTGTTTTTTTCTTACAGGTCAATTAATAGAAATGTTTAAAAACATAGATTTGCTGAAAGAGGATCTGAGGGCCATAGGGATGTCCAACACAAGTATTGACAAACTGCTGGCCATTCCCATCCCAGACAACAGAGCTGAGGTAAGAGTTCATGGTTGGACTTAAAGGCCATTTGTAGAAGTTTATGTAGCACATAGTATTTTAAGTACTCATCAACAAGACACAGGAAGATGCATGTGATTCTGATTAATTTTCCATGCAAATAGTAAAAGACGTCTTCACCTTAAGTGAAGATTAAAGTATTCTGCACTTGTGTGTGTGTGTGTGTATGAGTACACAAGCCTGTGTGAGTGGTTGTGTGTATGAATATGTATTTTGTGTGTGCATGTGTGCATTTGTGTATGTGCATGTGTGCATATGTATATGTGAGTGTTTGTGTACGTAGGTCTATGTGTGTTTCTCTCTCTCTCTCTCTCTCTCTCTCTCTCTCTCTCTGTGTGTGTGTGTGTGTGTGTGTGTGTGTGTGTGTGTGTGTGTGTAGGCTGGACCTACCACTAAGCTACACGCTCAGCCTTAGAAGAGAAATTCTGAAGCAACGTCGTTAAGTTGCAATGCTTTGTATTTGTCCTTGACTCGCTTTTTTCTGGTTCCACACTTCCCCTCCCCCAACCCCCACAGAATGTTTTCTTAAACTGTCTGAATTTGTATCCACTATTATAATAACATTATCTGATCTCCTACAAGGATATCAAGGTCAAACTTCAAAAACCAAGTTAGGGATAGAGCACAGAGATGTTCACCCTTTGTTATAACAAAACGAAAACTGAATAGTCACGTCTACTTTATTCAAGTCTCAGGGAGAGACTTATTATATACAATAGATGTTGTCATTGGAACTATGGAAAAGTTAGTGGCTATAGCTAAAGTTTTTGGCTGTGAAAATAATGTCATTTTCTTCTTAGCTGATAATATAGTTTTCCACTCAAAATGTTTGTCTTTTATCCCACTTCCAAAGTCATTGTCTGGAAGTGTCATAAAAATTTTCCGAAAGAATTGAACAGCTTATGGTCACATGTGACAGAGCGTGTCATTTCTAAGCACAGCTCAGTTATTAACCAAAACTAGATTAAGTTCCTGGAAGGTTCCCTCTGGAAGATACTTAAGTTGCTGCTGTCACCATGATTAGTTCCCTACCCAAAACTAAAACTGCTCTGCCTTGGCTTTTCTCACCCCCTCCCCCCTCCCCATCCTGCTAGCAAGTGAAACCCACTCACCTGTTCCCTTTGATCTCACCTTTTGCTCTTTTGATTCAAAGCTGTCACCTTTGTGATCAGGTCCTTGGCTTCTGAAGAGCAGGGCTATCTTAGTAAAAGAAGCCTAAGTAGAGAGCGCACAGTCTGATTGGAATTTAAAGAAGGAGAAAAAGTTTTGCAACCTCAATTGTCATTGGCTCTCCTTTTTGTTTCTATCTGGCATCAATAGAAACGACACCTTTTCATTGACCTGTCTTCTCTCACACTTCAGCTGATATACATGGCTATCTAGGGTCTGCAGTTGGTAATTAGTTTGTAGTTCTGGGCTGCCTCCTCCTCCTCCCCCTCCTCCTCCTCCTCCTCCTCCTCCTCTTCCTCCTCTACCTCCTCCTCCTTCTCCTCATTGTCCTCTTCCTCCTCATTGTCCTCCTTTTCCTCATTGTCCTCCTTTTCCTCCTCCTCTACCTCCTCCTCCTCATTGTCCTCCTTCTTCTACTCTACGTCCTCCTCCTCTACCTCCTCCACCTCCTCCTCCTTCTCCTCATAGTCCTCCTCTTCTTCCTCCCTCTCTTCTTCTTCCTCCTCCTCATTGGCCTCCTTTTTCTTCTCCTCATTGTCCTCCTCCTCCTCTAACTCCTCCTTCTCCTCATTGTCCTCCTCTTCTTCCTTCCTCTCCTCCTTCTACTCTACCTCCTCCACCTCCTCTTCCTCCTTCTCCTCATTGTCCTTCTCCTTGTCCTTCTCCTCCCTCCTACTTTTTCTGCTCCTTCCCCATCTCCTTCTCCTCCTCCTTCCCTTCTTTTTTCCCTCCTCCTCCTCTTTAATCCTCTCTGAAGCTATAGAGTAAACAATCATCAAAATGGAATGCAACCCAAATTAAGGAAGAGTAAATGCTTAAAATAAGCATGACTCCTAAGCTGGTCGTCCCCTAGACTGACTGCCAACTGTCTGTCGGTCGGTCTGTCTGTCTGTCTATCTATCTATCTATCTATCTATCTATCTATCTATCTATCCATCCCTCCCTCCATCTACTGTTGTTTTGTACCCAATTGTGCAAGAAAAGCTCTGGTTTTTCTCCCTGAATTTCTACTTGCCTTATTCCCCCCATCATACATCCTGTACTTTCTAGTGAACTATGGGCTTTCTGTAGTTTTATTAATTGTAACTGGTGCCTTATACACCTGGTGAGGTGTATGAGTGATTAAGCATTTGTGGCAAAAAAAAATTTGAGGACTAGATTTGAGTCCCCAGAATCACCTAAACTCGTGGTAGAGTCATAATGTCTTGCCTATAATCCCAGCATCAGAAGGTAAAATCTGGGGAGTCTGAAAACAAGGTGGACAGCAAGAATCGTCATATCTATCGATGAGGTCTGGTTTTGACTGAGAGACCTTGCTTTGTTGAATAAGGTAGAAGAATGAAGGATGATTCCTGACATCCTCGGGCACTTCTGTGCACTCTCACCCTTCCACATCTGTGTCCATACCCATACAAAGAACACACACACAAGCGTACACACCACACCAACATGAAAGTAGATAAAGAGGAAAATATAGTGGTTAATGCTTTTAAAAAGTTATTTTACTCTTAGGGACCACACACACGCGCACGCGCACACACAAGACATGTTCCTTAAAGTGAACAGAGGGTACTCAAATGATTTACAACTAAAATGGTTTTCTTTCTCCTATTTTCAGATAATTTCTCATGTGTTCTGGTTGCACTCATGTGATACAAACGTTACCAACCCCAAACTGGAAGATACCATGAAGGAATTCTGCAAGCTGCCCCTTCCAGAGAGATCACATCAGTCCTACCTCATTGGACTCACCCTTCTGCACTACTTAGACATTTATAATCTCACATACAAGGCAAGTTGCCACTGCTGAATCTGTTTCCGTGCTAGTTTAGGTTAAAACTATTATTCACAGGTGCTTTTTATTTTAGAGCCAAATAAGGCTTCTACCAGAGATCATCTATTACAGATGTGGGCATTGGCTTAACAATGAAATTAGTGACCAAGCTTTATCAATTTTTTTACTTTGTATACCTAAAAACAAAGTAAAAATAACATTACTACCGTAACATAAATCAATAATTATTTCTTATATTTCAATAAGCATTATTTAGTACAATAAAAATAAAGATTGGGAACTGGAGAGATGGCTCAGTGGTTAGAAAAAAATGGCTGCTCTTTCAGAGGACCTGGGTTCATAATCATCTGTAATTCCAATCCCAGGGGGCTGTGATACTATCTTCTGGCTTCTGCAGGCACTGCGTCCTGCTGCATAGACATATTTGCAGGCAAAATACAACCACAAATAAATTAATTAATTAATTAATTAATTAAAATTAGAAGAAAAGGTTGAAATTTTAAAAGAAACATTGTTTTAAAATTGCAAGTAAAAAACACACACTGAGAGGATTTTTTAATGCAAAAATATATATAAAATTCTTTGGGGTGTTTTCAACATGCAAATGTTTGCATTTCCTTCATCAATTTAGTAAGAAACAACCATTATTTCTGGTCGTGGTGAGCAAAACTCTGCTGCAATGAGCAGATGCTCTGGAAGTGTTCATCACCACAGAACTAAGAGAAAAGTATAAGTTGGAAAATGGAAAACGTTTCTGTACCAAAGTCTATACTTGAGTCAAAATTGAATACTGATCACACCCCACCTCCCTCCTCTCCTCCCAGTCCTGCCTTTACAGATTCCTCCCCCTCCATTACCTCCTCTCCTCCTCAGAGATGGGAAAGCTCCCCTTGGGTACCACCCCACCCTGGGACATCCAGTCATAGCAGGACTAAGCACATCCTCTCCCAGTGAAGCCCAGTCAGGCAGCCTTCTGAGGGGAGGGGGATCCAATAGCAGGCAAAAAGCTGAGAAAAAAATGCTGTTTTCCCAGCTTAAATATTAGGAAATGCAGAGGCTGAGGGGATAGAAATGTTTCAGGATTAGTTACGGTTTACCGTGTTCTGCGCATGTGCTTCATCTTAGTCCTGCCCACGCCGTATCCCCCATAGCACTCCTCAACCCCACCCCGACACCTCTCAAGCAGCAGAGTAACCCTATCATCCTGAGTGAGCTAACCCAAACACAGAAAGACATACATGGTATGCACTCACTGATAAGTGGCTATTAGCCCAAATGCTTGAATTACCCTAAATGCCTAGAACAAATGAAACTCAAGACAGATGATCAAAATGTGAATGGTTCACTCCTTCTTTAAAAGGGGAACAAGAATACCCTTGGCAGGGAAGAGAGAGGCAAAGATTAAAACAGAGACTGAAGGAACACCCATTCAGAGTCTGCCCCACATGTGGCCCATGCATATACAGCCATCCAATTAGACAAGATGGATGAAGCAAAGAAGTGCAGACTGACAGGAGCCGGATGTAGATCGCTCCTGAGAGACACAGCCAGAATACAGCAAATACAGAGGCGAATACCAGCAGCAAACCACTGAACTGAGAATAGGACCCCCGTTGAAGGAATCAGAGAAAGAACTGGAAGAGCTTGAAGGGGCTCGAGACCCCATATGTACAACAATGCCAAGCAACCAGAGCTTCCAGGGACTAAGCCACTACCTAAAGACTATACATGGACTGACCCTGGACTCTGACCTCATAGGTAGCAATGAATATCCTAGTAAGAGCACCAGTGGAAGGGGAAGCCCTGGGTCCTGCTAAGACTGAACCCCCAGTGAACTAGACTGTTGGGGGGAGGGGGACAATGGGGGGAGGGTGGGGAGGGGAACACCGATAAGAAAGGAGAGGGGGGAGGGGGATGTTTGCCCGGAAACTGGGAAAGGGAATAACACTCGAAATGTATATAAGAAATACTCAAGTTAATAAAAAAAAAAAAAAGTGTCACTTTATGTCACCGCTCTCCTTACCATTCCCCACCCCCTAGGAAAGCCCCCTGTCCTATCCACACCCTTATGATCTGTACACATTCCCCATTTGGAATCGCTACCTACTGAGCCATCCTTAGGCCCGTGCTTACCACGTGGCAGCGTGGTATCGCCCCAGAGCACAGTTCACAGGATCTAAAGAGCGGGTAGTTCACACTGACCACCTGTAGCACTCACCCTTTCCTTGCACATGCTTCTTCATGGCTGAGATCTTAGCAGAGAGGCACTAGCACAAGCCAATTCCACAGCTGAGAGAAGGAGAAGGAAAGGGGGAGGGGAAGGGGATGGGGGATGGGGAATGGGGACCGGGACGAGGACTGGAACCGGGACAGGGAAAGTTCCAGAGAGAGACAGAGACAGAGACAGAGACAGAGAGAAACCTTTTTGACCTTCCTTTTTGGAAGAGCTTTTCTTCCCCAAAGACCTCACACATCTTTTTGTGTCTGCCCAAAACCTCTTTATTCTTTTTATTCTTATATTGCTTAATTTATTTTTTTTTACTGTTATTACTTTGTATACGTGTAGCCAGGAGCACACTTTTTAAAGCAATAGCATGCACATATGCAAGGCATTACACAATAGATGTTTATCATTCTGACGTTGAAAATAGCTTATTTGGGGACTGGAAGGATGGCTTGGCAGTTAAGACCATATAGTAGTCCCTTATAGAGTAGCATTTCTAGTCCCACTCTGAGATCTCAAGCATCGAGTTTGTGTAGTCTCAAATTAGCCTTTGCCTTTCGTATCAGTTGAACCGATCACATAGTATCTGGTGTGTGTGCCTGGTTTCTTTCACTTAGTACAGTATCTTCAAGTTTGGTATTTGTTGTAACGTGTATAAGCATTTCTTATTCTTTTTCTGATATGTCCATATTATATTGCATTTTAAGGATAAATTTAGGTAGATTGTTCCCACTCCCAACCTGTTGGCTGTTGTTAGCAAAATCCCTACAAATGTTTGCATACCAGCCTTTATGTGGGTTTATGTCTCCCCTCTGCTTGGGTGACCACCTAGAAATGGAGCTGTTGGTTTATTTGGTAAATACCTCCATTTGGCTGATCTGTAGGCTTTCCAAAACATTTCACAAAGAGGCTGTTCTGTTTTATAATCTTACCAGGCATCCACGAGGTTCCGTTGCCTCCATGTAAGCCATTCGTTTCCATTCTCTTTCCATTAGGTGTTTTTCCCAAGGAAAGATCAAAAGCCCATGGAAAGGATGATGGAGCTTTTCATAAAGCTGAGAGAGATCCTCAATCAGTTGGCTTCCGGCACACATCCACTGCTGGACAAAATGAGATCCCTGAGACAAATGCATCTGCCCAGGAATGTTCCATTAACACAGGTAGAAGAGTCGCTCGGTAACGTTCCTCCTGAGAAATCATTCCTGTCAGGATGGCTTTTATTTAAGATTGGGTGCAATACGTTCAGCTACTGATCTAGTGCACAGAAGACAGAGACTCACAGGAAGAGAACCCTCCACTTTAGCCATCTTGCATGTAAACCACTGAGGCTTCTCATTCTCTATTCAGGTTTGCAATTCACACTTTAAAGAAATCAAGGAAACTCTCAGTGCTGCCACTTTTTCGTTCTATGTTGTCTTCTAGAGCACAGGTAGCTCCTGTAACATTAATAACTCTTTGGACATTGTCTCCCAGGCCATGTATAGAAGCACCAGGATGAACACGCCGGCAGGATCTTTCAGTACCATCTCCCAAGCTCTGTGTTCCCAAGGGATCACCACCGAGTACTTAACCTCTATGCTGCCTAGTTCCCAGAAGCCAAAAGGCAACCACACCAAGGATTTTCTCACGTATAAATTAACTAAAGAAGAAATTGCTTCAAAATATGGGATTCCTTTAAATGCTAGTAAGTGTGCCTCAAATTAGGTATGATAATTATTCTTAATGACAAGAGCATTACATGTTCTGTCTCCACTTTTCTTGGTAAATGAAGTATTAATTTTACCTCGGAATAAAAATAGCAAACACTTGTGCAGGACTCACTTCGTGTTCTGCCTGTTAACTCACACCCTCATCACAGCAGCCCCATGAGGTAATGTCTACCCGATTGCATCTTACTGAGGGCGAGTACTCCCAAAGATAACGAACACCTGCCCAAGGTCACTGAACTTGGAGGTCTCAGAGCTATTGAATTGTGTAAACAACAGAATGTAGGGTCATAGATCATTTTGTAAGAGACATGCCCATCATGTATCATTAGGTGACTTGGTCATTATGGGAACATCATAACAACTTAGAATGCCAGCCTCCACATCTCAAGTGATGTTATTCTACAGGACCCATATATATATCCATATCCATATATATATATATATCCATATATATATATATATATATATATATATATATATATATATGCATCCCATCACTGACAACATTGTTGTTGGCCTGCACAGCTCTGTGGGTCTATAGGCTGCAGCATCTGTAGGTCATAACGATGAATTCTTGCCAGTTCATAATGCAAAAGCTTGTTTTAAATTTGCTTGGGTCAATATTTTCCCCTAACTTTCTAGCACTAGACGTTTATGTGGCATCTGGTAGAACTGTGTGTATGCAGCTGAACATAACTGTTTAGCGGCATATCAAAGCCATTCACTTGATCTATAAACTTCGAGATGCAAAATGTGACCCGAGGAACTCTTCCAGGTGATGTATGGATGTTTAGTATAGCAATTGGGTTGGCTCATTCATTCATCTTTTTATTCATTCGATAAAAACTTATGAATGTCTCACATATCTGGCTTCATTCTGGGAGTAGGGTTTTGCGTATTTTTAGAAAATTTAAGTGGTGGTAAAACGCTTGTATTGGAAGCGATTGTGAAATAGGGTTTGAAATCTTTGTATTTCTTCTTGGCAAAATGCCATCATTTATTCTAGGGTGGCTTATCCGCTTACACTTTTGCTCCTAAAGAACAATTGTTACTTTGCTGTCTTACATCAATACCAGATGTTTCATATCTGCTACCAGTGTAGATAGTGCTAAGACATACATTTTAGGCTACATAGTCTGCACCCATTCTCCATGAAGAAGTGAATTTGGAAGGTGTGCCTAGGATGATTGTCTTTCCCCTAAATTACGATGATTGTTGCATATTACTTGTATGTATTAATTGACTGGTGGTTTATTTTGTCTTGTTTTTTTTATTTCCAGCACCATTTTGCTTCTCCCTTTACAAAGACATCATTAACATGCCGGCTGGACCTGTGATTTGGGCCTTCTTGAAACCCATGTTATTGGGAAAGATTTTATATGCGCCATATAACCCAACTACAAAGGCCATTATGGAAAAGGTTTGGCTGATAAACTCAATGTGTGTATGTGGGGTACTGTTTCTGTCTTAACATAGTCAATTCCTAAACTTATTTTAGATGATTCCGGCTTATGTCTTCTCTGCCATCATTATTGTTCATGGTTTTTTTGCTTTGGCCCTAGATAGGTGTGCATGACACTGAATACCAGTGGTGACAGCTCTTGGTGAAATGAACCATATGACATTTGGGGATAAAATTAGATACAGCTAGAACTCAGACTTCTCACTGCATCTAAGAAAGCCAAAAAGTTTTCAATGAGTGTTGAATGTTAGAAACATTTATAAAAATCACACTAGAAAGAGAAAAAGGGTGATTATGTAACTCATTCAAATTAAAATAGCCCGAAAGTATAAGTTCTTGGCTTCGGCTGTGTAGTTTAATATTTCTTATTTTCATCAATGACACATCCTCAGAAGGACAATGTCATCAGGACCTGCACTTACCACTTGCCTCAGTTTATCAAAATAACATTCTGCCACTTTAAAGTTGGCTTTAAGGGTGGGCATGGCACTCCATGGTAGAGTGCTCACCTGACGTCACAGAGCCCTGAGTTCAATCCACAGCACTGAAAAGAAAAGAAAGCCTTAGTGAGGTTGGCTTGGAGACAGCCATGCAGAGCACGCATGGAGCCCCAGTGCCTTGAGGCTGAGACTGGAGACTTTGGAAGGGGACGCCACCTCTCAAAAGAGAAATAGTGGTTTGAATTACACACCAAGTCTTTGAAAACACTAAAGAGTGGAAGAGAACAAAATCTGCCTTAACATTACCCGATCATTAAATCACAGTTGGCGTGAGTCCAGTGTTACTCAGCGACTATGTAAAATGCACAGGCGGTTTCCACTGAGTGCTGCTGCTTTGAATGCTTGTAATTTAACATCTTATTTGTCTTACTGGACGTGAATATCACCTAACTTTGTATAAGTGAGTCACTCTCACTGTCTCCAGTGTGGACCCGCCCTTTTATGCTCGACTCGAATCTCCTCTCTTTTACATGGTAAAAAAAATTCCTTCAACTCAATAGAGCTAGTGAAATTCTTTGCTTTTCAAAGATGTTTAATAACACGAAAATGCATTTATTTAATTCTCACTTGCTGGTCACTCATTTTATCTCCAAGGTACATTTTTAGTTTTGTGCTAATGCAAACATTGTGGCCAAGAGAACACATTGCATACATTTGAACATGTTTTTTTTTTTTTTCCTTCAGTAAGGTTAATGTCTAAGATTGGAGGGTAGGAGAATATTTTATTGCTTTGTTTTATTATTTTATTTTATTGAGATAGGGTCTCGATATGTAGCTTATGCAATCCTTGAGGGTTCAGAATCTTCCTGCCTCAGCCTGCATGTGCTGACGTAGACAGGTACCACCATGCTTGGCTGCACTTTATTTGCTCTTGTCAGAGTGATTTTCTAAATGGCTGTGGTGTACATGTTCCCAGGAACAAGAAGCAGGCACTTATCCTGTTTTCTGTCTTAGAACATTTAAGAAAACTATCCTCCCTATGTGCATGAACTTGGCGCTGCTTAATAGTAAAGTGAAATTTGACTTTGGTAAAAACTAAAACCTGTGAGAACTCTGGGAATACTCCCATTTGATTAGAAATTCATGTAAGACATGAAGCAAACCCTAAATTTCCAAGAATTTTAAATACATGATATTCGTCCTTATAAGATATATCATTTGAACACATAGAAATAATCTGACAATGGTTTTTCTTTTTTCTTTTCTTTTTTTTTTACCAACTCTACCTTTTAATGCTGTTGCTTTTAATATACCAAAAAGTCTTATACTGAAATATGTGAAAAATACAAATTGACCATGTCTCTCTTGTTTCTTCGTTGTTAAGTCCAATGTAACTCTGAGACAGCTGGCGGAATTAAGAGAGAAATCTCAAGAGTGGATGGATAAGTCACCGATCTTCATGAATTCCTTCCACCTGCTAAACCAGACCATCCCAATGCTCCAGGTACTGGATCCCTCTGTCATACGCCTTCCTGGGAACTACAACTCTCTGATGTTTTAATTACCTTGATTATGGGAAGATAGTAACTTAGCATCCATATTCAATAAATCGGAATAGCCGTCTCTCCAGAGAGAGGGTCGGAGACAAGATAGCAGGATTCCCACTCGCATTTGTACCCTAGCCTTCCCTCTTGATGTTCCTGCCTCTCTACTACTCTAGACGTGAGAGCACTTCCACACGGACGTAACTCTAACTGGTGCTATAATTATTTATTAAATGATTATAATTAATATACCACAGACATGCTTAAGTTATGTCTCTTTAAAATTATTCTTTGATAGTTAATGTGTTTAGAAATTCTCAAGTACTAATATTCTAGAAAGCATTCAACACCAGGAGTTCTTTAGTTGAAGCATGTGGCACGGACTGTATACAAGGTACTCTCATGGAGGTAGATGGGTGGGGGCCTTAAATTGAAGTCTTTGTAAAGAAGCAAACGGCAAACCTAGAAAAAAATAATGTTCTAATATATGGCCTCTTTACAAATTTAGTCCTCACTCAGCCACTCTTGGTTTTCACGCCAGAACAGTTGCAGGTTTGACGGTGCAGCCCTGTGCACTTTGGTTTGAAAAGTATGGTTTGGGATTCTGGTAAAAAGAAGCAGGCTCTTCTGAAGATACTGAAGACAGTGTAGGGAAATGTTCCAAGCACAAATGGGACTTCTGACGACTGGAGGCCAAGCAGCAGGGCTAGCCTGTGATCAGCTGGAAAAGAGAATCTGCAGGAATGATAGTATTCAAGATACTCGAGAGGAATCAGTTTGCACTGCAAAGGGATGCCCCCTGTAATCCTGATGAAACCCAGGAATATTTAGGCAAAAATAACATTCCTGTGTTTACCATCATGCCGTGTAAATGAAGCCCAGAATGAATGATTCGTTTCATAAATGCTTGTCAGGACAATTGCACCTGGAAGCTACTTTCTTTGGTTTGTTTTGAGTAACAATCAATACATGGTTACATTTAAGTGTGAATTAGAAAATAAATATAAAAAACATTAATATGTCTAATAACTACAAAATGAAGGGCACTTTTTCATCAAACATGGTCCCCACAATGTACTATTCAGTTTAACAATTAACAAAATAACTATTCTAAGTTCAACTTCTCATTTACAGTGGATCTTTTCTGGCAAGTCTCAGATGGCAATGCGTCGTGAATAGAATTTTATTGCCCTACCTATTCTCCTCAGTGGAAGGTTGCTCTTTTTCTCAAAAAAAAAAAATCCTTTTATCTATGGAGAGGGAACAGTACACACACACACACACACACACACACACACACACACACACACACACACACACAGAGTATTTTATTAAGAAATTTTTGTTGGCTAAAGTACTGAATTACCAAAGGACGTGCTCTGTACACAACAACAGTTCCCCAGTACAGAATTTATTAGAACCTCGGTGACCATCTTCACAGTGGGATTAGCAGCTAGCGGAAATATCTTTACTCCAGAGAAGGATAAATTGCTACTCTCAATTCTCCAGGAAGAACTTACTTCTGTGAATGCACAGCAAGTTTGACACTGGAGGCACTTACAGATGACATGGCATGCTACACAATGGTTCCTCCACAGTGCGGAGGCTCTGGGTTCAATCATTAGCAAACATTCGCGCGTCTGTGCACATGCGCATGCGCACTCGCCAAGACGCTATAGGGAAGATGGACAGAATAGTGCTCACTGTGAGATGTGGTAAAAATCTTCATAGTGTCTGGCTCACAGCGAAAAGAGCTAATGATGGCTAACGTAGTGAAAGCTACGTCCCTTATGTTTGAAAATCGCCACAGAAGCCTTAATATTGTAAATAAATTATTATTTTAAATGATCAGTGTTTCAGTGGATGGGTTGGTTTTATTGGTGTGTTTTTCCATGGCCATATAGCTGTTCCTATTCAATGCAGAACGGTGTTACAATAATGGACACTGACATTTCTGATTAGTCATGTATCCCCCCACTTCACAGAAAGATAACCTGGAGCCAGAGATAGGAGGCCTCGCAGCTGGGGACCAGGAACTAGAATACAAAGCAGCCGTGAGGTCAGACTCTGTGCAGACCTTGTGAATGTCACAAGTTGCCTTTAAAAAAAAAAAAAACCTCTGGAGAATGAAATGCACCCTGAAACACATTATTTATAATGTATGTTTAACTGGAAATAATTTATTAGCACCGGGAAAATTTCTATTTAATTGAATATAATTCTCTGATGTTAAAAAATAATTATGGTCCCCTCAAGGCACTTTTTAGAAATCTGAGTAATTTGTGTTAAAGACAAAAGTTCATTCTTTCAAATCATTGTGCACAAGCCCACAAGTAGGTAGGTACATTAATAACGCCCAGTGGCGTCTGCTTCTTTGTTCAAGGTTGTGTTAAGTCTGACAGTGATTAAACATGCTTTCTTCCCATTTTGAAACTGGTTCCTGTTATTAATTTTTAGAATACTCTACGGAACCCCTTTGTGCAAGTTTTTGTGAAGTTCTCCGTGGGACTCGATGCTGTCGAACTCCTGAAGCAGATAGATGACCTCGGTGAGTCCCACCACGCCGTGTACTCTCAGTCACTCTGTACATCAGAATCAGGGGAAGAAACCCAGAGCCCTGTGTCTGTGAGAAATCGCCCCTTTTCTTCTGTATTCAGCTCTTTGTTATTTATTGGAAGGGAAGCGGGACCCTGGCCACGTCTACCGACATTTTCTGTTAATTAGTAATAGGGATGTGTGAACACTCATGGTTGGTTTCCATGATTTTGCAGCAATGCATGTAATGTGAATGCAACTTTTACTCCAATCACAGAAAGGCAAAAGTAAGAGTAAGGTGGCACATTTTACTCCCTCCCCTTTTCCCTGATCACTCAGTGAGAAGTCAGTCCTCACAAGTGTGAGAACGTGAGATGATTTCTGGCAGCGTTTAACATTTGATCTCCACTGGCCTCATAAGAGAACCTCTGTGAGAACCGAACGGGAACTGGAAAAGACTATAGAGTTAACAAAGGCAAACACTGGAGACTCGAAAGGAAATAAGCCTAAATCAGTATTCAAGGTTCGGTCTTCCTCGCAGGGTCATGTAAAAGGAACAAGCTGCAGAGAATCAAAGGCAGCTGTCTGAACTTACATATTTCCTCTGCCAAGTCCCCACCTTCAACCTAAAGGATGCAAGACATCTAATTCAGGCTGTGTCTGATTCACGGTTGCTATGCAACCCACAAGGATGAGGAAGGGATTGAGAGCATCAGAATTTGGCAGTAGCAGAGCAAATACCCTCCCCCTTCCTAGCACCTCTGGGACCCAAATGACTTAGGTAGTAAACCGGTGGGAAGGAATCATGTCTGTATTTGCATGTGGCTGTATGGCGTATAATTATACCCATTGGATGATAGTCAACCCAATTTGGTTAAAGAAAGGTATTAGGGGATTTATTTTCTGAAAGGAAATGGTAAGTCACCATGTGATAAAAATATCAGGGATAAAGTTCTTAAATAAATATTATCATTCCTAACTTTTAAAATAGATGAGGCTTAGAATTTAAAATCAGATTAAAGTAAGTATAACAGTAAGTCTAACTCACTTGAAGGCCTGCGTTTAATGATCAAACTTGATTACACACACACACACATACACATACACACACATACATATTATACATGTATACATATATATGTTTGTCAATGAGACTTGTATTATAATTATATATGTAAGGAGTATACAGTTAGATCTTGCCCGAGCATTTCCTTAAACCCATGTACCAACAGGCCTGGAGACTCCTTCCTTGTCATTGTTGGTTTCCAGTGTCTGCTGGAGGCCACGGCGTTCTATAACACAGCCATTCCTTACTACCACCCCCACCAACTAAAACCTGTTATGCTAAAATGTACCGAGAAATAGAGTCAGGGAATTGCCCTCTGTGAGAACCAGGACTTACTCTGGATAAGGTAAGGGACCTGTTTAGAAGGATTTATGATAGTCACAGCCCAGTCTTCATAATGATCAAGTTAATAAAAACTTAATTGGTCAAATGATTTGTTAACTCATGATTTTATATTTACCCTTGGTCCCTGCTGCCTTCTTCCCATGGAATCTGACAACTGAAGAACAATTAAATCCTCTTTCTTCCAGTGTAATTACTTACAATTAAATCTTGGTCATATTGTCTAGGTTAATTCAGACATGAATAGAGATGACTCACAAAAGACTGTGTTGTTTATTTAAGACAGTGGTACTGGGAATCAAATCCTGGACCTTGTGCTGCTCCCTCATAAGGCTGCATTCCCTTTCCACCATCATTGCTGGATGCTTTCTCTCACCCCTTCCCCCACCCCAGCCCAGGCATGGCGATATTTCTCCTCCTCCTCCTCTTCTTCCTCCCCCCCCTTCCTCTCTCTGTCCCCTGACCACCACGTAATTTAAAAGTCTCACCTTGAAGTCAGCTGGGGGCAGGGACCCTCAGGTCTGGAAGTGCAGCTTTGGGAGCCAAATTAAGACAAAGCATTAGAACCAATTCCCAACACTAAGGAAGATTTTTTGTTTTGCTTATTTAAGATGGTCATAGTTAGCCCAAAGTGTATTACATATATAATGTATTTATTCTATGTGTGTGGTCTATGCACATAGCATGTTCATGTGTAGGCACATGGAGGTCAGAAGTAGATGTTGGGCGTCCTCTTCAGTATCTCTCCATCCTATTTTCTTGAGACATGGTCTCTCAGTGAAGATGGAGCTTGCCTGTTCAGCTAGACAGGCAGGCTGGCAGGCTCCAGGGATTTGTCTGTTTCTGCTCCCAACCCAACCCTTGTCAATGTAGGCACCGCCACACCTGGCTTTTGCATGGGCGCCAAGCCTCCACATTCAGGGTACCTGTGCTTGCTTGCCAAGTACGTTTTTAAAACCTACTGAGCCATCTCCACAGCAACTATATGCATAATTTTTAAGATGTATTCATCCTTAGTCCTTTGTTATTTAAATAATAACAGAATATACTTTTGCATTATCTTATGTCCCTCTGAACCTGGGTTGGTTGTATTTGTAACTGGCTTAGCATTCTCCTCAAGGAATTTCTGTAGAACTGGACACATTTTCTTCAATATGGAATATTAGATGTTTTTGAAATAAATTCTACAGCATCACCTCATTGTTATAATTTAGTTTAATTGACACCATGTCGCCATTTTTCAAAAAATAAAAATCAGTATTTGTTTTACTACTTTTGAAATAAAGATCGTAATCTCTCTCTCTCTTTCTCTCTCTCTCTCTCTCTCTCTCTCTCTCTCTCTCTCTCTCTCTCTCTCTCTCCTTTAGATGTTCTCAGGCTGAAATTAGAGAACAACATTGACATCATCGATCAGCTGAACACGCTGTCTTCCCTGACAGTGAATATTTCCTCCTGTGTGCTTTACGACCGTATTCAGGCAGCAGACACTGTGGACGAAATGGAGATGATAGCCAAGCAGCTCTACAAGAGTAATGAGCTCTTTGGAAGTAAGTGCTACCCTGTTAGGGGAGGAGTCTCTGTGGACTAAACCATACTGTATTCTTTTCTCCCCTCTTCTGTCCAGAACACAAAAAATAGTCTGAAGCCCGTCGCCCCCTTCTGACATTAGTATAATGAGATCCTTCAACCGACTGCATTGTCCAAGCACAAGAGCCCTTCAACAAATATCTCACTTCACTGAGGAAAACAATTCAGAGTAGAAAGCGTCATGCAATTAAAGGGTGAAGCTAAGGCTAGCCTCGTTATCAGTCAAGATTATCCATTTAAAATATTGCTTGGCAATTTAAATGAGTGGCTTGCGGTGATATATTTACTCTGTCACTTTGTGAGGATATTCTTAACTCCAGCTTTGAACCTTGACGTGGACCCCTCTTAGAAACCATCCGGCTAAACAAAGAGCCTGAACGCACCGTCCCACTGCTAACTCAGTTGTCTGCTCCCTAAGTTACACCCTCTGACCAGTGAGTAACGCTGCCTAGGAAGTAACTTTTGTGCTGCTGTTGCTGTTTTCCTTTTAGGTGTCATTTTTAAGCTTCCATCTAACGGAAGTTCACACAGAGGCTTTGACTCTGAAAGAGTCTCCCTTCCTCCTATCGTGAGATATACCATCCGCATGAGTCTGAAGACGGCGCAGACCACAAGGAGCATAAGAACAAAGATTTGGGCCCCGGGGCCACACAATTCTCCATCACATAACCAGATCTACGGCCGGGCCTTCATTTATTTGCAGGATAGTATTGAAAGAGCCATCATTGAGTTACAAACGGGAAGGAACTCCCAGGAAGTCGCCGTCCAGGTTCAAGCGGTTCCCTATCCCTGCTTCATGAAAGACAAGTGAGTGGGATGGCTAGTGGTCAAACACCCTTTAGAGAACTCCCTTCCTCCTTGACGTGTCCAACAAAGGGAAGACATTCACCACGCCTTTACCATATGTTTAGAGCCGAAAGCAGATTTTGCCTGACTATTTCCTTAAAGAATAGAGGCACCAGGACATTGCATGCTCTGTGAGAGTGAACAAAAGACCTTGTATGTAATGTAAACTCTCTGCAATATACAAAATTCTTCCCAGTATGTTATTTTATTTGATTGACCACTGCACTCTGTCAGTTAAATGGAAGCAGTATCATCGTCCATAGTTTTCAGATAATAAGGAAATTCAATACCTCACTTGACTGAGATGTACACCCATCTGATGACAGTATCTGCATTTTTCCCAGTACTAGACTAAACCTAAAACGCAGCATTATTTGGAAGAAACATTATGAGAGCATTGTCATTAACTAATGGGAGCCCTTACCTAATTGTCTATCCAGAAACTGACTTAAGAATAAACCTGGTCTGAGGCAAAATTCATTGAACAAATGTTCTATTACAAACATCTCCCCCAGGAAGCAAATTATATGCTAGTTTCCCATCTCTTCAGTAGTGATACACTTCTGCACAGTACCGTGATATCAAGTGATAGTGACCTCATGGTCCATTAATATTTGCCTTTTTCTCGAGTGTGTAAGAATGGTCTTGGGACCTTTCTCTACATAAAGACTTCTGGGCAGCCCAAGAGGCTAAAGAGATTGATGTGGAACTTCACAAAGAGCATCCACCTTTGCCTCTGCCCATTAAAGGGTTGTGATTGTCAGAGCCATGCCTTCCTGGTTATTACCACCACCAGCTCCAGGGAAATTGTTCAAAAGCAAACTCCTGGCCTGTGCGTACGTAGTAAGTGAGCAGGTTTTTTAGGAAGGTTTAAGTGTTTCTGCTCTATGGTCTTCTCAGAGAAACATCAAATAACACCAAAGCGTTATGACCAACTGCTCGGAAATACATGTAGGGTTGATGGACTTTCCAAGGTCCCTCTAGTACAACATACTGCCAATACATATACATATACATATACATATACATATACATATACATATACATATACATATACATATACATATACACATACACATACACATACACATACACATACACATACACATACATATACATATACATATATATATGGAAAGGGAGGGAGAGAGAGAGAGACAGAGAGAGAGAGAGAGAGAGAGAGAGAGAGAGACATTTCAACACCATTTGAAATGCCTTTAAAGAATCTGACTTCTTTGGATTTTAAATAAAATATTCTGGATTTCATATCATTTGATTCAGGAACTTTTAGTTTAATTATAATTACAAACTTCCTTAAAGATTAATACAGTCACTCCGGACACTGTCACTTTTAGATTGGATTGCCAATCATCTAATTTTGAATCTGCCATTCGGATAAGAAAAGTTTTGAGTGTTGTAATTATAGCTGAATAATGATTTTCCCAACCAGGACATACTCAAGTGTAATTTAAACAAAGTGACAATTTTTCTCTATCTCCCCCCAGAGCTATGTCTTCACTCTTGTACTACCCCCCAAAAAAAAGAGATAGCCACTGTTAAATCAGCTTCCTACTTCATAAATGGTGAGGCTGTGTTAACAGTTACTCTGAGCTCCCTAATGGGAATGTAATTCCGCACACGGGGGTGTTCACTTCTTGCACGCTGCAGTCTGTAAGGCGGCACTTATTTTGATGACTGGATCTTCTCTTCTGTTTCACAGCTTCCTCACCAGTGTCTCCTATTCCCTTCCGATTGTGCTTATGGTCGCCTGGGTTGTATTCATAGCTGCCTTTGTTAAAAAGCTCGTCTATGAGAAGGACCTTCGGCTCCACGAGGTATGTTGAGAATCTTCTCCTGTTGGGAATATGTCCTAGTCATAGAACAGCTAATTGCTGTGACTTTTATCATGCCTATTCAGACTCAGACAGCATAGCCCACATTCTTGCAAATGAGAAAGGCAAACATTTTACAGATCACAGGCAGTCCTTACTTGGTTTTCTCAAAAAAGCAACACAAAAGGCATTTAATGAGTCCTTCTGAGAAGTCAAAATCAGAATAATATTGAATAAAATAAAATATAGTTATGCACCTCACAATAATTTTTCCAGAGTAAATTACCTATAAGATATAGGCTCTAATGAAGTTTAAATACTACCGACACTATCGAGGAAGAATGACGGCTGGAAGGGCAACCAAGCAAGCCCCTAGTAGGTACAGACACAGATGTGGATGCAGGCATGAGGTAAATTTTGCTTTTAAAGAATAAATTCCCTTTCCAGTATACCTTGCGTCTCCTTTATCTTTCAGTTACAATTTGCTAAATGTCTCATAAATTGATTTAAGCCTCACTGTCTTCTGGTCTGAATGCCATGATTTTCTAATAACCATCTAAAAGCCTGATTCACACCTCAAACTTTAATTGGGTTGCATGGTCTTTTCTATCTTCTATGTCTCAGGTTCCTGAGCCTCAAAAGTGGGTCTTTAAAGATTAAAGGGCGACTTTGAAGTAGAAAACTGTGGTAGACACTGAGCTGTTTTCTACTTCAAAACAGATACCTACCTGAAATATGATACTCGTGATAAAAACAACAAACGCGCTTGTGCATGTGTGTCAGTGCGTACTCGTGTACACATCTGCATATGTCACGCTCACCACATTGTTTTACGGGAGGACATAATGCTGTTTGAATGCATCCGTTGTATGTCCCCGGAAATGTTGGAGCATAATGCAGTCCTCTCTCAGCAGAAGAGATGAAAGGCGTATTTTTAACAGTGAACTATTTCTATGTGTTAGTTCTGTGCCTTCACTTAGGAGGCATCCACTTTCAAGTTCTAACCACATGACAACAGGGTCAAAGTTACCTTGGGGATGGGGGGTGGGGAGTTCAGAGATCTTGGAATTCCAGCATGAGGCTTTGGAACGTCCTCACTTGAGCCTAGTCCCTAAACTCAGTCTCTCTCTTTTGTCTAGACATCAGTCTGTGTAGTATTTACAGAATGGACATGTCTCAGAACAGAGGGGACGCTCTATGTTACTTCTCTGTTACTTCTTACTATCAGTGCTAAGTTACTGCCCCCTCCCCCTTAAAAGCCTGTGACATCAGGATATAGTTAATATGGTGTCATAACTTAGCAGTAATTTTTCTTTTGGGGGCTACATGCCAATTAATGTCACATCTTTAAAACAACCGTGTCCTAGACTCAAAGGAATACAGCATAGTTGTGAAATGAGTTGGTACATGGTGCAACACAGATGGAATGTCCCTACTGTCCCCAGGTTGGCTTCTCCACTGCCCTCAGGTCATGGCTACCTCCTCCTTTTCAAAGATGAGGAGGCTCTGTGCCCAGGCAGTGAGAGGTGAGCTGCTGAAGACCGTGTTAGTCATCATGGTCCTCAGTAGGACTGTCTTGACTTTCACACAACTCTTTTCAAAGCCGTAGCTGCTTTCCTTCAGTGGTGCAGAATTTTAAGATGTTTCGAGAGTGGTGATGGCCAATCTCTTTGGTTACCAGAAACTTGAAATTACTTGTTAATGCCATCATTTTATATTCAGTTAAAGTATGAAAGTGCCCATAGACTACTTCTTTTCCACTCAAATTAAAACACGAAGGTTAAAAAGAAACCCACAGCATTGTACTTCTTGCCTTCTATAATTACTTTTAAAAATGGGGCAAGAAAACCTATTTAGCTGTATCTCAATGAAGTTATTAATATTTGACCCTGTCATGATGTGCCTCTGAGAAATCTCCTTAACTTTGAAAATAGCACAAATATTAATAACCAATAAGTCTATTTTTGAAACTGAGTCTTAAAATGCTTTTTAAAATACCCTTTGTGAGTTTCATTCTACATTCTGTGCTTTTAACAATTAAAATACTACAGCTATAAAAATATTAATTTTATAACAGAAAAATTTTTAGTTTTGAGACAGGGTTTTATTGTGTATCCCTGACTGTCCCGGAACTCACTGTGTAGACCAGACTGAGATCTGCCTGCCTCTGCCTCACAAGTTCTGGGCTTAAAGGCATGTGACACATCTGGCTAAAAAAAAAAATTATTTTTAAATAGTGTGTGTGTGTATGAGAGAGAGAGAGAGAGTGTGTGTGTGTGTGTGTGATTGTGTCTGCGTGTGTGTGAGAGTGTGTGTGAGTGTGTGTGCATGTCTGAGAGAGTGTGTGTGTATGTGTGTGAGAGCATGTGTGTGTGTGAGTGTGTGAGTGTGTCTGCGTGTGAGAGTGTGTGTGAGTGTGTGTGCATGTGTGAGAGAGTGTGTGTGTATGTGTGTGTGAGTGTGTGAGTGTGTCTGCGTGTGTGAGAGTGTGTGTGAGTGTGTGTGCATGTGTGAGAGTGTGTGTGTGTGTGTGTGTGTGTGTGTGTGTGTGTGTGTGTGTTCAGAGCTAATTGGATCAGGTTGCTCCAAGAATCCATTGTTGGGACTTTATGTACAACTAGAGAGAGAATTTTGGAGTTTCCCTTCAGTTCAGACAGGCAACCCAAGTTATCTATGAGGTAGAACAGAGTCTTCAGGCCACGGGGCTGCTTCACAGCAAACACCTTTTCTACGCTTTCATAACATGCCCCTTTCCTTCCTGCAGGAATGTGGAACATTCCCGATAATACTCACGTTCTTCTTAATCTTACAAAAAAATTTAAAAATCTATTGTCAAAATTAATTTCAAAAATTTAAATGAAAGATGTCATTATTCCTCATGACTTCGTGCTTGGCCTATGGTGACAAATCGTGAATATTTGTGACTTCCCTTCTCATATCAGCATTAGTCTCTAAGCAGAAGCCTCTCAGGAGTGTAGCAACGTGTTCTCACAAAATCTTCTGGAACCTCTTTCTGAGTGACTGCTGTAAACTGGGCCAGCTTTGACCGCTGTGTGCCGGGCTTTTCCGGTTATCGGATATTGATGAATTGCACTGGCAGGTTAGGGAGGCTAGGGACAAGTGACTCTTTGATTGCAAAGCCGGCACCTGACATCTGCCACACTGAGGGAGAACCAATGGCATCAAGGAAGAGCAGCCGTCCACTCTCTGAGGCCATCTTCCACCCATGTCTTTGGTCTTCTTTGCTATCAGGAAGTTGGCAGCAATTCCGGATGATTTATGAATGACTTGTGTGCTCTCAGGGCTCTTTCTTGTTATGAATACAGCTGGTCCTTGTGGCGTGAAATCCTCAAGTTCTGCATCGAACTTTCATGCTAGAGTGTCCGCTGTGATTACCTCAGAGAGAACCCGGCTCAGCCCGTTTCTGTGGAAAGTGAAATGACCAGTCTCAGAGTTTTATCAGCTCTTAGCAACCAGAATCACATCTTGGGTTTAAACGACTCCTAATTATTGTGATAGGCACCTTCATTGTTAGTTGTGAGGCTTGCCATATTATCTTTTAATTAGTTTACAGATAGAGAATATTCTAGAAACATAAAGACTTTCAATTGGGCCTGCTGGGCACCAGGAGAGAAAAGCATATTTAATATAAAATGTACCCTTCATTTCATGGTGTCAGTGTAGCTTACATATGTGATATTCTCTTTAGAAAGGTAGCAACATGTTTCTTACTCGTATTCAGATTGCAGGTGGAGGGGAGGTTTTTTCTCTCTTGTCATTGTTGTCGTTGTTTTATGAGCCAATAAGATTAAATAGTTTAGTTATGTGTGTTCCAATTAGTTATGTTCAAGCCTCCATTAAATAATTAAATCTCAAAATGCAAATAATACCCAGGCAGATCAAAAGAGTCTGCATGTCAGAATCACACTGGGATTGATAAGTATCTCTGAAGTCGAGACATCAAAACCGACACAAATAATTTTCTTAAACTGGGTGAGAAATGTGGTGAGAATTTCTGGAGTAAAATCAGTGAGCTTTGCTTCCTGTTAGAAAAATCAAAATGTAAGTTTGTTTTCAAGGAAAACAAATCTTGCAATTACGGGGAACTTTCCGCAGTAAATCTTTGCTTAATGCAACTTCTTCGCGTTGACTTCCTCTTCCTTTGGAAACATTTCTTCCTCTTCCTCTTCCTTTGGAAACATTTAACTTCCTCTTCCTCTTCCTTTGGAAACATTTAACTTCCTCTTCCTCTTCCTTTGGAAACATAGACGGGCTCTTCTTTGCAGAGAGGATGGAGCCAAGGAGGAGGCATAGAAGAAGGTGAGGGGAGAGGACGAAGTTGAGAGAGGAAGTTCCTGGCTTTTTCTCAGTGGTGATTAGCTTAAGGCCCACTGCTTAGACTGTTGGCAGGCACTGTCTCCATGGTAACAAGAGCAAGCAGAGTTATCAAATGTGATAAGTTGAAAGAAACCCAGAAGGTAATGTCTGCTACATAGAATAAAATACCCAGTGCATTATTATATTGTTGTTGTTGTCTTTCTATACAGTATTAAGAGAGAGATTAAAAAATATTTATTCTATAAAAACATTGGACGATAAAGCTGTTAGCGGAACATGTATTTTATTATTTCAAAATGGGACATTAGATTTATAAGCTTAATATTAACCATAAATTGTTATAACTGGAAGCTAGAATGTCCTGGTTTCCTCAGTGCTCTTCTTGTACCAAATTTAAGATTACTGAGGTTGAAGGGGGGGTCATGGACAAGACTCCTTTGCATTTGTGTAAAAGCAGATCTTTTTCAGGTAGAAGGTCTCCAGTGGAATATCTTGGCCCTAGGGATATTACTGACTCAGAAAAGAATATTAGCTGAGAAATGGACCTATCGCATACCTCAGTTCATGGGTGTATGAACGCCTTTTTGTAAAAAAAAAAAAAAAAAAAAAAAGCCAAGACTGACACAGGCTGTCCACTGATGTTAGGGATGAGGAGGTTATCAGAAAAGGCAAAAGATCATCCTTCAAACCGCCACATTTTGAGTAATAAGAATCTTAATCTTCTGTGTTTCTCTCATGAAATAGAGAAACAGAAGCAATAGTTATATTGTTCATTAAGGCTTATTAAAAATATATAGACTTTTATTATTCCAATCCCTATTTGAAGTTAAACTATGTGCGGCTTTTAAACCAGACTGAAATATTTATACCTAAGCAAATGTCAAGTTCATGCTGTAAAATAATAGAGGAGACACCATAAATTTGAAATCCTCATCTAAATCAATTTAATCTAGGGTTTAATCTAGGGAAGTCAGCTAGACACCCGTTTCAAAGCTAACACTGTACTGTACATACAGAGGTATGTGTGTGCATATATGGTGTGTGTGTGTGTGCACGAGCGCATGCTCAAGGGTGTGTATTGCTAGGAATTGAACTCGGGACCTCTGCAACTAAGCAAGTGCTCACTACTGATTTATTTTCTGGGAGAGAGACAGAGAAACAGAGAAAGACACCAAGCAGACACACATTGTTGAGGTCAGAAGACAGCTTTCAAGAGTTGGTCCTTCTTATCGTCTTCTAAGATGCTGGTATAGAATCCAACTCACCAGGTCTTCAGTCAAGAGCCTCTGTCTACTGAGCTACCTCACTGGTCCTAGAAGTGTGTGTTTTTATTAGTGAGAAGGGTCATCTCTGATAAAATCATTGTCTATGTTGGGATGCCACTTTGGGAACATAAAATCCAAGAGGAGCTGATACAAAAAGTCTTAGCAATCCAAGAGAATTCTCATAAATTATTCAAATGAGTCCCATGTAAGACTCTTGGACACTTTGTCACGATACAGAAGTAATCACTACTTGGGTATCAGACAAAGAAGCATCTAACTCTTCCTCCTTCTTCCAGTACATGAAGATGATGGGCGTGAACTCCTGCAGCCATTTCTTTGCCTGGCTTATAGAGAGTATCGGATTCTTACTGGTCACCATTGTGATCCTCATTGTGATCCTCAAGTTCGGCAATATTCTTCCCAAGACAAATGGCTTCATTTTGTTCCTGTACTTTTCGGACTACAGCTTCTCAGTGATTGCCATGAGCTATCTCATCAGTGTCTTCTTCAACAACACCAACATTGCAGCTCTGATTGGAAGCCTCATCTACGTCATCGCCTTTTTCCCATTTATTGTTCTGGTTACGGTTGAGGATGAGTTGAGCTATGTTATTAAAGTATTCATGGTAAGCCAACTGTTGGAGTGCACCCTTGTGCGATATAAATACCTCCCTCCTTTAGTTCATGAGTACACTCCAGTTGAAAGATCACTTATATAATTAAAATATAATGCAATAGCAAAATAAACTTAACTCTTCTAACGACTTTTCTAATTGCCATCTACTCTGAAAGGAAACACCCCTTCCCTAACCCCACAGCTTCTAGAACCATTAGTGATGCTGTTAGGCTCTGGTTCTTGAACAGTTAAAATATTACCTGCCACATTTTAGAGATCACTAAGAATTCCGACTTCTCTGGTTCGAATCCTTAAACATCTCAGAACCTCTTGTGTTAGAACCATTCTCATGAATAAAAAGCCATCATAGTTTTCATGAGGAACACACAACCAGCAGGAATAGTGATGAAGGCATTGATAGTCTATGCTCAAATGTGGATTCTTCTCTGCTTTTTCCTAGTCCAGAAGCACTAAATTGAGAACTAAGATGACTGAATTTAAAATTCAAAAAGCAGAACATTTCCTGTCATATTAAGGCTTTTCTGTTCAAAGACATAGAGCTTGATGAATAACCTTAATTCAACCCTGACTGCTCTAGGTTTAAACAAAACTTAAATTTATAATTTGTAGTTATTATCAAATATTCAACCAATAAATATTTTAGTATATTCTCATTCAAAACTCTATCACCTGAAATAAATTTAGGAACATTTTCTGGCCCTGATATCATTTAATTTGAGTCTTCACACTCTATTACTCTGTAATTTCCTACCTTATAAATTTCTGAACAATATTTAATAAGCTTAAACATATATTTTGGATTGTTAAAAGGCATTCTCCAAGTATTTCCTCGTTCTCTCTGTCTCTGTCTCTCTCCCTCTGTCTCTCTGTTCCCCCCCCCCTTTCTCTCTCTCTCTCTCATTGTAGTATTTTTGGCAAGGAACATCAGTATTTTAAAATAGACGTAGAGAGTGAGCATCTACTTTTCCTATGTGTCTAACATGTTAAGCATTTTGAGACCTTCCAAGTGAAATCTGCTGTTCTATCACCACTGTTCATTTTCTTCTTAGAGCCTGCTGTCCCCAACAGCATTCAGCTATGCAAGTCAATATATTGCCCGGTATGAAGAACAAGGCATTGGTACGTTTGATTTCTTTAAAATGGGGCTTTATCTCTAACTGTGATGGGTGCCAAGGAAGAATAAACATCTGTGTTCAATTTCCAGGTCTTCAATGGGAAAATATGTACAAATCCCCTGTCCAGGATGATACCACCTCATTCGGCTGGCTGTGCTGTCTAATCCTAGCAGACTCTTTCATTTATTTCTTTATTGCTTGGTACGTCAGGAATGTTTTCCCAGGTAGGAACCTGCACAGATGTTTCTCGTCATGGCTGTCAGTCAGCTAATACACATGAGCTAATAGTTGACTGGCCCTCCAAAACCTCTGAAATGGTATAATAAAACCATGAATTGACCAAATTGTTCAGATTAAATTTGTTGCTGTGTCTCTTGTATCACTGTCCTTTTAAAGACAAGGTAAATTCAAAATCATGTGGTAGTGTCAGGTCCAACCAGTCTTTCCAAATAGAAGCTTGATACACCGATAAGATAAAACCTAAGTCTCTTAATTTATGGATAATGAAATGCACTCTATAACATAGACTGGCCTCCCACTCTGGATGTCAAGCAGTTATTCTTTCTAACACGTTTAGGTGTTTTCCCTCGAAGTATTCTTGATATGTGTACATTTTCAGTGGATGGATGAATACATTGTGCTTTCATTTGCACAAAATGTTTATTAAAAAATGACTGTCTTGAGACAGAAAGCATACCAGTGCTAGTGTGGGACTTGAGGTAGGACCAGGGTATATGGAAAGGAATCCTGTGAAAATGCTGTGGGGATACAGAATTAGTTTAACACTGGACCATGGTGGTGATGCCTGCATTTGTAAATGAACAAAAATAATCCAACTGCACTCTTCAAATGGGCAAATTTTATAACTGTTGTTCACTGACACTGCTTTTTAAAAGAGAGGATCCTTTTGGCTTTACTCTGTGAGCGGAACTCACCCTTTGACGTTATGTAGTATTCTACAAAATGAAGTCATTTCCGAACCATCCAGCGTTTCATTGTTTAGGTAGTAATCGCTCTTCCTATGTGTTCTCATTACAGGGACATACGGCATGGCAGCTCCATGGTATTTTCCTGTCCTTCCTTCTTACTGGAAAGAGCGATTTGGATGCGCCGAGGTGAAGCATGAGAAAAGCAATGGCCTAATGTTTACTAACATCATGATGCAGAGCACAAACCCTTCTGCCAATAAGACAAGTAGGTCAACAGCTTGTGTCATTACAACAGAAATGACATTAAAATCACATAAGTAGTGGGTTTGGCTACATTTTCCTAAATGCTAAAATTATCAACCCTTTAGTTATGGGTGAGTATGTCTACACATATGTGTTTACATTCTTACAGGGACTGAATTGTGCCTTCTTCTGGGCTCATTAGCTCAGTTGGTAAGCATATGTTGCTAATTAAGCAAACCTGTAGATCCCTTTGTGGTCCAGTTAGACTCACGTAGAGAAAAATGTTCTTCCTTGCCCACAGTCCGCATCCCCTACTCTAGCCATCTGCTGCCAGTCATAGGAGTGACCAAGAAACAAAACTGGGTCATGCAGTATAACCCACAGCTAACGTGAGACAAAGAGCACAAAACCCGCACTGTACTCAGGGCGAGTGCCATCGTCTCTATAAATTAAAGATCCCCCTGCAAGCGGTGGCCTGGTGATTCCTGAAGAAGCTGTAGATGGGAAAATTAGCTGGATTCTGTAAGCCACCGGTCCAAGAAAACTGTCTTACTGTAAAAGCACAACTTGGAAACATTTATTTCATAAAGTGATAACATCCTTCCCAATCAGAGAACAACCCTTCTGGGTTATCTTTTGAATATTTAAGATCTGTTGGGGAGAAAAAAAAAAGAGACCATAAACATGATACTGCATTCGGGAAATGCTTCTTCTGACAGAGAAGGCTGATATAATAAACCCTAGAGAATGTGGTTTTGTAGTCCTGCTCATTCTGTAAGCAGGTCAGAAGGAAGCTAGAGAATATAGTAAATTAGTTGCCCCTGAACTCTTTAAACTTAAAGATTATATTTATATAATGTTTAGTTTTTAAAGTAAAGTCTAAGCCAGCTCTATTACTTACTTATGAGCTTACAACTCCTCTCCTTCCTCTCTAGGTCCTGACTGTGCGTTTCCCTCCAACATTGAACCTGAACCTAAAGATCTCCAAGTTGGAGTTGCCCTTCATGGGGTCACCAAGAGCTATGGCTCAAAAACAGCTGTTGATAACCTCAACCTGAACTTCTACGAAGGGCACATCACATCATTGCTGGGACCAAATGGAGCTGGCAAAACCACAACAATGTATGTTAGTTTTCAACTAAATGTCAGAGGAGGATATTATTAATGAACAATGGCTTTTTATAAACTAAGGGTTTAAACTGAGAAGAAAGCAGCGCTATTACGTCCTATGGATGGTTCAGCTTCTCCGCGAATGAAATGAAATCTAAACCACAGATTCCAAACCATGAGCTCTAAATCTTAGGCCAGCATGGGATAGGTTCATTTGCTGCATTTAGTGCTGTCTTCCCCTATGTGTCTTAAGATGTTTAGTTCAGTATAATTTCCACATAACAAGTAAGTGTGCTTGGCATGTCTTAGATCAGTGCTTCTCCACCTTCCTAATGCTGCAACCTCTCACACAGTTCCTCCCAACCATAAAATTATTTCATTGCTACTTCATAACTGTAATTTTGCTACCATTATGAATTGCGATGTAAATATTTTATATGCAGGATTATCTGGTGTGAACCCCCAAAGGAGCGGAGACCCACAGGTTGAGAATCACTGCCAAGCATAGAGCCTTCTGCAACCCAGAGTTACCTGTTGAGACAGGAGCTGTTGGTAGGGTTCACTAGTGCCATTCTGTTCAGACTGCATGTGCTCTCTGGCTTATCCCTGGTCTGGGATGTGTACGGCTACATTAATCAGCTTGTCCCTCTTTATTTGTATTTCTACCCAGGCCAGGGATGAGTCTGTGTTTGCACACCCTAGCATGAACACAGCATACCATCTGCCCTGTCACAGGAAGCGTTAGCCTTGATTTGTGGAGAAACACAGAACCACCAGCATCACACACAGTCAAGGTCAAGAGCAGTGCACAGCTGTTCTTTCTGTCTACTGACCATCCTGATAAAGGGAGGATTGGGATCCCAGGATTCTCAGGTCATTCTATTGTTTGCGTGTTTGCTTTGACGCTGAGCCTCCAGGGCTCCGCCAGCACGCATGTGCCACCCGTGTTAAGATGCTGTTAAACCCAAGCCCTTAAGGACATGTCTCACTTCATCCACATTCTGTGTTTAATCATCTTGAGTAGACTCAGGAACTACTCAAATGCTGGCACAATATATTTTTCTAAATAACTGGAGACAAGTGAAGGTTGTGGTAAGAGTAAACACGCAGCCTCTTATTTGTATAACCTGCTAAAAGCCAGGGTTGGGTTCTAGAAGGGAACACTTATAAAGTGAATTTTCTAATAGGAAATAAGAGGCTGGGGAGAAAAGCAATAGAGAAGGTGTTTGATGAGGCTATAACTTCAGATAAGAATGCCCTATTTTATTGGTCTAGATATAAACCCTTAAATATGAGGGAAAAAACATGTTGTTTGTATTTCAATGGATGTCATGAGGAAATTGCATATTACCTTGATTCATGACTTAGGACTGTGAAAGACTGGTAGGAAATCTGGTCCCTTCTCTAGACCTTTTGTGGATCATGTTCTGAGGGGGAGGAGATGATTTTGAAATAACTGTCCAACTTACTACTCGAAAAGTGTTGACAGTTTTCTAGGTAGACATATGTTGGCCATAATACAGAGAATGGCACTGAGAAGACCAGAGAGGTAGGAGGATCAAGAAGCAGGCATGCGGTGAGGTGATGGCTGCTGCCCCCTGGTGGTAGCAGATGTTGGTAGAGTTAGGTGACCAAGAGACAAAGATGCAGATGTGACTTCTGACATTCACTTTTGTCTCCAAAGTAAACTAGACTAGAGGCGCATGTTTGCTATGCCTGACTTAATGTCGTTATTAAATGGATTTGACGCATTAAAGTCACGTGTTAATTTTTGACCTCCATTTAAAATATATATATTTTGGAACCTTCCCAACAAAAAGAAGGAAGAAAGGAAGGAAGGAAGGAAGGAGGAAGGAAGGAAGAAAAAGGAAATATAGTTTTGTGCAAGCACTATGGGAGTTTATTAGCGAATGGAAGATACAGCACAGTATCATGGGCATCTTACCATAAAGGCATCATATGAAGATGCAGCATCTTCTGGTAGATTCATAGCACACATCTGGGTGCAAATGATAGGATTCGGTCCAGAGACATAAATTGGATATTCGCCAGTATATAAATAGGATTTCAAGGAAGCATGGTATGTTCAAAAAGAGAGCGTACCTTCAACTAGAAAGCACCCTCAGTTTTAGCATTATCACCACCACCTCTATCATGTAGCATTCACACAGCACCGTAAACAACTAAAAGTCAGTTTCATTTTTTTCATTTCCTCTTATTGTCTTTTTTCCCCACAGCTTGACTTCACTAAAGAGATGTTCTTCCCACCCCCTTGCTGGCACGTGAATTATGCCTAGTCTTTCTGTCTGGCTTGAGTGATTGGTCCATTCCTAATTTATCACATCCTCCTTTCCAGCTCCATGCTGACCGGGCTGTTTGGTGCCACGGCAGGTACCATTTTTGTCTATGGGAAAGATATCAAGACAGATCTGAATACTGTTCGGAAAAACATGGGGGTCTGCATGCAACATGATGTCTTATTCAGTTATCTCACCACCAAGGAGCACCTTCTCTTATATGGTTCCATCAAAGTCCCTCACTGGACCAAAAAGCAGCTCCACGAAGAGGTTAAAAGGTGAGTCAATCCAGAAATAAGAGCATGACTGGTTAAGCTCTCCCAAGGAAATATACCATGTCGGTCGAGCTCTGGTAGCAATAGCAGTGGGAAATCTTCTCTCACAAGCATTTTGCTTTGCTTCTTACCTCTCTGGTCACATATTCATTTGACATTATTATCCTCACCAGACAGTTATGCATGCACTGTTCAACTCTGCCCTGGTGCCTTATATGTTACCCCAAATCTTTTGTTTTCATTTCTGCCTGGGTACTAAACCTCAAAGCCTCTTAAATGGACTTCCAGCTACTACTCCCCCCACCCCATTCATGGATTCTTATTAACAAGCTTTGTCAACTGCATATCAGACTGTGTCATTCCTGCATCCCCTTGGGTGGCTTTTGCCACACTTAGTATGATATCCCATAATGTCATTAGCAAGGCCTACAGACCCACCTTCCATCCCACATCTGACTACTTACTGTCACATTCTCCCTTTACTCTGCCCTGTGAACATGGCCTGCACGTGCACTTGACCAGTCACAACCGACTCCCACCACAGGTCCTTCTGTTTGTTCTTCTTCACTTACAATTCCCTTCCTGAGGGCCATCTGGAGACTCCTGGCCAAATGAACACTTTTCCAGTCTTTGCTCATATGACTTTTTGTTTTATTACTTGGGTGCTGATTAGCACTTGTTATATTATAAACATTCTTGAGATTGGGCATAATTGGATTTTCTTCATCTTCTGCACACATGCGTGTACAATCTCTTTATGAAAAAAGTTTTTTTTCTGTTCATTGCTTTTTTTCTATGACGTAATCTAGCACAAAATGTTCAATATTCTAACCACTTGTCAAATGAACGGTTCTTCTTACTAATTATTTTTATGACAATAATTAGATGATAAACGACAATAAATGACTTCCCATTTTCAGTACTGTACTGCACCTCATTGGAGATGTATTCATTGATTATGAACATAATAGGACTGCTCATTATTTATTCTTGAAGGACTTTAAAAGACACTGGACTGTACAGCCATCGCCATAAGAGAGTTGGGACGTTGTCAGGAGGGATGAAGAGGAAATTATCCATATCCATTGCCCTCATCGGTGGATCAAGGGTCGTGATTCTGGATGAACCATCCACTGGGGTTGATCCATGCTCTCGCCGAAGTATATGGGATGTCATATCCAAGAACAAAACTGGTATGTATAATTTTCATAACTTCTCCATAGGACAGTCATAACTCTACCTGTAGGGCTTCCCAAAATCAAGTTGAAGCTTTTCTGTGTATAACACCCTCTAAATATCTGAGGTGAGATCTTTTTGTCTTAAGATTTCTTGGTGAGATTTCTGGGTCAATTTGTTAATACATAGCCAGGACTACTGTGAGTTAAACTTATCGAGGCTTATTGGGAGACTAGAGGAGTCTGCCTACAGAAGCATGGAATCTAATTAGAGATACCAAATGTACACAAATGAAAATAAACTGAAAACACACGGAATAAGTGCTAACAGGATGTGATTCAGAGAAGTAATCAGACTGGAGTGGATTATTCTCTCTGGAGTGCAGAGAGGAATATTCAAAAAGTCTTTTAAATTACCATTTTTATCATAAAGGAAGGAGGGAGAGCAAGAGCGAGAACAGGGGAAAAGGGGGGAGAGGGAGAGAGAGCACACTGAAACAACAGAGGTAAAACTCTGACAAATGAGAAAAGGTAGCTGATGCCCACAGAAAATGAAGCGCATTAGCTATGAATCTTAATAAGCACTTGCTGCTAAATTACATATAAGACCCCCTCCTATATATTTAATGGCAGCCTTCTGAGTTTTCCTTTGATTGTTACAGAGGTTCACTCACCTCAATTAATGCCACTCTGTCCTCAGAAATCCCAGGATTTACTCTTGCTAATTCTGTTCTGTGGGGGCCTTGTATCCTCATTTTTCATTTGACATTGTTCTCGACTGTCTCTTTAAGCAAGAACAATCATTCTGTCGACACACCATTTGGATGAGGCTGAAGTGCTGAGTGACCGCATTGCCTTCCTGGAACAGGGTGGGCTCCGTTGTTGTGGTTCACCATTTTACCTCAAGGAAGCTTTTGGAGATGGCTACCACCTCACACTCACCAAGAAGAAGGTTTGTATGAGAAAGGGCACTGCATCGTGGGGTCATGAGTTAAGCGCTTCTATAAGGTGAAGACAGATTCTCTCCAACTTAACTCATTGCCAAGATTCATCAGTATGCAACCTTATGTAGTTCTCAAATCTCAGCAAGTGGGTTGGTTAAAACCCCAGATTTCTGCTCCCTTCCTAAGGGCGTCTGATATAGTAGTTCTGCATTTGACCTCCAAATTTTCCTAAGCTTCCAGTAATTTCCCTTGTGGTGGGCACTGTACAAAATGCTGTCCTTCTATAGTTTACTGATGGACTGCCAGCATTTTGTTTGTTTGTTTGTTTGTTTCTGTACCACTTCAGCCTCTGTAGAGAAATTTAGATTCTCTGGCTTAGAGAAAGCAAAGGAAGAGCACGTAAGAGGTCATGTCTTTGCTTTGTGATGGCAAGTGTTAAACTGTGTAGTTGAAACTGTGACTCAGATGTGACTCTTCTGAATGACTCTATATCTAAGTTATCTTGGCACGATTCCCAAAATATACACAGTATTTCAGGCTTAGGGCGGGGCTCTTATGTTAGATCTCTCACCTGCTTCCACTCTTACAAGTGCCTTTTCCTATTTCCATGAATAATATTTGTATTAATTTTTGGGAAATTTGATACCTCGTAGCTTGATCACATTCACTCCCAGACTACTCCCATACTCCCTCTGTCCATCTCTCCCCTTCCTACCCATACAACTTTAGTTTAGTTTCCCCTTCTCCACAGCAACCCTAGTCAAGTCCAGTTTGTGTTGCTCAACTACCTTCAAGAGCAGGGACCTGCCATGACTGAGGTCAACCTGATAGTGGTCACCTTGTTAAACAAAACCGACTCTCCCTCTCCCAACAGCAAGTAGAATTTGCTCTTCCCAGACAGTGATGGGATGCTGTGCCCATCCCCCCAACCCCATGTTGCCATTGTGCCTGGCTGGATCTAGAGTAAGTCTTATGGATACTGTCCCTACCACTGTGAGTCCATATGTGCAACTGCCCTTGAAGTCATCCGTTAGTGCTGGCTCTTATGATCTTTCTGCTCCCTCTTCCTTGAAATTCCATGAGCTGTTTCACGAAGGGTATGCTATGAATATTCTACTTACGGCTGAACACGCTGTAGTTTCTTAATCTCTGCACATTGATCAAGTGACGGTATCTGTGTTAATTATCATCTGCTGCAAGATGCTTCTCAGATGAGACTTGTGGCATGTCCTGCTCTATGGGCATGGCAATAAGTCATTAGGAGTCATCTTAATAAAGCTTTCTTTCTTAATAAGCTGTCTACTTCTACCCCGTTGGTTAACTGAAAAGGCATGGCTTTTTCTCCTAATCTATACTATATTTTCTTTTAAACCCTAACAAAATTATCCTTGAGCTTCCAAAATAAAATAACCATAATTTATCATTATATTTAGAAATTCATATATTAGAGGATATTGTGGTGAATGATGTACCCAATCATTATTTTAGGCACCCAGGCTGCATCAACGAACTCATAAGATAAACTCCATGTTCCGGCTGCATGAACTTTGGGCTTGATGAAATGTGAAATTTCAGATGTTATGCTCAATATGTAAATTATTTAACACACTATCAATTAGTCGATGATAAATTACATAGAATATTTATTTCTATAAATGTAGACAAAATAAACCAGGAGCGAGAAAAGAAGTGTCAGTTAAACCATGGGCTGGAGCTGGGGAGAGAATAGGGAGTGTTGGCTGACTGGGTGAAGAGACCTTGAGGGGCACACACACCACAGCATGGCATCCTGTACCACAGCCTTAGAGACGCAAAACTGCTGCTGCATGAAAGCATGAGAGAGGAAGGTGGGTGGGGGTTGGGAGGGATGTGGCTCGTAAGTCTCCGTGTAGGACAGGGGATGGCCGGAGGGATGGTATGTGGTCTGACTCAGGAGCACTGACACAACTTTTCTTTTTGTCCACAGAGCCCAAACCTAGACACGAATGCAATCTGTGACACAGTGGCTGTGACAGCAATGATCCAGTCACACCTCCCTGAAGCCTACCTCAAGGAGGACATTGGGGGAGAGCTTGTATATGTGCTCCCTCCATTCAGCACCAAAGTCTCAGGAGCTTACCTGTCACTCCTGAGAGCACTGGACAAGGGCATGGGTAAACTCAACATCGGCTGCTATGGCATTTCAGATACCACTGTCGAAGAGGTAGAGGGACATCTCCTTACTGCTTATCCTATCTATCTATCTATCTATCTATCTATCTATCTATCTATCTATCTATCTATCATCCATTGTTATTTATTTATTTATTTATTTATTTAATTTAGAGTGCTGGAAATTGACCCCAGCACTGTAAACATAGGGAAGTGCTGTGCCTCTGGACTTTGTCCATATCACATTCCTGTGTATGTCCATGATTGTGTATGTGTGGAGCTGCATGTGGATGCAGGAGTTCACATGCACTTTTGTCCACATGCCTGGAGTAGTCATGGGACAACACTGTAGGGTTATTTCTCTAGGGCTTTATTTTGGGAAACAATGTTGCTCATTGGCTTGGACCAAAGTCTAGACTGGTTGGCCAATGAGTACCAAGGTTCCGCCTATGCTCGCCCTCCCAGTGCTGAAGTTACAAGTGCACACAATGAATCCAACTTTTGTATGTGGGTTCTAGGATTGGACCTCCAGTCCTCACGATACTATACTGAGTGAGCTCTCCCTATCCCCACCCCACCACACTACTTCATGTATTGGTGCTCATATGACTTTCTCTGCCCTTAGAAAAATATGTGCAGGTGTTTTTCTAATTGAAGGGAAATGTATTTTTTTAAGTAAGTGTATCACAGAATCACTTGCAATTCTCAGTACCACTCTAACAGAAGATTGATTTCTAAAAAGAAAGTATTTTTTCACCATTTCTCATCCAAAACGTAAGAATGACCATGTTTTATACATAAAGCATATTCTCTTAATGTCAGTTGGAAACAGCTGTCCTAATAAGTGTGATAATAACTCAGAATCAAGACCAAGGTCTGGTCCAAGAGATGCGTATCTTTTTTGTTAATGAAGTGATCTGGCTTCTCTTTCTAGGTCTTTCTGAACTTGACGAAAGATTCACAAAAATGTGGCAATATGAGTCTGGAGCACTTGACGCAGAGGAAGGTTGGGAACCCCAGTGCCAATGGCACCTCAACTCCGGATGACTTGTCTGTGAGCAGCAGCAACTTCACTGACAGAGATGGTACAGACCTAATGCGCAGATTTTGCTTAATTTTCGTAGACGACATAATTGGGGAAAATAGGTGCAGATTTTTACTCCTTTTGTGGAATCAACTTTAAAGTTTCTCTTTAAACTAACACTCCCAATACACACAAGCATCCTTCAACACACAGAATATTCATTACAGAAGATCAAATTCTCACTTTCAAAAGGGAGATGGCTGTGAAAGCGAGGTAAACCTAGGGAATACCTTTGACAGGTGATGGGGAGGGAGGCTCTCCGTTTGTCAGAAATGCGTCTGCAGATGTAACTTTCTGTGATTTCAGAAGTGTGCTTCACAAGTTACAATTCTTCCTGCAATCAGGGCTGTGCAGGGGCGGACACAGTTATCTGGTCAGGAGCACGCTAATAACACTAGGTGCATATATGTGGGAGCAAAAGCATAAAAAAAAGTTGTGTTTTTTTTAATTATCCCTCACTGGGAAGGTGAGGTCTAGCCCTTAGGTTCCCCAACTATGATTCACTCAAGGGGCAAAAATTGCTTTGTTCGGGGTAGCGTCTATGATTTGATAAGGTTAGACCTGAAGACATTGTCTATATTAAAATGCTTCACCTTCAACTCTTCACACAGGATATGTCTGAAAAATCACATTTTCGGTATAACATTAGGGTTTAAGTTCTTTTAAAAACAGCTTCTGTTGTCACCTGGTCTCCTGCTGACAGTTAATTTATACCCTGGAAACATAATTTACTTAAGGAAACATGTAGTAAAATGATATATGAATTATGGAGCAGTCATTTCAAACGTTTGCTTAAACAGAACTTTAGGAACATCTCGAGGAACAGAACTTTTAATTAAATATTTGCCTGTCTCGAAAACTCAGAAAAGATCATCTCTGATGTTTGTGTAATTCTGGAATTAGAGTCTCATCTTTCCTCTGTCATATTTCTTGTTTATCAACTGTTGGGGGATAAAACTGTGGAATCTGAGGAATTGGGGGCTTTGATTGGAAAGTGGTCATCTGCTTCTATGTATTTGCCTCTGCCTTTTCCCCATGATTTGAGATTATTCTTCATTTAGAATGTCCCCTCATTGGCATTATCTCTGAGGCAGCCCATTTGCTCCATTTTGATACACCTGTAAGTCATCCGCATGTCATTTCTCAAGGAACAGAAAAGCATACTAATTAACTCAAAATATTCAGCTCCTTGTACAATTCCCCATTGCAGAGATATGAGTTTGCATTTAAACATGTTCTCTCTGTTTAATTGGAATTCATCTTAAATTAAGCAGCTCTGTATTTTTTTCCTTATCAGCTAAATGGAGATCATGATTTTTTGAGCTGCATGATTTATGATGGAGAATTTTAAACGCACACAGAGTTGACAGATACCGTTGTCCTATAACATGTAAAAATGTCTTGTGCTGAGTCTCTGACGAGAATGCTCTATTTGAAGCTACTTTTGGGGGAAGCTGCTGAAATGGTTAGACTTAAGCACTCCACTGAGCGGCAATAGCCACCGTGTCTTCCATGGGCCTCAAAGCAATGGAAACTTTCTTAAGCCTTGGAGGGCATTTCAGAGTGGGGGTGCATAGTAGACAAGTTTTCAATGGTTTCTTTATAGAAACTGAATGTGGAGTCTTGAAAGGCCATAATCATTTTTAATTTCTAAAAACAGCGTATGAATATGTGGTTGAATCAGAATTATATCTTGGAGAAGCTTTCCTTTTCCTACGTGTCCCGTGAGTTCAGTGTATTTCATATCAGAAATTGAAACATCAAAACTCATAGCCTGTGCTAAGAACCAGTTCTTACACTAGGCCAATATTTTATTTATATTATTTGAATTCAATCTTGATGAGACTATTTCCTATTTAATCAAAATTAGTAATTATATATTGGGTCTGCATTGAGACATCGGAGTAGGGATCAGGGCTCATTTACAAAATTCAGAATCTTTCATTTGTCCCAGAAAACTTACTATACATATGTATTGTAACTGAAGCTAGTGAATCACAATTTTCATAACACTCTTAAGTTCAGCTATATACGAGGCCCGTATTGGGGGTCCCCTATTTAGGGCAATATTAGAAATGGACTGCAGAGGCTTCAGTCTGAATAGAGAACACAGAGGCTTCTCCCACCCATGTAACATGATATCATTCACCTGCAGTTCATGAAGTCGTACAGAGGTTTCCTGGAACTGCATTAAATCTCTTGTCCTTACTCAGACAAAGTCCTGACGAGAAGCGAGAGGCTGGATGGCTTTGGGCTGTTGCTGAAGAAGATAATGGCTATTCTCATCAAGAGGTTCCATCACACTCGCAGGAACTGGAAAGGTCTCATCGCTCAGGTCGTTCTTCCCATCGTCTTTGTAGCCACCGCCATGGGCCTGGGCACCCTGAGAGACTCCAGCAACAGCTATCCCGAGCTCTTGATCTCTCCATCCATTTACGGCAACTCCGAACAGACAGCCTTCTACGCGTGAGTTACTTTCTGACGAGATTGTTTCCACAATGATTTCAGGGTCTGTGGAGAAAAACAAATAATTTGGGAGCTGCACCACTTAATTCTGCTAAAGAAATGGGCTGCTTCTGTGCCTACCAAGTAACTTAAGAGGATTTATATGCATCTACAAATAAAGTCAAGGGGATGTTTACTCTTACTGAACAGACTTAAACCACATGTGATGGCGACATTCAAGTCATAGGAGAACGTTGGGGCAGCAAAGCCTGTATCTTTCATAGGTTTTTGGACACCTATAAGGTGGGTGTTTACACCTATAGGGTGGGTGTTTATATCTATAGGGTGGGTACCTCAGGACCACCATTCATATCCAGCATATGTGTAGGCGTGGAGAAAGGGAGGAGACTGGTAGAGGCAGAGAAGTAGGACCAGAGGGAAGAAATGGAAAAGCAGTCTTGGAGATAGCATAACTCATATCTTAGGGTTGTTAGTGAACATGTGTTTACTGATGAGTCCCTGTCACTTGATGTTTCAGGAATTTTGATCCAAGCACTAATGCCCTGGTCTCGGCTCTATGGAATTTCCCTGGTATTGACAACGTGTGTTTGAATACTAGTGACTCGTAAGTTCTTCTCCTTTCTTCTTTCCAGAATTCTAGTTTGCATGAGTGTGTGTAGGAATACGTAAAGTATATGTGTGCGATTTTACTGGAAAGAGATAATATCATGATAGAAAGTCTGTATCTTTCATTTTATTATTTCCTCGGCAGTACTATACCATAATAATAAACATTAGGTTCCTTACATTTGCTCACCTCTTGTATTGTTATATTTTACAATCACAATATTAGGTCATATTGTTAATCCCATTTTATTGTTTTTAAAGATTTGCTTATTTCTACTTTGTGTGTATGTATGAGTACCTGCTTGTATGTGCACCACATGCACACCTTGTGTCCACAGAGGCCAAAGAGAGTATTGGATCCCTTGGAACTGGAGTTACAAGTGGTTATGAGCCACAAATATGGATGCTGGGGACCAAATTCAGGTCATCTGCAAGAGTAGCAAGTTCTCTTAACCACCGAGCCATCTCTAGCCTCATTAATCTCTTTACTGACAAAGAAAGTAGGGGCCATAGAGACTAGTGTATATGTCTAAGGAAGTCTAGATTGTATGATGAGACCTAAGAATTCTGATTCTTCTTCTGATATATGTGAATATATATATATATAATAGCTTATTTAAAGTTCCTAGATAGCACATAGCATGTATTAACCTGACCCTAGTGTATTATCAGCCGAGATGCTGAGAAGAATGAAAATGAACAAAGAAAGTACCCCGCCTCATCCTGCCACAGTGAGAAAATTCACTGAGCTTTGACTTAACTTTTCTTAGTCAACCGATGCTGCCCTGCAATTCCCACCCCCACGAAATGCCAATCAAAAGCACTAGTGCATCGCACAGTCGGCTTACACAATCTCCTACCCGGGTCTACACACCTAAATTTAACACTAACTACTTATTTATACTCTCTCTCACAAGCATGCACACGCCTGTATACACACACCTCACTTCTACACACCTCACTTCAGTATACACACACCTCACTTCAGTATACACACACCTCACTTCAGTATACACACACCTCACTTCTACACACCTCACTTCAGTATACACACACCTCACTTCAGTATACACACACCTCACTTCAGTATACACACACCTCACTTCTACACACCTCACTTCAGTATACACACACCTCACTTCTACACACCTCAGTTCAGAATGCACACCTCACTTCAGCATCCTTTCTCTTTACAGGCAGTGTTTAAAAAAAGACAATCTGGGAAAGTGGAACACAAGTGGAGAAGCTATCGACAACTTTGGTGTTTGCTCCTGTTCAGACAATGTCCAGGTAAAAGAGAATCCCATTTCAGTAGAAGAAAAAAAAAAAGAGGCGAGAATAAATAGCAAAACTTGAAAGATCTATCCAGGTTACCAAAGAGTCAGTATAATTTCATTTTATGGAAGCTAGTAGCTCAAAAGATATGGGCCTGGGTGCTCAAAAAATATTGACTTTGAACTCCAGGTCACTGTTTTAAATCTGAACCAGGACACATTTCCAGAGGTAGAAGATGGTCTTTGTGGAACCAATTCTGTTCTAGCTGGAAAGCTCAGTTTCACAGTGTCACAAAAAGTGACCGTCACTGTTGTATTTGAAAATGTAGTGAACACGCTGCCAGGCAGTTAACTGGGAAGTCTAGAAAGGAATTCCATGCGTCCCCAAGCAACACCTGAAAAAGTTTAGCATCAACATTAATTTCCTGAAAATATTAAAATTTATCCAATAATTACTTTATCTTTATTTCATGCATACAGATTTTCTTTTTCTAAGCTATCAACTCCCTAAACTCTTTGTATAGCAAAGCTAACTAGGCAGGTTCAAGACTTCCATTTGAGTCGATACACGTGTATCACATACATTTCATGTATCAAAGCAAGCATCCTAGAGGAGATGCTTTCAAAGTTTTTAAATAAATTTTTTATTGAAGAAAAGTCACTATTGGTTTCTAAGAAGCACCAAACCTCTTCTCTCATGCAGGAAGAGTCTAGCAAGGCTTTCTTCAAGTGTCATAGTGTTGTACTCTGATCACAGTACAATATTTTACAATAAAAACCCTTCCAGTGAGCACAGTCCATTTTGGAGTTCCTGTGCAAGGTAGTTATTAACTATAAGAACTAGGGTCCAAAAAAATAAGAGAGATCTTTTTCAATTTTTAAATGTTAGTCTAACCTACCATTTAGAGTTTTTACTCTTTTGTCTAAATTAACAACAATAACAACAACAACCTTCATGATTTTGTGTGCTAGTTACATAAATAAATGGCTAAAACAACAGCTATGGTCTTTTGGGGGTGGTAGCAATTTGCAGGGTGTGTGAGAAGGCTTTGAACTGATGGGCTTCTGTCGCCTTCCTACTTACTAATTACGTGGGTGTGTCCAGTTTGTCAAAATTCATCAAGCAGTGCCTTTATAATACATGTGGGTTTTTATACGTATAATGCAATGCAATTTAAAAAAAAATAAAACCTTCAGAGCTATACTGGTTACTTGGAGACAACTTCTGACTAATTGGGAAGCCAAGGCTATTCAGAAATGTGGTCTTTAGGGTAGATGTGGCTGTGCGGTCAGTGAAATTTGCTCTCGGCATTTCAGAGAAGTCTGCAATTTGATACAGCTCACATGTGCCGTGAGCCTCTGGCTCTGGGGCTGGGTGTGAGTGAGCTCTGGAAGGAAGAGGTGCATCTCTCCAGACTAGATATCATGGCAATGAGTTTCAGGACCCAAAGGAGAGCTAGGTTTTTACTCTGGCTGAGTGTAAAAAATAAGTGTGTGAACTTGAACCTCCGGAGTTGGGCAGAGTGCACACACCTGAAATCTTTGTCCTCGGGAGGTGTGAGCAAGAGAATCAGAAGCTCAGTGGAATCCTCAGCCACGTAGTAAGCTTGAGGCCAGCCTGAACTAGAGCCCCTGCCTTAAAATCCCAAATAATAAATAAGCAACTAGAAACATAAGCTGTCTGTGGAGATGTTCCTAGTGGTTCAGGCAGACACAAAGACTCTCATTCCTGTATGTGTTACTTTTCTGTAAGCCTAAAATTAGTTCTTAAATAATACACATACACACGTAACTAACACGTTAAAATCTATATGTAAACCAATAATTACTAAACAATCACACAACTCCTAGGTTAGGCAGTGAGAACCATGTGTTCAATCCACTGCTGTGGTTTTGATGAGTTTTCTCTTATAACATTGTTTTTAATTGGAGGCAGATCCCTTTTTGATTCCCTGTGAATTCTTAAAGTGTTTGAAATGTTTCTGTTTCCTAAATTTCCAAATATTCCCCAAAAAGAGCTTACCTCGTCAGAACAATGAAAGATGGTGTATTTGTGAACCCGTGCTCTGTTTAGCTCGGGTGAGTCCTAAGCACATGTAGTTGCTCGACCGACCTAAGTGACAATTGTTCTAATTTCTTGGCAAATAGACAAGTTGTCTTCTTTCCCAAAGTTCTTGTGAATCAAAAGGCAGTTTGATCACACCTCAGCCCGTACAGTGATGGACAAATCGGGAGACACTGACATTGTCTATTTAACTTCCACAGGACAGGCAAGAACTTAATTTGATAATTTTATTTTCCAGGAATGCCCTAAATTTAATTATTCCCCTCCTCATAGAAGAACTTACTCTTCCCAAGTTATTTATAACCTCACTGGAAAACACATGGAAAATTATTTGATATCAACTGCAAATCATTTTGTACAGAAAAGGTAAAACTTCTGTTTGTAACATTCTTAATTGATTTCCAAAACAGCATTAAGTAAGGGTTGCCAATTATTTATCTAGGGAAATTGATCGTTGCTTTGATTTGACTGATTGATGATTGATCTGATCATTGATATAGCAGCACAGATGCTTTAGTGCTGTGCTTTCTGTACAGTTTTATGTATAGAAATTTAATGATTCTAAATTAAGATCCATTTGAGCAAACTAAAAATCACTAGTGTTTTAAGGTCTTTAAATGTATTGTTGAATTTGTACTTATTTTTTCTCAGAGCAATAGACAAAATTTTTGACTGGATTGAATTTACTTAGAGTTTGAAAGCATGACTTTTTTTTTTATGACAGTTGGCCCGAGTTACAATGCAGATTGTGTCTGTGAGTGGACAAAATGTCCTGTGTGTGGCAAGGCCATGTGAAGCCATTTGTCAAATGTCCCCCAGCACATTTGCTAGGATATAAAGCCCATGAACTTATGGTCATAACTCTTTTCTTCCCTCCACCTCTCCTTCATTTCTCAGTGTATAAAATTCTTCACATTCACTGTGCGCTATTATTGTTACAGATAAGCTAAAGAAGAAAAAATCATGTTTTCTACTCATATGTAGCCACTGTTAATATTTTGGTATTTTTCTCTCTTGAAATTTCTAATTACAGATATACAAAAATTTCATAGACATGGGTTTACATAGAAACAAACGTTTTCTATATTCAAGGATATCAGGTGTTTCATATAGTCAAATAATTTATGGTAAAGTAAATTTATAAGAGAAAGGGATTTCTTATGAAAAACTAGTCTAAACTATCCACATTTAAAAAGAGCAATGGTATCATTTACATATTAATTATATCTCTACACCATCTCATCCATGATGAGGTTATTGCACTGTCCTGTTATTTAAGTTGGATCTAATTTGGCGAATATCTAAGTTAGTCTATTCTGGGAATTATTACTTGAATTTTAAAGTCAATTTTTTAAGAAGACCATAAACTGACATGTCAAACTCACATTCAGGGATCTTAGAGGGAAAGAAAAAAAAAGGAGGACCGATCAAAAAAATCTATAAATCTAGGGAAAAATCATTTCCAAGGAAAATTAAGTAATTTGAAAAAAAAGATAATAAATTAGATCACTCTGGTATCAATTACCTGAAAAAAGATTTAAGCATTATAATGTTGAGTTTTGAGATAGAAAGAGGAAAAGCTTAGATTATAGCATTCCTTTTCAGAATGCTCACTGCGTATATGTAACTGTTTAATGTAGTGTGACTGTAAAATTATTACCTAGGCGGGATTGTAAGTTGTAGATCAGGCCAACTCAGAGCTCACAGCCGCTCTCCTCCCTCAGTTTCCTGAGTGTTCAGATCACAGGCAAGAGCCACCATCCCAGACAATGCATTTGTTCACGAGACTCTTGCCTTAGGAAAGATATACACTTGAGTTAAAATATAATAAAAAAGGATCAATAGAAAAATATCACATATTTATCTAGTTCTGAATGTATTTGTTGTATTTATTTCGTTTTGTATTCTGGGTAGAAAAGAAAAAAAAGTTCCTACTTAAATATTTTTGATCAACTTAGGGAGATTTTACCCAGTAAAACAAATAAAAATTTTGTTGCTCTATGTAGATATGGAGGTTGGAGTTTTGGGATGAAATTGACTAACGACCTTCGTTTTGATGTGACAGCTGTCCCTGTCAATAGAACTCTTGCTAAGGTAAATTTGGGACTTTCTTCTGGGAGGTCAAATAAATGGGGATATGGGATTTGTATATGTAAACACTTTCATGTCAGAAACAGGAAACATATTAAACATCGTAAAACATGTAAAGTCAATTCTGCATGATGCAGATATGTACTCTAAGGAGGCATGTATACACGAGAGCAAGAACGTAGAAACTGTTCCCAATGGTGCTTTTCCCAGTAATCAAAAATGTAGCTCTCAACACCCATCTGCAGTAGAATAAGAACTTCCGGTCATATTCATTCACTCACTCACTCCATCCATCCATCCATCCATCCATCCATCCATTCATTCATTCATTCATTCATTCACTCTTTCATTCATAGAACTTTCAGCAGTGGAAATAATCTGTATATCACAAGTATTCATTCATTCATCTGCCCACTCATTCACACACTCACTCACTCATTCGCTCATTCATTCATTCATTCATTCATTCATTCATTCATTCATAGAACTTTCAGCCGTGGAAATAACCTCCTCCCATGCACCACTGATAAGCAAAGCAAGATGCAGGCAGTAGCACTGGACCGCGTCCACTCCTCTGTAAACATAAAGAGTAGGGGAAACTCAATCACACAGTCAAGGAAAGGGGTGGCGCTGTGAAAAGGATCAGTACGGGGCTCGCCGTCCAGTGATTGTTTTTGTGTGCGGTGGATTAATGCGCGCGATCCTGATGGTTGCTTTTGTCTCGAAACGCCCTTATTTTCCCTGCACTTCCTTCATGTTTATATCGCAGTCTCTTAGAGAATGGGATGTGGGCTAAAGCCTTGCTTCTCACCAATACTGGAGTAGCGACGAATCTAACAGGGATAAATAAGCCCACTGTTTATTTCTTCCAAAGAGCGGCAAGCCAGCCACCGAGTCAGACACAGATGACTGCCCAGATGATAAACAGTGGTTATAAGGAGTTTAGTTGTTTGCTTATTTTCCGTCACAGACAATTTCCATATTCTGCGAACATTTCTCTCTGGGCAGAATCAAGGTGAAAGCAGAGAGATTAATATCCATTTAGTCCAGGATTGTTCTATGCCAAGCAGCAGTTTCACCTTTTAGGAAAAAAAATTAATTCCATTCTCACAACGTCCCTACTCCATAGACACTGTGGAACCCAGATGGTCACAGAGCTATGTGGGAAATAACAATCCTGGAGATTTTGGTGTCCCCTTCCCCACACAGTAAATTTCCTTTCAAACTCAAGGGACTTTCTAATATGAAATTATCCCTCTCTAAACCAGAGTCCAATTTTTAAATTAACACCATGTAAAAAGCACGCTAGTATCTTAAACGCCTTGCTTTTGATGTAGAGGGTAAAACATCCTGAGGGCTATATATAACTAGGAACAGCAAGTGTGGGGAGGGGGGGTAGGGAGGTAAAACTAGCAATTTTGTTGGTAAGGACCCAAGGCTTGCATATTGTTAAAATTACTTTCTCTACTCTGCTGCTATCCATTTTTTCCTCTTTTTTTTTTAAATTGGGTATTTCTTATTTACATTTCAAATGTTATTTCCTTTCCCAGTTTCCTATCCATCAGCCCCCTAACCCCTCCCCCTCCCCTTCTGTAAGGGTGTTCCCCTCCCCATCCACCCCCCCTTCCCAACCCCCTGACATTCCCTTACTATCCATTTTTTATCACTGCTGTTAAGAGGCTTCACTTTCCTCTCAGAATCACTATGTGTCCACTGTGGAGATAACAATGGCTTCTCCAGTTCATTTCAGGTTTTGCCCGTAGAAGCATCTAGAGCGGCTGCTAAGTCAGCTGTTAGGCATTCCGTTACTTAGAATAGCAGACTCCCTAATCTCTACTCACCTATAAACCAAAAACCCACAGATCCATCTATGAATGAGTCACTAGCAAATCGAGGCTTTCCTTTAAAATGAAGTATCCTATCGGATGTTCTAAAAGCCCTATTTTACTTGAATACAATCCTGATCTTGTCTCCTTTTGAAATTTGACAGGTGTGGTATGATCCAGAAGGCTACCATTCCCTCCCCGCTTACCTCAACAGCCTCAACAACTTCCTCCTGAGAGTTAACATGTCGGAGTACGATGCTGCCCGACACGGTAGGGTCACTGTGCCGAGCTATCTCTAATTATAAACTCTTTCTACAGCCTTCCATGTAAGCGTGCTCCCCGTATCTGCTTCCCTGTTAAGGGTGTTTCACAGCATCTAAATCAGGGATCTTCAGAAAGCGTTTGGAAATTGTAACTCTTTCCTGATGGAACATTCCAGGTGACACCCTTAACTTCAGATTAATTTAATCTCCTCATTTATCAAGTCAGGATAATAACACCCCCTCTGTTCTCACAGCTAGTAGCGGTGGTGTCTTGTGGAAAATATTTCAGAGCTATTTATTTGTCTGCAGACAAAAGCTGGCTAATAAATTAATATTCATAAGTATATGTTCATATGATCTATATATGCAGACAAAAAAATGTTATGAAAAGTATTCAATTCTTACCGGGTAGCCCTGACTGGCCTGAAACTAACAGGGATCCACTTGCCTTTGCCTCTTGAGTGCTGGCCTTAAAGTTGTGCACCACCATACTGAGTTATGAAGACAAAGCTTTTAAAACACAAAGGTCTACACTGCACCCAAAGTGCTACCATATATGACACATATATGTTATCAAAGTATGCAAAAACATACTTTGATTTTGCATTAACATTACTGTTTGCCCCCACGCTTTCACTGAGGTACTAAAGTGGGATTTGAACTCTGGGCTCTCTGAGTCCTGCCTGTCCTTTTGCTAATGCTCCAAGCTGTTTCTCCAGACTCAGGCAGATCTACTCCCGTTTCATTTCCCCACAGCCCTCCACATCATTTTTAAATAGGACTGGGATTTAAAGGAAGTTGATTTATTTTTTTCTAACTCAATTACTGTTCATCAGACCATTTCATCTCCTTGAGCTTTGCTCAAATTATTTTTCCATATGATCCTAAAATAATAATAATAAGGAGGGAGAAAAAATGAAATAATACATTTTCTGGCCAGGACCCAGCCTCATAAACAGCCTATTAGGAAGGATAAATGATACAAACTATCTTTTATGAAAGCTGACCCTCCCCCTTTCCTTCCATCACCCCACCTCCATGCATTCTGGAGTCTGCTTATGTCACTGCAGTGTCAGACACTCACTCTAGCAGCAGAGTCTTCCTCAGAGGAAACAGTGGTTTCATCCAACTGTTTTGGCATTTTTTTTCCTAGCAGGAGGAGCTTTAAAGAAAAATAACAAGATGAATAGTCCTTAGGTATAGCACATTAATAAAGGACAAAGTCAAAAGTGGTAAATTAAATGAAATGGTGACTAAAGCCAGGCGAGTCTAACCTGGATTGAAATGGTGTTGGAAAGCCTTCTGTGGGATGTTTTATTCAGAGCAAAAACACACATTGTTGTGACAGACAATGAAAGCACAGAAGCTATAGAAACAGCCAGGGCGATGTAGCGAAGATACAGAGAACAGGAGGATGCGACCTCGTCTAAAGGGCTGGCTTCTGGAAACCTGTGTCCTGGTTTCCTCTAAAATTAGTCTTCATTACTGAGATTAATGTAACGGGACCACTCTAGACTCCCGCAGGCTTGTTGAGGGGCCTTACCATTGTGTTTTAAGGTACAGAGGATAAAAGAGTCTGGCAGCATAAAACTTATGCTGAGCCTGAAATGAAATTTACTTTTCAATTTAAAAATAAAACTTGAAGTTTTACATAAATTAAGGAAAGTATGTCTTTTATTCCTTATTAATTTGTCTACTCAAACTTACAAAAAAGTGGCAACATTCTGCCCTCTCTGTGAGGTATTTTCTTCTTTTCAAAGAAGAAATCTGGGGTTGGGGATTTAGCTCAGTGGTAGAGCGCTTGCCTAGCAACCGCAAGGCCCTGGGTTCGGTCCCCAGCTCTGAAAAAAAAAAAAGAAAAGAAAAGAAAAGAAAAGAAGAAATCTATGTCACTCTTAAAAATGCATAATGTTTTGGAATACATGAGTGGGTTCTCCCGTGGCAAGAGAACCTAACCTGTCTGTAAAGTTCAACCTATTTTCCCCTCTCCACCACTCCCTCACGATCCTCCACGTGTTTAAAGACATCTTTGCAGGATTCCAGGTGAACTGGGGTTTTTCTTTAGCTGTAAAATTCATTTTCTCTGAAGCTTAATGTGCTCATAAAATATTTTAATTAGCTTTCATTGGCAATGTCAGTATCTGTTACATTCATGTGGTTCCCTCTAGTGGTTAACTTCATATGGAAAATCAGGGTTCTTTTCAAAGAACATTGGTTTGCACGCTTTCTCTGGCAAATGCTCCCCCCCCCCATGTGCTCCTCCCACCCTTTGTTGTACCCACAGGGAGCATCTCAGTTTAGCTTCATATCTATAGTGACTACAGAAAATGCCTACTTTTGATGTAGGTTCCATGTAAGGACAAATTCTAATTGAAAAATTATTTGATTTGTTTCAATGCACCCATTGATCAGTCATGCTCTTAAGACACGGTATTGGCTGCTGTAGAGGATGTGGGGAGGCCTGTCAGACAGGACTTTAGTCCTGACTACATCTTTCAGTAGATATTCATGGAAGCGCCCTATTCCACAGCACTACACTGAGTGGATAAGACCGTATTTTCAAAGATTCCGTTGGTTAATTAAAAAATATTTCTTGATTTTTGAAATAAAATGTATAAAGAAAAGACAAACGTTCCCCTGTCTACAGGGAATCTACTGGGTTTTATGAAGGGCCCAGAGAAATAAAGCAAAAAGCCGAAGAACACGGTGGTCAGTACCTTTAATTCCAGTACTCAGAAGAGAGGCAAAGACAGGCACATCTGTGTAGGTTTAAGGCCAGCCTGGTGATCTACATGGTAAGTTTTAAGCCAGGCTGGTCTACATGGTGAGTCAGAGAGCACAGAGAGATCTCCTTTAAAATAAACAAACAAATAAATGAATACAGAACAGAGACTATTAATCTTCACAGAACATACGAGAAGGAAATTCCCTTACAATGTGATTAAAAACAGAGTTCAAAGTAGGTTTGCTGTTGTTGTTGTTGCTGTTGTTTTCTTTGTTTTTAACTGTTTATTTTCTTCAACATGCCATTTGTTTTAGTTAGGGTTACAATTGCTGTGCTGAAGCACCGTGACCAAAGCAACTCAGAGAAGGAAGGATGTATTTGGCTTATGCTTTCACATTACTGTACATCACTGAAAGAAGTCAGGACAGGAACACAAATGGGGTGGGAAGCTTGAGGCCAGAGTTGATGTATAGGGCATGGAGGGATGCTGCTTACCAGCTTGCTTTTCTTACAGAACCCAGGACCACCAGCCCAGGGTTGGCCCCACCCACATGAATTGGGTCCTCCCACATCAGTCACTGACTAATAAGAAACTGCCTGACAAACTTGCCTACAGCCCAATCCTCTGGAGGCATTCTCTTAATGGAGGTTTCCTCCTCTCAGATGACTTTAGCTTGTGTCAGGTGGACATAAGACTATCTATCCAGCACACTATTGTTGAGGAATTCAACTTAAAGTAGCATATTTACCTTAATAAATTCTACAAATTTAAGTTGCCTAAAGTATATGTACTTGCACTGAAATGTCCCAACATATGTTCTAACATATCCCATACAAGCAGTGAGAACAAAAGTTCTTGCTCAGTTTATAGCTGTGTAGGTACAGAGGAGCCCCACATCTCTTTTCCTACCATTCTTTCCCACATTTGTGTAGACAGTATGCACGCTGCCTCCACATTACAGTTTTTGGGAAACTTGCCTGTCCACTTTTGACTCTGGCTTAGTAAGATCCTTTAGGAAAGGAGAGGAAAGAGCCTTGCTTCCAACTCAGAAAGTATAACCAACTCTGAGAACTCAATACCTTGTGGTCACCATAGAATTAAGTGAATCGTAATTAAGTGTGGATGTAGCAAGAAGCTCTCGGGCTTCTTGAGTTTTTATGGATATGCAACATTGAGGTTCCCAGTCTCTGCTCTGGTAGGACTTTTAAACAATAAGCAACTTAGAAATAGTAAAAGAGAAAGGACCATGTTCTCACTTGGCCATGTTTCCTGACCCTTGTCATTAACTCAGAAAGGAGGGTTAGAATGCTGTTGGATATTTGAAGAGACTTATATAATTGATGACCATTTGAGTTGTTTATTTAAATGTATTCTATTTCTGAAGTACAGCTGAAATGCGAATAGAAGTGACCAGACAGAAGGAAGTTGGAAGCAATCATTTGAATGTTCTCCAGAGTATGGCATGTACTATATAAGAAGTAGATGTTCTTAGATCTTTCCAGAATGTTCTACACACAAGTAGACATTGTTTATTTTATTAAGAAAAGATAATTTGATGGGATTAAGAATCTTGGAAGTACTATTCTTTGGCTCATCTTGTAAGAAACAAAGTATTGTGTATTATTCATGTAAAACTTGGTACTCCTGATTAACTAAGTACCATCTAACAGCAGAACTCTCCCCTCTTTCTAGGGATCATCATGTATAGCCACCCTTATCCAGGGGTGCAAGACCAGGAACAAGCCACGTAAGCGCATCTCTTTCCTTGACATTACTACCTTCCCTTTGGCATAGCTGCACTTCTGCAGAATGTGCAATGATTGGAAATTACAGTGGTATCTGAATGGATGTCAATCTAGTAGGGCTGGTAATATATAAGTCACTAACTGGGACGAAAGGAAGTTTCTGGAAGGGTGTGGGAAGGGCTGCCAAGTAGAGCTTGTCAACTGTAGATTCACAGAGTCCTCTGCTTTTCTGAGTCAAGTGCACAAGTACTTCATCATTTTGACTTCCCTGCATAGCATTTAAGTACTGTTTCTTTGCTGAAGATCTATATATCCCTTGCATGCACTCTGTAACCCTTGGAGACCGCGGCTTTTCTATTGCGCATCCCTAGCCAATTCAGATGCACTAGTGCTACATTTATTCCAGGGTCACAGAAGAGTCATGTCGAAGATAGTATCTGGCTGCCTTGCAGGAAGCCTTATCTGTGTCACAGCCAGCTCTTGTACTGCTTTGTTGATGGTTTTAGTCATGAATCTTCCTGAAAGGGAAGGAGTTCCAAAAACTTATGTGTACTTTCCTCTCCCTATTGCTCATGATAGAATCAGCAGTTTAATCGATATTTTAGTGGCGCTGTCCATCCTGATGGGCTACTCTGTCACCACTGCCAGCTTTGTCACCTACATTGTCAGGGAGCATCAGACCAAAGCCAAGCAGTTACAGCACATTTCCGGCATCGGTGTGACATGCTACTGGGTGACAAACTTCATCTATGACATGGTGAGTAACTTTTGTCATTGCAAGACAGGATCAATTTGGGTAGAAGTCTATCAGCTTTGTATTCAGGAGCTATTTGCTCTAATTATTCAAATTATTACTGCAAGGACAGAGAATTAAGAAAAACCAATTGACTTGGGCTTATATCATCTGATGGTTGGAGGGAAAAGGAAACCTATTTTCCCTTATCTGTGAGATATCAGATTCGTAGAGTGCACATCAGCATACAGATTCCTGGGCCTCTCTTCAGGTCTGTTTAAATCTGTGTCTTGGGAAATGGAGTGTAGAAAGCGTGCATTTCAAACAAGATCCCCCAGGTGATTTTTTTAAGCACATTGAAGCCTAAGAACCACTATTGTAGCAAAATAAGAGCTTATCAACATTACCCTGTAGTGCCAGATGATCAAGCTTATAAAAATTTAATCAACTAATAGTGAAAAATTCAAAGTAAGCGCCTGCTGAATGACACACTAGAGAAGATTAGCAGGGACAAGGAGGGATGTATTTCATTGACAGCGCTCGCCGTTATGTAAAGTGGTCCCCAAGTTCAGATGATCATTCTTGACTCCAAATGTACCAGCGTTGGCCAAGAGCCCAGATGAATATGTACGCGTTTGCCTGTGATTGCAGCGATTGTCTGAGTTGTTGTCAAGATCATTGGCTTGAAGAGTTGGAGAGTAATTAACCACAGATCCATTTTGCTAATGCATCCAGTGAGGTCTGAAATGTGCCCGCTGTAGAACCCAAGTCTAAAAGAATTCTAATGACCGCTCTGTACTTCACATGAGCTTAAATGTTAAGGAAGCTTCAATGCTTTCTTCTGTGAAGGTCTACTCGGTACTGAGATCCTGTTATCAGGACTACTGGTTCCGGTACAATTCACAAGATTCACCTCTGCTTTCGCTGCATGCATCTTGCTGCAAACTCTTAAGCCTCTAATATTTTTGCTTGTAAACAGAATACTGAAGTTTTTGTTCAGATACCTGTGATTTCAAGAACCTGTGATTTGAGAACTGTTGTCCTGCTGTTTTGCCTGGAATGCCTAACACTGATAACCAAGTCTCAGAAAGCAGCCATGTGAGAGAGAGGCAGCATCCAAAATGAAATCAATACTTCTAGGACTGACTCTAATACCAAAAAAAAAAAAAAAAACCCTGCCTTTCTTATCTTTCTCCCAGAACCCCTGTCACTGAATGATCCCAAGTCTTAAGCCTTGAGGCAGGAACACCAGGGATTTCTTGTGTATCTATATAGATTGAAATTGCCTTGACCTCATATTGGAGAAGACAAATCCTAAAGTGAGATCAATGTAAAATGAGCTGCATGTTACAACGACAGGAAGATAAATAAAAATTCATTTTCTCAGAATTTTTCTAGGTTGACTTATTGCAGAGTTAAATAAGGTGGACTATTGATTTAAAAAAAAAATGCTTGCCATATGCTAAACGTTGCTTTGTCTATATCTATAGGTCTTCTATTTGGTTCCTGTAGCATTTTCAATTGGTGTCATAGCAATTTTCAAGCTCCCTGCTTTCTACAGTGGAAACAATCTAGGCGCTGTATCCCTCCTACTTCTGCTGTTTGGGTAAGCTGCTGATCAAGCAACGAGAAAAAGAATGAATAAAATTAAGCACTCCTAGACACAATAGGACCTGAGTCTCATCAGTTAATCTACACTTGTCTTGGGGTCATTTACCATGAGTAATGACTAATGTAGCATAAACATTTGCTAGTGCACAGCCTGTAAGTGCCACACTTCTGCAAGTTAATGTTGTTATCGCTAACAGGCACTGACCGGGTATCATGCACTGTACCAATTTATACACATAATCTAAAGTATATAAAATGAATATTTTAGAATGATCAGAAAAGTATGAGTATGTGTTGGTAGATGTATTGACAAAGTACATTACTATCTATGGCTTTATAAGGTACATGTAAAATTTATGTCTGTTTTTATTTGTCTTTTCCAGATGGGTAAGGGCATAAAGACTGTTGTTTCTATGTTAGAGTAATATAGGTTGCATGATATAATTGACATCCACTGTAAAACTTGATTCTATTACAAAGGCATGGATAGAATCAATTGTTTAAAAACTGGGACAACTAGATGGTCTTTCTGTTGCTAGATCTATTTCAAACTGAAGTTGCTCATCTTTGCCCAACCTAGGCCACCTGTCTTTTAACCAGACCTTATTAACTACCTACAACAATGTCATTATCTTTCCTCAATTTTAAATGATCAGATTTGTCCAATTCAAACTCCTATTTCTGAGCAGCCAAAGTCTTGCCTGGACAGAGTAACACCATACCCTGCAGGGAAGGAATCTGTAGTTGTGATGACAGAGAAACTGTATGGGTTTCTTAAAAGAGAAGCTTCTTGCTGTCATTTTAAAAACATCCTTTGAGGGTCTTTTGTCAAAATGAAGAATGAAATACAGACCTAGCTTCAGGGCTTGGCTACTCTCCTCTCATGTTTACTGTTCCCTGGGAAACCCATCCGAGCTTTACTTTATTGTTTTGTAGACTAGAATAACTAAGGCATAATTTTAATTTTTAGTATTTCTGTCCTACAGCTATGCAACATTTTCTTGGATGTACCTGCTGGCTGGTCTCTTCCATGAAACAGGGATGGCCTTCATCACTTATGTGTGTGTCAACCTGTTCTTTGGCATCAATTCCATTGTTTCCCTGTCGGTGGTGTACTTCCTTTCCAAGGAAAAGCCTAATGATCCGGTAAGGTCTTTTATTTGTTACTTAAAGTTCAGCAAATGAACCAGAAGCCTTAACATGCTCCATGTGGGAAGATTTCCTTTACTCTGTATTTAGATAGGAAAGACTATCTTTTGATTTAAATTTAGAAAATGAGAAAGTATAGCTTGAAAAGAAATTAAGCTCTGTATAGGTTAATGTTCATTATTATTGCATTGACTGAATGTTAGCAATACTGACTTTTGCTAGGTCTTGAGGAAAGTGATAGATTATATGGCACTAACTGCTCAACTAAACATTGTACTCATTAATAGATCCCAAAGGTGCAGTGGTGGCAAGAATGGATTATGTATATAGCTATGGGTTAGGATTCATTTGAACACTCATAGGGGGAAAAATTCCCTTTCAATCATGTATTGGAATCTACTTCATTGTAAGCATCATTTGCCATTCAGAGCTAACAATTATGATCAGTGAAAGAGAAGCTTTAACAGTCCCTGGCAATGGAGTGCGAAAGAATAGAGAGGAAATGAAGTGAGGTGAGGGATAGGCAAGGCCACTTCAGGAGGAGGAAGGGAAATTGTAAAGTGGAAGTCATTGGCCTCAAGTGTGAATAACGTGAAAATGAGCCATTTCTGCCTCTTTGATATCTGTTGTCTCTCCTTCCATCTCATTTCACCTCTGTCCCTACCCAGGTTGAGATTCCCTAAGTTCAAAAGCTTTCCTGAACCCTCTCTCACTCACAAACCCAGTGATACAGCTTTGCATCCCAACATTCTAACCAGGCTTACCTCTCCCACTGAATCTAAGCCAGGTCTAGAAGTGATTTTTGTCTCCAGAATTGGGCTGGATACCTTGGGCCACTTTGAGGAAAAAACATTCTTTTCACTTGCATTTTGATAACAAATTCTGTCATACTGTCATTTGTGGAGCAACTATAATATGCAGTTGCAGCATACATGCGAAATAATTGCCAATCTGCCTAGGCGTCTCCATCTGTCTTCATCCACTTTTAAATGTTTCGTCAATCAGTCGGAATCCTAAAACTACATTTTGTTATTTCTCTTGTTTCAGACTCTAGAACTTATTTCTGAAACCCTCAAGCGAATTTTCCTGATCTTCCCCCAATTCTGTTTTGGCTACGGTTTGATTGAACTCTCACAGCAACAGGCAGTCCTGGATTTCTTAAAAGCCTATGGTGTGGATTATCCAAGCGAGACCTTTGAAATGGATAAGCTAGGAGCCATGTTTGTGGCCTTGGTTTCTCAGGGCACCATGTTTTTCTTGCTGCGACTTCTCATCAATGAGTGGCTGATAAAGAAGCTCAGGTGAGGCAGATGAGAACAGCATTTCCCCTCCGTGATGTTTGCGTCAGAGCACTCAGGGACGCGCAATAATCTTGGTGTTTTCCTCTAGCAACACTGGAAAGTCTAGTTTAGAGCCTTTTAAAACCTGGTTGCATAATGTATCATTCATTTAAGTCTAGTAAATAGTTGTCCAGCCTTTCTGTGCGTTCCGGATGACAGCGCCACAAACCTTATACATAGTGGGTTGGTATAGAGTAAGAAACAAAATTAAGTAAGCACAGCTGTCGCCCTAAAAGAGAGTCAGTGAGTTGAGGAAGCTAATAAAGGCTTCGCATGCAGAAGTGAAAAAGAAGTTTGAGTGGGTAGTGTGGACAGTGAGTCTAGGAGAAGATGACCGGGATGAAGCAAGGAGAGCAACAGAAACAGGAAGAGGGGCACCGCCGAGTATATTTACCCCTTCCTAGGAAGTGTTCCTAGTGACAACACCACAAACCTCACGCTGCCATGTGTATAGAGTTACGTCACCACACTCGTCATTTCTAATAGCAAACGAACAAGCAGCTTATCTTTATTTAGGGATTGCCTAATTTATACATCCATATTCATAAATATAACACTACTTAGCCATCAGAAGGAATGATCCAGGAGTGAGGAATGCAACTCAGCAGAGAAAACTGGCTGTGCAAGCCTAAGAGCCTGACTTCAGATGCTCACTGCCGACATGCAAAACCCAGCATAGCACAGCAAAGGCCTGTAACTGCAGCCAGCGTTGCTGGATGTAGTGTGAGACACACAGATCCCTGGGGCTTGCTGGGCATCTAATTTGACTAAAAAAAGCAAGCCCTAGGTTCAGTGATAGACTCTCTCTCAAAGGAATAAGATAGTGATGGAGCACACACCCAGCATCCTTTTCTGCATGAGCGTTTTCATGAGCAAGTATACTTGCACAGGCGTTTGATACATACTCAAATATGCACATGTAAACACACACAGATAGCGGTTCAATATCTATGTAATATTTGTTCTCATAGTTACTAAATGAAAGTGAAAGGCTAAGAAATGAGTATTATATATTACTGTGTGAGATAAAAGGAAATTTACCTTCTTACAATGGATTATCTTAATGTCAGTGTTGCTTGAAGATGGCTTACTTTCGACATTCTATTTTCTAGTACCACTTTAACTTTAATATGAACTCGGATTACCTACTGAAAATAAAAATTTTAATTAAGTAATAATAAAAGGAAGAAAGAAAAAAAGAGGAAAATGTTATAGACTACTTAATTAAAAGATTATACTATTTGTTTGGAAGATAGAATAAATGTAGTGAATAGCAGGCTATTTGGCTTATGGTGTGGCTGGAAGGTTATGGGGTCTCTTGAATGCTTAGTAAAGAGATCTGGTTTAGACCTTATTTGAACAAACCAATGGCAGTCTATTGAAGGTGAGCAAACAGAGAGCAGCACACGCACATGATACCTTAGCAGGTATAATTCTTGGGGAACCAGTGCAGACTGGGACGCAAGAGTCAGAGACACAGGAGCAGTGTAGGTTCCTGGGAAATGCTGGTAAAACTGAAGCTTATAGTGGAGATAGAAATAGTCAGGGAAATGGCCCATGACAAAGGGAGGGTTCGAAGGCATTTCCAGTGTTGGGAAACTGACTGCATGAGTGGGCTTTTTAGACCAGAATAGATATAAAGAAAACACCGTGTTTTGGAATCCTTGGACCATTTTTAAAAGAAGCAGAGATTTTCAGGGTAGACCTGAAATAACTGATTTGCAGAACTTTAAAAGGTTTGGTTTTCTTTTGATTGGGTGTTTGTTGGACAAGACTGGGGTGAGGCTAGAACTGAGAGATTTTGCTGAGAAGCTTCAATTATCTCCTTGATCTTCAGTGAGACATTAGCTGTAAATAGAATGCAGAATAAATAGTGTCCCTGTTATTAATGATTTAAAAGGAGAGACCTGCTAGTTGTTAGCAATACGACCCTGGGATCTATCTCCCCTTGAAGATATAAGGAGAGAAAAGAATGTAATTAAGAGGGTATGCCTCATTTTAGATTTACCACAATAAACAACAACAAGAAGAGATGGAGAAAGAAAAGGAGCAAGAGAAGAAAGGGGGCCAAAAAGGAGGAAGGAAGAAGTGGAGAGAGAACAGTTGTTAGAGCAATAAGGGGATAGATGATCTTGGGCTTGTTAAGTGTGGAGTTCCACTAATGATTCTGAGCTCCCTGTTAGAAGCTAGCTTTCAGGCAGGCACCTGATTTAGACATCAGGATTCCAACATTGAACAATGGATCCATAGATCTGTCGTCCATGGAAAATAAGCACTGTTTGCCAGCATTGTAGAGATAATGGGAAGAACATGACTACCTCTGCCGACATCATTTAAACAGGACAACATAATGAATGTAAGAACAGCCTAACGGTAGGCAGGCAATGGACTTCCACAGAAGTGAGAGCATTGAGGTGTCCAGACTGAGTCACGTCATTTCAGAATCTGGTTTTCAGGCTCTTCTTCAGAAAATTTACATCTTCGCCTGTCATGGAGACAGTAGATGAAGACGAAGATGTGCACACTGAGAGATTAAGAGTCGAGAGCGGTGCAGCTGAGTTTGACCTGGTCCAGCTCCATCGGCTCACAAAGACCTACCAGCTTATCCACAAGAAGATTATAGCTGTCAACAACATCAGCCTGGGGATACCTGCTGGAGAGGTAGGGGGCGTGGTTTGGCTTTGTTTTCTAGAAATTGAAAACCCAAGCCCTGAATATTTTCATAGTCTAGGTAGGTATGTGTGTTTGTATGTATGTTTGTATGTGTGTTTATATGTATGTATGTGTTTGTGTGTGTTTGTGTGTCTATTTGTGGGGTGTGTGTTTGTGTATACATTGTGTATATGTGTTTGTGTGTGTATGTAATTGTATGTGTATGTTTATTGAGTATTGTGGGGGTGGAAGTGTTTGTGTATGTATGTGTGTATGTATTTGTGTGTGTATGTGTGTGTATGTTTGTATGCATGTATGTGTGTTTGTGTGTTTATTTGTGAGGGTATGTATGCTTGTGTGTGTGTGTTTGTGTGTATGTGTTTGTAGGTTTATGTATGTTTATGTGTATATGTTTGTATGTGTGTATATATATGTATGTATTATGTATGTTTGCCATATGAATTTTTGCTATTTCTAGGGAGGGTTCATCCTCAGCACACAGCAGGTCCTGAGCCCATCGCCACTGTCATTGTCAGAGGAGTGCACTATCAGCAGGAAGCTTGTTCAGGATGCTTTTTGGCACCTCTCCTTCCTAGACCTATTCAAAGTCTTCCAGAAAGACAGCCATTTTCAGAGGGAGGGTCTTAGCATGTGTTGACTTTTATTCCTATGGTTTTCACAGGTAAAAGATTCAGGTAGCGTTGGAAGGAGAAAGGGAATTTGGCTGTTGCTATTTCCCCTTAGTTTTCTGTGCAGAGCTGGACCACATGCGTCAGACTCACTCAATGACATAAATTATTGCATCAGTGGCTTTTTCAGTAAAGTTTTGATTTTGTGTAAATTATGTGCAAATCTATAACTGTAATTACTTCTTTGAGTTAGCACATCTTACCTGAGGGGTACTTTATCACGTCACATAAAGGGGCACTATAGCATATGTAAAGCAGACCTTCTCTACATGCAGATATTCAGATGCTTAGAGGGAAAAGAGCCCATAATACCCATTTGTTTTAGAAGAGAAAGTCTTACCAAATGCCAGAAGAGCAGTACAGGATTCAGAAGTAATTATAGTGATTTATTCTTCCGGGGGTGTCTCACCCAGGGTGGAGGAAGAAGTTATAATAACAACGTGTTTCTGTAGCTTACGCCTTTTTTTTTTCTCTCTCTCTCTCTTTCTCTCTCTCCATTCCAGTGTTTTGGCCTCCTTGGTGTGAATGGAGCAGGGAAAACCACTATATTTAAGATGCTGACTGGAGACATAATTCCTTCCAGTGGAAACATCCTGATCAGAAACAAGAGCGGGTACAAACCTGTCCTTCTATTTATTGAGTACAACATAATTTAAATGGACTTTTATCTAATTTCATGACTGTGTTATAAATCTTCCTGACCTAAGGCGGGAATCGCTGGAGTAACTGGGTTGTTTTTTTTTTTTTTTGTTTTGTTTTGTTTTTAAACCTTGACTATGACTCAGATAAACTATTTTCCTCCTTTTATCAAAATTGCTGTCTATTTTAACCCAAACAAAGCCGCTAGCCCGATACTTCAAGACCTCTTTTTAGAAAGTCATGTGTTCTGATTTTCTCCGTTTAGATCCCTGGGACATGTGGATTCTCACAGCTCATTGGTTGGTTATTGCCCTCAGGAAGATGCCTTAGACGACCTGGTGACCGTGGAAGAACACTTGTATTTCTATGCCAGAGTGCATGGGATTCCAGAGAAGGACATCAAAGAAGTGAGTACATATGCGGAGGACTGCCTCATTTAAAGACCACTGCTGGCTCCGTCCCTCCTCTCATGACTGTTCTGGCAAAGCCATCATGCCACGTGGGAGATCATAAAATGCCCCTCTAACCAGTGAGCCAACTTGGCTTGATGATGTGGTCTGTATCTATCTACATCTGTCCACAAGCTTAACTTTAGAAGCTTCTTGGCCTGAGTTTGCTCAGTTCCATTAATAAATAGATAGTCCCACTGTGCCTTGCTCCAAGTTGAACCTTGATTGGTGATATGGGATTTTCTTTTTAAAGTATTCAAATTGGTCCACACGATTCTCTGCAGAACTTCGATTTCTACTTCTTTTTTATTATTTCCATTATTTATATATATATATATTTTACACAATATAATATATTACTAATGCCTTAATTTTTACCTTTATTACCTCTACCACTGCAACAATTTATTTTTGTAATGGAATGACTAACCTCTTGGGGCATGTTTCTTTGTTCTTCAAACTCTGGAGACCTGATGGGCATCCAACCAGGATGTCCGTCATTTGCTAGGGTTACTTAAATACAGAAATAACTGCACGAACTCATGGTTCCGAATGTATGACAGTTTTGAGAGCAGGTCAGTTTTAAATAGTCCGAAAGTCTTTCTGACAACTCATGGCTCAGTAAGAAGGAAAGATGGACTTGGATGGCAATCAATGGGAAACCTGCTTTTGAATTCTGCCTGAGATCTCTTCAGCTTTTAAGCTTTGTAGGAGAATCCCATGCTAACAGCATGGTACAATCTGTGAAGGTAAACACGTACAAACATTGGGGGGCAGTTATCCCATTTGAAAGCCTACCTGCAGAAAATTACTTTTCTCTCTTTAAACTAAGTGTTAATTTTATAAGTGGTCTTTAAAAGATGAAAATAAAATCTATGTTGAATTTAAATATTTTCATCTCTTCAAGGCCTATGTTCTCCATGAGAAACATTTCTATCCAGTGGTGTGTTTTGTTCCATTTGGTGCTTTAAGAGTTTGAAGGGGGGTCTGGTTGCCTAATCCCTTCTCTTCCTATCCACAGACTGTTCATAAACTCCTTAGGAGACTTCACTTGATGGCATACAAGGACAGATCTACCTCCATGTGCAGTTACGGCACAAAAAGGAAGCTGTCCACTGCACTGGCCTTGATAGGGAAACCGTCTATCCTCCTGCTGGTAAGAGAGGCATCGTGAACGAAGCTGCTAGTACATAATTAGAACAGCACATCAGGCGCGTGTATCGTTCTCATCAGCAGTACCGTCAACATCCAGTGAGGTCCACTATGTGCCAGTTACTGTCAAAGCACGTACAGTGTCACCACATTAGGAGAATTTGTATTAGCAAATAATTTACTATCATGACAGTATCCTCGGGAAGCGTTTTGTGTCTGAAGCAATGGCTTGGGGGGCTTCAGAGAAAACACTCAGCATGTGAGTTTGAAATAACTGCAGCCAGCTCAGGGGTTCCAAATAAGTCATAGAGCAGGCTCAAATTTAATTCCCACTTATTGATGAAATCATATTTCTGTTAGGTACTGATCAAGTGAACTCACAGTGTCCAATTTTTGCTGAGGAAGAAAGGCACAGTTTAGAACAAAGTGTTGTACTAAATTTATTCTCCTTTGTAGCTTAAAAATGAGTTATTCAACTTGTGGAGTGATGGAAAATACACTGTGTTATTTTATATGAATCAGGGAGAGGATCAAGAGACGTGCTCTACATTTATATTTTGTTAAGAGCTGCAAATTTTAATTGATCACCTGAACATATAAATTGCACATGCTACTGATGTAGAGTTCTACTCCCCAGCCCCAACAAAGCACAAGGACCTTTGTTTCAGAGAAATAAACACGTCCTTATTTTGCAAGATTGTCTTCATTCAAGGATCTCCAAGTTTTAAAAGAACCTGAGCGGCATGCATTCAAGTTCAGTTATAAATCACTATATGATGATTCTAGGGATTAAGTCACATGGTGGATCCAGTCATTTAAACCACCTAGAACGACCATCCTTCTAGAATACTGGAAGCTTATAATGCGTTGTTACATCGCTGCCTGTCGATGTTTTTAATGGAACCCTATTGTGCAAGCATCTTTTAAATTGAACAAAACAATCCTGGGGCACCCCTGTGAGATAAAAGTCGTAAAGCTGTTTCCATGTAAAAGCACTGTGTAAATGTTGTATGGTAATGAGCTAAGGAAATACAGGCTACAGGAGGAAGGCATAGCCCTTCTTCTGTATGTATTTACTGCATATTCCACTTTCTACAAAAATAGAAGCGATGACAATACCTCCTTTATCATTCCCCCAAAGGAATGCTCACCGCTCTGTTTAAATTAGCACACTTCTATGCAAAGTGAGCATCAGATGGCCAGACTCTTTCCACCGTGCATACATTTTTTCTCTAATCATAACCTATAACTTCTTTTTATCTAACACTTGTTAGGATCCACTATTGCTTGTTTACACTATCTGTTGTATTTTTAAAAATATCTCTGTCTGAATCTTTCAAAGCCTATCCACTTTGAAGAGTATTTGCGGATTTTTTTTCCAGTTGGCGCCTTCTACAAATCTTATTTTTATTTTCCCAGAGAGTCTTAAATTTCAATTAATAACAAAACACTAAAAATACCTGTGGAACGTACCCACCGAAACATCAGGCTGTGTTTCCTTCTGCTTCACCTGGCACGTTATTGCTCGCAGCCACATCCTGCTTCAAGGGGAAAGATGGCAATCTTGTTGACAAAGCTTCAACTCTGTATGTGGGACTGCAGAATTAAATGTAAAAACTCTGCTCTCCTGGTAATTGAAGTAGTTTTTTTTTCCCCAAGGAAACATAAGAGACGGATGTAAAGTAACATGGTGTCAGCTTCTCTGAAACACTTCCTTAAACAGACTGACAATTTAAAATGCTTAATTTTGAGCTTTTGACAGAAGCAGAAAAAGCCTATTATGTATAAAACACGTTAGTCATGGGATCTCAAAAAAATGATTTCTGGTCCCAGAGAGTTGAAATGCAGCAATTCTTATAAAGAACCTCATCAAAACTTAATTAATTTGATAAATTTTTCTGGTAATTCTTTATTAAGGATGAGCCAAGCTCTGGAATGGATCCCAAGTCAAAACGACACCTCTGGAGGATCATTTCAGAAGAGGTGCAGAACAAATGCTCTGTCATCCTCACCTCTCACAGGTAAACTGAGTCAGGTCCCAAGGAATCCTGGGGAACACATGAGTACTCCTCGTTATCTGGAGTATTTGGGTTTTAATTTTTATTAACAGTGTGTGTGTGTGTGTGTGTGTGTGTGTGTGTGTTTATGTGTGTATCTCTGTATGTCTGTCTCTGTGAGTGTGTGTATGTGTGTGTATGTTTATGTTTGTATCTCTCTGTCAGTTTGTGTGTCTCTGTGTGAGTGTATCTCTCTCTGTCTCTCTCTCTCTCTCTCTCTGTCTCTCTCTCTGTCTCTCTCTCTGTCTCTCCCTGTGAGTATGTATGAGTATGTGTCTCTCCATGAGTGTGTGTGTGTGTGTGTGTGTGTGTGTGTGTGTGTGTGTGTGTTTCCATGTAGAGGTCAGATGTCAGTTTGAGGAAGTCAGTTTTCTCCTTCTCCCACATAGGTCCCAGAGACCAGACTCAGGTGGTCAAGTACCTTTACCCACTGAGTCCTCTCCCCAACCTGTTTAGATCATTGCTTATTGGTAACAGGTAAAGACTAGAGGGTTCAGAGTGAGGATACTGGGGTACAGCAAGGCAGAGGGTCTCGGCAGACATTTTTACCATGAAGTTCTCAAGACCTGCTTATTCTTAGCTACTGTTTGCTGTGGACTTTCAGAATTCTCAGTCTTTCCCACTTAATGCTGCCTCCTATTAGTGAGGTCAAATGACTCTCAGCTCTGTGTGCATACACTGTGCTTTCTGTCTTCATGGATTTCTTCATCTGTGCTTTCTTCTTGAAGTAGAATCTACAATCGTCAGCAGGTTCTCATTCACCTGTCCCCTAGAACTCACTCATGGGGCTCTCTTCCACAAAATAGCCTCCTAGTCTCCTAAGTAAGGGGTGACAATGAAGCATTTGATCTACGCCTCTCTTAGGATATTAGCTTTTCTTTATGATCTGGACTGACCTTACATTTCCTTATAATGATCACATAGCAGAAACTAATTAAATCTCTTTATTATCACTTGTTTGTATCCAGCCTTGAGATCATCACCGGGGAGCTCATCTTTTTATTCCCACAAACTTCTGCATGGAGTGAACAGGGAGAGAACTGAGACTCTAAGTACCATCATGCATGAAACGAGAGAGCTTGTACAAGTTAGAACTGTTTATAAACTCCCAGACAAAATCAACTGGGATATAAGATAGAATAAAAGGTGTTCTGGATCATTTTTGAAACGCCTCATAGGAAACATAGGTCTTGAGTCAAAGCTTGAATGAGTTTGAAAGGACTATTGGGTTCGACAGTAGAGGTGTTGCAGACATGAGAGGTAACCTCAAATGTGTGAGGAGAGTAATATACATCCATAAGCATATGTTTCATTAGTACTTTAAGATTTTTTTTTTTTGTTCTTTCTCAAGAGAGATTTCTTGTTTGGGCTATGAGCCTAGCCTTTAACAGCTAAACCATATCAAGAGAGCCCTCAAGGGAGATTGCCACAGTGCTATAATGAACTAATTAAACATATGCTTATGAACTGCGACCCAATTTTATGTGCCCTGGATGTTGATAGGAATCTGTTTCTTCTTTCAGCATGGAAGAATGTGAAGCCCTTTGTACCCGGCTGGCCATTATGGTGAATGGAAGGTTCCAGTGCATTGGGTCTCTACAACATATAAAAAGCAGGTAACCAACAAATAATGCTGTTTACACACTGTGTAGGGGAATTTCTCCAACAGTTCCTACACCCCAGCAGCCACTGTGCAATGAGTAGAAAAACTGAGATGAGTAGAGATACTCCTCATTGGAAATACTCATTGACACACTTTAAATTTAAATTATTTTATTAAGGGTTTATTGTAGTTTTTAGTTAAAATTCTCAAGACCTAGAAGGGTTGAAGCTCCTAATAGTCATACTAATAAATAATTCGCAACCAAAATACTCCCAGGAAGTAGTGTCAGGAATGTACCCAATAACAAATTAGACTTGACAAGTGCATGAAGGCATAGATTTTTTAATCTACCACGTTCGTTTGCCATTTGCACAAGCTTTCTGTAAGCTATTTAACATTTTCACCACATTGAAAACCTTTTAATCAAGAATGCATTGGGGAAAGATGCATAAATATCATATTAGCATCACATTAGAATTATATTATTAGTTTATACTCCCAAGTGTATGTGTACTTATACATATCTATGTGAATCGTCAAATTACAGGATGGTACTGTATACCTCTCCATACAGTAACTTAATTGTCTTATCAAAACTGTTATCTGAGATAAAGACAAAATTATGACGGAGACCTTGAGTCGCTTGTAGGGTGTCATAACCTGTTTACAAAGTCTGCTCTTAGTGAGGCTAACACTGGTATATTAACGCCATATTTAGTGTTGGAATCCCAGTGCCTCTAATCTTCATGGTGGATATCAAATCTCTAATGACCTCTCAAGACTGTGCTCTAATTTAGTAAGAACTTAACTCCAGAAATTGACCTGTATTATTGCCAATCGACGATTGTCAAAGGAAGTCACCACTGTATGCTTTCAAACATTCTGACACAGTATAGAGGTAGACAGGAAGAACAAATCAACCAAAAAAAAAAAAAATCAAAGTGTTGAACTACTTCCAGCTTGCAGCACGTCCTGAACTTTTATGCCAAATGACAGTCTTTAGATAAGAAAAAGGGACATGATGGTTGGCTTGGGACCTATTTCATTATCTCGAATTCCAGGGGAGCTATTTTGGCAAAATGTACCTCATACTGTATTTTGCACTTTTAGGTTTGGACGTGGGTTTACTGTCAAGGTTCACTTGAAAAATAATAAAGTGAGCATGGAAAACCTCACAAAGTTTATGCAGCTGCACTTTCCAAAAACATACTTAAAAGTAAGTGGTGGCTCCGTCTTTGACCTTGACTGTCTTTTCCAGTGTTAACAAAGTGAGTGTTCACGATTTCCTAGTGGGTCACAGCTTCGAGATTCATCGTAATCCATTAGTTCAGGATTTGAACTTTGTACAAAGAGGTAATATCCGCAGATTTTTGTATATCTTTAAAGGTGTTTTTCAATTGGTTATTTCACATTTGTTATGTTAGTTTCTTCCTTGCAAAGTTTTTCTGATCATACTGGATTTGTTTTCAAGTTCCATTTCCACTCTAATTACTATTAGAGCAGCATGCATACATTAGGGAACCTAGGAATAGCCGGCTTTATATGACCAACAGTATTTCTTAGAAAAGAAAAATTAGTGAGCTCAGAATCCTGCAGCTGAGAGGGTTTTTTTTTGTTTTGTTTTGTTTTGTTTTGTTTTTGTTTTTGTTTTTGTTTTTAATCGCTCTATTCCTTTCCTTTGAAAACTAAACTCACACAGGTCTGAGCAATCGTCAGCTCCCAGGGTGATTCAAGTATGACGGAGCTTGTTCCCACCTGCTTAGCTAGTAAAATCAGCCAGATGGACACACAGGGATACACACATTTAAACTTCACATAGCGCCTACTTAATGGACTTGCAGAAAAAAAAAATCAGTCTAACATCATTGAGAGGCAGGTAATTTATACAAATTGAGCATGACAAATAATTGTGAAGAGTAAAACAAAGTAAAATAACAGAAAGAAGTTTGAAAGCTGATGGTTGAGTGTGGCTGTGAGAGGCGCTATCTAAGGAGACATTTAAAGCCTCTGAACTCTGCTTTCTCTCATTTGTAAGCAGGAATAAACATCGACTTTACAAACCTGGTGTGGACAATGTCTGATATCTTCACAGACTATAGGGCATGATATTCATGTGCAGTGGCATTAGACAGCAAAAGAGTACATTTTTAAAATAATTATTTTAATCTCCATGTCGTAATTTTGGCCTCAGTTTCCCTAAGCCTTGAATAATTTCTCTAGGAATATTAGCTTTCAAGATTCTTGTTAAAGCCCATTTTTAATCATCAGAATTGAAAACCACAGGAAGCCTCTGCTCTATAAACCATGTTAGTCTCTCTCGTCCTGTCAGTTTACTTGCTGAGTGGAGCGTACGTTTTGGGTTTTTTCCCCTGCCTGGTCTGAGCCTCCTGGGCACATACCTAAAACTACCAACAGCAGATGAGCTGCCGATAAAGTCAGTTTCCCCCAAGAGAGTATTCCTGACACGTCTGCTGCAGTGTCTACATCTATGGATGGAAATATCTGGAGCAATTACTTGAGAATTAAATACGAAAGAAGGTCAGGTTACAGAGACAGGCACAAGGAAAGTACAAGTTTAGGGGAGAGGCCAGGCTCCAGTCAAAGAGGGGAGAAAGAGGAAGTCTGGGATAAAAGGCTGTAAAAGGATCTACAGACACAGGAGTAGATTCCAAGATATCTGATGTATCTAGTACTCAGAACAGATTCCCTTGCTGCTTTTCCCAGAATAAATCAGCATATCTAGTTTCTAGGCTTCCAAGGAGCTGTTGCAGCCACTCCTAACAGAGAGAGAAACAGCAAGTCCTGGCCTGGTGCAAATAGAGGGGAAAGGTCAAGGTGGAGAGATGCCTTACAGAAAACCGGATGGCTAAAGACAACCATTCAGAACAGCAGGAGTTAGACATTCTCCAAGGCCTTAGTGATGGAGTAAGGAGTAGATGATCCTAGTGTTAAAAGTTTGAAAATGGAAAAGCCTTTTAAGGTGAATCAAGAAAAGTAGGCAACATCGATTGGGGAAAAGAACAAAAAGGCTCCTTCTAGACAAGACTGAAATCTAGCATGTTCAGCTCATATCAGTTGAACAGCCGAGTCCTGGGACTTTAGACCTATTTAACATGAAGCAAATCTACTAAAGCTCTTCAACAAGCAGAGCGTGACCTTGTGAACGGGCTGCACCCTACAGGGTTATTTCTCCCTCTCTAGATGAGAACGTAACTTTCAAAATGCTCACGAGCCCAGGATGCTTTGAAATTTTCATTAACTTTTTAATTTGTTTTCTCTCTGATGTTCGTAAATTTTTTTCATCTCATCTCTACAAGCTGTTAGTTTCAGAAATACGCCCACTATTTACACCAATGGCTTCATCCCCACCTTCCAGCCCAACCCCCACCCCCAGTGGAACAACTCTCAGCGTCCCCTCCCACCCCCCCTCCCCCAGTGAAAGTGAAATCTGATCAAGTCAATGCTACCTTGCCATTGTAAAACAAGTCTTCCCCTTCGGTCCCCACAGGATCAGCACCTGAGCATGCTAGAGTACCATGTGCCAGTCACAGCAGGAGGAGTGGCAAACATTTTTGACCTTCTGGAAACCAACAAGACTGCTTTAAATATCACTAATTTCCTCGTGAGCCAGACCACTTTGGAGGAGGTAAGATGTGTGCCATGATCCACATTAGTTATTATGCATTCTGCTTATTTCTTTTTAATGGCATTTAATTTACTTTTAATTAAATCAGTACCTAATCTTGCACCTGAAAACCTTAGCAAAGAGCCTAATTTATTTCTAACTGCATTTGAGGCATTAAAAAAAAATAAGATATGAAAGACATTAACTATTTTTAGTGGAGAAACGAAGGGATTTCTTTCTATTATATATGGCATCTACTTCCATAAATGTTTACCTGTACATGGGAAGCAAGGAGCCACTCTTGTCACCTGCAAAATAATTAGCTATTAATGCTTCCTCTAATTTTTTTTCTTGGTAGGTTTCATAAGGAAGGTTTCTATTGGTCAGTTCTGAACTAGGGTAAGGGACAGAAAATGAACAAACCTTAGGTTTATTAAATTCACATACTTAACAATTGAAGAATTCCTTCCTCTTAACTACTTTTCCTCTCAATGCTAGCACATTCCTAGGTCATCCATCATCTCCATACTAAGTTTTATGTAGCTCTACCAACAAGACCTACAAAAATGAAGTGCTATGCTTGACTTTGAAGTGAGTCTGAAAATAAGTCAATGGATTGTGCTGTGTTTATGGATTAATATTTTATAGGGAATTAAGACTAGAATTAGTCTTAGACTTACGTGACCAACATTGAGTATCGTGCATTGGAAAACTAGACTCTTGGTGATATTTGGATAAACCTACAACTAATTACTTAATGATTTTAATCATGTAAAGAGAGCTGCATTGGCAATTATATTGGCAAACTTATTTGTAAAATTGGCCAATTTAACATGATGGGAGTGTTCTACACACATTTTATTTTAGTGATATAACTTCCTGAAACTAGTGAATTCTCTCCTGACATTTCTATGTAAACATCTGATAGAGCATCAGACTCACCCATACATGATGAAAGTATCGATGTGAATCATATGGACTACAAATATGTGGCTAGAGATCTTTAACTATAGCTCTGAATTTAGACCATGACAAAAATATAGTTATATTCACAGCAATGGGCATGATTTTTAAAGTCCAACTGAGATTGGCTGTCTCAAGGACATCTAGGGGGATGTGACCAAGCATGTAAGCAGGTCCTGATGAAGTCTTGCTTTTGTAACTTGTTAGAGTGTGAATATGTAAAGGAAGAAAAGGAGACAGAGAAAGAGTGAGAGCAAGAGCAGAGAGCAGGAGAGGGAGGGAGGGGATGGGGATAACTGGAGAGAATTAAGTTTTATTTCTTCTGGTAAACCTGGCACTAATGTCTTTCGTTTCCTTGAAAACACTCAGGTTTTCATCAACTTTGCCAAAGACCAAAAGTCCTACGAGAATGTTGATACCAGTAGCCAAGGTTCCACCATAAGTGTAGACTCACAGGAAGACCAGCTAGATTCTTAACACCTACAGCAGATTCAATTGCAGCAACAACTGATGGATGCTTTCTGAAGAAGACATCACCTTTAAACATCTCTTCCTTTGAAAGTGTTACGCTCCACAGAAAGTGTGCAGCATTAAGGCTGACAAATGATAATGGACATTGCTGAATGTTACTGCTCCCAAAAATGCTTCTCTGTATTCAACACAGTGAGCATGCCATGTATATGCTGGTGAGCCTTAGGGGAAAGGTGAACCACCCACCTCACGATGGATGTCTTAACTTATTACTTTCAATAAAAGGACAGCTGAAAAGGCACGGGTGTTAGTAGTTGAAAAATAGGGCCAGAGAAGAAAAGTAAGGTGGACTTGAAGAGACAGTTAGGTGTTCAAACAACTTATTTCTAGAAAATAACATGAATCTAGTGTGTTGTGTGACGCGCTAAAGATCAATTAACAGGAAGCATGGAGCACACTGCATATTGTCTACAGAAGGTATGCATGTTGGTTTCCAGGACTTTGAATACATGGGGATATAGTGAGCCCCCACAAAGTGCATTGTGGTAAGAATATGATGAGACAACAGTTTTACCCTGGTGGTAAACAAACTCAGACCAGAAGCTTCTTGCTCATTGAGAGGAAATAGGTGTGTTACCTGGGCAAATCCTGAAAAGAGGGGGAGAGAACTCATGTGCTGCTGGCAGACAACATTTTTAAGCTTTTCCAGAAACCCTCACAATTCTGGTTTCTCCACAAGAAATGTTTTGGTGAAAGAAAAATTAATATGAAAAAATTTTTATCTTATTTCCTAGAGGACTATACCTATGATTACAAGATAGGCTACTTGAGAACGCCAAGTTACATGCCCTTTATAGAAGTGCTTTGTACCGAGAGAGAGAGAGAGAGAGAGAGAGAGAGAGAGAGAGAGAGAGAGAGAGAGAGAATGTACGTGTACAACTTTGCCAGCTTTGACACAACTGTTTCTGTTTCAATGACCAATAAACTCAAAGTTTAGAAAAAGCCATTAATGATGTCATTTTGTTTGATAGGGAAGAACCATGGACCTAAACCCCTGAGGTTCCTATGATCTGGGCTCTGCTTCCTATGCCCCATTCATCAGATCCTTTTCCCCTTCTCCTTTAAGATCTAGTTCTTCTGACCTCTTGCACTTTTCGTGCTGCTCTGCTCCTTCCCATTTCACTGATTTGCTAGTACAAATACTCTTTCTCCACTAACATCTAACAGTTTTAAGAACTAACAGTTTTTAATATCTAACAGTGCCCATCTAACAGTTTTGAGAAATGTTACACTTTCCCAGAGAAGCTTTGCTGTGAACCAACCTCAGACAGGACAAGGGGTTCCCAAAAGAAGGGATGTTTGAGAGCAGCCAAAAAAAGGACTCAAAGTGTGGGCTACAAGCTGATGGCCTATGTTCTGCTTTCTCTTACTTTCTAAAATCTCTCTGGATAATTCATCTCTTACAGACCAAAAGTCCAGTCTTTTATTTACCTGTCAATTCAGTCATTACCCTAGGTCCCTTTTGATTATCCCATGAATCAACATCTCATATCCCTAGCCCCTTGGTTTAGTAAGAGACAGCAAGCACATCTTTTTTTTTTTTTTAACATTGCAAAAGAACTGAAATCTGCCTGCCTTTGTTAAGCACAAACAGTAAGCTAGCTGTGTGGGACCCCGCCCTGAAATTACCATTCCTACCACCCCTGGACCTGAACCTAAATTCCTCTGTTCTAGGCTGACCTTGAACTCAGGAATCTGCTTGCCTTTATAAGCACAAACAAATAACTTAGCCTGATCAAATCTTGCCCTTTGATCATCACTTCCTAAATCTCTTTATCTCCATCCTTAGTGTCTGACATAGTGCAAATGCCTCTGTTCTTTTAGACGTATGAAGTTCCTTATACAATTAATATTGCATCCTTATATTCTGCATGGTAGAGAAATTATATATTTTTGAACTCATGTTTTCAGAGTTCTTTCCCACAGTCTTAAGAGCTGTCCTGATGGTCTTAGCATTTACTATTTTGCTGAGACATAGACAAATCAACTCCTGGACTTGTGCTGTTTCTAGTTATCATGGAGTCATTAACCTTGGCAGGGAGAATAGCTCCCAATAATGTTGGCAGGGAGAATATTTCCTGAAGATGGAATGTGAAGTAAAATATATATATTTTTATACAAACAAGCCTTACACCCACAGCAACCATAGACACTCAGGGAAGCCCACACTCTGCTGGCTCTGTTCCAGGGGTGGAAACTATGTTATGATATCCCTTGTATGGCCAAGCAGGATTCAGCAAAGCTTCACTGCCTTGTTCCTTCAGCTTAAATCTGACCCTCCCCCTACCTTATTCTAACATTTTATCATCTGCTCATTTCGTGTGAAATCTTGCATCTTAATTTGTTATGTATCTAGACTTTCAATATATATTTTAACAGGTGGTAACACAATTTTGGGGGGTATAAAATGTTATTAGGAGCCAGGCATGCATATGATGGCCCTAGGACTCAGAAGGTGGAGGTAGGGTGATCATGAATTTGAGGACAACTGGGGCTACCTTGTAAGTTAAAGGATATCATCAACTACATACTGAGTCCTTGTCTCAAAAAAAAGTACCAAGGAATTAATTAAGTACTAGAACAAGTTTTTCTACTGGAAATTGCCCTTGTTGTGGTTGGTTGATTGTTTGCTTGCTTGCTTGCTTGATTGATTGATTGATTGATTGATTGATTGCTTCTGGGCAGTAGAGGGGAGGGATTCAAAGGTTTGAATGGCCTTGTAGAAGCAAGAATACTCTAATTGGTTTTTTTTGCACCCATTTTCTGGGCAGCATCTTTATGGATTGGTGCCATTAACATTGCATCTTTGTTAAAGTTAGTCACATTCACAAATGCTTTACACAAATGAATGTGGACACTAAGGAATGGGCATGCCAACACCTTTAGTGATGTATGCAAATGTGACTGCTCCATCACAGAGAATGGAAGGCCTGAACAAATACGGATCATGGAGGCTGAGGACATGTGCCTAGGGAAGTTTCTAGCCATCCCAGGACATAGGTCAGAGGTTCCAGCGAATCTAATCTACCCCTTGGCAGGCAGAAAAGTCTTACCTAGACTCAACTTCACTGAACACACATTTGCTAAAGGGCTTGGTACTTGTTTCTCTCACTAGACCTGAAACTCAACAGAGACATCTCTTTTGCCCTTCTAACCCTCTCACTACTTGCACATACAAGACACATCTGTGGTTTCAGTATGTATGTGTTGGTGAAATGGATAAATAAGTGAAGAGGAAACAAAAGAGAAGCTGGTGTTGTTGGCATGGAAACCACACATCCTGATTCTGAAATGCAGTTTAAACTTCTGAAAATGCAGTTTCCCATGAGGTAGCTTATTCAGACAAAAGGAGAAAGAATGATGTTTGATGCCATATTACAGCGAATCTGCTGGGATGGGAGGGTTTTGATAACATCTTTGGAATCAGAATTCTAATGCTATGTTTTCATAGATTTCTGAACACTTATCTCTTCCCTGTCTTGTTGGGGTATACTACATAAGAGCTCCATGGTTTCCTTTTCACATCAAAGTAAGAAATGCACATGAAGAAGTATTTGAGCCTGTATTCCTGTGGGCCTCTCCACAATGGAAGGGAGTGTTTTGAGAATTCCCTGTTCTCTGAGGAGGACCCTCCACTCTTGATAATATGAACAGAATCTACCATCTACAGGAGTGATTTGAATCACAGGAGTGAATTGCCTCTGAGGAGTGTGGCAATTTTCACTTCACCTATAAATCTGAATTTTCAAGATAGTAAAACATCGAATGTGACGGAGAAAAAAAATGGAAAGACGATATATACACTTATCTTATTCCAAAATGTCCTCTGCCTGGTTTCTCATCCACCTTCCAGTGGATGGATAAGGTGAGGTGGCATAGAGAGATGAGGCCAGTTGCTATCCTCTGAACCCTACCTGAACTCAAAGGCCTTCTTGCTTCATTAACCAAAACTTTTCAACATAATGCAGAGAGTTAAAAGGAGACAAATAGCGTTTTCTTTGACATTATTCATCACAGTGGATCTAGTGGTTCCTTGCTTACAAATCCACACTGGTCCCCCATCATCTGTAGAGTAAAGATGCTGACAGTATCCCGAACATGGCTTATAAGCTGATTTTATAATTCATAGCCCTCTTTCCCATAAAGACACATACATCTTACCAGATCATCTGGGGGTTCAGTGGGTCCTTTCTCCTATTATTCTTTCTACCTCAAAGACTTCCTCTTCCTCAGCCTTTTAGAATCCCTTCTACTTTGTAACCCTCCTTAGAGGTCTTCCTTCTCACAGGGGCAGGCTGAGTGGATTGCTCTGTCCTTTGTTGCGAGAACACTTTTTCATGTGCCTTTGCTGAGGCATTTCCAGACTACTTTATAAATCATTTCTGTGTTTCTCTCTTCCCACCACACACCATTTCCCCGGAGTACTGACTGGCCAGGCTGTTCCCTATCACTGTGTTAACACACATCCAGAATATTAGTAGCATGTTCTCATTGCTCAATAAATTTTCAAATGGGGTTTGAGGCAGAACCCTTGCCTAGCATATACACAGCCCTGGGTTCAATCTCTGGAACTGTAAAATAAGTAAATAAACAGTTTCTAAGACCAAAGAAGTGTCTTTCAATTTAGAAATGTACATATATAAATTATACATTGTAATTTTGACTTTCAGAGTTTTGCACTTTTAGTTTTAGGAGATTACTAATTGCTGGGGGAGTAGAGAGAGACTATAGCTAACAATTTTTAATTAAAATGCTGATTCTGTGTAAAAGGCACTCCATTAAAGTGCCAAGAATTGAACACACAACCACTTTACTAATAGTGTTGCCCATGATTACATTCATTAAGAACAAAGATACCACTTAGAACAAAACACTTTCAAAAAGACAGTTTAACTATTTTCCTATTTGTACAAGTGGAAAATAAGAAAATCTAAAGTAAAACAGAGTTATAATTAAAGCAATTGTATCAACCACTTACTAGTGATTTGTTACATGTAAAATTCTGGGCAATATGTGCCGAATTTTTTAAACTATTACAGTTATTTATCACTGAATACACTAATTTGAATATGTATAATTTGTGCATAATGTAGTGGTGGGCTGTAATGGTATCTTTGTGGTTGGAGTGTGTACTGGCTGGTTTTGTGTGTCAACTTGACACAAGCTGAAGTTATCACAGAGAAAGGAGCCTTCCTTGAGGAAATGCCTCATGAGACCCAGCTGTAAGGCATTTTCTCAACTAGTGACCAAGAGGGGAGGACCCAGCCCATTATGGGTGGTGCTGTCCCTGGTCTGGTAGTCTTGGGTTCTATAAGAGAGCAAGCTAAGCAAGCCAGGGGAAGCAAGCCAGTAAATAACATTCCTACATGGCCTCTGCATCAGCTCCTGCTTGCTGACCTGCTTGAGTTCCAGTCCTGACTTCCTTTGGTGATGAACAGCAATGTGGAAGTGTAAGCTGAATAAACCCTTTCCTCCCCAGCTTGTTTCTTGGTCATGATGTTGTGAAGGAATAGAAACCCTGACTAAGACTGAGTGGAAGTCTCAGAACACTGATTGAGCTCTGACTCCCAGAGTTCTCTGAGGTATGTCTTTCAGGAATGCACAGGACTGGCACAGAAGGGAAGGAAAAAGTTCCTTAGCTCTCTGCTACAAGCACTCTGACCCAAAGCCCCGATTGCCAAGGGCTTTGCTCTCATCATGTAAGCACCTGCACGGTACTCAGCTGCTACTGGGGATTGCAAGCACAGCCGATTTCAAAAATACAGTTGTTTCATCTCCTCTGTGGAGTATCCCATCATTACTGTATAGGAGAGCAATTTATGTTTGTGTGTTGACGGATTCATTTTTTAATTCCAACCGTTTTCTCATAGAATATTTAGGACTTCTACATTTATTAAGACATCTCTAAGCAAAGGTCATTTTATTTTTCTCTCCTTTTTAATTTGCATGATATTTAATTTTTTTCTTGTCTGTGTCTCTAATTAGAATCTCTAGTAATATGTTGAATACATATCCAAGTCATCTTTAGTTGACTGTTACCCACACCTTCACTGTTATGACAAATTATGCAGAACATTTTTGTGTCTGTCCATATCTCATCAGCTACTACTCATGGAACAATCTACATTTTACAATAGGCAGCATTCACTTAATAGGAGATATAATGAATTAACTTTTTCTAAGAATGTGTTCACATACAAAATCACTTTAGCCTCATCTTAATGCTGTAGAGTAGCGCTAGTATGGGAAATGGGATCAAATGAATTACATAGCTGAAAACAATAAATAAAATGTATTAAATTATGATGTCATATTTTTATCTGGTCCATGTTATGTCTTAGTCTCTCATTTTTGATGTCTGGAGTTCCCTTGTTCCTATGAAAGGCCGTCTTGAGGACACTGTCAATCACAGTGCCCCCTCTCCATCCCAGTAACTGATGTAGTCATCTGACCCAGCATGGTAATATTCCTTCTGCTGACCATTTTAACTAGTTTAGTGATTTGACACATGCAAAGTTAGCCATTCATTTCCAAAATAATATTAAATTTCAGAACAGACATTTCCTTCTCAAATTAGTAACCTAGGAAAGGCAGAGTCAAGAGCTTCTAGTGTGGGGCTGGGGATTTAGCTCAGTGGTAGAGCGCTTACCTAGCAAGTGCAAGGCCCTGGGTTCGGTCCCCAGCTCTGAAAAAAAAGAAAAGAAAAAAAAAAAGAGCTTCTAGTGGCTATCTTCTCAAGGCTACAGAAAGAACTTGCACAGTTAGGAAAGCCAAGCAGAAGGAAATGGAACTGATAGTCTAACAGACAAAGTCCTGGTGGTTCTGTCTTTGTTCTTTGAGTGTGGAATCCACCAAGCCTGCAGGAGCACTCTAGTAGCAGAGGAGGGCAGAGAGGTGGGGACCTGTTGAAGTCACGACAGTCTAGGCAGCCAGTGTGGCAGAAAGTGGAGACTGCGGATATGGTAGAGAGTAGTCAAGTTTTGGGTATATTGTGACGCTAAAGCTAATGGAGTTTTCTGGCAAATTAGTGAGGAAGGTATAAGTAGAAGAGAAAGAAGACAGAGTCCAAAAGAAAACGAAAATGGATAAAAGAATAGGTCACTTAGCAGAGGTTGGCTATAGTGGAGATGCCAGGATGCATGGGGTGCTGGGTTTAAAATTCATTAAGTTTTAAACTCTGATGAGATATTCACAAGGAAACATTGAGTACATCACAGATCTGCGTGTCTAGAATCTTAGTAAAGTTCCCTATTGAAGAAATGTAGAATGAAACTCACAATCTCAATAAAATCACTTAGGAATTCAAGCATGGCCACAGCAGAGAAACAATTGAAAGGGAAAGGCCAGAGAGAGTCCTCCTGGGGGGAGAAGGGATGGCCAGAAATTATGTGTAAGACGTAAGCTAAGGGAAGAAATTGCTTCTAAAAGGGTGGGAGTGGCTGACCTTGTCTAGGCAGCTGCTTGTGAGATTAAAATAAAGGCTGAAAATTGACCATTGGGTTTGACATATTCATGAGTGACCTTGGCAAGAGACATTTCTGGGTAATCATAAGAAGAAAGATTTGGAGATGAATTCAATAAAAATTAGGACAGCAAAGGGAAAGGAGGCAAACGGGTTTCCTCAGTGGAGAACAGATAGAGTCATAGGCAACACTTACAACATTGTTGCAGGGATAATGAAGAGGATCTTGCCTGCTCCAGTGGTGGCAGAAAAAGATCATATTTTCCATAGGCAATAACCTCTGTGTACGATTACACCCCCTCTTCCTGGGTTCTGCTATTTTTTCCATGAATGACTGAAGTCTGGACTGATGTAATTTATAATTTGTTCTTCTTTTTTGTCTTGTTTCCTAATGACTCCAGCTCTCTGTTGGACATTTGCTACACATTCTACATGGGCATGGGACTCACACTTACTCAGAGGCCACCTGACTCTGCCAGGAGGACTGTGACAGGTCATTCCTTTCAAGTCAGTGACCATGGACACTCAAGTGTAGGCAACTTGGCTGGAACTCAATGCCTCCTTTCCTGTTTCATTTTTTACTGTCCAGTTTGGTCTTATGTGACATACCTTAGAGTGCCTAACAATATCTCACGTGTTACAGGAAACTCCTTTGAGACATACTATATCTGGGCACATACTTTCATGTCAAAGAAGTAGCAGGATGGCTACCCCCTTCCCTCTTAGCTATCTCTGTCCTTAAAGCCCTGGGACAGAGAACAGGTAGGCTTTTTCTGCATTCTACATCCTTCTGCAAAGAGATAAGCTGCAAAGATAAAAAGCTATTTCATGTTTCAGGAGAACTTTGTGAATGGGGCAAAGTAAATCAGATATTTGAAGAATGCTTTCTCAAGCTTAAGTCTAGACACTGTCAGGAACCTTGAACTCATTTAGTTTCCTTAGCTAAATGATTTAGCTTACTACAAGGGGTGTGTGGGAAAAGGCAAAGAAATTTACTGTCAAAGAATTTCAAATCAGTTCTTTAAAAAAATTACTTGTAGCTGTGTGTGCATACATATGTGTGTGAATGGGAGGGCTAGTGGAGAGAGAGAGAGAGAGAGAGAGAGAGAGAGAGAGAGAGAGAGAGAGAGAGAGAGAAAGAGAACCTGTGGAGGCCAGAGGAGAAGGAGGATTAGGCCCAGGAGCTGGAGTTACAGGCAGTTATGCGTGGGTACTTGGAACTGAACTTGGATTGTCTGAAAGAGCAGTATGTGCTTGTAACCATGGAGTTATCTCTTCAACTCCTCAGAGAAATTCTTCAGTCAGCACCTCAGCCTTCATAACCATCTCCCTACTGCATATCTTACTTACTTCAGTTTGTCATAAGCAAAATATTTATTGCCTTCATGATTTCCTATATACCTTTTTGTCTGGAAAATGTATACTTTCCCAAACTCTTCCTTGTTTATTCTGTTATTTAGTGACTTTTACCCACCAAAGATAAATGTCTTGGACTATATAATTAGACAAGCAGGTGAGCAAAAGTATTTGTTTGTGTCATATTTCTCATGATACATGAAGAAATGGCAACTCACCCGACCAAAACTATGGCTCTGCCCAAGCACAAATTGTTTATTAAGACCACTTAGAGTAGATATGACTTGGGCAACTGTTGAAGTTTTGTCTTTTACTGTCTATTGTAATGCCACATGCCGCCTCCCTCCCTAGACCTAGAGTCTTCATGTAGCCCCTGAGACCCTGCCCTCAGGTTAACTCTGACTGGTGAATAAAGATGCTCACAGCCAATAGCTGGACAGAAGTGACCTAGGTGGTGTTGAGGTTTTGTGGGCTTGCTGGAGAACCCTGAGGAGGAAGAAGAGGAGGGAAGCAGCCACGAAGAAGAAGAACTTGCAGAAGGGAGGAGAGCCACAAGACCATGAGAACATGGTCCTGGGGGCTGAAAGAGCAGCCCAGATGAAACATAGTAAATAGTAAGTGATAACTTGGGGATATCAATAGGGAAGTAAATTCTAACAGCATGGAGGGTAGGCAGCTGCCCAGCTACTGTGCTGCCTAAGGCTATTTAAAAAATATAAAGGCTCTGTGTGTCTTTTATTCAGGAGCATAAATGGTCAAAGGCTGGAAAGAAGCTCTGGGCCAGGATTTTTAATATTTTTACTACAGGGAACTACGTCATCAAAAGCCAGAGAGATAGCTCATGGAAGTTGGACCACTAGAGTTCTTGGTATTGTAGGCATCTACCACACCACCACCGATTCCTACCCACAGCAACTGTTAACTGCTTAAACAAGATCAAGAAGGGGATTCGCGGGTCTTGTAAGTTTCTTTAGCCTAGTAACCTTGATCCTTCCTCCAGAAGGAATGTTTCAATCAGAAGGAACATCTACACACCCATGATAGTCTTGTTGGCCATTTGACTGCAATCAACTAAGACTTCCCAGGAGAGTATTTCCTGGAAGAAGTAACTGGAATGAGAAAGAAGACTCCCCTCACAGAGTAGATTCTTTTGCAGTGGCAGCTCAGATATAAAGAGGTAGGAAACAAAAGCAATTTCTTGCATGCTGGCCTTAGAGTCTTGCTATTGCTGCTGTTGCTATCCTTCATTTACATGAGAGTCCAGTTTCTTTGGCCTCCCAATGTAAACCAAAGAATCCTCCAAGCCAATATGGTACCATATTGGAACTACCATGATCCAGCATCATGGAATGGACAGCCACTGGGTTCTCAGCCTCTCTAGTATTGATAGATACCCATTGTTTGACCACTTGAGCCACATTGCTTAAGTCAGTCTAATAAATCCTATTTCACAATGTACTCATTCTATCTGTTATTTCTCTAGAATCTAGAGTCTACAACATCCTAGTTTGACAACAGCATCCAAGGAAACAGGCTCTGGTAGGTCTGCTCAGATAGACCTTTCCTGCACAAACCAATTAGTATATAACCTGTCATCACACCCCAGCTCCTTATATATCCAAGGTGTTAACATCCTTCTGCCATGGATGAACTCACATTAAATGCCAGGATGCTGGTGGATGAAATCTGAATTCCAGATTATTGATTTACAACAAAATCCTGAATTGAACACGCCTATACCCCAGGCAACAATTTTTTTCTGCCTGAGAGCATGCTACCTAGGAAGTTGAGCTTTAATCAGAAGGTTGCTTGCTGAGCAGAGACTTGAAGCAAGTTAAGTTAATTATGTGATTATAGTATTTAATGTCATCAGGCCTCCTAAGCCTGAAGCACCCATCTCTATGGTCGGTTATAGCTTCAAAAGATGTAGCCTTGATCATCCTCTGGCAATCTCTTCTCTCATCACTGCTGTGTGGACCCCATGCTCTGCCATCCTTTGTACCCAGAAACTCTTTTTCATTGCTTCTTTGGAAAAAAATAAAAGACCCCTTTCTTTGACAGGCCCTTGCTTCTTTAAGATGATAATATAGCACTTTGAATTAAGACACAGTTTTTTCAGGTGTAGTGAATTCCGATCTTCATCACTTATTGATTCTAAAGCTGAACTCAATGAAGTCTTCAAACGAAGAGAATCAAATGACTCCTCATCATAGGAATCGCTTAGGGTACTTTCTTTAAAAATTAAAGTAAAATAAAATACACCTTCAGACTTAGTGGGTGATTAGGGAACAAGTTGCATTCTTGACAAGTGTCTAAGAATTTCTATCTTCAAGGGTTTCTTTATTGTTTTACTGCTGTGAGCAGACACTGTGACCAATGCAAGTCTCATAAAGGACAACATTTAATTGGGGATGACTTACAGATTCACACGTTCAGTCCATTATCATCAAGGCGGGAGGGAGCATGGCAGCTCCAGGCAAGCATGGTGCAGACAGAATTGAGAGTTCTACATCTTCATCTGAAGGCCGCTAGTAGAAAACTCACTCCAGGCAGCTAGGACTAGGCTATTAAACCCATACCCACAGTGATACACCTACTCCAACAAGGCCACACCTCTGAATAGTGCCACTCCCTGAGCAAACATATATAAACCATCACAAAGGGGCTTAGAGAAGCCTTGTTACAGTACAATGTGCCTTGTGTTTGGCTCTTAACTGAGCACCCCACCATGCCAGTACACGCACACTCATTCCAAGTACACTTTTGGAAGCACTTACAACATTGATTGTTTCTCGTCTGAGGGAGATTATAAAGCAGGGGTTTAGAGAATTGCCTCTCAAATGAGTGTACACATAAGTCACCTAGAAATCTTATTAAAATGAAGATATTGATCATAAGTCTGGGATAGAGCCCAGGATTCTGTATTTCCAACAAGTGCTCAGGCACACTGATGCCGCTGCCTCCTCAGACTGTGGACAAAACAGCTAGGGATTAGTCTTTGACCCAGTGCTTTGCTTCAGCTTCCGGTTTGAAAGTTCACCACCAGTTTCCCATAAGTGTGACTTTGAATACCTTTCCCAATGTCATTGTAACCAGTTTCTTTATTTTTAGAATAAGCATAAGTACTATTATCTTCCTCGTGTGACTTATTTTAAAAAGAGGACTGAATGAATGCTAAAGTCCTCCAGTGAAGTCCTATGGGAAGGTCTGCATAGTGATAGCTGTCTTTGACTCTGTCACAGTGTGACTTCCTTTCAGCTTGCTAGTAATAAAGGCAGAAGCAACATCAACGAGATGGTGCAACGGGTAAAGAAGTGTTTGCCACACAAGCCTGATAACTTGAGTTCTGTCACTCAGAACCTACAGGGAAAGGCAAAAACTAACAATGGCTAGTGGTCCTCTGACCTCCATATACCATGACATGGTGCGTGACACATGTGTGTGAACGCACAGATAGTAGATAAGATTAAAATTTTACAAAACAAAACTCCTGAAACCACAGTTTTCTGTGGAAGACAGTGACTGGTTTTGCTTAACATAAAGTAGATGGTGAGCTTGCTTATCCTCATTTCAGGAATCCCTGAAAATTCCAGCTTTTAGAGAATAGTCAGAGTCTATGGTTTCCAGTTGAAAGAATTGTTTCCACCTTATACTGAACCCCAATGTTTTCGTTTGCTTTTGTTTTCTTTTTGCTTTGCTTTGTTTTGTCTCTTTGGGTTATTCTTACAAGTTACCATCAAGTTTATAGTCTTTGAAAGATATCTTCTATAATTTAAGACTGTTACCAGAAGTCAGAGTCTGGGCCAGTGTTTCCAGGCTCCTTCAGTCTTCTTTCCAGCTTGGTAGGTTCCTGGGTCTCAGGTGTGGGTAAATAGTACATGCAGGTAAGGATTGTAAAAACTGAAACAAAGACCCACCTGGGTTACAAAGTAGCAAGAAAACTTTATTCAAAGTCAAATGATAGGACAAATCTTCAAGAGAATGCACTGTCAAAAGTGATGGCTGGCCGCAAGATGGAGAGTACTCAAGCACTTTCATTATGGGATTTCCTTGTTTGCTAAGGAATGCGTTTTAAAGGTTTGTGTTTTGATGACAGTCTTGAGTTACATATGTCTCTCCTTACTGCTTTGGTCCTTTACCACGATGTATTTGACAGTAGCCATATGAATGCCCAATTACAAATATAGATAATAAGAAGAATAAATCACTGTAAAAGTTCATTTAGGGAGGCATAAGAGATGGCTCCACAATTAGAAACACTTGCTCTCTTGCAGTGGTCCTGAGTTTGGTCAGTTTGGTTTCCAGAACCCATAATGGGTGACTTAAAACAGCCTGAAACTCTAGCCCTGGGAGATCTGACACCTTCTTCTGGCTTCTGAAGGCACCTGTAATCACATTTTACACACACACACACACACACACACACACACACACACACACACACGCATGCACGCACCCCATGCACACATGAACTCAAACGCACTCACGCACTTTAAAAAAAAATCACTTAGAGGACATAGCTTGCCTCATTGTACATGCACCCAATCTGGTGTAGACGAGATCAGTCTTCTGCCTTCATACCCAGATATTACTGAAGTATGATCAAATAGAGTCTGCCTGAGTTTGTTGATCATTAATGGGAGAAAAAAAAACATATTCTGTTGTTTGATGTGGAGTATGCATGTAGCTCAATGAAGGTCAGGGACCTGGAAAGCTAATAGGTTGGCGGGTGAATGATTCTCAGGTGTGGGTAAATAGTATGTGCAGGTAAGAATTATAAGCACATTAGAACACGGTGTGTAATCCAAACCAAGCAGAGGTCCAGATTGCTCAACTCTCCCTATGCTTCCTACCTCAAGAGTATAAACCTAGTATACGTGCTGATCTAATAAAATTAACCACTTTCTGGAACATACGAATTGGTAATTTTGTAACAGCACTATCCTATGTGATGCTTCTGCGCTGATAGAAGTGTTCTCTGTGTATTGTTCAACAAGACAGCCACTAACTACAAGTAGCTTCTTAGCACTTGGAATATGGACACTCAGAATGAAAGCAGTGTTTGAAATTTCATGTAACTTTATTCTGTGCTGTTTGTGCTTGTACTTTGAAACAGAGTTATGCTTGTGCTTGTATTTTGAAATGGGGTTATGTAGTCCAGGATGCCTGTGAACTTGCTCTAGCAGAGGATGTCCTTCAAGTTCTGATCCTCCTGCCTCCACGTCCTGCGTGGTGGAACTACAAGTGCCACTGCATTCAGTTTTACACGGTGCCAGTGAAAAAGACTTAGGGTGTTGTGCATGCCAGAGAAGCATTCTTCCAAACCAAGTTTCAATCAAGTTCAGGTATTTAGAATTTAAATTGACATGGGACTGGCAGATGATGCATTATTCCTTAGAGGAATTTACATATAGACTTAATTCCCATGTTCCCTGTAGGCTTTCCCGAAACCCACCAATGTTACTGGAATTTGTAAGAGATTTGTAGATGTGTTTATCCACTCAAATAATTAACAACCTAATGCTCGGTGAGTCAACTAGCTAACACAACTCATTTGGAGAATATTCTTTACATCTGTGACACCATAAAGACAGAATAAACCGACTCAGCCTAAAATGGGACATACAGGAGCTCAGTCAACCTCTGCATAAATTATGACAAATAAGGAATAATAAAACAGTTCCTAGGAGTCCTATATCCCACCTTCCTTTCTAAACAATCTGAGATTGCACCTCATAATGCTATATTGTATATTTATACTGTATAAGGGGAAGAGCTTTATTTCAAGCATACTGTCTTCTGTCTGGCATTTTCTTTTCTAAACAAAATTTATTTTATTACTTATTTATGCCTATGTGTCTGTATGTGTGGACATGCGCCTACATGCAGGTGCCGTTGAAGGCCAAAGAAGGTACCCGATTCCCTCGGAACTGGAGTTGCAAGTAGTTAGGATCTCACAAATGTGGATGCTGGGAACTGAACTCTGCTCCTCTGAAAAAGTGAAACCTGTTCTTATCTGCTGAGCCATAGCTCTATAAGGGTCAGAAAATCGCTGAAGGAAGAACCCAGACTCATTATGGAAAAACAAAGGGTGTTTATTCTGCACAAACAACCAGCATGTGGGGATCAACCATTTTCTAAAATGGCGACTGCAGACAAAGGCACTCAAGCCTTCTTGTAGGGAACCAGGGCAACCCTCTAGAAGGATTAGATAATCTAAAATTTCATTGGTGGGTCCTAGGGGGGATCACAGGTAGTTTGCATTTCTTTTTTGGTTTTTTTGGTTTTTTTGTTTTTCCTTTTTTTCTTTTTTTCAGACCTGGGGACCGAACCCAGGGCCTTGTGCTCCCTAGGCAAGTGCTCTACCGCTGAGCTAAATCCCCAACCCTAGTTTGCATTTCTATGTCATGAACATTCAACCATGTGATAAAATGGGGCTGCCCAGCACAGATGGGCCACTCTGATATATTTCCCCATTTTTGTGGTTAACCCCAGGCTGTTCTTTGGGAGGGGGTTTTATGATCTTGTTCTGGATTTTATTATCTGTTTCTAGAGCTGGTGTCCTATGACTTAGTTTCTGGGATGTATGTTCTACTCCTGAACCTGGTGCCTTACGACCTGCTTTGAAATCAGGCCTGGTCCTTAACATGGAGACAAATGGGGTCTATGTTGTCCTTTCACCTCTAGCCCCCACTGTAGCGTTTTTTATATCAGAATTTTAGATGTGCATTGAAATTACTTGGGGAAATTATACTAATCTGAGGTTTCATTCATATAAATAATAATAATTACTAACAATGCAGCATGAACTCAGGAGCTTTTGAAGCTCCTCAGGTGTTTTTAGTAAGTACAAAGGCTGAAATCCAAGGCTCTGATTCCTAAGAACAGCTAATATCTTACTGAAAATGTAAGTTCAAAAACAATATGCAACTCCAGAGCCTTATTAAATTTACTGGATTTTGGTTCCAAAGATTGAATTATAAACTGTGTTGCCTCCATACAGAGCCCACGAAAACTTGGTTTACAATCACCCACCAAATTGCAGTTGGAAAGAAGAGCCTTTAGAGAAATCGAATAATGATTCTAAATGATGTGAAAATCAAGTTATTCTCTATCCTTTTTATTTGTAACCATATTTAAAAACTAATACTGAAAAACAGACCTGTGCTTACTTAATATGTGAGAAACAAATGACCCCACTCATAGCCTTTGTTTTCAGACCCCGCCCCCAGACCATCCCACTCGCAGTCTTTGTTTTCAGATCTTGCCCTTTCCAGCAATGATCTGTAGAACTATCATGATAAACTCTGCTGCTTTTATTTATTTATTTATTTTTACCATGTGGTTCTGCAATATTCGAGGTAACCAAACAGCTTCTCAAGTATTTCTCCCATCTGCAGTTGTTGATCTATTCTTTGTTTTCTTAAAATATAACTTAGGCTATGAACTGTTCGTAGGGAAGAGGCTTTGTCTCAGTGTTGTGGTGAGTTCACTGTTTAAATCCTACCTAGCAATCCAATTAGGTCATTAAGACATTATATGATGTACCAGTGAGCAGAAACTATCACATAGAGAGAGCTTTCCTAGTGAGTTGATGGATTTAAACAAGATAGCAACACAGACATACGTGCCTCTTTCTGCCAGTGTCAGAAACAGAGAAACTGAGGTTTCCTCAGTTCAAGCTAGCAATGCCTTGAATGAATTCTCACGTTTTTAAAGTTACAGGATCTTTTGATTAAACCAAAGTGTACATGAAAGCATAATTAGAAGAATATCATATAAATCGATGGCATATGATTTAATACAGACAAAATCGCGTAGGCAAGCCAAAAAATATACTAAAAAAGAATAAAACACCAGCAGGTATTTATAAAAGTCTCATTCTGCTTTGTTTCACTGATGTTTAATTGTATAATATTCAGTGATTTGGAACTCAATCTCCCTTAAAACTTTACATGTTTCACGTAAGACCGAGATGCCAAATCTTTTAAGTTCAGACTCCATTTTAGAGAACCTGACCTAAGTTTGAACTCAGGTAAACTAAGAGGCTGGTACCTAGCATTAGGTTCCAAGTTTCCACCCAACAAAACTGGAGCAGAGAGCTCCAGTCTAAACTAATCCCCAGCAAGACCAGAATTTCTGGTCTCTCCAGCTCTTTCCACCAAAACTGCCCAAGCGGTAGTGAGTGGAAGGGCTTGAGCTAGCTGGAATAGAATAAGACCCTAATGTAAACTGCATCGGATTGGCTCCTCTTTTTTTGGGGGGTGGGGGTAGATCTCTAACATTTCCCTGGCACTACAACATTAAGTTGATTTTTTTTTTGGTATTAGCATATATGAATGGTTTATATTTCTTTTTGTTTTTTTATTTCTTTTTTTATTGGAAATTTTTTATTTACATTTCAAATGTTATTCCCTTTCCCAGTTTCCGGTCCATAAGCCCCCCCATCCCATCCCCCTCCCCTTTCTTCGATAAGGTTGTTTCCCCTCTCCAACCACCCCTCCCCCCAGGACATTCCCCTACACTGGGGGGTCCAACCTTGGCAGGACCAAGGGCTTCTCCTCCCATTGGTGCCCAACAAGGCCATCCTCTGCTATATATGCAGCTGGAGCCATGGGTCTGTCCATGTGTAGTCTTTGGGTAGTGGTTTAGTTAATTTTTGAGTCCAATTCTTTGTACTCTCTCTCCACCTCACCAGGCATGACCACCATAATAATCTTTAGTGCGTTGTCCTTAAATTGGGGACTAAAAAGATGGCTCAGTGGTTAAGAGTATATTCCTCTCTTCCAGAGGAACTGAGTTCAATTCCCAGTACCCACACGGGACAAATTACAACTGCCATAACTCCATAACTCCAACATCCTCTTCTGGTTAGAACACAGAAATATATATAATTAATAAAAATAGCAAAAAGTTTAGGAGTTTTACATTAATGTGTACATGTCCAATTACACGCACGTGCAAAAAGAAACAGCGCAGAGTTGAATCTAAGTCAATGCTTTGTTGGACCCATCTTTTCTATAGAAGCAGAAATAAAGCAGGTCAAAACCAAACCATTGCTCGACTCTATGACATCAACAGACCCACAGACAAGAGGAAGAGCCGAAACCCTGCTTCTAAGAGGCAGCTTTTGGGGCAGTAACAGAATCTCTGGGAAGTAAAGGGAAGAAATTTAACTCAAAATGGGGGAACCAGGCTCAGTTAGTTCAGTGTCCACCATTGAGTCTTCCTTTCTTTGAATGTGATGATTGTATGTAGAAAATCAGATCAAGTAGGGTGTGGTAGTTTGAATATGCTTGGCCCAGGGAGTGGAATTAGTAGGAGGTGTGGTCTTGTTGGAGTAGGTGTGGCCTTGTTGGAGAAAGTGTGTCACTGTGGGTGTTAGCTTTGAGACCCTTCTAACTAATGGGATCCAGTGTTCTCCTGTCGAACATTGGATCAAGATGTAGAACTTTCGGCTCCTCCAGCCCCAGGACTTCCCTTGATAATGAACTGAACCTCTGAACTAGTAAGCTAGCCCCCAATTAAGTGTCCTTTATATGAGTTACCATGGTCATGGTGTCTCTTCACAGCAATGGACACCCTAAGTAAGACACAGGGGAAATCTGATAATTTGCCAAGCTCTCCCAGAAATAGGATGTTGGCAGGTGTATAGAGGGTACTAATTTTCTTAGAGATAAAACCCTCCATCTTGGAGGGAAGGTCCTTAAGGCATGAACTGTTATAAAGGGAAGTGTACCATTACACCCTGTAGGAAATCTCCTTATTAAGTTCAAGGAGCAAACTCAAAGGTCTCAGGAAGTCCTAGAAACTGACTAGATCTCCTTGGCTTCCCCTACCAAGCTTATATAAACAGTATAGACTACTGAGAGACATTCAGGCCAGCCACATTACTACTGAGAGACATTCAGGCCAGCCACATTACCTCTTTGCACTACTAGAAATCAGACCACTCAGAACAGCCATACTGACTTTACATGACTAGAAGAGGTTGGACCCAAACCACCTGAGCTGCTCGAAAGAGACATTCTCCAAATCTGTTGAGTTGCCTGCAGGCTACACAGTGTATTTCAGGTTTCCAGATTGCATGAGCTGTCAGTCGTTCTAGTGTAGACTTTGGTGATGCAACTGTCTCTGAGTCATTTCAAGTAACTCCTCATTTATACTCCCATAAGTGACCAGTAAAATTCACAGGTCGCCAAATTGAACCAAAGTATCCATAATTTGGTCTGTCACTGGTTCCCTATCTGAACTTAGTAGATATTTGTTTATGTCGCCACAGGAATCATGCTAACCAATAGGGTAGTGGGAAGTTAGGGTGTGTTCATGATAGTTCTTCCTCACCTGTATTTCCCTCCCTTTCCTATACTTTTCCCAGTTGCTCAAGGTGTGTGTGTGTGTGTGTGTGTGTGTGTGTGTGTGTGTGTGTGTGTGTGAACACGCCTATGTGTAGTGGGGGCATGTTGCATGTGTGGATATGTGTATGGTATATGATGAGTGTGTATGTAATGTGTATGTATGTAATTCATGTGGTTATGTGTATGCGGAGGTATGTATGGTACATGAAGGTATGTGTGTGTGTGTGTGTGTGTATGTGTAATTTGTGTGGTTATGTGCATGGTGTGAGTATAATATGTGTACATAGAAAATAGAATAAAACCCATTATTTAGTATAATTAATATGTCTTAATTTAAAAAAAAACACTAAAATAAGTCAGGCAGTGGGATCTGCCACTGTGATGCAGGCAAAATCAGGATCCAATCTTTGTAGAAAATCTAAAAATAGAAAAAGACCAATTAAAATGCCATTTTTGTTTTAATCACGTGTCTTTGACTACAAACAAAATCCACAGTCAGTATTGTTACTAGGAATGCAATCTTTCGCAGGGCTAAGTTTGAAATGGTTGACAAAGTTACTAATGGGCTTTACTAATATACTTCTGTATGTTTAGGAAAAACCAAAGGCAGATGGGTAAAGGTAGTTGAGATGCCAAAATACAGGCCAAGAGGATGCAAGGGATCCTCCAAGTACACTTTTGACCCAGTGCATATTGTTGAATGCTATTACTTTCCTGCTGAGAGCTATACTTCTCATTGGAGCAGAACATTCTAATCCTACAAGTAGCCACCAGGGTCATCTCACTCCTAATCCCGTCTTCACTAAAGATTTCTTTATTCTTTGTTCCCTTCTTTCTTAAAATGCTATACTCACATTCTTTAAATAACTAAATCTATTATAAGACAACTTGCTACCTTGCCTGCACCAAACTATGTTCTTGAGAAACAAGATACATATTATCTTATGTGTGTATTACATATATTAAATGTAATATCTTTTACAATATATTCATTATAAAAGTAAGTTATATTGAAAATAAAGAGGAAAGAAACCACTCTGGTCTGTCATTCATAAATTCCACATATCTTTAATTCTGGGTTTGGACTTTGTCTAGCATTTGTCTGTCTGTCTGTCTGCCTACGTATATACCTACTTACCTCCTATTTAGTACTTGGGATTAAAACCAAGGCTTTCAGCATACTAAACAGGGCACACTGCCACTGAGTTACTCTTTCAGCCCCCAAGTAATTATTTTTATGATATTGGTGATAGAATCCAGGGCCTCATGCATGTTAGTGGAACATTCAGTGTTAAACATTTTTTGATGGCAAGGCCATTTTAAAGTGGCTACAATCAATCCTAAAGAGAAAACCAAATGGAGACTATTGTGATACCTAGGAATTATTGTAAAATAAGATTTTATTTTTCCAGGGCTGGAGAGATGATTGAGCAGTTAAGAATAATGGCTGCTCTTCCAGAGGTCTTGAGTTCCATTCCCAGCGCCTACAGGGTGGCTCGCAAACATCTGTAATAAGATCTGATGTCCTCATAATGCCTCAGGTGTCAGCACAGGCCACTCACACCAGCCTGGTCCTCACCGCCGTCACATCTTGAGTTCTGTGTCACTCCGCAGCACAAGGACCTCAGTGTCTTTTATGTATTTCCCATCTTCCTGTCACATATTTGTTCATAATAGTGGTGGCCACTGTCCACAGTACAGAGACCTAAAATGAGATTTTTATAAACCCAAGTTAAATTTATTTCTAGTTTATTGCTATTATTTGTATAATTGTTGCTTTGTGTCAGAGAAACATTTTTGAATTAAAATTAATAGAACACGTTCTTGGATCAACTAAGAGTGAAGATAGTGTGACTGACTTACACATGATTATGAACTTAAGTATCCAAAAATGACAAAGTCATTGACAAATTTGTGGAGTACTTGAATGCAGGAACTATTTGATGTAATTCACTGAGTGACAGACCAATATCTAGATGTTACTTTTCCCGTTAAAGAATGCATGATGATAAATAAGCATCATTGTTTTCTTATTTGTTAATACTTTTTATTATTTAAATTTATTGATTTAAACTGATATAACTATTAAGTTAAATAAAAGAAATCTGTGGTATTTCAATTGCTTTAAAGTTATTTTCTCAAATTTTTTTTATAAATTATTTTTGTATTCTCAGGGTATCAAAGCTTGGGTCTCATACATGCTAATAAAGACCTTATTCCCTTGGCTACTAGTCATAATTATTAAAAATAATTTTGTGTGCTTTGTGAGATGGTTCAGCAGGTGAGAGTACTTTACTGCATAAGCAGGGACACATGAATCCAAGTGTCTGGCAACTATGTAAAATGCCAGGTGGTATAGTATGGTATAGTGTTTTATAAATATTCAATGTCAATTGTGGGTTCTACCCCACCTTTATTCACCCAGTTCCCAAATAAAAGACACAAAGCCATTATTATACTTATTTCTAATAAGCCTTCACACCACTAGTGCTAGGCAGATATCACCACTCCAGGCTCTGATCACTTCCTGTCAATATCCCCAAGATATGCCTTGTCATGTTCTGTCTGAGCTGCTCTTGCTCTGACTGGCCAGTTCTTCTGATCCTTTACCCCATGGCATCTGCTCTCTTCACACTCTCTTCTCCTCTTGTCCTACCTCAGATGCCTAAGCCTGGAAACTAAAAGCCCACCTACCTCTCTTCTGTCCAGCTCTATCGGCTATGGGCATCTTTATTCAACCCAGTAATTTTAAATTAAGAAGTTTTACACAGCATCACTTGGTGTACATGACAATTTCCTCATACATGGGGGCAACCAGACCTTGGTGGCAGTACTTAGCATTACGATATATAGCAACAGACCAATCCTCAACCATACAGTATGGTATAGTGTGGTATAGTATAGTATGGTATAGTGTGGTAGAGTATGGTATAGTGTGGTATAGTGTGTGATAGTATGGTGTGATGGTGTGCATATACTTGGCCCAGGGAGTGGCACTATTAGAAGGTGTGGCCTTGTTGGAGGAAGTGTGTCACTGTGGGGGTGGGCTCGGAGACCCTCCTCCTAGCTGCCTGAGGATGCTCAGTCTGTTCCTGGCTTCCTTTAGGAAGAGATATAGAACTCTCAGCTCCTCCTGCACCATGTCTGCCTGGACGCTGCCATGCTCCTGCCTTGATGATAATGGACTGAACCTCTAAACCTGTAAGCGGGTCCCAATTAAATGTTGTCCTTTATAAACCTTACATTGATCATGGTGTCTGTTCACAACAATAAAACCCTAATTAAGACATATGGTATAGTGTGGTATAGTATAGTATGTTATCGTGTGGTATAGGGTGTTATAGTATGGTATAGTGTAGTATAATGTGCTATAGTATGTGATAGTGTGGGAAACCCTGTCTCAAGGGAATATAGTGGACAATGATAGAGCTATCCTTTGGCTTCTGCATGGATTCATATACATGTGTCTCTACATTACACACATATACTGTATACACTCAAATAAGAGTTTGTCACCTACAGAAGAGAGGCACTCTCAAATACACACATGCTAGATAAGTCCCTGTTTGTCTCACTTTTAGGTCCCTCAGTTCATGAAACTGACAGGTAAAAGGGTACTGATCAATAAAAGACACTATCTGTGGACGAGAGTGTTAATATTTCTACATTAGCTACATGTAAAAACTGGACTAATATACTGTAAAGAATTTTCAGTGACTAGAGCCACTGTTAGAATAAAAGTCACCAAAAAGGACTTTACAGAAAGATAAATTTTAATTAATTTATGTAGTGTTTCAGAAAATAAAATATCAACATATATTCTAATATTTCATTCAAAATTCAAATTTCTTGAACATGACAAAATCAGACATCACTGAGTCACTATCTCTGCATGGTAAACATTGCTTGCCCAAGAGCAGTTAGTTTCAGTCAAATGCAGCATAAGCTACTCGCAGGCACGGAAGGTTGACTTGATCTTGCCTGGACTTATTTGATCATGTACCAGACACAAGAAACTCTTGAAAGTGTGACTTGCCACATTGACCTCCAAGGCTTACTCCTGCCTCTTATTTTCAGTGTTCGTTTGTTTGTTTTCTATGTTCTTGAGAAAGGGTCTCATTATGTAGCTCCTGGCTGGCAGGGAACTCAATATGTAAACCAAAGACCCTTCTGCCTCATCCTTCCAAGTGCTAGGATTAAAGGAATGCACCACTATGCCTGGCTTTTCTTTTCAGCTTGGGACTTAGTACTTGCCCACATATGGACCCTCTTTTTGCTTTTTCCATTCACTGAGCAAATATTTGTTGAGTCTCCTTTACTGCTTTAACACTTCTTTACCATTCACCTTCAGTGATTAAAAGATTTGATATAGAATGGATGAGTTATCCAGTATATTTGATTTTAAGAGTGGACCTTTTTTCTTATCAGGAACCTGGACTAATAAGCTATTGTTCCAGTAGTCCCCTGCTTTGATGAAGCTGTGGTGGGTGTTATGTGCATACTAAAGGATTGTTTTAACAACTTTCACTACATGGGGTTTTTCTATTTTAGAGGAGGGATGTTGACTATTGTTATTTGTTTGTTTTAAACTCTACATAGCCTAGAAAGATAGGAGGAAGTGGCTTGATTGGCTGAGCATGCACCCTGGGGTACATGACACAGTTTTGCTCCCATTCAGCACCACGTTCAATAGTGAAAGTGATGATCTCAACGATACATGATCAGTCATTTAGTGGCAAGACCACAGAAGATGACATAAAATGTTAAATGATATACCTCAAAATTTTAGATTATATGTCTATGCTGCTTAGAAGACAGTGAAATATGTCATAAGGCATTAATGCTATCAAAGATACCCCGTGAAACGTATCTTAAATGTGAACTGTGTTGTAAGAAAGTATACGATTCTCAGTAGCTGATGACTGCAGACCATATGAGTATCGAATGCATTGTTAGCTGTTTCTGTGACAGGGACAGGAACATGTTGGCAGGAGAAAAGGTCATTACAACTAGAAGGTGTACAGAACAAAGGAAACAGAATTCCCCAGTGTACCGTGTTTTAAATACATATTAATTAATGTTGTAGATTGAATTTTAGTTTATGTTGAGGATTCACTCTGGAAGTGAACTGATTGACAGGGACTTGGAAATGACACAATTTATAGTGTGAATAGGAGGAATTAAAAGATGCTTTCTAAGTTCAGACAGAAACCATGCACGGGAAAGCAAAGCTAAGCAAAAGATTCTCTTCGATAATTGCTTTTTTTTTTAAGAGTTATATTTAGTGTGCGTGGGTGGGAGAGGGATGCTCATGTGTCAGAGTGTACATGTAGAAATTGGAGGACAGCTTGTGGAAGCTGGTTCTCTCCTTCCACCACTGCTGGTCTGGGACCAGTCTCTACTTATTAGGCCTGACAGCAAGCATCTTTACCACCTGAGCCATCTTCCTGTCCTGTTTGCTTATTTCCTGAAAGTAACTCAAGGAAAATCAGCTATACTCTCAGCAGCCAGACTAAAATCAAAACAGCTCCTTAAATATCTGCTTTTGTAGCAAGACTCAAATGTGCCTAGGAACTAAATCCTGGGGCTCAATTCCACACCCTCAAGGCACCAGTCTATCCAAACGGTTTGCACAAATCCCTTCCCTCAACTACTGTCTAACTCAGAACAAGCTCATTTTGCAGAAAGAACAGCTTGAGGCTTATTATGTCTCCAAATAGTCATTTAAGGGAAAGGTCAAATGTCATTGTTCAAGAACAAACAGTTTCCTCCCGTTTCAGAAAAGAAAGTCTATGCAGAAGGTGCTTTTCTTCCAGAATCAATATTACATGCTCTAGCCTCTTCAAAGGACATAATGCTTACCAAGACTTCTGAAAGAAAAAGGAAACATAGCACAGGTAATTTCTACCCAGCATCTATCTAATATGCATCTCTCCTACCCAGAATACCCAAAAGAGGGAGGGGGATGAGAAACTCAGCAAAGAAAGAAGAGCAATGAAAGCCGTTCAGTCAGGTGTGGTTTCATAACTCTTTACGTGCACTAATAGATGCTCTGATGCTTAATGCAAAGTGGGCTGGCTCACGTCATAAGTTCATGTTAGCACATAGGAGCTTTCACTTCTTACCTCCTTGTCATTCTGATTTTAGCACCAGAAGTGATATGACAGCCTTTTCCGACAGCTACCACCCCTTGCTGAAATGTTGTTCTGTGGAGGATATTTATTTTTGCCTGTAAGACCTTTGGTTCTCCCTTTTTAAAAAAAAAATAAAAACAAACAAACAAAAAACAATCAAAAGTATAAATCCTGCTCTCTCCTCCAGCCAAGCAAGATGCCCAAAGGAAAGAAGGCCAAGGGGAAGAAGGTGGCCCCGGCCCCCGCCGTGGTCAAGAAACAAGAGGCCAAAAAGGTTGAGAAAAGGCCTAAGAACTTCGGCATTGGGCAGGACATCCAGCCCAAAAGAGATCTCACACGCTTCGTCAAATGGCCCTGCTACATCAGGCTGCAGCGGCAAAGAGCCATCCTCTATAAGCAGCTCAAAGTACCTCCTGCCATCAACCAGTTCCCCCAGGCCCTGGACAGGCAAACAGCGACTCAGCTGCTTAAGCTCGCCCACAAGTACAGGCCAGAGACAAAGCAGGAGAAGAAGCAGAGGCTGCTGGCCCGTGCTGAGAAGAAAGCTGCTGGCAAAGGGGACGTCCCAACTAAGAGACCACCTGTCCTCCGAGCAGGGGTCAATACAGTCACCACCTTAGTGGAGAACAAGAAGGCTCAGCTGGTGGTGATTGCCCATGATGTAGACCCCATTGAGCTGGTGGTTTTCATGCCTGTCCTTTGTTGAAAGATGGGGGTGCCTTACTGCATCATCAAGGGAAAGGCCAGGCTGGGGTGCCTGGTCCACAGGAGACATGTACCACTGTTGTCTTCACACAGGTTAACTCGGAAGACAAGGGTGCTCTGGCTAAGCTGGTGGAAGCTATTAGGACCAATTATAATGACAGATATGACGAGATCCGCCGCCACTGGGGAGGCAACGTCCTGGGTCCTAAGTCTGTGGCTCGCATTGCCAAGCTGGAAAAGGCAAAGGCTAAAGAACTCGCCACTAAACTGGGTTAAATGTACACTTAATTTTGTAATTATATTTATTTACAGAAAACTTAAGTTAAAACATAAATATAATTACAAAATTAAAAAAATAAAAAGTATAAATCCTAAAAGTTTAATTAGTCGTACTCTTTAAATCTTTTTATCATTTTTTTGTGTTTGCATGTGAATGTGTATAAACATGTGTGTCACATGTTACACCATTTATGAGCAGGAAGTCAGACAACAATTTATGTAATTGGGTTGTCCTTTCACCCTATGGATCCTAGGGATAGAACTTAGGCTGTCAGGTTTGGGAGGCAAACATCTTTAAATTCTGAGCCATCTCCTTGGCTCAAGAGTTTATCCTGGATAGCTTCTACCTGATTATTTTAAGTAATTCTAAAACATTCCACTATTTAACATGTTTTACAATACAATTCACTTTCATCAGTATTTGTAGATCTAAAATGTTTCACACTTAAAGAAAAAATGAAACTTTGTCAAATGTTGCAGAAATTATCTTCTGATTATTTTCAAAAGAACATAATGAATAAGGTCTTAATTATATAAACATGCTAATTCTTGTCTGTGAAAATGAATAGAGACTTGCTTATGATGCTCTAGGCTTCAGGGGTGGAACAAAGATTTTCTTAGAAAAAGCAAGGCATTAATACAATATGCATGATTTTCCGAAGAATCATAGTTTATGTTGAGATCTGAAGTCAGATAAAGAAATGATGGAAAATTCCCCACTTACAAAGGAGCCTGCCTACAGCCAATTATTGTCTACTTCTTCCCACAAAGAATATGTTTAAATTAATTTTATAAAGTAATTAAACAATATAGACCAGACTATTCCTTCATTAAATTGAAGAACCAGTATCTACAATTTGCACATTCCTTCTTTCCATTTATTTTCATTTCAGCCAGGAAGGACTATAATTGAGAAATGAACACATTCATAAATATGCCTATAGAATATGGTCCATAATAAAGTCCCTGGTTAATTGTAATTAATGTATTACTGAGTATTCCCAGGAGAAACGTGGTAGAGTCCTATGGTCGTCATCTGAGGGAGTGAGAGTCAGGTAAAAGTCAGATCAATCTTTCTCAGTGATTTCTCTTTCTAGTATGACTTACTGGTTATATTTCTGGAAAGACTGGCTAGATTTTTAATATCACCTCTGGATGGTGCAGACATTAAGGCAGTGTTGGACTTAAACGAATTGGGCTATATTAACATCTGGTGAACCTTAAAATAATCTAGAAAGGAAGAAAGACTTGGAATCTTGGTATTCTTCTACCCTCCTCCTGTACTCTGACATAGTTAGTTTTCTGGGCCGGAGTATTGGCTGGCAAATGTCCTATGTTTGTATGTAACATTTAGAAGGGAGATTTCTCATTAAGACCTCATTTAAAACTTCTCCTAGAAAGTCCTATCTGTCTCCATGGCTTCTCCCACTGCCAAGTTAAGTGGAAAGAGTCAGCAGAAACAATGCAGCTGCTTGTTTCAAACCCTGAGTTTCTCCCAATCCTGGTGCTAAATGTCAGGTTCTCTGAGGCAGTTTCTTACCATTCAAATGGAAGAAATCCCCCATTCCCCAAACCTGACATTTTAACCCATGTATTCTTTTCTGTTTCCTTGATATTTATCATATACTGAAAGGACTTTTCTTGTTTCCGTTTACCTTTTCATTCATGTTGGGGGTTGGGGATGTTGTTTGGGGAGGATGAACAATCACACGTGTGGGTAGGTATCTTAGTCAGTATTCTATTGCCATAGACAGTGTCTTAGTCAGGGTTTCTATTCCTACACAAACATCATGACCAAGAGGCAAGTTGGGGAGGAAAGGGTTTTTTCAACTTACACATTCACATTGCTGTTCATCACCAAAGGAAGTTAGGACTGGAACTCACACAGGTCAGGAAGCAGGAGTCGATCCACAGGCCATGGTGGTATATTACAGGCTTGCTTCCCCTGGCTTGCTCAGCTTGCTTTCTTATAGAACCCAAGACTGCCGGCCCAGGGATGGCACCACCCACAGTGGGCTGGGCCCTTCCACCCTTGATCACTAACTGAGAAAATGCCTTACAGCTGGGTCTCATGGAGGCATTTCCTCAACTGAGGTTCCTTTCTCTGTGATAGCTCCAGCTTGTGTCAAGTTGCCACACAAAATGAGCTAAGATAGACAGATACCGTGACCATAGCAACTCTATAGAAAGCATTTAATTGGGGCTTGCTTATAGCTTTAGAAGTTTAGTCCACTGTCACCATGTCAAGGAGCATGGTGGCCTGCAGGCAGACATGGTTAGCTGAGAGCTCTACATCTGGTTCCACAGACAGCCTGAAGACAGAACCATTGGGTGGAGCTTGGGCTTTTGAAACCTAAAGTCCCACCCCCAGTGACACACTTCCTCCAATGAAACCATACCTCCTAACCTCTCCCAAGTAGTGCCACTCCTGATGATTAAGCATTCAAACAACTGAGTTTATGGGGGACATTCTTACTCAAAGTAGACGTGCTTGTGAGTGTGTAGATGTGTATGTGAGTGTGTGCCTATGCAAAAGCCGTAAGTCTGCCTCAAGCCATTTCTTCAATCAGTTGTTTACCATTTTGTTTTGTTTTGTTTGTTTGGAGACAGGATCTCTGGCTGAACCTGGGAGCTCACAGGTTTGCTAGATTAGCTTTGCTGGCCAGCCCTGGGTGTACTCTTGTCTCTACGTTCTGTGGAAGATTTTTACATGGATGCTAGGGATCTGAATTCAGGTCTTCATGCCTATGCAGCGAGCCCATGGATGAAGGAGCTATCTCTCCAGAGCCTCTCTATTGACCATGGTGACAAACCTGACAAGTACGCTAATCTTATTTGTGAGATAAACACATCTCATCATCCACCCATGGTTGTTAAATTACTGGAGACACCGTTTAAATAGTTTATGTTTAATTGATAAATTAGGCTTTATTGTATACAGTATATAATGGGATGCTTTGATATATGAAGAATATGGGATGAGTCAATAAATCCAATTAACTGTCTCACCACAAATTTATACTTTTGTGATGAGAATGTATAAGATTAACTCTATTAGCAGTTTTGAAAATACATTATTACTAGCCAAGGTCATCACGCAGTTCGTGACCTAAAATGCCTTATTGCACCCACTGACGCCTCCATCTCTCCACACCTTCCTGCCTCACTTGCAGCTTCTGGTAACTATTGTGTTCCTTTCTGCTTCTATGGGTTTCACATTTGCAGACTTCACAGATAAGAAAAGTCTCGTATTACTTTGTTTTTCTGTGCCTGCTGATTTCCCTAAGCATGATGACTGCTTTCACTCAAATTGTCATAAGTGGAAGGATGTTGTTTTTTTAAGGTTGAGAAGTATTCTTTGCCTGTCTGTCTGTCTGCCCCTTTCTCTCTGTGTCCCTGTCTCTCTGTGTCTCTGTCTCTGATGGTATGTGTGTCTGTGTCTGTGTCTCTTTGTTCTCCACCCCCACCCCATGACCCTAGACAAAATCATTCTGACAGCATCATACCCACAAAAATAACAAAACCGAGCAGGAAGACTAGAAAGATGTAGCTAGGTGATAGACAACATTGTGTGCTCTTCCAGAAGACCAGTGTGATGCCCAACACCTACACGGATGCTCACAACACTTTGTCAGTCTGTCAGGGAATCCAAAACCCTCTTCTGTCCTCCTTGGGCAACAGGCACACACATCGTGCTCATACATGCATGCCAACAAAGCATAAACACATAACATAAGCATAACACATAAAATAAGTGTTAAAAAGGTCAACTCAAAGTGGATTAAGAACTCAAAGAGCAGCCAATATTTTAAATATTAGAACCCATATGAGTTTAACAGAATTTGATTAAGTCAAATATTCCAAACAAGTCTATGCATAGAGTTCAGTGGAAATCCCTGAGAGGCCTGCTCTTTTTTTTTTTTTTTTTTTCCTTTTTGAAGGGAAATGGAGGAGGAGTGGATCTTGGGGAGAAAGGAGGTTGAGGGGAGGACTAGGAAGTGTAGAGGGGAAACTGCAGTTGGGATGATTGTATGAAAGAAGAATAAAAGGAAAAAGACATGTTTGGAGTGAAATAGGAAAGGACTGTACATATCTACATGACATAATGTTTATCTTTTTTCTGTCTATTGAGGTCACTGGAGAATGTCTCTCAAAATAAGTTTCAGAATTCTCCACTGGACCCTAAAGAAAATGGTAAGAGAAAGAAAAAGATTGGAAGTTGAGAGCAGAAACTCCAATCAGCTCACTGCCGTTGTTCCAATATCCATGAATATATAGTAGGTGTTCAATAACCATTTGCTTACTTACTAACAGATGGAGCAATCAATTGCTGTACTCTGAATGACCGGTGCTAACTCCAATGCTTCACAGGCTTAAAACAAATATATCCAGCTCAATTATGCTATAATGTAATAACTACTGGCTTTATTGTATTGTGTCTTGGAGGGATAGCATTTGTCCCCATGATAAACAGTGATTGCCTTAAGAGCTTTGGAATACCTGTTGGGATGCCTCCAGCTCCAGTCACTTGAACATGATTTTCATCTCGGTTTAACACACTGGGCTCCACACATTTTTAAAGCCTATAAAAAGGCTCTGTGTCCTGTCACCAGGCAAATCTAGGTGGATTTAGACATAAATATTCATTAGATTTTTTCCCTCCATCTCCCCTTAAAAACAATCCATTGAAATGGAGATTTTGACTTTTAGGATAATGAAGAATATTAAGAGCCTTTATTCGTGAAAAATTAATAGATTATTAAAATGGCATTTCTCTACATTCATTATGATGGTTTTGCTTTTTTTAAATAAGTTTTGCTGTAGTGTGTTTGGGGTGGGGGAGGATCTTTTCTTTCAGTGTATGGAATAGCATCACGTGCTCTAAGTTCTGTGCTCTTATTAATCCTCAATTAAATGCAGCTCAGATTGTGGTTATTCCGGTGTTTAGGAGAAACATCAACCATGTCCTGTCTTTGATGAAAATATAGGAGGTTTTAGACTTCTGTCTCTTTAGTTGGGGACTTTCTAAACTATCTTAAGTCCCTTCCCAATTCTCAGTATCATTTTCTTTCCAGTCAGAAGATGTAAACAACAAAATAAGACATCACGAGGTTGGCTCTTTGAATCCCTATTGACGAAATGTTTTTGCCTGACATTTTTACAGTAAGGTGTGTTTGTTTGGGTAGAAGAACTGTATTCTTTTAGAATAAAAGCAGAAGCCTGTGATCAAAGAAATAAGCTTTCAGAAAATTTCAGTATGGGAAGATTAAGAAGAGGGAGCGTTCTTTGTTTTGTTATTATTTCATTTGCTCTTTTTGTCACTTTTTTTTTTCCTGAATGGCATTGTCCTACTCTGGGAAAATCTAATCTAACTTGGCTCTTAAGTGAATCAAGGCAAACGAAGAGAGACTCTGTACTGTTGCCCTCTGCCTCTCCAACAGTGTCCATCAAATCTAGCGCTGGCTTGTGCAGACCAGGTGCACTGACGCCTTTAGTTCTGCATCTGCTGAGGAATATAATTACGGCATTGATTGTCTCTTGCATCTGATTGGCTCCCATTGTGCCTTGTCGTGCTGGGGTCTCTTTTCCTAATCATTTTACTACTTGTTTGGTCTTTGCCGTGTCCCATTGAAAGAATGTGATTTAGTTTTTCAATTCATCACATCTTATTGTTTTTTATTATTTGGAATTGTAACATCACAATATGGTTTCTTTGTCTAAGGATGTTTAAAGGGAATCTAACATTTTAGAGAAATTCAAAAGGTTTAATTAGAATCTCCCACAAAACATATCTGTCACTTAATGATTCTAATTTCTTTCCAAAACCAAGCAAAAGTTTATTTTAAATGAAATTATACTTAACTCTAAGTAACTTTTTTTTCTTCCTTTGCTGTAGTTTGTATCTGCAGTTTATTCCAGGAGATCATGTCCCCATCTGATGTTGTGACTAAGAGTTGGTAGAACCTTTAGAAGGTTGAGTGGAGAAGCTCACTAGAGGCTCTTCAAAGGGACAACCTTAATAGCTGTGTGTGCGTATATGTATGCATGTATGTTTGCATGTATGTATGCATTATGTATCTATACATCACCTACTTATCTAATCTATCTATCTATCTATCTATCTATCTATCTAGCTAGCTAGCTAGCTAGCTAGCTATCTGGCTATGGAAGAAAAGGCTTTAGTCTGTTCTGCAATCCTCTTCAAATGTGACCCATTGACAACTGGCCTCAAACAACTGAACCAACCAATCATGTATTGCAATCTCTAAAACCAAAAGCCCTAATAATTCTTGTTTCCCTCTTTCTAATTTATTATCTCTGGTATTTGTCTTCATGACAACTAACTAATGAACACCAAAACTGGCAGGGTTGTGGTGATATAAAGGGCTGGCAAGATGCATCAGAAGTGAAGAGTAAATATTGTTTTTGCAAAAGACTTGAATTTGGTTCCAAGACCTCACCTTGGGAAGCCCACAATTGCCTATAACTTCAGATACAGGCAATCCAACACGTGCCCTGCCTTCCTTGGACATTGTATTCACATGCAGAAACTCATACTTAGACATACACATTTATACAAAATCTAAAAATAAAAATAAAATACTCTTAATATATTATAAATTATTGACAGGCAGCTGTCATTGCCCTCTACTGTCTTTTTTTTTTTTAACCAAATACTCCATCCTGGCCCAGATATCATTCTACTAAAAACTGACACACTGTCACACAGAATTTTCTTAACTCTCTTTGCAGATAGAACATAGGCATGTGACCCAATTCTAGCAAAAGAGACCCCCTGGAAAGTCTGCTAGGAAGCTTCTGGGAGAAGTTTTCTTTTCTGCTGAGGTATGAAGTAAAGAACTGTCCATCTTTCGTGGCAGACAATGTCATGTTTACATGCAACACCTAAGCTACAACTGCACACATAGAACCAGGAGATTAAATAAAGCCAAGAGTCAATATTCCAAGAGACAGGAACTGAAATCCAGACGGACCCGAATCTTTCATACATTACTAGTCTGTTGAGCAGATCCCGAAAACAAAGGTTTAGACTTCTTTTAGGACAAGACAATGCTTTTGACGGGTCATGTAAGATGGGCGCTCTATTGCTTCTCCTCAAAAGAATGTAATATAAATATCTCCACACTAACTGATGGGCAATTTGAATACTTTCAGGCAGCATGGAACTATATCTATATTAAATAACATTGACCTAAAATTGTGAGTTCCATGCATGTGGATAGGGACCAGAACATTTTCATGCTCAACCTAAAACGAACTTCTGAAATGACAATTATTTTTCTAATTTTCTGTGAAGAATCATATTTAAATAGGTTCAGATTCTAATGACATTTTGCTTCTTGTAGAGTGGATTTTGGTTATTTACTTGGATTTTGTTGTTTCTGAGGAAAAAGGTGGGTAGGGAGAGAGGGCAATCTACGATGCCAAATAGAGTTCAGCTTTAAAATCTCCTGCCACCCAGCACTGGCTTAATTAACCTAGTGTGCAATGGGATAGGCATAAATCCAATAGTATAAGCTGCAGACTGTCAGTGAGTAAGTTCTTTATCCAGTGCAATCTAATGTTACACTCCGGTTCAGTTCAGGTACATAAAAAGAATCTTTACATTATTTCTCTTTAATGTGTGCTTCTGGAGAAAAAAAAGTCTTCAGTTTATACCAACCATCCACAAAGACTGATACCTACAAAACCTGCCCCCTACTCACAACCCACAGTCAACGGAGGCATGTGGCTTTTTCTTTTCTTTTCCAGCAAGGTCAAAATAGAGGGCTAGTGTGCCCTGGGTAATTTGGATGAAGAGATTGCCTTAGGAAGGAAGTAAACAAGGGTTCCACTTTGGCTGATAGCCTAGATAAATTGAATGTGTGAGTGGAGTCATCGGAATGGGATGAGGATTAATGGAGGGATGGAAACATGAATTTCACATTAAAAAGATTAGGGAAATCCCGACCTTTATTATAAAATATCTCTGAGCCTATAAAGATGATTTATAATACTGGAAAAGCTTTGGCTAATGCTCCGGGGAGGCTCAGAAAACATAATCCAATTTACTCGTGGTGTACAAAAGAGATATAGTTTAAAATAATTGCTATTTTAAACCGAAGCCTTCATAGAGCTTTGGCACCTAACCACAACATAAGGATTAACCAAAACTGTTAGACTGCCGTTTGTAAAGAAAATGTAATACCGTCGTATGATGCAGTCCACAGCCAGTGGCATGAAAAGCCAGCTGTGGGAGAGAATCCTGTCAGTGAATGCACTGGCTCAATCACCACGGTGGGGAAACTCAGGAGCCACAAACTCATGTCTCCTCTTAATCAAGTTTCCTGATTCATGAGACTGCTATTCCTTGGGAAAACAAAACTGTGACCATTATACAATGATTGTATTTTTGCAAACACTTCCTTCCTTGAAGCATTTAGTCTAATGAAGCTCTCAAGAAGATTCGGGATCATTTTAGTTTTCAAATTAACTGTGGGGATAAAGGAGATGGACGTGGAGGCATATTTACCTGGCCTGCTTCTCGGACACTCTCATTTGTCTGTCACCTCGTAGAACTAGATTCTTGGAGGATTTATCTGGTTTGAATTGGGCCTTAGAAGGAAAGCAGGCTCCAGGAATTTGAATGGCCTCTGCTTTACTTTCTCCCAATCAGCAGCCTGTGAATGTTTTTATGCTACAGGCTACTTTGGTTGTTTACTCCATCTCCACAGTCAGTTTTATGACTCATGTATTCAATTGCATCAGACCAGACTCATGTAATTCTGTTCTAATGCCATGACGAGTATGATGGACTTTTCAATATTCCACCTAATACAGACTTTAGTAAACAGCTTCTGAGGGTTAGAAATCGACCAAGTTGAAGGTCATTCTCATCACTGATTTACCCAGAGCTATTACTTTAGAACCAAGGAATCCCAGCAGCTAATCACGCGGTATTAGCTCCAGGAAAAAGAAAAAGCTGTAGAGTTTCTAAACATATACCATCCCACTGACAACTGATACAGATGCCAAACTGGTGGTTTTTAAGTGGTTTTTGATATTCATATTTAAATTGAGCACAAAACGAGTTCACTTACAGGTCCCTCGTAGTGATGATTTTTCTTAGATGTAAGAACACAAAATAACTTTCATGTAAGTGAAATATGCAATCACTCACTAAATACTACATATGGCTTCTTTAAACACTAGAGTTAATATATGTGAATAAGACAGATACAGTCCCAGACTTGCCTTAATATAATGGCACAGGAGGCTGAAGCAGGAGGATTGCAACTTTGACTCCAGCCTGGGCCAGATCCTGTCTCACAAAACCAAGTATAAAAAAAAACTAAGCAAGGCAAAATAAAATGAAATTAACCAGGTGTGAGTGTGGGGGTGGACTTAAGAGAAGTTAATGGATGAAGCATGGCGGACTTTTAAAAATGATTTTATTAGTACATAGGTGGTTAGTTCCTGAGAGTTTGGTACTCATTTTTTTAGTTACCTTTGAAATAATTCATTAAGGTATTTGTTAAAGAAAATAACAAAGATGATGGTGGTCCAGAAGTTAGAAAGAAAAGAAAAGAAAAGAAAGGAAGAGAAAGGAAAGGAAAGGAAAGAGTATCTGCTATTTAGGGATGCTCAGAAAGGTGTCCGTTCTACAAGACCTTGAAATTATTAGGAAAAAATAAACATACTATGGTCAGTCATTAGGAAAACATTAACTAAAGCATCCTGATTCAGACTACTAGAGTGCTAAAATAATCAAAAATGCAGAACATTTAAATATGGAACAGTTATGAATTCTCAGGCACTCAAGTGAAACACAAAAACTTATTGGAAAACTACTTGGAAATTTATTTGAAAGTTAGACATTAACCTATAACACATTTCACCCATTTCACCTTTACCTAACTGTGCAAGAAAATGAAAGTGTGCCTTTACACAGCCTCGTGTGCAGATGTGCACAGAACATACTTGATGTTGTCCCCAAACTGCAGACAAGCAGCACTAACTCTCCCACGGCTCTCAAATGGACTCAACAAATTGGGGCATATCTGTATAATAGGATCCTACTTGGTATTAGGAAGACTTGAACTCTTGATATGTGTGAATCTCAGAAGCATTTGGTAGCTGAGAGAGAGGCAATCTAAAGCATATAGAATCTGTGTGTCTGCTGGACTATGCACATACAGCACTTATGAAGAACTCTGGTTAATTCACAGCATGCTGGGGTTCAACATGACTCACAACACACACAAAGTTATGTGGTTGCTGTGTGTGTGACTGCCCTCAATGGCTAGGGGTTTTCTCAAAACCAGAGAGGATCTGAAAGAGTAGTGGACCCTGGTGTCTTAAGAAAACAAGGCCTGGGGAGCTCAATTTTGTCCCTTTTTACTTACATTATTTTTATGGATTACATTGAAGCATTGCAGAAAGAGCAATTGCTACAGTGTTTGCTGTGTGTGTGTGTGTGTGTGTGTGTGTGTGTGTGTGTGTGTGTGTGTACCAAGAAGTGAAATACAAGCTGATTTGTTTTTATGCAGCATCCATGCAAGTACAAGTCATAAAGTTCATAACACATAATTTTGGCCATTCTGCAATTTAAAATTTACATATAAAACTGCTATTTGACAATATAAAAATGGACAGTAACTTTTGCCCTAATAATTAAAAGGAATGTAATGTTCTCCATTTAAAACATTTAATGACAAATGAAAATACTGAGCTAAGTTGAAAGGAATTCCAGAAGGAAAACACGTTTTATTTTATTACCCTAAATAGCATTTTTCATACTTTCTGAACAGAGTACAGCACATTTTTACTTTGCAATGAGTTGTGTGTAGTCTCAGTTCTGAAGAGTGGAGGGAAACTTGCTATCAGAACAAAGTGATGCATAAATGTGAGGGCAAATGCATTAGACACAAAATGCCCAGATCAGATGATGGATTCAGATGTAATGCGTAAGGCTGGCAGAAAGAGGAATGGCTTGAATGTTCCGTGCTCAAGCCCACATTGCTTGTTAAGATGATTTTGTTTTGATCCTATGCTGAGACCCAAATCCTGAAAAGTATACTTGAAATTGTCTTCTAGCCAATGTTCCCCAAGCTTCTGGCAGCTGTAGATGTATGAGAGAGAGAGAGAGAGAGAGAGAGAGAGAGAGAGAGAGAGAGAGAGAGAGAAAACGGTAATCTAAGTAAAATCATCAATTAATGGGGGATACATAGTCTGAATTGGGCATTTCTTGTCACTAAATAAAGCTCCCAATACTGTAATTGGATTATATCTAATCTAGTTGTTGGCCAAAGAGGTCCCAGGGGAATCTCCAAATATCCCAAGTTGTTTCAAAGACTATAGTTCGCTCTCCACAAACTGATGGCAAGGCCCCATGGCTGGAGACACCTACACAACTCATTATACACGAAGAAGTAGAGCTGATGCCTATATAGAGACTTCAACCCTACATGTCAGTATCTTTGGTATAAGAAGATACTCTGCACAATACCAAAGGAGAAATGTAAACACCAACCCAGTCACAGACCTCGTGCTTGCAAGATGTCCTAGGGTAATGATGGCTCGGCTTGTGGGAGTAACCAACCAGTATCTCATTTGACTTACGGCCCACTCCATGAGATGGAACCCATAACAAACACTGCTCAGGTGATCAAAGCCCTGAGACTTAGATAGCCTGGGGAATCTAGGGTAAAACCAAATACTACAGTAATAAAAACAAACAAACAAAAAGGTAGTAGTAAAGTAAGTCCTAATGACATTCTGCTATAGTTTGGTGCCTTTCTCAGCTAGCATGCTTCACTCCTTCTCTAAAAGGGGAACAAGAATACCCTTGGCAGGGAAGGGAGAGGCAAAGATTAAAACAGACACAGAAGGAACACCCATTCAGAGCCTGCCCCATATGTGGCCCATACATATACAGCCACCCAATTAGATAAGATGGATGAAGCAAAGAAGTGCAGACCGACAGGAGCCGGATGTAGATCGCTCCTGAGAGACACAGCCAGAATACAGCAAATACAGAGGCGAATGCCAGCAGCAAACCACTGAACTGAGAATAGGACCCCCGTTGAAGGAATCAGAGAAAGAACTGGAAGAGCTTGAAGGGGCTGGAGACCCCATATGAACAACAATGCCAAGCAACCAGAGCTTCCAGGGACTAAGCCACTACCTAAAGACTGTACATGGACTGACCCTGGACTCTGACCCCATAGGTAGCAATGAATATCCTAGTAAGAGCACCAGTGGAAGGGGAAGCCCTGGGTCCTGCTAAGACTGAACCCTCAGTGAACGGGATTGTTGGAGGGAGGGCGGCAATGGGGGGGAGGATGGGGGGAAACACCCATAAAGAAGGGGGGGAGGGGGATGTTGGCCCGGAAAACGGGAAAGGGAATAACGTTCGAAATATAAATAAGAAATACTCAAGTTAATAAGAAAAAAAAAAGATTCCTTCTGCAGCAGATGGGGACAAATGCAAAGACCAACAGCCAGATTTTACACAGAGGGTGAGAGGCCTTGGAACACTCATCACTAAATTGAATAACACCATCAAACCCCTCCTGGTGGGCTCAGAAGCGGAGTGTAAGCCAGTGGAAGGGGGATACCAAGAAAGCAACGCCCCCTAAATCAAAAGATCAGTGCATATATGAACTCACAAAGATTAAGGCAGAATACATACAGCCTGTATGGGCCTGCACCAGATGGGGTCCTAGAGCTGAAAAGGGACGTAAACTAAGTCATCTGTACTTGGTGGTTTTATGTATCAACTTGACAGAAGTTAGAGTTATCAGAGAGGAAGGACTCTCAGTTGAGAAAATGCCTCCAGGAGATCCAGCTGTAAGGCATTTTCTCAATTAGTGATCAATGGGGCAGGACCCAGCCCTTTGTGGTCTGGGCTCTTTAAGAAAGAACACTGCCTGAGGATCCAGCTATACCTCTCTTGGGCATATACCCAAAAGATGCCTCAACATATAAAAGAGACACGTGCTCCACTATGTTCATCGCAGCCTTATTTATAATAGCCAGAAAATGGAAAGAACCCAGATGCCCTTCAACAGAGGAATGGATACAGAAAATGTGGTACATCTACACAATGGAATATTACTCAGCTATCAAAAACAACGAGTTTATGAAATTCGTAGGCAAATGGTTGGAACTGGAAAATATCATCCTGAGTGAGCTAACCCAATCACAGAAAGACATACATGGTATGCACTCATTGATAAGTGGCTATTAGCCCAAATGCTTGAATTACCCTAGATCCCTAGAACAAACGAAACTCAAGACGGATGATCAAAATGTGAATGCTTCACTCCTTCTTTAAATGAGGAAAAAGAATACCCTTGGCAGGGAAGGGAGAGGCAAAGATTAAAACAGAGACTGAAGGAACACCCATTCAGAGCCTGCCCCACATGTGGCCCATACATATACAGCCACCCAATTAGACAAGATGGATGAAGCAAAGAAGTGCAGACCGACAGGAGCCGGATGTAGATCGCTCCTGAGAGACACAGCCAGAATACAGCAAATATAGAGGCGAATGCCAGCAGCAAACCACTGAACTGAGAATAGGTCCCCTATTGAAGGAATCAGAGAAAGAACTGGAAGAGCTTGAAGGGGCTCGAGACCCCAAAAGTACAACAATGCCAAGCAACCAGAGCTTCCAGGGACTAAGCCACTACCTAAAGACTATACATGGACTGACCCTGGACTCTGACCCCATAGGTAGCAATGAATATCCTAGTAAGAGCACCAGTGGAAGGGGAAGCCCTGGGTCCTGCTAAGACTGAACCCCCAGTGAACTAGTCTATGGGGGGAGGGCGGCAATGGGGGGAGGGTTGGGAGGGGAACACCCATAAGGAAGGGGAGGGGGGAGGGGGATGTTTGCCCGGAAACCGGGAAAGGGAATAACACTCGAAATGTATATAAGAAATACTCAAGTTAATAAAAAAAAAAAAAAGAAAGAAAAAAAAAAAAAAAAAAAAAGAAAGAACACTGAGCAAGCCATGGGAAGTAAGCCAGTAAGCAGCACTCCTCCATGGCCTCAGCATCAGCTCCTGCCTCCAGGTTGAGATCTTGTCTTGACTTCCTTTGGTGATGAACAGTGATGGGGAAGCATAAACAGAATAAACCCTTTCCTCCCCAACTTGCTTTTTGGTCATAGCATTTCATCACGCAATAGAATTGAGACACCCCATCCCTAACGGAGAAGCTCTCTCCAACTGATAACCACTTGCAAGTGAAAATTTTCTTTCCTCCAAAGGAGCTGCATTGGGGAAACAGACTACTTTTAATGGTACCTACAAGTAGATGTTCAACAGAAAATGAACTCACTGAGCTCTTAGAACATTCTTTGACTTACAATGTTGTATCTGGGCCTTTTCTTTTAAGTTTATTATATTGTATTTTTATTTATATATTTTTCTTCTTTTAATCCTACAGGTGCTTTGTGTCTATATTATGGCTTCCAGTTTAGCTTTTTTACACAATTCCTGAGCGTGTGAACTAGTGGGTCTCTGAATCTTGTGCCTTCTCTTGGGTTCTCTCCTTCTGTTCATTTGTCTTGTCCAATTCTGATGTGTTAGTTTTTTGCCTTATTTTATTATTATGGCCTAGAAGCCTCTTTGTCTTCTAATGAGAGACAAGAAGGAGGTGGATCTGGTCTGAAAGGGAGTTGGGGAGTAACTGGGAGGTGAAAAAAGGGAAACTCTAATCAACATACATTATGTGAGAAAAAAACTCTTTTTAATAAAAGGAAAAAAGACCTTGGTCTACAAAGTGGTCATTTAATCAGCTATGTAAGCCAGTACCTGCCTTAGATTTCCTTCTCAATGTTCTGCAGAACTAAATATTATAGGAAACTTTTAAATGTATGTAAACCTATGGCTGATTCCCTAAGCATCATTTAATCTCCTGAGCAGAGTCTGAGTATTTGTCTGGCTATGATTCTCAGCTCATTTCATAGCAGAGAAATGCTTCCCACATATTATATTGCCTTTTTAGTATTGGCAATATCAAGCATTCCTTTTGTTTAAAATTTTAATCTACTTTTAAATATTTATTTATTTTATAAGTATAAGTAGTTTACCTGTATGTGTACAGGGGCACCACGTGTCTGCAGTTCTCACATAGGCCAAAAGAGGGCATCATATTCCCTAGAATTGGAGTTAACTGAGCTTTGTGAACTATCACATGGGTATTGAGAATCAAACCCAGGTCCTTTGAAATGGCAGCTATGCTAAACAGCCCTGTTATTTGTTTGTTTGTTTTCAGAGAGTCTAGTGCATAGCTCTCTACAAGGCCTACGCTTGCCTCAAACTCATAGAGATCATCTACCTTTCCCAGTCTTCTAAGTGTTAAAATTACACGTGTGGAGCACCATTCCTGACTAACACTGAATATTTGTTAAGAAGGAACCGTTCAAAGTCTTGGTTCCTTCTTTATTTTTATGTGGCTTTAATACCCTCGTCTGTCCCTTCTCAGCAAAGATTTATGACAACATGTTTTGTTTAGTTAGACATCCAGTGGCCTAAAGGCTCTGAATGCTAACAAGATAATTTGGCAATAAACTCCAGACTGATGCAATTAAATCATGACCTGTAACAAGCTAATTGTGCCTTAATTGCAAGGTAATTGAAACTCCTATTTTTTTTTTAAAGAAATGTGAGATAGAGTTTATTTAGTCACCTGGACTAACTTTTATTAAAATGGAATCACTAATTACACTAAGTATTATTTTAAGGGGGAAGAAATGTATAAGTTGCTTTCTTTTATGTGTTTGTTACCTTCTAAATATAGACCAAAGGTATACTGTTTATGATGATTCTTGATTGTAACTTTGAAAATGAATTAAAGTACTTACTCCTGGTAATATCTGAGAAAGATTCATGTATGTTCTTATCCTTTGAAAAGATTTATGTTGAATCAAAGTTGTGCTTTTGTGGTGGTTTCAATAAGAATTTTTTCCCCATTGGCTCATATATCTGAATACTTCGGTGATCCCCAGTGGGTGGAACAGTTTGGAAAGGATTAGGAGGCGTGGCCTTGTTAGAGGAGGTTTGCCACTAGGGGTGGGCTTTGATGTTTCAAAAGCCAGCGTCATTCCCAATCTCTTGTTCTTTGCCTTCTACTTGCAGATAAAATGTAAGCTCTCAGCCACTGCTTATTGTCATGCCTGGCTGTCTGCTGCCATGCTGCTTGCCGTGATAATCATGGACTCATCCTCTGAAACTGTAAACTCCAGTAAACCCTTCCTTCTATAAACTGCAGTGGTCATGTTGTCTTATCACAGCGATTGAGCAGTAACTAAGACTGCTATGATTCAGATCCTAGATAAATTAGTGAAAACACCCATCGCCATAAGTCAGCAAATGAGGACTGCATTGCTTGGTGCCCTCTTAGGACACACTGACATCTGCAGGAGCCTCTGAGAATCAGTTTGACGGAGGACTCTTGAACACAATTGCCAGATTTTCAATTTAATCTCCTGCTTAGGCCCTGGTACAGCCCTGATCACTCCTATGTTGAAGGTTTGATACCCAGCTCATGGACTCTTTAGAAATTGGGGGCAGATAAAGAAAATTAGGTCCCTAACATATAACCTTCAAGTAGCTGTGGTGTTCCAGCCCCTCCTCCATCTCTTGTTTCTTCCCTGGCAGCATGAGGTGAAGGGGCTGTTTTAGCAGACCCATCTAACACGATGTGTTCCCTCGCTATACGTCAAAGTCAACTCATAGACTAGAACCTGTGAAACTTTAAGCCAAAACCACCTTTCCACTTTTCAGATCATTAACCAGGTACGTTACTCAAGCAATGGAAAATTGAATAACAGGACCCACAGAATAAGCCAGGTGACTAAATTGAAACTGGGTAAACATATAAAATATTTAGAAAAGTAACTAAAAATGTTACCATTGTTGTTGTTAACAAAATTCCTTGAATTTTGTATTTGTTTCATACACATTTATGCCTTAATTTGGAGATTCCGAAGGTTCTATTTTGGGCATTGATGGAATATAAACACTAGCCAGTTGTTTTTTGCAAGATGGTCAGGCAGGGCAAGGAATGCCACTTTTGTCATCAAACATAGGCCCCACTGCTAAGAGGAGAAAGATAAGCAAAACCATCTGAGGTTGCTGACATCGGGAGCTGATTCAGTGACGAGTACAGGATCACGAAGAGGCCAGCCTCAGACTCCCTCAGGTACGGCTCAGACAATTAATTGGCAATGTCACTTAGCCATGAAGAAGCAGGGCATCCTGGCACAAGGAGAAACTAACAAGAGCTTGGATTAAAAGTTCTGTAGTCAGGAAGTCAGCATTGGAAACGATCCCACACAAAGTGGAACACAGAGTCCGCAGATTCCTGTGCCGTCTCCAACTACTGGATGCTCCCCTGGACTCTGACTATGAAGGACTTGTCAGCATAAGGCCTCTAAGAACAGATGTCTAGCATGAAACTAAGGAGCAGGGATTAGAAAAATCAAGGGGCGGGGGCTAGGGAGAAAGAAGGTCATATGTAATTACAAGAAAAAAAAAAACCCTTCAGCGTCAGATCTGCACCGGTGGAACAATGTTGAAGCTCAGAAGGTTGTGTAAGTGTTCATGTTTCTATTGACCTAAGAATTGGGAGTGGAGCTGAGTCTGCGGGGATGTGCATGACAGGGGATAGCAGGTTGTGGGAAAGGGGAGAATGTTAACCGGGTATAGAGCTGTTTGGCTTAACAGCTGCATCATTTCTTAGTATTATCAGGAACTCGCCTCTAGCAACATCTCGCATTTCTGGGAAATTATTATTAAACGTATTATCCACTGAAATAGCCCAAACCGCATATGTTCTAATGGTGTGTCAGGTGAAAGGGAATGGGCTCTGTGTCAGATCAGACTGGCCCTCTCATGAACACATAGATAAGGTTGAGTGTGTAGACCTTATACTGTTATTTTGGCTGTGCTGAAATCCTATCAGCTATGTTCAGTGTTGTGCTGTATGTGGGAGAGAGCCAATTAAGACTTGTCAGTGCAGTGTGAAGTTGACATTATTTCCATGTATTCCCTGCTTTCTACTCACAGAGCTGACTCAGATCCCCTCTCTTCCCCAACACAACAGCAACATGTTTTTCCCATTTTACGGAGGTTTGAAGTCTGCTCTTGTTGTCTCTGTTGAATGCTCTCCCGTCAGACTTACCATGCCGTGCTGTGGATCATCCCTCTTTGTTTCCAACTTTGTGGGGCGTTACCCTTCTGAAATGCCAGCCAAGTGCTGAAATCTGTGTTGTGGTGCACCCAGGAAGCTTTTAAGTTCCCAGTGAAGGGTCACGTGTATCTGCAAATGCTTTGCAACCTCTCTCATTGAGAGACATCATTTAGTGCTTCTGCTGTTCAATGCACACTGGCCTTAGAGACTTATTAAATAGAAGATGTGGCAGAAATGACATTTCAGAATTCCTAAGGTGGGGATACAAGAAGCTTCCTGCTCACTCTCGCGTTCATAGCTCCTGTGTAAAGAAAATCTTGACATCCCAGAGGCCATGTTGCTGGCAGACTCTGTGAGAAGATCACTTAAGAAGCCTGAGACTTGTGTGAGAGAGACATACATGCTTGACTGCCCTAGTCCTCGACCATCCACCATCGCTGCAAACATCCCGTCCAATTGCCAGATCCACAAGTTCAAACATGTTTGTTGTTACATGGCTTTCTGCTTTGGAACTGGTTGTGATAGAGCAAGATAACTGCTAGAAAAGCTTTGTCCTCAGTGGTGCTAGAGATGTGTAGAAAAAAAAAATTGAGATTAGCACACCAGGTGTTCAGAGAAGTGAGCATTTCCTTCATAAGAAGCTAGGGAGATTTCGGGAGGGAAGTTTAGCATAGATGGCAATGGGTCATGTATAAGTATTAAGGGAGAGGGTACATGAAAGAACTGGGCCTTGCAAAGGAGGTCATCTCAAAGGTGCGTGTGCTGTGTTCACCTGCCTAGTTCTCCAGCTTCTAGGCACCTGAGTGAACTCTCCCCCTTAGCTCCACAGATCATTTCACCTCTCCCCTAATTCCATCCTCCTTGCCTTAAAATAAACTCCCATGCCTGATGCTTGAAGTGGAACAGCAGGTCCAGCATTAGACAGGGTGATTAGTGAAACAGGGAGCTACTCAAGCCTCACAAATTAGGAAAGGAAGGATGACACTGAGCCGTTGTTAAACGCTAAGCAGAATCCTCGAGTGCAGTGGTGTGTGTGTGTGTGTGTGTGTGTGTGTGTGTGTGTGTGTGTGTGTGTCTGTGTGTCTGTGTGTGTTATGCATGTGCATGTGCTAACTTGCTTTTGTTAATTTATTTTACTTTTGAGATGATAGTATACCACTTCCCCCTTCCCTTTCCTCCCTCTAATCCCTCCCACATGCCTCTCCCTGCTGTCTTTCAAATTCATGGCCTCTTTTTTCATTTATTATTGTAATGGGCATATGACAATATGTGTATATGCTTATACATTCCTAAATACAACGCACTCAGACTGTATAATGTTACTTTTATGTGTGTATTTGGGCCTGACCATTTGACATTGGATGAACGGTTGGTGCGTTCTTCCCTCAAGAAGACTCTCTCTCCTGTTCTAAGCACTGCTTAGTTGCCGTAGCTCTTTGATTAGATCTGAAGTCATGGATCTTGGAGAAGAACCTACTTTACTAAACCAGCATACTTCATTCTAAATATTCACCTTTCTATCCACATGTACATGTAGGCCTCATGCCTCCACAAGGAAACTTCTCTTTGCTACAGATGGAGACTGTCTCAGAAACCATAACCGATAAAAGAGTCACCAGTTGGTGCTGGCCTTTAATCACAGCCTTTGGTAGGCAGAGGCAGGCAGATCTCTATGAGTGTGAGGCCAGCCTGGTCTACAGAGTGAATTCCACAATGGCTAAGGCTACACAGAGTAACCCTGTCTTGAAAAAAAAAAAAAGCAAAACAAAACAAAACTAAACAAAACATAAAAGGCAGCAGTGTGGCGCCCAGTCCTTGGATCTCAGACTTAGGGAGGATGTCGGCAGCGAGGGCAGAATTCAGTATTTTTACAGGTCAGTGTTGCAGTTTAGACTGTTTGAGTGACACACACATCTAATAGAAACCACTGGGGAGCATACAGCACTCTGAAGTAAGAACGTATACCGAGGCTTTCAGGCTTTAAGCAACTAATGAGTAGTATTGTGATGCTTTGAATAAGAATGGTCTCGGTGGAATCATACAGTGGAATGTTTGGCCCCCCCAGGTTGGTGGTACCATTTAGGAAGGATTAGAAGATGCTGTCATATTGGAGTAGGTGTATCACTGAGGGCAAGTTTCGAGGTTTCAAAAAGCCCATGCCAGTCTCAGTTAGCTCTCTTTCTACCTGTCTCCTACTTGTGGATCAAATGTTAGGTCTCAGCTACTGCTCCAATGTCATGCCTGACTGCTTGCCTGCTGCCAAGATAATCCTGGGTCCTTACCCCCTGGGATCATTAGCTCCAGTAGATGTTTTCCTATATAAGTTAACTTGGTTACCGCATCTCTTGACAACATTACAAAAGTAATAAAGACAAGTGTCATGATGGTGGAAGATGGGGGCAGATGGGTACCATGGCAAGCCGGGATAAGTGTGCTTGCACAGTGGTTTTACACCTCCAACGTTTGCTGTTTTGAAGGAATGTCGTTTTCTCACACCTTTCTTTCTTCAGGCATCTGAACTGATGCATATACTATCCTGATTTTAAAACATTGAAAAGGCCAAAAATTATACATACACATTAAACAGGGAACGGCAAATGAAAATGTAATTTTTAAGTAATGTCTATTTTAATTTTAATCATCAGTGATGAGACTTGAACCAAAGCCTCATGCAGGGTCCCCGAGCTACACTTGCATACCAAATATCTGACATTTTCAGGACTGTATTTTGTTGTGACATTTTCATACATACAAACACGTCTACTCCATTACCATTCCTTGTCCCCACTCTTCTCTCCTCCCCTTCATCTTCCCAAATAGTTCTTTTTCTTACTTTAATGTTCTTTTTAGCATATTAAACAAAGAGGGAGAAGGTATGCTCCTCAACTTTCAGTGGGGTTAGCAATTACATTTTGATAAATTTATAAGTTGAAAATACTATAAATCGAAAGGGAACTTAATATGTCAGTTTTATAGATGTTTCTCCTGGGCTACAATGTCTTGCATCAGCAGCTGTGTTATAAGATGTTATGAGGATTCTCTGGTAGAGGAAGGAGAGAGATCTTTCAGAGTCATGAGTCTTTGTGGGGCTCTGGGGGCTCACAGGAATCACGATGCTGATGAGACCGAAAACTTCCCTCTTTCCCCTAGGTTATATAAGTGGTTAGCAATGACGGAGGTGCAGCACAAAGATGTAGATGGTCATTAGTTACCCAGGAGGCTCTAGTGGTTCAGCTTTTCGTGAGTTAGCCATGCTGTGGGAGGTGAATCTTTCACGACACAGCTGCCTGTTGACCAGAGGATCTCCTAGTGATGTCCCTGCCTTTGAATCATGATGCTCCCAAGGGTAGCCAAGTAAACTCAGTGGCTCACCAGGCTAGATTTGGTCAGAATTGTTTCTTTTCCCTGTTGGTGGATAGATTTTTTTTTTTTTCATCTCCCCAGGAAATTCACGAACACCGCCACCTAATCTACAGAATATCTTAGCAACAGCATGCACTGTAGGTCACAGTAATTTACTCACAGGATCATGTGGCTGGCTCGGAGCTGTGCCTTGCTGTCACTACCCAGGATCATCATAAGAGATCAGGTACCATACGTCATTTGCCTGGAAAAAAACCAAAATTCAAATTTTAAATTAAACTAAAATATGCAGTTTCGACTGAGTACATATTTCTTTAAAGTCACTGCAAAATTGAAAAAATACTTTCTCTAAGAAACAACCCTAAATTAGGAGCTGACTATAGCAGTCATAATTGCTAAGATACCTTGGTGTTTCCCCAGCCCCATAATTATACTGAGTAACATTTAGTTTCCTTCTTGCTTCAAAGGTTCCATCTGAATAATAATTACATCAGCCTGTAATATTGACTTCCATTTGTTCCTCAGAGTGACTCTCAGTTATGATTAATTCCTACACTCTAGCCATCTTCCTTTATGTGGAGAATGTGTGTTTGCCAATTTCTTTTCCCTACAAAGTTTTAAAGATATTGAGAAATGACCTTCATTACAATATTAATTCTGAATCTGCCTCTTTTTAATTTTTAAAAAATATTATTATTATTAGCAGCAGTAGTAGTAGTAATAGTAGTAGTAGTAGTGTAGTAGTAATAGTAGTAGTAGTGTGTGTGTGTGTGTGTGTGTGTGTGTGTGTGTGTGTGTAATGGCCATAATAAAAGGTATGTGTAGAGGTCAGACGATACTTTTATTGAGTCTTTTTTCCCCTTTTCCACTTTACATGAGTTCCAAGGATCAAACTCAGGTCACCAGGCTTGGGAGGCAGACACTTTTACCTACTGAGCCATCTTCTCCTATCTTAACCGAAACTGTATTAAGCTAGGATTCTTCATTTGTGTTTTTTATATTGAAAATAATTTAATAAGGATCTCACAGTAAACTTTTGATAGTCATGTTTAAATGCTTACAAAATTATTTTATTCTATGACGTTACTAAATCCTTCATTAAGAGGTTGCCCCAACCTCTCCTTAAGGTAATTCTTTACACTGGCATAACATGTACTGTGCTCCAAGATCTCTCAGTCTTTGAGGCCCTGTCCTCCCGTCTAGACAGTAATTTCAAGAGTTTCATTATATCCATATGGGAAAGGAAGTCACTAGTTTTTATTCTTCATCAGTTGCAACATCAATATATGTCTAGATAATAGCAAAAATGTTTTCAGTCATCTAACAAAACTCGGGTTTTTAAATCATTTCTATTGCCCTCATTCCCCAGTGAACACTCCTCATAAGTAGACAATTAGATCCTGAAATCCCAGTTGATTAACTTGCAACTTTCATAACTTGAGAGTCCTCTTTAAGAAAAATAAAACAAGTTTCCAGTTTCTGTCTGCACCTGGAGTTGACCCAGCTCAATGGCTCTCTGTACCCCAATCCCATGTGGAAGAAAGCTGGACTCTCAGAACTGCAGACAATTCTGAGAGCTCAAGGGAGACCACCACTTCTGCTCACATTCCTGGCACAAGAGGAACCTGTCTGGAGTGTCTGGACATAGGAATCTAAGAGCAGTCTGGGACAGGATCCTTCCAGACTCTGCCTGTGCCCAGAGCTGAATGCCAATCTCCAGGAACTCTGATACACCTTAGAGCAGAGGTAAGACCACCACTTTTACTCTATGGGACCTGACTGGAGCCCTCAGGATACAGAAACCCAGGAGCAGTCTGGGATAGGATCCTTCCAGTTTCTGCCTGAGCCTGGAGCTGACTCTGTGACACAGCTCTCTGTTCCCAGATCCTGCTGGGAGAAAGCCAGTCTCCAGGAGTGCTGACACCAGGCTTGCAGGAGGGTCAAGCCACTGTCAGAGACAGCAAGACCAGCTAACACCAGAGACAACCAGATGGTGAGAGGCAAGTACAGGAATCTAAGCAAGAAAAACCAAAACTACTTGACATCATCAGAGCCCACTTCTCCAACCAAAGCAAATACTAGATATCCCAACACACCAGAAAAGAAAAATTTTGATTTAAAAATCACATCTCATGATGATGATACAGGACTTTAAGAAGGACATAAGTAACTCCCTTAAAGAAATACAGGACAACACAGGTAAACAAGTAGAAGCTCTTAAAGAGGAAACACAAAACTCCCTTAAAGAATTATAGGAAAACACAATCAAACAGATGAAGAAATTGAACAAAACCATCCAGGTTCTAAAAATGGAAATAGAAACAATAAAGAAATCACAAAGGGAGACAATCCTGGAGAAAGAAATCTAGAAGAGAGATCAGAAGTCATAGATGCTAGAATCACCAACAGAATACAAGAGATAGAAGAGAGAATCTCAGGGTCAGAAGATAACATAGAAAACATTGACACAATAGTCAAAGAAAATGTAAAACGCAAAAAGTTTGTAACCCAAACATCCAGGAAATCCAGGATACAGTAAGAAGATCAAACCTAAGGATAACAGGTGTAGAAGAGAGTGAAGATTCCCAACTTAAAGGGCCAGTAAATATCTTCAACAAAAGTATAGAAAAAAAAACTTCCTTAACTTAAAGAGATGCCCATGAACATACAAGAAGCATACAGAACTTCAAATAGATTGGGCCAGAAAAGAAATTCCCCTATCACATAATAGACAAAACACCAAATGCACAAAACAAATATATTAAAAGCAATAAGGGAAAAATGTCAAGTAACATAAAGGCAGACCTATCAGAATTACACCAGACTTCTCACCAGAGACTATGAAAGCCAGAAGATCCTAGGCAGATGTCATACAGACCCTAAGAGAACACAAATGCCAGCCCAGGCTACTATATCCAACAAAACTCTCAATTAACATAGGTGGAAAAACCAAGATATTCCATAAAAAAAAACAAATTTATACACTATCTTTCCACAAATCCAGTCCTACATAGGTTAATAGGTGGAAAACTTCAACACAAGGAGGAAAACTACACCCTAGAAAAAAAAAGAAAGTAATCTCCTTGCAACAAACCCAAAAGAAGAGAGCCACACAAACATCATTCCACCTCTAACAACAAAAATAACAGGAAACAACAATCACTATTCCTTAATATCTCTTAACATCAATGGATTCAATTCCCCAATTGAAAGATATAGACTAACAGACTGGATGCGAAACAAGGACCCAGTATTTTGCTGCATACAGGAAACACACCCCAGTAACAAAGACAGGCACTACCTCAGAGTAAAAGCCTGGAAAACAATTTCCAAGCAAATGGTCCCAAGAAACAAGCTGGAGTTGCCATTCTAATATTGAACAAAAGAACTTCTGAGGAATAACCATCCCTCACCTCAGGCAGTATAACAGAGGTAATAACAGAGTAATAACAGAGCAATAGTGATAAAAACTGTATGGTATTCATATAGAGACAGGCAGGTAGATCAATGGAATAGAATTGAAGACCCAGAAATGAACCCAAACTCTTATGGTCACTTGATCTTTGACAAAGGAGCTAAAACCATGCAATGGAAAAAAAAGATAGCATTTTCAACAAATGGTACTGGTTCAACTGGAGGTCAGCATGTAGAAGAATGCAAATAGATCCATTCTTATCACCCTGTACAAAGCTCAAGTCCAAATGGATCAAGGACCTCCACATAAAACCAGATACACTCAAACTAATAGAAGAAAAAGTGAGGAAGAGCTTCAACACATAGGCACTGGGGAAATTTTTCTGAACAGAACACAAATGGCTTATGCTCAAAGATCAAGAATCAACAAATAGGACCTCATAAAATTACAAAGCTTCTATAAGGCAAAGGATACTGTCATAAGGACAAAATGACAACCAACAAATTGGGGAAAGATCTTTACCAAACCTATATCCTATAGAGGGCTAATATCCAACATATACAAAGAACTCAAGAAGTTAGACTCCAGAGAATCAAGTAACCCTATTAAAAATGGGGTACAGAGCTAAACAAAGAATTCTCAATTGAGGAATATCGAATGGCTGAGAAGTACCTAAAGAAATGTTCGACATCCTTAGTCATCAGGGAAATGCAAATCAAAACAACCCTGAGATTCCACCTCACACCAGTCAGAATGGCTAAGATAAAAACTCAGGTGACAGCAGATGCTGGCAAGGATGTGGAGAAAGAGGAACACTCCTCCATTGTTGGTGGGATTGCAAGCTAGTACCACCACTCTGGAAATCAGTCTGGAGGTTCCTCAGAAAATTGGACATAGTACTACCTGAGGACCCAGCTATACCACTCCTGGGCATATACCCAAAAGATGCTCCAACATATAACAAGGACACATGCTCCTTATTTATAAGGACATAGTAGACTTATTTATGATGGCCAGAAGCTGCAAAGAACCCAGAGGACTGGACACAGAAAATGTGGTACATCTACACAATGGAGTACTACTCAGCTATTGAAAACAATGATATCATGAAATTCATAGGAAAATGGATGGAACTAGAAAATATCATCCGGAGTGAGGCAACCTAATCACAAAAAAACCACACATGGTATCCACTCAGTGATAAGTGGATATTAGCCCAAAAGCTCTGATTACCATGATACAATCCACAGACCACATGAAGCTCAAGAAGAAGGATGACCAAAAAGAGGGGAACAAAAATATTCATAGAAGATATGGAGACAAAGTTTGGATCAGAGATTGAAGGAATAGCCATGTAGAGCCTGCCCCACCTGATATATATATATATATATATATATATATATATATATATATATATATATATACAGCCACCAAACCCAGACAATATTGCTGATGCTAAGAAGTGCATGTTGTCAGGAGCCTGTCTCTTAAGAGGCTCTTCCAGAGCATGTCAAATACAGAGGCGAATGCTCACAACCAACCATTGAACTGAGAATAGGGTCTCCATTGGAGGAGTTAGAGAAAGAATTGAAGGAGCTGAAGGGGTTTGCAACCCCATAAGAACAACAATACCAACCAACCAGAGCTGTCAGGGTGGGGAGGTGGGAAGGGGTGTGTGGTTGGGTGGGGGAACACCCTCACAGAAGAAGGTGAAGAGGGGAGGGGATGGGCTAGGGGATTTATGACTGTGAAACCAGGAAAGAGGATGACATTTGAAATGGAAAAAATATCCAAAGGAAAACAAAAGAAAAATAAAACAAAATTCCTGGACCAACAGGTTCAAGGTATACACACACACACACACACACACACACACACACACACACACACACACACAATGTGAAGGTTCACTCCATTAATGTTTGTTGTTATTGCTTTTTGTAATGCTAGGATTAAAGCAAGGGCCACACCCCAGCTAGGGACGTACTCTACTGCTGAATTACCTTAGTTAGCCCTCTTTATTCTTAGAAGGTGAGGGGAAAGAACTAGAGAGCTACTGGTTGCTGGATTCCAGCAGTATTGACTGATTAGCTTAGAACTGAATAAAATCCTTCTATAGCCTCACTTATAAGAAACAGAAAGAAATGGCCTTGTGCCGGTGCCGACAATCCTATTTCATACTCATTTTCAAGGTATCTGTTAGCGATATCAGAAATGATAGACTGATCTAAAGTGTGTAGACAGTCATTTTTGTTTTCATGTTCTTCATGATTCAGGCTGTATAAAAGATAATGCTTTTGTCATACATAAACTCATTTATTAAAAGTGAGATGGCAGAGGGTATTGGGGGTTGCAGATATAACCATGATACACTGGTATCTATCAAAAAGTGTTACAATGAAATCAGTTACTTTGTATGCTAACTTAAGTACTAACAAAGTAAGACCAATGACAAGAAAAATAAACCTTGTGTGACTACTATCCAGAGAAAAGGAGGGAGACTTATATGTTGAAATTTAACCATATCTTAGATACACAGTGTGAGAAAAATAAGGTATCAAGCTATTCTGAGCTGTTCTGCATAAAATGTAAAAGATAACCTAAGAAAATCCATATTAAAAATAATCAAATGAGGGATAAAAGTGGTCAAATCCATAGATTATTTTATTACCAAATAGAAAAATGTTGAAACAAAGAACAAAACCAGAAAGTGTGTGAATGACCAAATGGTCAGATCTGAAACAGGAACAGGGAGGTGGAAGAGGAAGAGAATAGGTTGGGGAAGGGATAGAAGGAGAGAGAAGAGGCAGAGGGAGAAGAGAAGGGAAAAGAGGAGTCTTTCCAAGGCTATACACAAACTCGGGGCTGAAATCAACCAATTAAAAACAAAGAGAACTATACAAAGAATCAACCAAACCAAGAGCTGGTTCACTAAGAAAATCAACAAGATAGACAAACCTTTAGCCAAACTAACTAAAAGGCACAGAGACAGTACAAGAATTAACAAAAACAGAAATAAAAAGCCAAAGATAACAAGAAACTGGGGGAATTACAAAAATCATTAGTTTTTATTTCAAAAGCCTGTACTCCTCAACATTGGAAAATCTAATGAAAATGGATAAATTTCTAGACACTTAAAAAGGGAAACAAAATAGTCATAGGAAGCAGAGGGAGGGAGGGAGAGGAGAAGGGAGGGAGGGGAAAAGTAAGTGTGGGGAGAGACAGGAGAGAGTTCAGAAGGCCAGTAGAATGAATGGAAATCTGAAGCTGCCAGAGGTGATAGTGGGGAATCCTTAGGAAATCCCAGAGACCTGAGATGGGGGAGGCTCCCAGGAGTCAATGTGGGTTACCTTAGCCTAGAAGCCTAACAGTGGGGACATGGAACATAAACAGACCGCCTCCTGTAGCCAGGCAGGACTTCCAGTGAAGGGATAAAGACATCAAAACTTTCCAACCCAAAATTGGTCCTGTCTAAAAGAAATGCAGGGACAAAGATAGAGCAGAGACTAAAGAAGTGGCCAACCAATAACCAGCCCAACTTGAAACCTATCCCATAGGCAATCACCAATCCCTGACTTTATTGATAGTACTCTGTTATGCTGGCAGACAAGAACCTAACATAACTGTCTTCTGATAGGCTCTATCCAGCAGCTGACTGAAACAAGACACAGATACCCCCAGCCAAACACTGGACGGTGGTTGAGGACTGTCATGAGTTGGGGGAAGGATTTGAGGCCCTAAGGGGCTGGGAACCCCACAGAAAGACCAACAGAATCAACTAACCTGGACCTCTGGGAGCTCTCAGAGACTGAGCTACCAACCGAAGAATACATATGTACTAGAATGAGGCTGTGGGCATGTGTAGTAGACCTGTAGCTCAGTCTTCATGTGGGCCCCAACAACTGGAAGGATCTCCCCGAAGCTGTAGCCTGACTGTGGTATTTGTTCCCCAAGAAGGCTGGTTTGCCTGGCCTCAGTGGGAGAGGATGTAACTGATGAGGCACCAGGATGGGGGAATACCCAGGGGGATCCCACATTCTCAAAGAAGAAGGGGAGGGGATGGAGGTTGTCTGTGAGGGAGGGTAGGGAGGGGGCAGCATTTGGGATGTTAATAAATAAATAAGTAAATAAATAAATATGTTTTAAAAAAGAGTAATGTAAGGACTTTCCACTAGCCTCTGGCTCTTAAAGATACTCAGTACTTCCCCACCCTACCATTCTGGAGACCTAGGCTCTGTATGTGAACTCTGGGGAGTATTCAGCACCTAAACCACAGAACCAAAACACATGGGCTTAATAAAATACAAATTAAAGCTTCCTAATGGTATATTTGGAAATAGGAAGGTAGACATTTCTGCCTTCTTTGAGGCATGCAGCCAAGGATAAGCCTAACTCTCTGAAAAGAGAACAAGAGACGCGATTTCTTGGGTCAAATACTCAGCACATATTTCCACAAAGGAGATTCCTAGTTTGAAAACCCACTAGTTCTCTCTCTCTCTCTCTCTCTCTCTCTCTCTCTCTCTCTCTCTCTCTCTCTCTCTCCCTCTCTCTCCTCTCTCTCTCTCTCTCTCTCTCTCTCTCTCTCTCTCTCTCTCTCTCTGTGTGTGTGTGTGTGTGTGTGTGTGTATACTGGTCAGAATGTTATCATGAATTTAACAGGACACTCTGAGGAGGCTCTTAAGTAGTCGTTCTCAACTTGTGGGTCATGACCTCTTTGACAGTGATCACCCCCCTCCCCACAGGGATCGCCTAAGACCACCAGAAAACACAGACATTTACATTATGATTCATAACAGTAGCAAAATTACAGTTATGAGGTAGCAAAAAAATTGATGGTTAAGGGTCTCCACACAAGGAACTGAATCAAAGGCTCGCGGCATTAGGAAGGTTGAGACCCATTGCTCTTGAGTGTGTCATTTAATCCTGTCTCTACTTTTGCTTTGCTTTAACTTCTCCCACAAAATTCTAATTCACCACATATCTTAAACTGTCCACCGGTCAGCTTCAGTCTTTATCTGTAGTCATATTTCTATTAAGATACAATATGCTTTCTATCCTACCATAGTGTCCATATAGAACCATTTTCACTAGATACTTGATATCTTTTGTATAAATCCTTGTAAGTGTGATGGATTTTGGAATTTTATTCTGTTTCTTTAAAATTACCATACCAGCTACTGTGTCACCTTAACACATTTACTTTGTGGCTCTATCTCTATCTATCTATCTATCTATCTATCTATCTATCTATCTATCTATCTATCTATCTATCTATTTTTGCATAGTCTAGGACTTCTACGCTATTTCTGATATTTATCTGGGCTTGCCCCTTGCTGGTTGATGCTGTCCTTTGGCTGTGCTTTTGTGTTTTCTTATTTAGATTGTTCTCCCAATGGTTCTTAATCATAGTATAAGTGGACATGATGCAACCACTTAGGCCTTCTCGCTCAAAGAAAGGTACACTGCTGCTTTTTAGGGTCCATCTTTGCCCTTTCAGAGTAATGGTTTCCTCATTCACTTCAAAGCATATCAGTGTTCTCTGAGCCAGATAGAAATTTCACTTTGGAAGCTCTTTAAACTTTTCCTCACCAAGCAACTATTTTTAAAGGCACACTAATTGAGAATCCCTGAAAAAAAAATACAGCTGGCTAACAAAGGCAAATTCCCACTGGAGCTACCAAAGACTCTGTAAATTAATGAGCAATTCCTGTCTTATTGGAGACATGGATATATGTATAAACACCATTTTCTTACTCTAACCCGGGACCATGTGGAAATTAGCTATCCACCCCGGTCTTTGTCTTCTAGTCTCAATGCACATAATTGATAACCTGTCTTTTACCTGAGACCTTCATCAATCCCTGTAACTAAGCGTGTTACACGAAATTAAGAGTAAGTGTTCTACTTGTAAAAGAAAATGCAGGCCTCGATGGCAGTGGCTAGTAGTGACCATGAGCACAGCAATGTTTCACGGTCTCCCATCTGCTATATAAAGGGCCACTGGGTTATATTGCTGATAATTACTCAATTATACAAACAAATTGGCATACTCAATAAGCAGTGATATGGAGAGTTGCAATTTTTTTCTACCTAGCTTTTCCAAACTTATTTTTGAAGCTACATAATTAATCTACTAGTTAAATTTAGGCAAGTCAGTTGGTATGTTCACAGTGGCTGGTTTGAACTGTGATTCATCTCATGTACCCATCCAATTACCTCTCACAGAACAGGTTCATAAAAGAATAGACACACCAAAGCAAAGCCTTGAATTGTAAAAATTTGCCTATGTTTGTGTTTTTCAAGTTATTTTTGGAATATTGTCTTAAACTTTAAGAGAACTTAAGATACGCCACCTTGGATAATTCCCCCTAGAGAGGCATATTGAATTAACATGAAAGTGAACCAGAGTTTAAATCAGGTTATATTTCTGGGATCCTCCAAAGATTTAGTATGAACCAGTCAGAGGTTATGTCAGGAAGCTGTGAGGAATGAATTTCAATTTATTGGTAACTGAGAAAATAGGATTCAGGTCACAGCAATATACTATAGATTAGTTCAGAGGTTGGCACTCTATTTAGTTCTGAATGACTACATCAAAGTGATGTAGAAAAACAAGACAAAGAAAGGAACAGTCAGAAAGGGTTTGGAGAGAGAAAACATTCAGAGGAGGGGGAAAGGATGAACATGGGAAGGAATAGGTTTAGAGACAACCAATGATGCTATGGGCTGACTCTGAGTTTTAGTGCTGGCTATTCAATTCTCCATTTACTTTCTTCTGCATAGTAAAGACTGCACAGTGTCTGTATCTTAGGCAGAGGAGGGTGGGTAATGGAACCCATGGAAGGGATACTGACCACAGGTGTGAGCGGGATACAATACTGTAGTATTACTTGCTAATATAGCATCCAGTAGCATAAAAAAAAATCCTTCTACTGAGTGTGTCTGTCATGTCTGTGACCGTGATTCATATTCTCCTTGGCTTCAGACAAATGATGACATCATAAGCAACTTGTTTTAGCACAATGGAACCAAGAATATAACGACAACAATGTGGATGTTTCAGGTTTTGCAATGTTCATTACAATGAGAAGAAATGACAGCATCACCTTAAAGGAACAATTAGAACCAATTAGGGCCAAGTCAGGGTACAACAAAAACACTGGCGCTCCTGCTATCTTCTCCATAACTCTGCTTCATTTTCTGTCCTGTCCCATTTCAGTATAAACTCAGCCATCTGTGCTCTCTCCCCTCACAATGTGAAAAACTTTTATTTTCCTAGATAAAATTGATAATGATTATCCACCCTAGAGGAATTTGTATTTCAGTAAAAAAACCCAAAGCAGTAATTAAAAAAAATCAAATATAATGTGTCTCCCTGTATTCTTTGATCATGACAACATAGAACCTAATGGAATTCTTGCCCATGGACCTCAGATGAAGTCATAGAAACTACCTCAAAATTTGTGTTCCAGGTAGCCACAAATGACTGAATAAAGTGACCAAGAAACTGAAGGGTTCTTGTTGTTTGTTTCTTTTTTTTTTTTCCGAAGCTGGGGACCGAACCCAGGGCCTTGCACTTCCTAGGCAAGCGCTCTACCACTGAGCTAAATCCCCAACCCCTTGTTGTTTGTTTCTTGAGGTGGGATTTCTCTACATAGTCCAGGCTCTCCTGGAATTTACTATGTAAACCAGGCTGTCTTCAAACTCACAAAGATCTACCTGCCTCTACCTCCTGAATGCTGGGGGATTAAAGGCATCCATCACCATCCCAGTTGTTTAAGTTTTATTGAAAATTCAGGATCAATTTTATAAAACTGAAATGGTTACATTGGAAGTATAAATTGAGGTATATGAATATGGAGAAAATTGAAATATATTGGATGATTTAGTGATTGAGTTGGAAAGATGATACGCCATAGAACTACTGAAGGACTCTAGGGGCTTTTGCCAGTCTTACACTCACTGCCTCAGGTCAAGACTAGGCCAAGTACCAACTTCCTGCCTTGGGTCAAGGCTAGGCTAAGTTCCATTCTTCACCCACGGTTCCTGGGAGGAGCAAGAACATTCTTGAAAAACCGCAGAATGTACATAATGATAGTCACCTGATCCTCACGTCCTATGCTTCCTAGCCAATAGATTCAAAAGTCAATATGCTTAGCCAATAAGTTTAAACTGTAACCTTGCAGATATAACCTGTACCCCTAAAAAGTATAAAAACTGCTTGTTATAGCCATTCGGGGTCACCTTCTAGTCACTCTCCATGAGGGGCTGTTGAGAGTTGACCCCAATGCGCAGGAAAAATAAACCTCTTGCATTTGCATCGAACTCCATTCTCATGTCTCACTTTGGTGGGTGGGTCTCCTACTAGTTAAGACTCACTTTGAGACTTACACTACAAGTCTAATTTTATATGTACTATGATACTCTATATGAAGTACGGTGAAATTGATACTTATGAAGGGAACTGTTGGTAAGGGTAAGATAGATTGATATCTTAGGGTTTCTTTTGCTGTGAAAAGACACTATGACCATGGCAACTTTTATAAAGGAAAACATTTAACTGTGACTGGCTTACAGTTTCAGAGGTTTCGTCCATTGTCGTCAAGGTGGAAGACATGGTGGCATGCGGGCAGACATTGTACTGGAAAAGGAGCTGAAAGTCCTACATCATGATCCACAGGCAGCAGGATATAGACCACATTGCATGTAATTTGACCATATGAAACCTCAAAGCCCACCCCCACAGTAGCATGGTTTCTCCAACAAGGTCACACCTCCTAATACTGCTACTCCCCATGGGTCAAACATTCACACACACAAATCTATGGGGTCTATTCCTAATCAAACCGCCACAACAAAGCCATTAACAGAAACTGTAAAGACCAGATTCAAAATCTTAGGTGTCAATTGTTGTGCACAGATTGAGGCACTGGCTGAAACTATTTAAATTTTTATTGTTATGGTTGTTTGCAGAATGGATGGCTATCATTTCCTGCGCACTTGATGTATAATGTGGTTCCACTTTCAAGAAACAAAGCAGAAATTACAGATCCAAATTGCCATATCTTTTTCAAGTAGCTGCCCTGACAGGAGACACATTTATTCCAACAGTACAGACATTGCTTAAAGTAGTTTGAGAAGTCCTCCTGAAATTGCTTTCAGAGCCCGAAGCTAATTTCTTTGACTATCTTCAATAGTGGCAAATCTCTATCCTTTGACAGGGGATTTGACTTTTTTTTCTAAGAGTTTGCCAAAAGTCAAGACTAGTGAATAAAGTAGTTGGTTAAATTGGATTATACTGCTTGGTTTCACAAATAAGGTAAAGGACAGAGTTATCAGCCTGGTTTTCTCTTGTAGCTCACAAACCACTTTAGTAGTCAATTACAAAAGAGATACTTTTTCCTTTTATTGAATATAGCTTTCCTCACATAACATATCCTGAATGCAGTTTCCCCTCCCTGAAATGGAAACTTCTGGTTTTTTGTTTTTTGTTTTTTGTTGTTGTTGTTTTTTTGGTTTTTTGGTTTTTTTGTTTGTTTGTTTGTTTTGAATACTAGTTATGTCAAATGGTGTTTTGCTGGGTCATGTAGGTGGAAGGATGTTTTACTATAGCAGACACATAAAAGAATGTGTGATGTTTAGAAAGAACGAATATAAATAAGACCTCTCAGACACTGGGAGCTTGACCATTGGTTTGCTTTGTTCTGCCTTGCTAGTCTTTGTAAGTACAAATTTTTTGCAACCTACTTTTTTTTTCTCCATCTTTCTTAACTTGGGTATTTCTTATTTACATTTTGATTGTAATTCCCTTTCCTGGTTTCCAGGCCAACATCCCCAGCCCCTCCCCCTCCCCTTCTTTATGGGTGTTCCCCTCCCCATCCTCCCCCCATTACCGCCCTCCCACCAACAATCATGTTCACTGGGGGGTTCAGTCTTGGTAGGACCAAGGGCTTCCCCTTTCACTGGTGCTCTTACTAGGCTATTCATTGCTACCTATGAGGTCAGTCCATGCATAGTCTTTGGGTAGTGGCTTAGTCCCTGGAAGCTCTGGGTGGTTGGCATTGTTGTTCATATGGGGTCTCAAGCCCCTTCAAGCTCTTCCAGTCCTTTCTCTGATTCCTTCAATGGGGGTCCCATTCTCAGTTCAGTGGTTTGCTGCTGGCATTCGCCTATATATTCTGGCTGTGTCTCTCAGGAGATATCTACATCCGGTTTCTGTCAACCTGTACTCCTTTGCTTCATCCATCTTATCTAGTTTGGTGGTTGTATATGTATGGGCCACATGTGGGGCAGGCTCTGAATGGGTGTTCCTTCAGCCTCTGTTCTAAACCTTGCCTCCTTATTCCCTCCCAAGGGTATTCTTGTTCCCCTTTTAAAGAAGGAGTGAAGCATTTGCATTTTGGTCATCCTTCTTGAGTTTCATGTGTTCTGTGCATCTAGGGTAATTTGAGCATTTGGGCTAATATCCACTTATCAATGAATGCATACCAGGTGTGTTTTTCTGTGATTGGGTTACCTCACTCAGGATGATATTTTCCAGTTCCATCCATTTGCCTATGAATTTCATAAAGTCGTTTTTGTTAGCTGAGTAGTATTCCATTGTGTAGATGTACCACATTTTCTGTATCCATTCCTCTGTTGAAGGGCATCTGGGTTCTTTCCAGCTTCTGGCTACTATAAATAAGGCTGCTATGAACATAGTGGAGCATGTGTCTTTGTTATATGTTGGGGAATCTTTTGGGTATATGCCCACGAGAGGTATAGCTGGGTCCTCAGGTAATTCAATGTCCAATTTTCTGAGGAATCTCCAGACTGATTTCCAGAATGGTTGTACCAGTCTGCAATCCCACCAACAGTGGAAGAGTGTTCCTCTTTCTCCACATTCTTGCCAGCATCAGCAGATCATCTGACATCACCTGAGTTTTTGATCTTAGCCATTCTGAGTGGTGTGAGGTGGTATCTCTGGGCAACCTACTTTTACGAAACATTCAAACTCTCCTCTGGCCCACTACTCACCAGAGGAAGTGGAAGAGAAACGTTATTAGGACTTGGGGAAAAAAGGCCTGTTTACCAATGGTTCTTTGGAGGTGAGCTCGACATTTTTTGGCAGTTAAGTTCCATAGCAAACACCAAATATGACTTAGCAGCTAGGCAGGCAGAAACCACACACAAACCTGCAGCTTCACTCCAGTCCTCTCAGAAGGGAAGACACCAGGCATGAACCAGCAGCTGTAGCTCAATCCTGAAGAAGCTGCAAGGCTCACCAACCTGCCTAAGGTGAGGCTGTTGAAGCAGCAAGCTGCAACAGGAACCTCACAAGCAGTTCTTAGGCAAGTTTTTCTCAATGGCAGCGTTACGACAAGCTAAGCTAAAGGAGAACCAATACTTGTGTGTTGTTAGCAAAGAAGAGTGAATCAGAGGAAAACAAACCTATGCTTAGTGCTTGTCTCCCACTGTCTGTGGGGTCATATGTATACTCCTTTGTCTAAGTCCATTTCACATGTTTGCTATATCAAAACATCCTTTCACCTGTGTCTGCTTCAGGAAAACATTTTCTCAGGTGTCTGCTTTAGCAAGACATCCTTTCACCTGTGTGCCCCAGCAAAATATCATTTGATATAACTGACTTTCCAAACAAAACAGAAGTTTCGACTTCAAGTCTTTGCTGACAACACGCATGCATTGGTTTGCCTTACATTGCATTGATGAGCTTCACATGTGATGACATCATAAAGAGAAACTTCTCAAAAGGTTCCTGTGGCTTCTTGCTGCTTCGCAGACTCAGACTGGTTGGCTTGCTGTTTCTTCTGGATTGAACTGCCCTTGCTGAATCATGTGTAGCGTCTGCTGAGTAAACTGGACTGCAGTTGCTGATTTGTGTTTGGTGTTTGCTAGTAGACTAGACTGAGAACAATGAAGATTAGAATTGCTCCAAAGAACTATTTCTAAACAGATCCATTTTCCCTGTATCCTAGTAACCTTTCTCTTCCACTATCTTGATAGGTGGTAGGCTAGAGGGGAGGTTGAACCCTTGTTAAAGTAGACTGAGAAAATATATGCCCACACCTACCTTACTACTCCCAGTTTTTCATAACCTTGCCTCCCATACAGACACTCCTTTCTGTCTCTTATTAAAGAACTAAAAAGCTTCTAAGGAATAATAATAAAATACAATTATAATAAAATGAAACATAATACAACAAAACAAAAGCTAACATATCAGAATTGCACAAAATAAACGGAAAGAAGACCAGGAGGAAAACAGAGACCCATCTTTTTGCATGCTCATGAATACAATAAAAGTATTAAATTGGAAGCCACAAAAAATACACAAAGGATCTGTAAGGGAGAGTGAGAGAATATATGATGATGACGATGATAATGATGATAGAGGAGACGGAAAAGCAGGAGGGGAAGGAGGAGGGGGAAGAGGAGGGGGAGGGGGAAGGGGAGAAGGAGGGGGAGGGGGAGTGGGAGGAGGAGGAGGAGAAGGAGAAGGAGAAGGAAGAAGGAGAAGGAAGAAGAAGAAGAAGAAGAAGAAGAAGAAGAAGAAGAAGAAGAAGAAGAAGAAGAAGAAGAAGAAGAAGAAGAAGAAGAGGAAGAGGAAGAGGAAGAGGAAGAGGAAGAGGAAGAGGAAGAGGAAGAGGAAGAGGAAGAAGAAGAAGAAGAAGAAGAAGAAGAAGAAGAAGAAGAAGAAGAAGAAGAAGAAGAAGAAGAAGAAGAAGAAGAAGAAGAAACAGGGTACCTTCAAGAAACCCTTGAGTTTCTTTTCCACAGGTTATCTACTATCTACTGCTGGCATTCAGGCTAGCCTTAGGAATAGTTGGTTTCCCCAGTGAGACTCCCTTGGAGGAAAATAATTTTTATTTGCAAATGATTATCAATTGGAGATTGCTTCCAGGGAAAGGAAGCATGTGTCCTCTTCTCCTTTAAGCTCTAGAACCCCATTTAGGGCAGACCCATGCAAGCCCTGTGCCATGGTCTCTGTGAGTTTATATTAGCTTTATGCACATTGATTTAGAGGGCTTTATTTTCTTGGTGTCCTCCATTCCATCTGGCTCTTAGACTCTTTCCACTTCTTCTGTGGAGTTCCCTGAGCCTTGAGGGGAAGAATGTGATGGAGACAGCCCATTTGATGCTGAGCGCCATAAAGTCTCACTGTCTACATCATTTCTGACTGCGTATTTGTTCACAACAAATAGGAGTGAGCTGTAGGAGTGAGCTTCTCTGAAGATGGCTGAGAATGGCACTGATGAATGAGTATAGCAGAATGTCATTAGCAGTCATTTTGTAGCTGCATTTTTGTGGGGTTATTGTTTTGTTTTCTTTTATTTTTTGTTTTAGAAGAGTAGAATTCGATTTTACCCAAGGTTCTTGAACTGTCTAGTCTCAGATTCTTGGTCACCCAAGCAGTGTCTCGTATGTATTTCATCTCATGGAGTGGACCTTAAATGAAATCAGATATTGACTGGTCACTCCCACAAGCTTTAGGCCATCATTGCACTAGCATATCTTGCAGGCAGCACACCAAAGATCAAAGGACTTTTTAGTTAGGTTGTATTTGTTTCTAGTTGGCAGAATACAGCATACCTTCTTTACCAAAGACCCTACTGTATAGGTGTGAAGGCTCAGTGTACGTACCAGCTCAACTTCTAATGAGTTGCATGGGTGTTGTCTACAGCATTGGGCCTTTTTGAAGATCAACCTCCAGTTTTGGTAACAACTTGGCTGTTTGGGAGTGCCTATGGTACCCACTTGATCAACAATTCCAATTAATGACCCAATCTCAGCACCAGAAGTTTCGTTTGGTGACAAGATATCCAGTTAGGGCTGTCTCCCCCAATATTTGGTGATTACGTTCATATACGTATATATTTTAGGAAACTTCTACTGTATTAGATTTCCATGCTATATGTCAAAAGACCCTTAGTTTTAGCTGTCTCTCCCATCGTTGCTCCTTTGTGTGCCACTTCATTCCACCTCTCTATCCTCCATCCTAGCTATTCATGACTATTTCCCTTTCCCAAGGAGATCTATCAAAACCTCCAGTACCTTACTCTATACCTAACCCCTGCAGTTCTGTGGGTTATAGCTTGGTTATTCTTGATATTCATATATGATATCCACATACCATATTTGCCATTCTGGGTCTGGATTATCTCCCTTGGAAATATTTTTTAGTTCCACCCTTTTACCTCTGAGTTTCATTTTTTATGAATGACTGAGTAATACTCAATTGTGTGACTAAACCATATTTTCTTTATCAATTCTTCTATGGAGGGACATCTAGGTTGCTATTAATGAACAGAGCAGCAGAATATGGGTGGGCAAGTGTCTCCGTGGTGAGATGAAGCATCCTTTGGGTACTTGACCAGGAGTGGTATATTTGGATCTTAAAGTAGATTGACTTCCATATATCTGGGAAGCTGCCACACTGATTTCCATAGTGACCACCAGCAATGGATCAATGTTCCCATTATTCAATATTCTCGCCATCATAAACTGTTGTTTTACTGATTTTAGCTGTTCTAATGTGTGTAAAATCTGAGTTGTTTTGATTTGCATTTCCCTGATGGCAAAGGATGTTGAACATTTTTTAAGGTGTTCCTCAGCAATTTGAGTTTCCTCTTTTGAAAATTTCCTGTTCAGATCTATATACAATTTTTAAATTGGGTTATATTTTTCTAAATATCTATTTTTTAGTTCATTATATATTTTTTATATTAGCCCTCTCAGGATGTGCAGTTAGCAAAGGTCTTTCCCTATTCTGTAGGCTGACACGTTGTCCAAATGACAGTGCCTTTTGCCATGCAGAAGCTTCTCAGTTTTATAAGGTTCCATTTATTTATTTATTTATTTTTTGGTTCTTTTTTTCGGAGCTGGGGACCGAACCCAGGGCCTTGCACTTCCTAGGTAAGCGCTCTACCACTGAGCTAAATCCCCAGCCCCAAGGTTCCATTTATTAATTGTTGGTCTTAGTTTTTGGACTAATGGGGGTCTGTTCAGAAAGTCTTGACCTGTGGCAATGAGTTTAAGTCTATGCCAAACTTTCTCTCCTAACAGATTCAGTATATCTGGTCTTATGTTGTGGTCTTTGACCCATTTGGAGTTGTGTTTCATGCAGGGTGATAAGTATGAATCTGTTTGCATTTTTCTAAATGCAGTCATTTCTGGTTTGGCCAGCACCTTTTCTAGTAGTATCTTTTCCAGAACGTGTATCTGGCTTCTTTAACAAAAACCAGTTGTCCATAGGTGTGTGAATTCCATTGATCAGGTGTATGTTTTGTGCCAATATCATGTTCTTTTTTCAGTATAGCTTTGTAATACAACTTGAAGTCAGATGTAGTGATGCTTCTAACAGTTTCTTTTATTATCCTTGGGGTTTTAGCTAAACAGGGGTGTTTGGGGTTGTATTTGTTTTGGAGTATGTGTATGTGTGTGTGTTTCCATATGAAGCTGAAAAATGTCCTTTCACCCTCTGTGATTAATTTTGTTGGAATATGGATGGTGATTGCATTGAATCCATAGACTGCTTTTGGTAAGATGGCTAGTTTTACTATATCAATCCTATTGATCCATGAGCATGGGAAAAATTTCCATCTTCTGAAATCTTTAATTTCTTTCTTCGATGTCTCAGAAAGCTTTAATCACACAAGTCTTTCACTTGCTTGGTTAGAGTTACACCAAGATATTTTATATTATTTGAGGCTATTGTGAAAGGTATTACTTCTGTGGCTACTTTCTCAGTTCCTTTGTCATTTGAATATATGAGGATTGCTGATTTTTGTGGGTCAGTTTTGTATCCAGATACTTTGCTGAAGCTGTAGAAGTTTTCTAGTAGAACTTTTAGGGTCATTTATGTATACTAACATATTATCTGCAGATAAAGATATTTTAATGTCTTCCTCTCCTACTTGTATCTCCTTGATCTTCCTTAGTTGGCTTATAGCTCTAACTGAGTCTTCAAGTACTTTATTGAATTGGTATAGAAAGAATAGACAACCTTGTCTTATTTCTGATTTTACTGGAATTGCCTTGAGTTTCTCTCCATTTAAGTCGATGTTGGCTCTGAGTGAACTGCCTTTGTTATGTTGGGGTATGTCCCTTGTATCTCTAATCTCTCCAAGGACTTTTATCAGAAAGGGGTGTTAGATTTTGTGAAAGGCCTTTTTGAGTCAAATGATGTGATCATCTGGTTCTTTTCTTTTGGTTTGCTTATACTGTGGATTAATTACCTTTAACAATTTACGTATGTTGAATCATCCCTGTATTTCTGGGATGAAACCTACTCAATTCTGGTGGATGATCTTTTTGATGTGTTCTTGGATTCTATTTGTACTTTATCAAGAAGCTTTGAATCTATGTTCATAAGGGAAATTTGTAATTCACATTGATGGGTCTTTATGTAGTTTGGTTATCAGGGTAACTGTGGTCTCATAAAATGAACTGGACAATATTCCGTCTGTTTCTATTTTGTGAAATAATTTGAAGAGTATTGGCATTAATTCTTCTTTGAACATCTGATAGAATGTTTAGTTAATACCATCTGGCCCTGAGCTTTTTTGGTTGAGAGACTTTAATGCCTGCTTCTAATTCTGGGGGGGTTATAGGTCTGTTCAAAATGCTTCTGTGCTCTTGTTTTAACTAACTCTGCTAAGTGGTATAGATCCATTTCCTTAACATTTTCCAGTTTGGTGGAATACAGGTTTTTAAAGTATGTCTTTATGATTTTCTGGATTACCTTGGTGTCTGTTATTATGTAGTCCTTTTCATTTCTAATTTTGTTAATTTGGATACTCTCTCTCCTCCTTTTATTTTATTTGGCTAATGACTTTTCAACTGTATTGATTTTTCTTAAAGAACTAACTCTTTGTTCACTGGTTCCTTTGTTTGTTTGATTATATTATTAATTTGAGTACTGAGTGTGATTATTTTTTGCCATCCACTCTTTTGAGGTGTAATTTCTTCTTTATATTCTAGAGCTTTCAGATTATTAAGCTAGAAGTATGAGATTTCTCCAATTTTTTTTAATGTAGGCATTTAGAGCAATGAACTTACCTATTAGAATTGCCTTGATTTTGTCCCATAAGTTTAGGAATGTTGTACATTCATTTTCATTCTATTCCAGAAAGTCTTTATTTCTTAATTTCCTTCTGCACCCACTTTTCATTTAGTAATGAGTTATTCAGTTTCCAAGACTTTGTAAGAACTGTGTCCTTATTGTTGATATCTAGCTTTAATCCATGGTGGTCTGATAAAATGCAGGGAAGTTATTTCAATTTTCTTGTATCTGTTGAGACTTGCTTTGTGTCTGAGTATGTGATCAGTTTTGGAAAATTTTCTATGAGGTGTTAAAAGAGGGTTTATTCTTTTGTGATTGGGTCAAATGTTCTGTAAATATATCTTAGGTCCATTTGGTTCATAACATTAGCTAGTTCCAGCATTTCTCTGTTCAGTTTTTGTCTGGGTTACCTGTCTATTGGCAAGAGTGGGATACTGAAGTCTCTCACTGTGTGTGAGAGTCAATATATATCTTAAGCTGTAGGAGTGTTCCTTTCGTGAACTTGGGTGCCCTTGTATCTGGTACATACATGTTAAGAATTACAATGTCTTCTTTGTGGGTTTTTAATTTTTTTTTATGTTTTGGATGAGAATGATGTGTCCTTCCCTTTCTCTTCTGATTAGTTTGTTTTGATGTCTATTTTTGTCAAATATTTAAATAGATATACCAGTTTGCTTCGTAGGTCCATTTCCTTGGAATATTTTTGTCCATTCTTTTACTCTGAGGTGATGTCTATCCTTGATGTTAAGGTGTGTTTCTAGAATGCAACAGAAGTATGTATCCTATTTTCATATCCATCTTGTTAGTCTGTGTCTTTTTATTGGGAAATTGAGACCATTGATGTTGAGATATGTCAATGAATAGTGTTGTTGTTGTTGTTGTTGTTGTTGTTGTTGTTGTTGTTGTTGTTTTCCTATTACTCTTGATGTGGTGGTGATGGTGTGCTGGCCTGGAATTATATATTCTCTATATTTTCTTGAGTTTGGTTATTCTCTTTAGGTTGGATTTTTCTTTTTAGTGCTTTCAGTAGGGCAGTTTTTATAGGTAAACATTGCTTAAATTTGGCTTTATTATGGAGGGTCTTATTTTTTCTATCTATTGTAACAGAATGTTCTGATGCATGTAACAGTTTGAACTGGCAGCTATGGTCTCATAGAGTCTGTAGAACATCTGTCTAGGCCCTTCTGGCTTTTAGAATTTTCATTGAGAAGTCCATTGTAATTCTAATAGGTCTGCCTTCATATGTTACTTAGTCTTTTTCCATGTGGCTTTTAATATTCTTTATTTGTTCAGTATTTAATGTTTTAACCATTTTGTGCTGAGGGGACTTTCTTTCTGGTCCAATCTACTTGGTATTCTGAATGCTTCTTGTATCTCGATCAGAATCTCCATATATAGGTTTGGGAAATTTTCTCCTATAATTTTCTTGAAAATATTTTTGATCCTTTGGCTTTGGTTTCTTTTTCCCTTCTAGTCCCATTATTCATAGAGTTGATCTTTCCATGGTGTCCACTGTTTCCTGACAGCCTTGGGTCAGGATTTTTTTTAATATTTAACATTTTCTTTGGCTGAAGTATTAATTTTTTTATCTTGTATTCAATGCTTGAAATTCTTTCCTCGACCTCTTATATGCTGTTGTTAAGTCTTCCTTCTAAGGTTCCTTTTTGAGTTCCTAAATTTTTTATGTTCAGATTTCCCTTAGTTTGGGTTTTCTTCATTAATTCTTTTTCTACTTTCAGGTCTTGACCTCTTTTATTCATTTTCTTTTACTGTTTATGTTTTCATAAATTTCCTTAAGAGATTCATTTATCTCCTCTTCAGGGACTTGTATTATATTCAGCATGATGCAATACTCAGGACCTATTGTGGTAGGATTTCTGGGCTTTTGTGGAGAAATATTGTCCTGCCTGCTGCTTTTATTGATCATATTTTTAGGCTGGAGTCTAGGCATCTATTCCCGAAAATTAATTATTATGAACCTTATAGATGTGGTCACTGGAGACTCTGGGTAAAATGTGTTCCTAGGTATTGGGAACGGACACATGGAAATGAGGATACACCAGGGAGCAGGGGCTTAGGGTCTCCACTGGAGGAAGGAAAGGTAGGATGTTCCACCAGGATCTGCTTAGTCCTTGGTTAAAAGAGAATGAGAGAGTAGAGAGTGAGGGAGGCCACAACCAGTAGTCTGCTACAGAGCTGGGGTTATGACTTGACGATTGAATGTGGAGAAGAAGCCTCCTTGTTTCTTTGGTAGGCTTGGCTGGCTGGTTCCCACTGAACACCTGCTGACATTGGGGTCTGGGATAACAGGATGGGAAGTGAGGAAGACTGTATGAGAAGATCCGAGTAAGCCACTGGGGCAGAGAGGAAAGGAGGTCACAGCAGGTGGTTTACTACAGTGATGGGGATGACTCTGGGGTGTGCTTCTCTGTCTGAAATTGTCAAAGTAATTCTGGCTTTTCTATGCTCATTCTAGCTCCAAATAATAACAGAGCAACCTTATATTTGTTAGTAAGCTTTAATCACTATAGATGGCCAGATATTTATGTATCTTAGCTTTCTATGGCTGCCTACTTCCCAGCCATGTGCCCCACTACTTGCCATCTTAGTCTTGCTCTGGCTTCTCCTGTTTCATCAGCGTCCGCGTGGCGACTCCCCTAGTGACCTGCTCATGGTGAAGGCTCTTGACAAATCCTCTCTCTCTGGTCCCCACCAGAGACCCCTCTCACTGGGACTGGCAGGTCTGCCTCTTCTCTCTTCTCCCACATATTGGCTGATCAATATTAACCAATCGGAGGTGATGAAAAACAATTTTTACACAACATTGAGACAGGGGATTCTGGACAATGCCAACATTCAGATTGCAACCAGATCTCTAGGCAGAAAAATCAGCATCTGAATGCACAGTGCATAAGATCATCCCCCAACAGAGGAGAGAAAACTGAATTTAAAGTAAGGTTTCAGTTCTCTTCTCCATAAATAAGTGGATTTCACTAGCTGATCCCCATAATCCTTCTGGCCATATGAATCTGTAATTCTGCAATTTTTCTTTTTTAGGCACCTTAGAAATTTTACCACTATTTTGAAGGAAAATAAAACATCTCAATGTGATTGAACAATCTTTATTATTTTATTTTTGTCTCCAAAACCTGTTTTAATTCTAAAGACCATTAATTATATTATATAACACAGGCACGCTTGATGTACTTATCCATCATTAAGACTCATTTTCCTCTGCCACAAAAGGAGAGAAGTTCTTGGGCCCTCCAGCTATACCTAACTACTCTTCATAACTTGTGATAAAATACCATGAGAAAACCGACTTTAGGAGAACGAGATTATTTTAATTCAGTTCAAGGGTAAAATCCATCATGGTGGGGAATAAGGCGGTTGATCAGTGTATATCCCCAGTCAGAAATCACAGAGTGATGGATGCTTGTGCTAAGCTCAATTTCTCTTTTTCATGTGGTCCAAGATCATAGCCCAGTGAATGGTGCCAGCTACAGTAGGTGGGTCTACTCATCGAGATTAACTTAATCAAAGTAATCCCTTGCTGACAAGCCAAGAGGCCTATCTCCTAGATGATTCTATTGCCCATCAAAGATGACAATTGAGATTAACCATCTTAACTAGTTAGTGCTTTAGGACTGAGTAGTCCCTGCTTAGTTGTGTGTTCCACTTCAGAGGCTCTCACCAGCCACTGTAAGATTCAAACTTTAAGGACAAAAGCTTTAGGGAAATACCAGGTGGCTGGGACTTTAACACACTGTCCAAATAATTTAGGATAACACCCTGTTCCAGGAAATGAGCTAACCACCCAAAGGGAAGGGCCCTTAGCAGTCCCCCATCCGTGTGCCAAAAATATCTCACCATTGATGAATGTAAGGGTCAAGGCTGTCCTCCACAAATATATATAAAAAAATGTGTGCCTTTGTCATTTGAGGTCGCCTCTGTCCTGGTTACAGGGCCACCCCAGTGCACTGGATCACTAAACCTCTTGCTTATGGCATCGTTCTCTGCCTCTGTGGTTTTGCTAGGGGACCTTTCAGACCTAGGGCTGATCAGGTCCTCCACAACCAGGAAGGTGCTGTCTGGGTTGCCATCCTTACAATGATCAGGTGGGGAAGACCGGTTTCCAAATTCAGTTGCTTTGGTGCTCTGTGATCCTAAATCCTCAGGGACGTGCTAAATGTTATTCCCATTTCCTTGTCACATGGGTTCTTCCATGTGACATCTTACAACATAGTTTGGTTTGGTGAAGAAAGAACAGTCAGAGAAAGGAAGTATGAGCAAGACAGAGTCAGGAGCTGTACAACCTCAGAAGTGATATGTGACATGTTCATTACATTCTACTCTTTGTCAGTTAACAATTAAGGAAGGAATTGTATAGACATTGAACAGCAAACTGTAGAAATGAAGGAGGTTATTGGTGGGAGAGAGATGGGGACAAGAGAAATAAATGAGTGAATCTGATAAAAATGTATTATATATGTAATATATACACATTATAAATAAATAAAATTTAAATAAATATTATAAAGTATAAATAAATGTATTATGTATAATTATATATTAGAGTATAATAATATTATATAATACATTTATATATAGTCAGATATAATATATATAATGAAAACATTATAATAAAGCCATGTTAATATTTCTTAAACAAAATTTAAAAACAAGACATTCATACGCATAAAGTAAGATTCAGGAATCTGGACTTCAAGTTTATTGCTAGTCACATAATAAAGAACCTTGATGGAATTAGCTCATAATATTTTACAGTATAGTTTTCTTAAGTTATTCAGGTATTGTATTTGATCATATTTATATGCTGAAAGCTTTATTTTTTTAGAACATTTTACTAAATCAGTCTCTACCAATATTTCCTTCACAGACAGTAAAATTACATTGTTATAAACTATATAGCTTCAAAAATAGTATTCTCATCTAATTTGGAAGAAATGCTACCCATGAAGGGGTATTGCATGGCTCTTTAGTGCTGGAGCTAGCCAGACAATTTTTGATAATTGTGTAGAAAATGAAAACACTGGGGTAAAAATTATTAGGAATTTCAAGTTGGCATCAGTAAACTACATGGAACCTTCTGAACCTGCAGAGACCACACACCCACATAGGCAGCCCAACATGGGACCAAACTTTTGGATGAAGCTTCTAGAATCTATTCTGTGGCCTTTCAGATGATACAGAGGATCACTGTTAAGATAAAACAAAACAAAACAACAACAGCAACAACAAAAACCACCTAAGATGGTAGATTGTGTTGTAACAACAGCCTGTGGACCTTCAGTAATTCTCAATTCTTAAAACATAGAACATGTTATATGCTTATTACATCTCATGGTCTAAAACTCATCAATTATAGCATCAGATCAAAGCCAAGTACCTTCTCACATTGTATCCAAATACAAATGACCTGTCTTGATTCTAAGATTGTAGTTTTTTAGGAGCAATTGCAGGAATACTGTTTCTTTATCCATGAACTTATAAAACCCTGAAAAAAGATCTCTGCCTCACTCCCATACACCTCAAACAGTGGCAAAGTGAACATGACATAGCAGAAATAAACATTCTTGTTTCAAAATGAAGCTACCTGGGACAAGATGCATTTACTATGACCTCTTGCCTATTTCTGATCTTGCTGTAATGGTATTCACATTTGATTTGTGGGTGGTTGGTTGATTGGTCGGTTTGCTCATTATTTATTGTGTGTGTAGGCATGTAATGCCATGGCACACGCATAAGGACATGCCAGAGGACAACGGGTGTAGGATGTCATACAGGTGAAGGGAGGTACAAGATAGAATGAGGCCTGTCATTGGACGAGAAGGAAGAATGGGCGGGAGAAAAGTTTTGGAAAGAGGAGGAGACTGGAGCGAGGGAGAAGAAACCGTGGAGAGAACACGGAGGCTGATGTTAAGATTCCTCTCTGCACATTTACAGAATTGTTATGAATATTTTTCAGGGATGGATGTGTATAGGGCTTTGTGTGTCTAGGTGGGCAATTATATCTTATCAATTGGATCAGAGGTTATTGTGTGGTGTGTTCTTTCATATGGTGATTTAAGTTCAAGAGAGTATGTGGTGGCTGGACACACTGGGCCACCACGGAATTGGGATGTGTGTGTCTGACATGGTAGCAACCTGCCTTGGGAACTAGATGGGTAGAGAGATTGTTGCCAGGCTCAGAGAGAAGCCATCGGCAGTGTGATGTGGGATCGAGCAAATGGGTGAGAAGCTTTACGGAAGAGATCTACCAGATATCTTGGGGTACTATGGTGCTGGACCTAGTGCAGGGTAAGTGACAGCATTTTCAGTAATTTTACAGCAATAATAGGGTCTCTCCTTGAATTGTGTAGGTTCCAGGAATTGAGTTCAGGGTATCGGCTTGCTAACAATCACCTTTGTTTATTGAGCCACCTCACTGACTTTTTCTTTTAAGACATAGTCTCATGCAAGATGGCCATGAACTCATTCTGTAGCCAAGGATGACTTGAAGTTGCTAATCCTCTTGCCCCATAGGATAAAAATCATGGAACACTAGTATAGGACACCATACCTGTGGCTATATTTTTGTGCTGACATAATTTCTCAGAAATTCTGTGGATTTTCTGTGACTCCCTTTGATGTCTCCACACCTTGTCTAACAAGGTCACACCTTGTTTAATAAGGTTCTTTGGAAAAGATCTTTATTCAAGGTTTCTCTTGAGAGCCTGAAACTCCTGCTCTTATTAAGCTTCCTAGAGGTCTCTCATGTGTGAAGAGGATCTAGGGAACACATCCTCAACCTCTTCAAAGATTTTTGACAGCCAGTGAGATTGCTCAGCTTTCTAAGGCACCTGGCAAGACAAGCCTAATGGCCCAATTTGCCTGTGTGGTGGAGGAGAGCGTGAACTCCTACAGGTTGTCTTTCTGGGTTCTCAAGAACAGTGCTTCTTAAGAGTTCTCTATTGGTGACCCCAGGAATATATATATATATATACACATGTGTATGTGTGTGTACAAATAAAACATTTACTGAGAATGGTCTCTAAAGAAATCTATATTAATTTAATTCTTTGATATAGATATTGATATAGATACCATTTTACCATTTACTAAAGACAAGAGTGGATTTTATAAGATTGGTACTCTTGTTCATTTACATAAAAATTAATTTTGACTGACTATTTCATGCTTTAGGACATAAGAGTATCTTCGGAGTTTTCCTGATTATTGATTGATCTTTTGATTGTATAATAGTCAACATTGAGAATGCCACTTCTCACAAACACATAATAGAAAATGGCAGAAACACAGGAGGCTCTCAGAAGTTGTTGAGAATTCTTTTCTAATCTCAATCCAAAGTTATTTAATAATTTTTAAAAATAATTTTGTGCGTATGAGTGTGTGTGTGTGTGTGTGTGTGTGTGTGTGTGTGTGTGTGTGTGTCGCCTATTGTTCTCAGAGGCCAGAAAAGTGGACTAACCCTGGAACTGGAATTACAGATGGTTGTAATCCTTCGGCAGGGTGCTGGGAACTAAACCTGGGTCCTCTATAGAGCAACGAGTGCTCTTAATTGTTGAACCATCTTTCTAACCCCCACAGATTTGTTTTTAGCAAAATCCGAGTCAGGAACTCAAACAACAATTTTTAAAATCAAGCATTCTAATATTATATAATCTGAAGACACATGTTATACATGCCTAAGAAATGATGGTAGGAAAAACTACCAAACAATAATTTTTTTAAAGCATCTAGGCTCTAGAACATGCTTCTTTTAAAAATATATATGCTGGTGATTGAACCAGTGGCCTTGCAAGAAGAATCATGTGACCCACCACTTAGCTACAGCCCAGCAGGCACCTTAGTGTAGACGAGTAGAGACTAGACTCCTAGTATACTTATCTTGTTACATTTGTATGTCTTGTTGGAGTAATAAATGCCAGAAGTGTAGTGCATTAATGGGATGTTTTGGTGCATTCATTTGTTCGTGTCTGTCTAGAAAATGTGCTAAGAGGTATAAAAGTTAACCTTGTAGCTATGGTGTAATTTGATGGCAAAAGGTGTTTGCACTGAGTGCACTGGCTCCTGTCTTTGCTTCTCAGAGCCCTCAAAAAGAAAAACAATATGTTAACCTAGAAATGTAACAAGTCAGGAAAGCTTATCTCACATGAATTCAAACTGTTTCTGATCTTCTTTTCTGATAACAGACTTTTGATTGACTGTTTGAAACAAAGTTTCTTTACGCAATCCTGGTTGGTCTGGAGCTTGCTATGTAGACCAGGTTAGCCTCAAACTCACAGAGATCCACCCAAATACTGGAGTTAAAGATGTGTGCCACCACACCCAGCTTCTGACACAGATTTTTGAAGGGAAAGGTTTCCTAGATTAGACTTCATTCTGTGTACCTGGAGGTTACCAATATATTCTGATAAAGATCGGGAACAACTACAATTCTATTTTGTTTACATGTATGTATGGCTGTTTTGTCTCCATGTTAGTCAGTCTGAGCACCACATGGATGCCTGATGATAGGTTATAATGCAATGGGGGGGGGGGGATACCCTTAGCAGGCAGTGCCAAGGTGTGCCTAGGAGAATTTCACACAGTGCAACAAGATCTAGTGTATGCAATTTATTAGGGGAGGGGGAGTGCAAGGCCATCTCAGAGTAAGGACAGGAGAGAGAGAGAGAGAGAGAGGGAGAGAGGCAGACAGGAAGTCTGGGAGACAGAGAGAGAAGGAATGGGAGGGGGAGAGGGAGAGGGAGAAAGAGAAGAGAGAGGGGGAAAGAAGGAAGGGAGAGAGAGAGAGAGAGAGAGAGAGGCAGACAGGAAGTCTGGGAGACAGAGAAGGAATGGGAGGGGGAGAGGGAGAGAGAGAGAGAAGAGAGAGGGGGAAAGAAGGAGGAAGGGAGATAGATAGAGAGAGGGGGGGCAGACAGGAAGTCTGGGAGACAGAGAAGGAATGGGAGGGGGAGAGAGAGAAAAGAGAGAGGGGAAAGAAGGAAGAGGGGGGGGAGAGAGAGATCCATAACCTCAACAAACTGAAGGTTTGTTGTTACTTGGAATAATAGTTGGACTACTTGATTGAATTTATACTAATCTACTTTAATCTATTCAGATCCATGTTTTCTAGGAGCCAGAATAGTGAATTAAATGGAGACATGATGAGACAGTGAACCCACATCTTTAGGTCTTCTGCAGTTCTCCCTAGGGCATAGAGGACATAAAACCAAACAGACATCAAAGATTTAAATAATATTCTTCCCTAGGTCCAAGCATTTATATAACAATTCACTTAACAATAACAGTAAACATTCTTTTCAGGCACAAATGGAGCATTCACCAAGATGGACCATAAATGGACCCATTAAACAATTCCTATTAAATTAAGGATTAAAATTGAATAGACTGTGTACTCTGTGTAAAATAGAATCAAATTAGAAATTGAGAGCAAAAATGTATTTGGAAAAATCTTCACATATTTTGAAGTTAAATAACATCCTTCCAAATATTCTATGGGTCTTAGAAGAAGCAAAAATACTCATAAGGAAATATAGAAGCTCAAAAATACTTTAAAATCAAGTAAAAGGAAACATGTAGTTCGAGCTGATGCTTGCTTGTATTCTGTACCTGTCCAGGTCTGTCTAGAAAACACGCCAGGGAATATAGACGTTAACCTACTAGCTGAAGGTTCAAAGGTAGAACAGATTGAGTCCTCTAGCCAATGTTTCAAGGTGCCTGGCACCACCAAGAAAATATCAGAGATAAGGGAAGAGATGAGGAGAGAAAGAGGGACAGAGAAGGACATAAAGGCGGGGACGGGGAGAGCAGCAAGCAGTCCTTTTACATACTGCCAACACCTGGAGGCAGGTAATGGGATGATCCTAGCAAAATTGCCCATAAGTCAATACATATCATTTTGCTTTTGAATAATTTGTATTTCTAAATCAAATATACAGCTGAAGGGAACAGAAGACATCTTGAATGGCTTCTGCAGAGTGGTCACTCCCAATAGTTTCCGGCAGCGTTAACACTCCCAATAGCTTCCCTCAGGGTGATCATCCCCCAGCAGCCTGCAGAATGATCATCTCCCCACAGCTCCCTCACTGTGGCTCCATCGGATCCACTGCTTCCATTTATACCTTTGTGGCAGCTGTCATCCTTATATAGGAAATCTGTACAAATTAATATTGTGCCTGAAAATTAGTTGTATGATAGTTTTGATAAACCATCCCCATGTATAGACTCCAGTAAAAGCCAACAAAATGTAGAATTCATTAAAAGGCAGAACTTAATTTTTGCTTTTTTTTTAGTGACATGAGAACTTGGTTGTGTGATGAGTATGTAATCAGAACTTAAATTTTTATATATTTTAAAATTCTGTTTCAATCAGCAGGGGAGCTCCTGCCAGTGAGTGAGTCAAATGGCTTTCATGGGAGATGAGTGGGAATCCTGGAGTTACTCAGCATTTCCAAGGATCGATGATTTGATGAATCATTGTCTTCAAAGATGCTGATTCCATTTTTTATCTTAAACTGGTTTATTTTCTCCTCAATGATGTGTTAGTTATATATTGCCATTAAAATAAAGTTGTGATAACTTTTTAAAAGGTTAGGTGGACAGCAAAACCTGGGAAGTTATGCTTCTATACTGGAAAATGGTTTCTCCCACATTTCTAAAAAAAAAAAAAAAAAAAAAAAAAAAAAAATCTGTTGTGCATCTGAAACGGCAACCCCTTATTCACGTCCTTCATGTAGCTATCGTCATTGCTTTTTATGTGTTCTATGCTACGTTGCTTTCATTTCTGCAGCTGCCTCTTCCAACACTGCCAGTCCCTTATCTCAAAACAGATTAGGAAACAGGAACCCCTAGTTTGTTGTTAGTGCCTCCTCCCCAAAATTTCCATTCCTACTTCACCTACTCCGGGTACATTGTACATTTGTGTTTCCCCTTCTCTTATCTGTGACCTTGAACTTGCATCAGACAAGCCTGGGTAGGATAGCAAAAGCGATGGGTGTTATGGTGAACTCACACCTAATAGGTCAGTGCGTGACCCATCATCCTGTCTACTCCCTTTGGCCGATACCGGGTCATTCATCTTGGATCCTGGAGTGAGGACATCAAGGAACATTATCCTGGCACAGGGGATCTGTAATATGAGCTGGAACTTTGTGGATTTAATCCATGGGGATTTTTGTGGATTGGTTTTTGATGTTGTTGTTGTTATTGTTGTTGTTGTTATTGTTGTTGTTGGTGGTGGTGGTTGGTTGGTTGGTTGGTTCTTGTTTTACCATTGTTGTTAACTCAGAATAACTTAGTTCTTTCCAGCTGCTACCTGAATTATTAGTTGTCTTTCCCATCTTTGAAGCAATGATGTCCCAGTCACTGTCCTGAGACCTATATTACCCTTCAAAGATGGTGGCTGTTTTTCATGTCGCATGTCTTTACCCTCCATGTATCTATGTTTCCTTGTCAGTAGACCGACATATCATCAGTCATGGCTAGTTATCTTACTTTGATCACACTAATATATATCTAGTATCTGCCACTCTCTTTTTAAATAGTGGAAACAAAATTCCTAGGCTCGAAACAGTTATTTCCGGTACTACCTCTTCAAGTGAAACCTTGAATTCCTCTTTGTATGCCCATAGTAGCCAGGATACATGCTAAAACCACAGGATACTAAGCTGACCTGTAATGCCAGGTATACATTCTGCTCCTGGTAAAGTTGCCGGACTGCTCCCTCGTTAGACACCTAAGGTCTGCACACAGCCTGTTGGAGTTCTGCAAACAAGCCTGTTGACAGACAACAAGCCCCGCCAGGAAACCAAATTTGTCCTCAGATTTTTCTTATGACAGATAATGGCATATTTTAGAAAGCTTTGGCATGGAAATTAAGCTGTCTGTGACCTTTCCACACTCTACTTAGGGCAATTACGTCTCAACTTCTACAAGAAAATTGATGTAAATCAAAGTTCCCAATCTCATCAAGATCCCCTAATGTGTCTTAAAGCAGTAATATGTGACTTATGCTCTTGCTTCAGAAGCTTAAATATAAATGATATATCATTAGCCAAAAGACTATCTTTTGAATCTGACAGATATTACCCTTCTAAAATCTTATATGGCCTATATATGTCTTAATAAAAATACTAAATTTTCCCATGTAGAAGCCAATATTTAATTATTAGGCCAATTCCTTTGAATTTGCAAATATTTAACCATTTTGACCTATAAAATGGCAATTTCATATGATTTAGCTAAATAACTTTGCATACATTATGCTGTTGTATTTATCTCTATGTGCATAATGAAAATGTTTAAAAAGAATTTGGTCATTTTTCTTCCTAAAACTATGCCGATACTCCTTATTAGCCAACTTAATGGATGTACCATTGGCATCCCAGTCCTCCAAGCTGGACAGGTACTTATAGCTAAGTCATAATCTTGCTTCACTCTTGCATCTAATGGCTAATGATCTGTTCCTCCTTGATATATGTTTCTTTGTTTTTAATTCTTTTCTGGCTCCATGGCTACTGCATCTTCCCGGGCTCATTGTAATTTGACGGAATTTGATGGAGCCCCCAAAGACGGTGACTAAAATAAGACTGCATGCAGGGGATTTAGCTGGAGAGTTCTGGAACATGTAGCGAAGAGGTGGAAGCAGAATGAAGGCAAGGGGAAGCTGGGGTGCGGTACCCTTAGAAAAACTGCAGCAAGTTCTAAGGCTGAAGTAGCCATTCTTAATAACACCAAGTTGGAGCAACGGGATGAAACCCCTGTGCAGAGCTCTGTATCAGCAAGTCATTGAACACAGCCTGGGAAAGCATCAGCCTCGAGAAGGCTGCTCTCTCCTCCCACAAAGCGTCTAAGTCATGGGGTAGCTGTTCTTAGAGGAGAAAATCAGCTCTCCAGTTCTAAGGGAACATCTCAGAGGTACACTGCAGCATCTACTAAAGCTTATACTTCCCAGTGCTCACATTGCTTAATCATTCAACTTCTGGAGGCAGAGCCTGCAGGAGCTCACAGACATCTTTTCCATGGGAAAGTATGAGGGAGAAGATGGGCATGAGAACATAGGCTCCATCTTGGTCTCTAGTCTTGAAGTGCTCCAAGATGTTCTTCTCTGCTGTTCCGTGCAGACAGTACTCTCTTGCTCAGCTGCCCCTTATGCTACAGTCCAGTCCACCAGCCCTGTGTTGATTATGAGGTCAGGGTAACTTCACCTTTCTTGGATCTCAAATGCTGTAGCTGTCTTTTAACATTAAAATTGGGGAAGAGTGGGCTGGAGAGATGGCTCAGCGGTTAAGAGCACTGATTGCTTTTCCAGAGGTCCTGAGTTCAATTCCCAGCAACCACATGGTGGCTCACAGCCATCTGTAATGGGATCCGATGCCCTCTTCTGGTGTGTCTGAAGATAGCGACAGTGTGCTCACATAAAATAAATAAAAAGATCTTTAAAAAAAATTGTTGAAGAGTTCACCAAGAGATATATTCAAGTGTTTATCTAAATGTCAAATATATTCCTCACTACTCCAATAGCTAAGAACAGTTCTCAATCTTGCTGACTATTAGAAACAATTACACTTATGAACAGGATGACTCTATTTTCTGCTTGCTGCTCCCTGGCTATAAAGAGTTTAAGGTTTCTAAGCAGCAGCTATAATGGACTCCTGGGTATCTATGAGGTAGAGTCTTCCCTCTGAGAACCAGAACTCCCTCTAAATTCATGAATCCAAGAGTTGAGAGAAATAAAAAATCCTTCCCAAGAACATACAATCATAGTGATAGAAAATGAAATAATTTCAGCTTCTCATTTATAATTCCCACCCCATTAGGGATGGGGATATAGATCAGTGGTAGAACACCTGTCTAGCATGTGTAAAGCCCTAAATTCAAGCCCCAGTAATTAAGAAAATTAATAAATAAATCAAAAGCCCACATTGACACAGTGGCTAACTTTGTGACAGACAGCTTTCATCCTCCAGATCTGTCTAGTTTCTGTATAGGTAAGGCTGATGTATTAAGTAGAGACACAGAATGGAATATTACCCTTGGATCCTTCAGACCTTAAGGACTCACACTAATCCCCATCATTTCTTTGGGATGCAATATTGGTTTTGACTTCCTTTTTGGCTGAGGAGGGGGAAGTGGTAGAGCACGCCTAATTCTCTACATCTTTTCACTTTGCACTGTTGCCTCAGGCATTTAATATCTTAGTTATTATGGGTCACCATGTTTTTCCATGATTCTTGAAAAAAAAATCATACCCCGTGGTCTTTCCCAACTATTAGATTCTATGTATTAGAGCAATCGAATCAGTAAGCAATGTGTTTGCCTCCCTTTAATCCAGAGCTCTGTGAATCCATTCCCATGTGTACTCCCCAGTTCCTGACAGTGGGCTTTGGATATATCCCTCAGCAGCTTGTGGGTTCAATTAGTTTTCTATTTGCTGAAAAACAATACCAAAGAGTGGCTGGGCTCTCTCCTTAGAACTCAAGAAAGTCTGAAAACCATGTGTCTACAGGGTTCGGTTCTCATCTCAACACCCTGGGGAAAATTTGCTTCCCAAGCTCATTACTTCTACTGCCAAGATTTATTTCTTGAAGGTGATAAGACCGAGGTTCCCATTTTCTTGCTGCTGCCCACACAGCAGCCTCTCCTAGTAGCTAGGAAGCTTTTGCATCCCTTGGCATTGGCATGGGAATCCCTCTACTTTCAAGCCAGCAGTCCTGCGTTTCATTTCTTGTTTGTTTCCAATTATAAGCTAACTACTTCCCCATCAATTAGAGAGACGTGTGTGTGTGTGTGTGTGTGTGTGTGTGTGTGTGTGTGTGTATGGAATGTTTGATTCTGCCTCATGCTTGACTCAGACTCTGCCAGTCTCCTACATTTCTAGCCATGTCTTCAAGACGGAGTGATTAGTTACTTTTCTCATTGCTTTGACCGCATACCTGGCTCAGAAGCAACTTGAGGAAGGAAGGATATATTTTGGCACACAGTTGAGGCTAGTTCGTCCTGGTTGGGCAGGTGTGATAGTGAGCACAGCTACAGCCATGACAGCAGGAACACGAAGCTGCTAGTCATGCTTCATCTGCGGTCAGGAATCAGAGAGAGATGAACACCCGTGTTCCACCCACTTTTTCCATTTCATTTGGTCCAAGACCCCCCCCCCAATAGGATATATCTTCTTGCTTCAGTTAAATTTCTCTAGAAACACCACCTAGGTTTGCCTCCTGGGTGATTTTTAAATCCCCTTAAATCGAGAATAAAGACTAAACTATGAAAAGTCTACCCCTTCTTAACTTGGTACCCAAGACACATCGCTGTTAAGTCACAACATTCTGCTGCTGCTTGTTAAACTCTCACGTTCACTGCATGCAACAAGATGCGTTTAGTTCATCCCTAAAAGTCTCTAAATTCTTACAGTTTATTGTCCAAAAGTGTAAGCACGGTCTCTTCTGAGACGCAGGCAATCTCATAAATGTCAGCCCCTGTAAAATCAGAAGTGCAACTTACATATTTCTGATATGTAATGGTACACGGCAATGTTGTCATTCCGAAAATGAAGAATGGGAGCATAGCAAGGACATATCATACCAAAGAAGGGTGAGCCCCAAAGCCTGCAGCTCTGTCTAGTATTTGGGGCCTGAGATGGAACCATCAGGGCTGTAAGGCCTTGGCTAGCCCTACCCACGCAGCTCTGGTGCCAGAGCGGGTATTCCTCACTACCAGCTCTTTCTCCACACTTGTTTTGTTTGCATTTTCTAACTGGTCCATGCTCCTTTCCTCACTCAATTATAATTTATCTCCCCTCCTCTTCCCTTCCCTCTCCTCCCGTCCCCTCCCTTCCTCTCTCTTCCTCTCACCCTCCCCCCAGCTCTTCCTCGTCTTCGATCCCCATTAAAGCAATGGACTAGTTCAATGGCAGAACCTGAAGTCTTAAAATTTCCTCAACTGAACAAATTAACCCATTCCTTCTGAATTCAGTCTCCCTCAAATTCTCCAGGCACGAGTAGGATGTTGTGTAGTGTGCGTAAGCATCACCTAGCAATAAAGAGCTGATAGCCTACCAGCAAAGGCAGGAAATAGAAGGTGGGACATCCGGCAGAGAAATTGGCGCTCTAGAAGATAGTAAGAGGTGGGATGATTCGGTTCGCTACCGGGACTCTAGGAAGCTGGACATATGAAGCTAAAGAGAGGTAACCAACCACGCGGCAGAACTTAGACTGGTTTAAAAAGGATAATTGAGTTACAGGCTAGTGGGAATAAGCCAAAGCTTAAGACCTAGGTATTTATTATCAAATAATAAGCTTCTGAGCCATTATTATGGAACTGGGGCCCCATTGGAAAGCCTACAACTGCAGGATAAATCTGGGTGCTTTTTGAGAAAGGATAGCTCTCCCTTTTCACCAAACTCCCATCAGAATGGTTATGCTCTATACACAGCGTTCAAGGGCTTTTCTAGCCCACAGTTCCGAACTCTTCCACCTGTCTCACACAAAAACCACATGGTCAAATTCATCACAGCAACAGACCCACATCTCAGGACCAGTCTTCTGTATCGTGACTTTTTTCATTGCTGTAATAAACACCTGACAACGGCAACCTAAGGAAGGGTTTGCTTTGGTTCAGTTACACTCGCGACGTGGAGGGGAAGTGGTGATGGTAAGAGCCTGGGGCAATTCGTCACATTCATGAGGCGGTGTGTGTGTGTGTGTGTGTGTGTGTGTGTGTGTGTGTGTGTGTGTGTGTGTGTGTATGGGTGTGTGGGGGACATAAGAGAGAGAGAGAGAATGTTCATGCTCAGCCATCTTCAGTTTAGGTGGCCTGGGACCCCACCCCATAGGAAGGCGATGTCCACACTCAGGCTTGATCTCCTAATCTCAACTCGACTAATCTAGATAATCTCTCCTAGGCAAGCTCGGAGTCTTCTAAGTGATTCCAAATCCTACCAAATTAATATTGACAGTCAATATGAACCGTCACAGGAAGAACAGGCTGATTTTGGCTCATGGCATTTGAGAGTATACTCCCTTACAGTGAGGAAGCCATGGCATCAGGAACATGGGGTGCTTGGTGACATTGTATCCTCAGTCAGGAAATACAGGGTGATACCTGATGGTGCTCTACCCATTTTCTCTGAATGAAGCCTAGGACTAGCCTACTGACTGGTGGCACTGACATTCAGGGCAAATCTTTCCACCTCAGAAACTCACTGAGAGACATCTCCAGAGCTTTAAATTTTAGGTGATTCTAAGTCCTGTCAAGACAAAAATTAAGATTAGTCATTGCACACGATTTTGATAAACTATTCAGGCTACCCCTTACCACTGCACACAATTTTGATAAACTGTCCAAGCTAGCCTTGCATTTGCTCTGTAATTTATTCAAAGAAACCTTAGACTTTCAGTTTAACTGCAGCAACCTCCCCAAGATGCTAAGAGTCCAGGCCTGAGCCACTGGAAAACTTCGTTTTTACAAGTTGTTTAAAAGCCCAGTATAGTGTCCCATTTCTTTAATTATTTGGTGGACTGAGGCAGGATGGCTATGAGTTCAGAACCAGTCTGGGTTACACACTACATTTTAAAAATCAATGAATTAAAATTAAGTTTACTGCCATAGGTCAAATTCATCCAGGAAAAGAATTCTCTATCTTGAGAACAGATTTTAAAATCTTAATTAAATCTTCAAAAATTCCTTCACAGTAATGTTCATATTGGTGTTTAATTGCACAACTGCAAGGGCATAGGTGTACTCTTCAGGGGTTTTCAAGGCAATCTTAGAACACTTCCTTTTTCAGGGGAAAAGGGCCTTATTCCCTTACACCAATAATATTTTAGATGTAGGCTGTCTTGAGTGTGTAGGGTGACCTTGGGAAAGATTAATCTGTGCAGCTGAAGCACTCTACTGAGGACTGGGCCCTGAGAACTGAAACCTGCCTGTCGGTTGCATTCCTGGGAGCTTGGAAGATAAATTCTTCCAACCAATAGAAGGACCGGGACAGTTTATCTCTTCCTTTTCATTGTGGAAGATCTTACTAGATTTCGATTACGATATCTACATTCCAGGTTTGTCCTCTTCTGACACATTCTTTACGTGCAAATTTCTTCCTACAGAGAACACAGAACATGAAGTTCCTGGAATTAAAGCAATCCCCTAACAAAAATGAAAATTTGTGAATAGCATAGTCTCATCCATCAAAATATGATCACCCCCTTGCACATATGTGCTTTTAATTTGGAATTAATCAAAATGAACTATTAAAGGGGTTATTATATAACGATACCAGTATCTGATTGCTTATTATACTAGGATGCCAGCATCAAATGATGTTTTCTTACTAACAAAGTTCATATTGCGTCTTTATTTTATAAGAGGAAAAATAACTATAAATATCCTACTGTTTTCTTATTGACTTCACTCTAGAGGCCAGTGCTATAGACACTAGATTTTCAAACAAACTTTAAATTTCACTTGGATAAGCAAACCTGCCCGATAGCAAAACCCTGGTGTACCACAAGGCACCCAGTCTGCTCTGAGGCACCGTTTTGATCCAGGCAATCCAAGGCATTAAGACAGAAAGGCAGCCTGAAAACAAGATTGCTCCGGGATTTCTTTATATTGTGATTGTTCACCCTGGTGATCGCAAATGGAGTGAATTCATGATTTGAAATCATTTTAGGCAATCAGAGGAGCTGTTGGACCACTCTGGACTGTCGGAGTGCAAACTTTCAGGGACAAGAGGGAGAGAAAGATTGAATGCTCAATTAAAAAGAAGAAAAACAAAACACCAAAACAACACACACACACACACACACACACACACACACACACACACACACACACACACAACCCTGCAAACACGAATTTTAAATTCCAGTTTTAATGAATTGTAAAGTGAAGAAAATATCACTTCCTGTTCTTGGGATTTGTAGCAGATCCAGGCATAGTTCATAAGATGAATTTAGCAGTGTTATTGTCTTTTAAGAGAGGACTTCCTGTAGGGCAGTTAGTTAGTTCCAGAACTCTGGAAACAGAGGCAGGCAGATCTCTGTGACTTTGAGGCCAGCCTGGTCTACAGAGTGAGTCTAGGACAGCTAGGGCTCCACAGAGAAACACTTTCTCAAAAAAAAAAAAAAAAAAAAGAAAGAAAGAAAGAAAGAAAGAAAGAAAGAAAGAAAGAAAGAAAGAAAGAAAAAAAGAAAAAACCAAAACCAAACCAAAACAAAACAAACAGAAACAAACACAAAAAAGGGGTGGGGGCTTTCCAAGAGAAGGAAGGCAGCAGAGGATGGGAGGTCGGCTGGGGGGAGATTGATTGACCAAATACATTGTATACACATATGAAACTATCAAAGGATAAATCAAAAAGAAAGAATGCCTGCTTAAAATTTGCATGCAGGGTCTGATTTTTCATGGTTTGTTGATTTGACATTGGTTCCTATTTTCTTTTACTCACTTTTCTAGCATGAAACAAATACAACTTTCTTGAAGCACATTTAAGTATGTGGAAATCCAATAATATTAGTGGCTAAAGTTTTCAAGGTTGTTTCAATAGTCTTCCTTTCGTAAACAAAGTTATGAGTAAGGAGTCATCTCTTTTTAAAGGGATTTTACATTATAAGGCTATGGAAGCTAAATTAAATTGATCTCCGCACTACTATTCATTCTGCCATATCCCCTCTCTGAGATTGATGCTTCATCTTCAATTGTTTAATTCCAATTGAAATTGGAAAACCAAAGCAACTTAGGCTCTTTAATAATAAAATTACCTTATGCTGCTACAGTTTTATATATTTCAAAGCACTTTTCCCTTATTAAGTTTTGTCTTACAACAAACCCAGTTATTAATGTTTCTTTTCTGATGTACAAGGAGGTCCCAAATAATCTTGGCTTAGTTATCCATTTAATCAGGGATGAAGCTGAGGCAAAAAAGACACGTTTCTGTTTCCCTGTGATAGAATTGTTTTCTTCTCTATGTCACGATTCCTGACATATTTGTGGAAATGAATCAAGAGTGTATCTTTATCCTCCCACAATGAAGAATCCACAGCCATTGTGAATTGGGGTTTTGGATAGTGTAATGAAATTAGTAGTACAGTCTTTAGATGAATGGAGAATGATCAAGAAGATATGAACCCAGGACTGGAGAGATAGCTCAGTGGTTAACAGCAGTGACTGATCTTTCACAGGTCCTGAGTTCAAATCCCAGCAACCAGTGGTGGCTCACAACCATCTGTAATGAGATCTGATGCCCTCTTCTGGTGTGTATGAGGACAGCTACAGTGTGCTTATATATATAATAAATAAATCTATACGAAAAAAGAGAATATATTAACCAAAGTAAGGGCGGGACAAATGCAGCATCAAGAACATTGGTCAAATTTGAGGAAGTTTGAAAGATAACCCAATGAAGCAGAAACTGATGGTTAATCCAGACTTTAGTTTTTCTCTAATAAGAAATTTTGATTGGGATGAAGTTCATCTGTGAGAATTAAAGCTCGATAGACTGGTTGAGGATATTTTAGTCTTCAGGTGTTTGAAAGAGGAGTTTTCAGAAAGAATCTATTAAGTTACAATCTTCTTAGTAAGTGTACGCACTTTTAGGATACCAATGCCAGGGTCTGGAAGGGAAGCTGGTTTGGGTTAAAATTAAAATATTAGCATGAAGGGTTAGAGAGATGGCTTAGAAGTTAAAAACGCTTGCTGCTCATGCAGAGAACCTGTTTTGGTGGCATCACACACTGTAGCTTACAACCATCTGTAACTCCAGTTTCAGAAAATCTGATGCTCACTTCTGGTCTCCGTAGGAGCTCGAGTGGTACACATACATACAGGTAGGTGACACACATATACATAAAATAAAAATAATAAATCTTTAAAGATGTATTAGACTGGCCATGGTAGCACATGCCTATAGTCTCAGAACTCAAGAAGCTAAGTCAGGCAAACCATGAGTTCCTGGCTAGTATGAGCCACTCAGCAAGATTGTGTTCTGTTTGTAAATGGTTTTTTGTGTTTTTATTTTTTTCTGGAGATGTATTCATTGATAATTATTCAAAATTTTATGCCTCAAATGTCCAATGCCACCTAAAACAAATTATCTGGATATACAGATATCAAAGAATATCAGGGTTGCCAAGAACTAGTATTTCAATTTTGAAAATTCAGTTATAAGGAACCAAGGTCTCTTCCTGTGTGCTAGAAATAGAAATTGTGCTAACGTGGTTTCAAACAAAGTCAGAAAAAGAATCCTAGTTGCTATGCATTATACGAGGAATTTACAGTCACCTTTTGTTTTTGAAGAAGCAGCCAAGTTTCCTATGAGACAGAAGCCATATAAAAGAGAAGTTTACAAAAATTATGGTATGAATAAAGAAAATTTGGAAGGAAGGAGATTCAGCTCTGCTCAGATTACACAGCCTAGAATGTAGTTTGAGCAGGAAGGTTTGTGTTCAAAGTTGAGCAGCTAGAGTTGCTTATCATGGTTTACTTCCCCAGCTTCTGCCCGTCATCCTGCAATAATATTTCTCCAAGAGCAGAAAAATAAACCTTAAGAGGATGAACTCACTATGTGCCCTAAACCAGTTCATAGGTGACAGGATAGGTAACCTATCTGAAACCATGGTGTCTGTCTTAACCCATGCTGCTCTAACAGCTTTTCACAGGACATGGGTCTTGAATGATGAACACTTACTTTTCTTAGTTAGGGAGGGTGAGAAGTCCAAGGTCAAGGTACCAAGTGCTCCAATTATGGAGCATAATTTCCAATTTGCAAATGACTATCTTCTCACTATGACCTCACTGCTGGAAAGTAGAAAGTGAACCCAGGCTCGGAAGGTCTTTCAGACCTTGTAAAGAAACTAGCCATGCTCAAACTAACCCCTTGCCAAGGAAGGCCCCTCATCTCTCCGTACCACCTCACTGGGGTCAGGGGTTTCAGTTTATGAATGTCTCGAGACACAACATTCTGTCTATAACTCTTGGTATTCCAAGGAAACCAAAGTGCAGCGTTCCCTTTGCGCATGAGAAGCAGATTCGCTACTGAAGGGTAGGCCTCTCTTTATGTCTTGACATGATACAAAAGCTACTCCATCCTCTAGAAACTGAGACCGGGAAAAAAGAGAGGATGAAGGCCCTAGAAGATTTGACTTGCTAGGTGTGTCTTCTTACTCCCTGTACTTACAAGAAGCCTGAGAGAGAGATTGACATGCCAAAGTATAGCTTTAAAGACAGTAGGAGGCACAGGATCTCAGTAAGCTTGGAGATGAAGGTTCTGGCTTGGGGTAAGTGAGGACCCAGCTGAGACATTGAACCTCTTCTAACGAGCACCTTTCTATGGCCAGGTGCTTATAATGAGCTAATAAAAATTCAGATTAGCCACTCTGCAGAACTACAGAAAAAAAAATTCTAGACTAGGAGGTGGGGTAGGGTGAGCAAGATGCCAAGGGAGAAGTAGAGACATTTCCTGTATCCAGATGTTTGCTCATCCCAGCGTGATCGGTGGAGTCCTGAGATGAATGAAGCTTGAGAACCACTTATAAATCTTGTGTTTTCCTTCCATTCATTCAAACCAAAGAAAGCAAGTTGATAAGTGATTTGTTAAAATGACAAATATTTTCTCAGGGGATTATAGAGTACCTAGAGAAAATGTTCTTTTCCAAGCAGCTACTTGAAAAAAATTCCTTTGTAGAAAAAAGTGCAGATGTGTTGCAGGGATACTCTCCTCATAACAGGGTTCATGAAGCATCCCGTTGTCTACGAAAATTTCTCGGCAGGAAAAATACTAACTTGTATAACAAAAGAAAGAGGAAAAGCATAGGATCTGAAAGACACAATTTTCCAGGATGAAGAGGGCAACATATTTAGTTGTCTGGCTTATCAGGCACAACAGAAAAGAGAATTTATTACATCATTGTCTAAATGACTTGTGGAGTGAATTCCACTAGTCCCATTACAAAATTACTTATTAATATCTTCATAGAAGGCTGAGTATGTGTATGTGTGTATATGTGTGCATGAGTGTGCACACATGTGCATGTGTGTGTCTGTGTGTATCTTTGTGTATGTCTGTGTGTATCTTTGTGTGTGTGTGTGTGTGTGTGTGTGTAACTCAGAGTAATAAATTATCTGCCTGACATTTGAGCTAACTTATGTGATGATTAATTTTCTGTGTCAAGTACACTGATCTAAAGGATTTGAATAAATTATTTTGATTGTGTCAGTGAAGGTACTTTGCAGAGCAATTGGCACTGGAGTCTCTCCTGAGTGAATAATATTGTCTCCATCACTGTTGGATGTGTAAGTGTATGTGAGAGTCTAAACTTGGTAGAAAGAATCCACTGATAATCACCTATCTTCTTGGCATAACAATAACACGAGAGTGCCTAGTCTCCATATGCTACTGAAATGAATCCTTGAAATCTGAAGATGAAGACAGTCTGAAGACACCAGCTAAGTCTTGAGCAAAGGGTCCTAAGGTTCAAAAAGATGTGGTTATTACATGAGATCAGAACCCTGACAGCTGATTCTGTTACTTGGGAAACCTGGGAAGATACTCTCCACTGAAATTATAAACATTATGTCAATAATGAAGTAAGGCACAAGTGCAAAAAAATAGGCAAAAATGTCACGTTTTGGCCAGGTTTGATGGTAGAAGCAACAGCCATAAAAACAGAGTGCCCTAGTAATAACTGAAATAATATGATTTTAGAATAACAGAACAGTGCCATCATTTTATAATTAGAGATGAGGTTGACATAATTAGTATAGCAGACACAGGGCATGTAGTAACCAAGGAAACTTGGCCAACAGGAAAATATAATTCTGGTTAGTTGGAAAAATGGGGGATGGGAAACAAATGAGCACAAAGTATAATGACTCATACAGATGAAATGTCATCATAAAGTCAATTATTTTGTATGCTATACTAATAAATTATTTTTAATTAAGATTTTAAAAGCTCAACAATCTTTCCATGAAGTCTAATCTTTTGGTTGATTTTTTTCTCCAAAACGGTATTTCTTGTTAGATTAATAAACTACCAATAGCAATTATGATTTTCATGACCAAAAACATTTAAAAGCTAGAAGTAAAATCACTAGTTCCAGCCACTGCAGTAGAAAATCATGCTGGAGTCTAGATAGAGTAAGTACTCAGACGTAGGACTCCATGATCAAGAAGCCATATTAATTCAAAAAGACCCTGCACAACCATATTAAGTTATATAAAACAAATATTTCACAAACCCTTTATTCAAAGAACCTCAAGTCCTTTGTAGTTCAAGGTTTTGGTAGCAAATATTAATATGATGGCTGGTTGGTCCTAAGGGACTTAGAAAGCGAATACCCTGAGAGAAACTCAGGCTGTGTGAGTAACATTTATATGATTCAAAGACTCTAATCATTCCAGTACACCTCTTCCACGCAAAGAACAAGTTATTATACCATGTACTTTTGACTGCAAAGAAAACACAAGAGTCCTATCGAATCCTTTCAATTTCAGAAATTCCTGATCGCTTAGGTTCACTGCTGTTTTTTGTATGGTACAGTTTAGAGATACAGTGGCATGTTCGTCAAAGGATCCTCACCGAGACTAAGCCCCAGTTATCCACAACAGTCACCAATTTGTGAACATTAAATGTGTTAAGTCAGTCTTTTCTCCTTTCCCACCCCTCAGCATCACTCTCTACAATGCTTCCTGGGTACTTCCGTCCTTGCTAAGGACCTGCTATGGGAGGAACCGCAGCCATGGTGGTACATGAGGGTAAAGATAAGGAGAGCGCAGTTACAGTTATGGTAATAAGTCACACAGGAGATGAGGTAGCTAAATCAAGGTGGTGGCCCTCTTTAGGGGAGTTCTTTGGGGGACCAACAGGCCGAGGAAGCTATAAAGTCCTGACTTCTTAAGTAATCAAACTGAAATAATGTGGGGCAGGAGGCTGTGAAAGGTATCCTGGTTCCAGGTTGAGCTATCGTTTGAAGCCCTGGTGACCGTGAAAGAGACAGTAGCCGTTTTGCCTGTTCCTGGGTTCCAGGACCCGGTCATGTAGCTACAGCCCCTAAAGCTCTCAGTAGCGAGGTTTGTGGCCAACAGTCACATAGGAAGGAGCAGCACCCCAAGCCCTCCCGTGTAGATAAGGTATCCATAAACTCTCAGACCAAGCCAATAGGAAGTACCCAGTGTCAGACCCTCACCTACCCCAAAACTGTATGTATATAAGGATCCTTTCCAGAAGGAATAAAGGGGGGCAAGAATTATTCTGAGAGCTTCTGTCATAAGATCTGTAACACTGCTGCCTGGGGAAGAGAACACGCCAGAAGCTCCCCCTGCACCCCTCGTTGGCTAGTCAGCCCCCAACTTCTATCGCCCCGCCTCAGCCCGCTCAGTCCAGCCCGATGTCTAGGAGCATCTGAAGCAGCTGCAGTGGAGGGAGTGGAGGAGACAGAGGCAATTCCTCCTCTCTGCTCGAGTTCTCCTCGCCTTCCCCTGAACCCTCTCACCTTGCTGGGCTGCACAGGCCCACAAAAGAACTCATTGTAATAATCTTTACCAATTAGGAATTGTTGATTGAGTTCTTTTTTTTAATTTTTAGAAAACTTTTTTTTCATCTTTAACTTGGGTATTTCTTATTTACATTTCGATTGTTTTTCCCCTCCCAGTTTCCAGGCCAACATCCCCCTAACCCCTACCCCTCCCCTTCTACATGGGTGTTCCCCTCCCCATCCTCCCCCCATTACTGCTCTCCCACCAACAATCACGTTCACTGGGGGTTCAGTCTTGGCAGGACCAAGGGCTTCTCCTTCCACTGGTGCTCTTACTAGGATATTCATTGCTACCTATGAGGTTGGAGCCCAGGGTCAGTCCATGTACCATGTCTTTGGGTAGTGGCTTAGTCCCTGGAAGCTCTGGTTGGCTGGCATTGTTGTTCATATGGGGTCTCAAGCCCCTTTAAGCTCTTTCAGTCCTTTCTAAGATTCCTTCAACGAAGGTCCTGTTCTCAGTTCAGTGGTTTAATGATGGCATTCGCCTATGTATTTGCTGTATTCTGGCTGTGTCTCTGAGGAGAGATCTACATCCGGCTCCTGTCGGCCTGCACTTCTTTGCTTCATCCATCTTATCTAGTCTGGTGGTTGTATATGTATGGGCCACATGTGGGGCAGGCTCTGAATGGGTGTTCCTTCTGCCTCTGTTCTAAACTTTGCCTCCCTATTCCCTCCCAAGGGTATTCTTGTTCCCCTTTTAAAGAAGGAGTGAAGCATTTGCATTTTGGTCATCCTTGAGTTTCATGTGTTCTGTGCATCTAGGGTAATTTGAGCATTTGGGCTAATATCCACTTATCAATGAGTCCATACCATATGTGTTTTTCTGTGATTGGGTTACCTCACTCAGGATGATATTTTCCAGTTCCATCCATTTGCTTTGAATTTCATAAAGTCATTGTTTTTGATAGCTGAGTAATATTCCATTGTGTAGATTTACCACATTTTCTGTATCCATTCCTCTGTTGAAGGGCATCTGGGTTCTTTCCAGTTTCTGGCTATTATAAATAAGGCTGCTATGAACATAGTGGAGCATGTGTCTTTGTTATATGTTGAGGCATCTTTTGGGTATATGCCCAAGAGAGGTATAGCTGGGTCCTCAGGTAGTTCAATATCCAATTTTCTGAGGAACCTCCAGACTGATTTCCAGAATGGTTGTACCAGTCTGCAATCCCACCAACAATGGAGGAGTGTTCCTCTTTCTCCACATCCTCGCCAGCATTTGCTGTCACCTGAGTTTTTGATCTTAGCCATTCTCACTGGTATGAGGTGAAATCTCAGGGTTTTGATTTGCATTTCCCTTATGACTAAAGATGTTGAACATTTCTTTAGGTGTTTCTCAGCCATTTGGCATTCCTCAGCTGTGAATTCTTTGTTTAGCTCTGAACCCCATTTTTTAATAGGGTTATTTGTCTCCCTGCAGTCTAACTTCTTGAGTTCTTTGTATATTTTGGATATAAGGCCTCTATCTGTTGTAGGATTGGTAAAGATCTTTTCCCAATCTGTTGGTTGCCGTTTTGTCCTAACGACAGTGTCCTTTGCCTTACAGAAGCTTTGCAGTTTTATGAGATCCCATTTGTCGATTCTTGATCTTAGAGCATAAGCCATTGGTGTTTTGTTCAGGAAATTTTCTCCAGTGCCCATGTATTTGAGATGCCTCCCCACTTTTTCTTCTATTAGTTTGAGTGTATCTGGTTTGATGTGGAGGTCCTTGATCCACTTGGACTTAAGCTTTGTACAGGATGATGAGCATGGATCGATCTGCATTCTTCTACATGTTGACCTCCAGTTGAACCAGCACCATTTGCTGAAAATGCTATCTTTTTTCCGTTGGATGGTTTTGGCTCCTTTGTCAAAAATCAAGTGACCATAGGTGTGTCAGTTCATTTCTGGGTCTTCAGTTCTATTCTACTGGTCTATCTGTCTCTGTACAAATACCATGCAGTTTTTTATCACTATTGCTCTGTAATACTGCTTGAGTTCAGGGATAGTGATTCCCCCGGAAGTCCTATTATTGTGAAAGGCTTTCTACTAGTATAGTTGATTCTTTAACTTACTTCCTCATTTATGTCACAAAAATCTTCCCTTTTTGCCTTTTTAATGGACTCCTGCACTGGGCTAGCAGTCTGTAACTGTGTAATTCATGATACACATCTTTGATCAGATGAATTATTTACAAATTTAATGTGCCAAGCTATCTTTTACCACACAAGATAAGTGATGGGAGAAAGAAGGATTGTGGAATGTCTCAGAAAGTCTTGCCTGGGTTAACTAATCCATGAAATTTCTTTCAAGTGCGATGGACAAGACTTCAGGAAAAGTAGTTTTTTTTCCCTGGAAACCAAGGAGTTCGATTTTGGTTAGCTTAAATTGGAGGTATCTAGTAAACATTTAGAAGTGTTCAGAGGGACAGTTTGATACATCAATTTAGAACCCAGGGGGAACATCCACAGAAGAGATACAAATTTGGGGTCACTGATAAATGGATGATATTTCAAATAATGAGAGTCGATGAATATATTACAGGAGTGTAATAATAAAGAGAAGAGGACCAGAGCCTGGGCATTGGAAACCAGCAATGCTAAGAGCTGGAGAGAAGAGGAAACATTGATGAAGGAGACAAGAGGTCATCAGCAGGAAGGCAGAAAGCCCAGGAACTTGTTTGGGAGGCCACTGGGTGATAAAATCATGTAAATTAACGAAGAGGAAAACAAACACTGTTTCTAACGCCACTGCTAAATCAGCCCAAATAAGGGCTGGTCATTTATGAATGGATCCAGCAGTGACATCATTTGAAACCTGATGGTCAGGTACGTGGTGCCCAACTATATCATAAGGAATCACTTTTGGAGTCTACTGACATTCAAAGAATGTGTGATTATTTCTAGGGCTGAAGACAAGACAGACTTTCTCAAGGAATTTGGAAAAAGTCTACATGAACAGAAGGTAGGACTCTTGGCTGACTACAGCTACTTTCCAATTCGCCTAAGGCTAGTGGGGTTGTTGGAGAGAAACACTTTAATGTGAATGGCAGATGAACAGCCAGCCTTGGGGCCCTAGGGGAGAAAATACACTAACACCAGAACTCCTGTGGCAGTCGGGGCCAGATTAATTTACTGAATGCTTTTGCAATAGATTTTGCTGTAAAATAAATTGGATAGTAGTTTAAATTGAACAATAGTACCAAAAAGTTTCCAATTTCAGAGTGGTTCGGGCTTCTTACGATCAATGGGAAGCCCCGTAGGTGCCCTGGAAAGGATTCAAGTTGGCTTTGCCACCCGACGATAACACTGGGAAGTGGGTTAGCAGGAAGCACCATTTGTTCAATGAGAACTCAAGAAGGGTAACTCCTATCCTGCAAAAGATATACTGTACATGAGAAGCAACCACTCAACTCACACCCAAAAGGGAACCAAATAAGCCCAGAGAATCATTTCCTTCATTTTAATGTCTGATTACAAACTTGTGCTAGATCCAGTTGTGTTTCTCTGGGTCAACAGGAAGAAGTTCCTCCATAGCGCCCTTCCCTGTCCTTTTCTAAGTATGCATTGTTTTTTACCCACGATATTTATATGCCAAAAACTCTAAGGCACTGGTAAGTGCGGCTCACTGTTTCCTCTGTGTTGTGCATATGTGCTTATGAAGGTTACTTTTGTTCTGTTATTCCCATCGTTGTTGTTGAAGAATATCAAAATGAAAAGTTGAGTTTTAGAATATTAACTGGTTTTATTTGCGATTTCTGGATCAGACAACATTTCACTCTATAAACTCCAATAAGTCCTCTGATAAGCTGGAGCAAACAGGCTGGTTATACCCGGAATAAGCCAGAGGAAAGCAGAGAAAAGAGCAGATGCCAGTCACTTCGAAAGTGCTGCCCTTATAAGGGAATGGAGCCTCCTCTATTCCGGGTAGCACACTGAGGTCCCGGCGGAGGCTGCAAACTTTGGTAATTGGGTCCAGGCTTTCTCCTTGCAGGTTCTGATACCTGGCTGGATGCAACGAGGAACAGGCGAGCTACTTCCAGAATCCTTAACCCTGAACACTTCCAGGTCTAGGAGCTTCATTAAACTGCCATCTTTCTCCCAAATTCATACTTGTTAATGCCCATCCCCATTCTCATTCTATTTTCTTTTATAAAACAACATTTTAACTCTGTACACCAAGTCCTAGGTCTCCACTCACTCTGAAACTTTGATAGAGCAAAAGGGATTCTTAGGAAAACACTTAAAAAAACTTAGGAAAACACTTAAAAAACACTTGTTTCTGATCCATTTGTGTGCAAGTGCAAGCAAAACACAGATTAATATCTTCATGGATGGAGTCTGACACAGAGCAGTGCACCAGGCTAGACCATTACTCTGACCCTCAACTCCTCCCTGTACTTAACCTCTTTCTTAGCTAGCTAACTCCTATGTATTCCCCATCTTAGTTTAATCTTTATTAGCAACATTATACTATGGTTTGATTATTTAAATTACTTCAGCATATCAAAAATTAGCAATTTCAAGAACATAGATGTCCTCTTATGTGATGTCAGCTGTCAGAGTGAGGGCAAGATAGACTCCTGGTGATCTTTGTGTGAGATCTCTTTCTGTCCAGGGATCTCCTTTCCAGGTGAAGGCTTCACTTCCCAAACTCTTTATAAATTGTGCTGAGCCTCCCAGGGCAATTGCAGACTAAAAGAGGTTCTCTATTGGGAGAGGGGGGGGAGGGACGGAGAGAAAGAGGAAGAGAGGGGGAGGGAGGGAAGCAGAGAGAGAGAGAGAGAGAGAGAGAGAGAGAGAGAGAGAGAGAGAGAGAGAGAGAGAGAGAGACTTTGTTCACCAGTAAAGTGGATTTAAACTGCATAGAGACAGATTTTAGTTATTTCGGCTCAGTCCTAAGTGACTTTGAGCCTGCCCTAATCTCTCTCTATCAGTAAAATACTGCTGAATGTATTCTGGCTTTCCCAAGGGTTATTTTGGAAACCAAATGTGATAACGAATTTGAAAGTGTCCATAAGAATAAAGGGGTGCACAAGCTGAGTCTCTCTCTCTCTTTTTTAGCGAGTTCTGTGAGTTTAATATTCATCGGCACTCGCGACCAATCTGAAGATCTCTTATTCATAACTCCCTAGTCTTTATGTTGCATTCTTCTGCTGTAATTCCATGTAGATATAAGGACAGGACCATACTGGTTTCAGAAAGCAAGAAAACAGTTTTCCTTCTGAAAACAATACAAACATCTCATAGTGATTTTATTTCATAATCTTGTTGGATTTCCTTCTCAGTCTCAATAGGAATCTTCTGAGCCTTCCTTACATCTCACTAGAGAATATACATTTTCCCACATAGGTTGAAGTATTCTTTCTGTCAGACTCATCAGCTGAATTTTGATTACTTATTAAAAGTAAGTAGTTCATTTTTCAGTAAGAATTGATTAGCTCCTCCAGGGAAAAAAGATTTTGTGTATTATTTCTTCTAGTTAGATTATGTAGATCTGTAACAGAGACTTATCTTTAAAAATACATTTTGTGCCCTATCTAATATGTGTAGTTCAAACATTAGCATGGACTTCATTTCCTGCCTGACACTGAGGTACTCTATTTCTCCTTGTACCAAACACTATGAATTTTCATCATTAAAAATAATCATTGCCTACTCACATTGAGGGTTTAAAGATTTCCAAGCCGTTTAAGTTTTCCTATTAGTGTCTGTATAAATCTGTTTCTCCCTGGAACCAGAAATACTTTTAAGTTGGCAATTAATTACCTTATGAAAAAATAATTTGGACTGGAGAGATGGCTCAGCAGTTAAGAGCACCGATTGCTCTTCCAGAGGACCTGAGTTCAATCCCAGCAACGACATCAACCATCTGTAATGGGACCTGATTCTCTCTTCTGGTGTGACTGAAGACAGCAACAATATACTCATATACATAAAAATAAATAAATCTTAAAAAAATAATTCAAGGATCTGTGGTTTATTTTATTTAGTGTTTTGGTCATACGAAGGATCACACCCAGGTCCTGCTATACTAACAAGGGTCTGCTACTGAGCTCCATCTAGGTCCTATTTGTACTAAAATGGTCTGTACTAGGTACGGCATTTCCCTTTTGATGTGACTCTTAGGTAAAAATCTGAGTCATAGTGATGCACTTGAAGAAAACCATCCAATCAGTTTTAAATTCAGCCAACCTACCTCAGGGGGCTATGCACGTATGTCATAGCTCTGTATGTAGGAAGTGGGATAGCATGTCATACATCAGTTTATTCATTTAGAGACAGCACCTATCTTCTACAAATGAGGATGACCTTGAACTTCTGACATTCATGCTTCCACCTTTCACGTGCTGAGATTTCAAGCATGGGCACTAAGGCTGTTAATAGGTTAATTTTTTTCCATTTATTTAATCATCGACTCATTTATTCAAAACCACTTTTGGTCAGCTATGTATCAGGTATCCATTTAGGTGAATAAGTGGTTGAGGTAAGTATTCAGTAAATTAGAGAGATCCTTGCCTTCCTGGATAATATACTCAAGTAGGGAAACAGTAAACAAAGACACGAAGTAGTCATCAAGCAGCAGGGTTATGTAGGAGATTGATTGTCCAAGGAAGAGAGGACAATTAATTTAGACCAGATAACCAGAAAGTACCTCTCTGAGGACAGGATAGCAATCCCTTAAGAAAGAGAGGGAGCTAGACAAATAGAGAACTAAGCTTGCTTCTGAGTACAGCTGGAAGAAGACAGTGTAGCTGCTGTTTGGTGAGCAGGAAGAAGTGTGGTGGACATGAACGTGGCCATAGAAGTAGGCTAAGTGAGAAAGAAAGCTTGTGAAAAAACAAGTAAAGGCTTAAGTTCTACTCTGAGTGGGAGAGGCAGCTTCTGAGGGTAGGGGTATTAAGCGGTGACCTAACAGAATCTGGTTACACTTAGAACAATCCCAGCTAGGAAAAGTAATACAATAGAATGTTCCATATGTCAGATTGGAGAATGAAGTGCATCAGCCAGCATTGAACTGCATGCCATTCAGCAGGAAAGAAGCATGGGTCATTCAAAAGTTACCTTTCAAAAGATTTGTTTATTCTTATTTTATGTGCATGAGTGTTTGTTGGCACGTATGTATGTGTGCACACGAGTATTTTCTTAAATATATGTATGAGACCACATGGGTGCTTGGTTCCCATGTAGAAAGAACATGAGTGTTGGTTCCCCTGGAACTGGCATTATGGACAGTTGTGAGCCAATGTGTAGGTGCTGGGAACTGAACCTGGGTCTTCTGCAAGAGCAGCAAATACTCTTAACAACTGAGCCATCTCTCAGTGCCTCTTTCAAAGTTATCTTATGCACAGGAGAATAAATAAACCCAAATAACTTAATGGAATGGAAGATTGGGAGCTCAATGCTTGTGTTAAGGTAGAAAAGAAAATAGATTCATAGACATTTGGCAGAACATATGAAACACTGGTTAGTACCTTTAACATCATTATATAAGATTGAAAATATTTTGCTAATAGAAAACATTTATTTACACACGCATGCATACAATATACTGTGTGTGTATACATATACAACTGGAAAGAACTTTGCATATACTTTATATTCAAATAATCACCAAATTAATGCACAGACGTGAAAAATATAAAACAGGTATCCTAAGTATTTACAATCTGTTCTAATTTACCTAGATTATTGGATGGGCCCATTCTGAACTGGAGCAAAACCTAGATTCAATCTGTGTAAATTATTTCACTCGGGACTTCCATGCACAACTATCTATAGGAGTTAGGCAAGAAGTAAGTGAGCAAAAGGACATTCTAAATATGTATACATACTATACACTCTAAATATGTGTACATACATATTATGTATCAATGTATATAGACATTGTATATAAGTGTGTTCTTATGATATCCAAGTGGCCCTATCTGTCCTCTGTCATTATCAAAAGTGCCTGGAACTAGATGTATGTCAGATTACGGGTTTATTTTTCCAGATTTTGAAATATATAATGAAATATCTTAGGGATGGGACTCAAGTATAAAAATAGAAATTCATTGGTTCTTTATGTACCTGATTTTCATACATTAAAAAAAAATGAGTGGAATTTTGACTGCAACTTCATACATGAGGTCAGATGTGGAATTTCATACTTGTGATGGCCCAGTCAGTTCTCAAAATTCAGAATTTGGAGCACTTTGGATTTCTAGATCCTGGATGCTTAACCCATGTTAGGACTGAGAAACATAGAACAAAGTAGAGGCCACTTGCTTGGTCCCAAAGGGCAGGTCGTTCTCAGTTTTAGTAGATGACTGCTATTATGCAATAAAGAATCCTATTATGAAAAAATTTTCCATTTTTCAGGACAGAAAAAAAAACCCACCTTTTAAGCATTACTAAATCCAGAGGGTTTTTCTTTTAGTTTGTTTTAAACAAATACGTCATGGAGCAAATAAACACATTGATTTGATCTAGCTCTTTGATTCCTTAATTTTGTCCTAGAACATATCTGTCTAGGTCTTCCGTTATATAAATGCATTCGTGATTTATTGCTGTGTTAAGCAAATGTCACTTTTTGACTGGTTTGTAACATTTTAATTGACAAACCTCTTTGAGAATCTGAAAGTATGAGTGCTTTCCTTGAATGTCCTCAGTGATGATATTTGAGATAAAATTTCAGCGTGTCCATGGACCCCCCTTAAGGTTGCTAATAAACTTTTAAGAATTACAAGGATGGAGTCTAAGACTCCCTGGCTTAATTAAAAGAAAACTTAAATATAATGATGCCTATCTTTTCCCAAGTCCCAGGATTTCAGACCAAAGTCTGTAGCTCAATTATAGTAAATAATTAAACATCTTAAATATCTACTTTTCTGTTTGATTTTTCTCCTTGGCCTTGATCGTGTACTTTATTTCCTCTATTTTAGTGAATTATAGCCTTTTCATTTCATTTATTGTTTTTGTTTTATTGCTTTCATTTTTATGTAGTCAGTCCATCCAAAATTAGTTAAGCAATAAATAAGGGAATAAATGAATAAGAAATGAAGTAACTTGCGATACAGTAATAAAAACGTATTCACATAATTCTGTAGCAAATAAGAAAAAAAAAAGAACATGACTGTGAGCTAGAGAACAGTTTGTCTCTAGGGTCCTCATACTCTGCCTGCCCCTGTTGTTCTCTCTGTGGGTATTCTATTAACCCTCCTAACTGCCCCCTTGCTACCTCAGCTCTTCAAAGCTCGGTTGTCAAGTGTGTTGTCTTGTGACAGCAGTCTAGGTCACAAACTCACACTGGCTGACTTTCTTAGCCCCTGGTGATTTCTTTCTCTTTCAGCAGAAGTTCAGAAACTCTTGCTAACTGTATGTCATTCTGGGCCTTGATCACATTGGTCTTTGTGATGTCACTGCTCGGTGACACGACTGTACTGTGGCGCTACATGAAACTTGATGCCTTGTCTCTCTTTTGTAAGCTTCATGGCACCTAGCAAAGTGGCGGATATGGATAATGGCTTAGTAGACATAGGTTAAGTTTGATAGAATTGCTTCTCAGTCAAAGCCTCCTGGCTTTCCAGATTATCTTTTTCCAAATGGGGTTAAATCACTCAATGGAAATGTCAATTTTAAATTACGCTTCACCAGGTTGATGCAATGAGAACTGGAGCTACACAGGAACCTAAGGATGTGGGCAGATGAAAGATACTCATTTCTGGGAGCTATAAGAGCTCACAGTGTAAGAGCTTTGCGTGGATCCTAGGGAAGATGAGTTGAAAATAGATCACTGGTTGCTGTAGATTAAAGAAGGAATGTATTCTTTAATATGGAGTGGTAAGGTAGGGACTTATGGTTTCTGATAATTTACCAACACATTTCACACTTTCATTAAACCTGTGTTGTTGGACTAGAAGTTATTAGGCTTTGGATAGAGCCTGTTATTCACTGCAAAACATGGCCTTCAAGTAAATGCTAATATGGCTTCTAAAGGTTAATGTTGCCAGTGTCAGATTTTTCTAGGCAGCGGTTTAAAAGGCTTGACATTTGCTGAGTAGCCCCTGAGAAAGTGCCTCTTATTAAAAGTGCATGTCCTCTTACAAAGCAGCGCTCCCCGGAGCTAGGCTCATTTTGACTAACATGAGTATCTACCATATATGAACCATACAAGTATAGGAAGTGAGAAGGTACTGCTTATATGTCAGTAGAGACAGGGAGGTTGGGCTTTTAAAAGACAAATGCTCGCCCTTCTTCTCCCCTCACGGTTTAGAGAAGAAACAACTTAGCCAGGACAAGCGCCTGGACTCTGAACTATACCTGATGTTTCCATTCTGTATCAGTGCTGCCTATGAATCATCTCTTATTTATTATTTTTTACATTTTTATTTACCCCTGGTGCCGGAATTCTAAGCCCACACTACTACATCCAGCAGTTTTAGTGGGTTCTAGGGATCAGGCTCAGGTCCTCATGCTGTGAGTTCTCTCCCCAGCTCAATACCCTGAGATTCATCAGCATCTTCCTTCAAAAATAGTATTGGGATATAGATAAGCCAAAATTTGTAGCACAGAGTCTAGAAAAATAGCCACTCACTTGACAAAGAAAAGTCTGTTTCTCTTTCTGCCTCTCTGTCTCACTCACACATACATACATGCATGAGTGCATGCATGCACACAAACACACACATACTTAAGTAGAATAATTTAAATGCTACAATTTTATACTTTCAAGTTTTATTAGACTGGGACAAGGCTTGGAGTCAATACATTTTTCCCATAATCACTTGGTTAAGGTCAAATACCAAATTTCTATCAAATAACAATTTTTTTATTAACTTGAGTATTTCTTTCTTTTTTATTTTTCTTTTTCTTTTTTTTCGGAGCTGGGGACCGAACCCAGGGCCTCGCGCTCGCTAGGCAAGCACTCTACCGCTGAGCTAAATCCCCAACCCCAACTTGAGTATTTCTTATTTACATTTCGAGTGTTATTCCCTTTCCTGGTTTCCGGGCCAACATCCCCCTAACACCTCCCCCTCCCCTTCTTTATGGGTGTTCCCCCACATCCTCCCCCCCATTGCCGCCCTCCCCCCAACAATCACGTTCACTGGGGGTTCAGTCTTAGCAGGACCCAGGGCTTCCCCTTACAGTGGTGATCTTACTAGGATATTCAATGCTACCTATGAGGTCAGAGTCCAGGGTCAGTCCATGTATAGTCTTTAGGTAGTGGCTTAGTCCCTGGAAGCTCTGGTTGGTTGGCATTGTTGTACATATGGGGTCTCGAGCCCCTTCAAGCTCTTCCAGTTCTTTCTCTGATTCCTTCAACGGGGGTCCCGCTCTCAGTTCAGTGGTCTGCTGCTGGTATTCACCTCTGTATTTGCTGCATTCTGGCTGTGTCTCTCAGGAGAGATCCACATCCGGTTCCTGTCTGCCTGCACTTCCCTGCTTCATCCATCCTGTCCAATTGGGTGGCTGTATATGTATGGGCCACATGTGGGGCAGGCTCTGAATGGGTGTTTCTTCTGTCTCTGTTTTAATCTTTGCCTCTCTATTCCCCGCCAAGGGTATTCTTGTTCCCCTTTTAAAGAAGGAGTGAAGCATTCATATTTGATCATCCGTCTTGAGTTTCATGTGTTCTAGGCATCTAGGGTAATTCACACAATCAAATAACAAATTTAAAGGCAAAGAAATTTTGCCTTTAAAATATCATGGCCAGGGGTAGTTATTTTGAGCACAGAAGAATTTTTAGATACATTTTAAGATAAATATTTTATGATTTAATTATTGTTGCTATATGTCTGAATAGAAATGGTCACTTCTGGAGGGAGGGAGATACAAGACTCAGGAAGTACAAGAAAGTTACAAGGCCTGAGAAGAAATTTAAGGAGCTTCCAAGCCCCTCCCCATGGTTATATAGGTCGTAAACAATCAATGAAAGACAGGAGACTGTAGTCTGTGGAAACACCTGCAAGCTAAGTGGGGGATGCAGGGTTGCAGCTTTTGTGAGTCCTCACTCATGCTAGGGTTGGGGAAGCATGTCTGGGAATGCAGCTCCATTTGAGGCAGGCCCCTGTAAGAAACCCCGCACCCATGTGCCTGGGAACCCCCAAGAGATTTGTTGATTCTTCAAGCTAGACTGGCCTGGAACTGTTTCTTCCACCTGGGGTAAACAGATCTTGGTTCCCTAGGGGAAGTCTCAGGATATTCCAAACACTAACCAGAAACTCCTATTATGAAACTCTTTATTCATAACTTGGCTGTCAAAATAGTATAAAAAATGATTACTGGCATCTGTCAAATCCAAAATTTTGATACTTAAATGAGATTATTCATTTTTTGGTACATAAAGCAGTTCTCGTCTAATAACCTAAAGGTATTTTAAAATTAAACCTTTCATATGTCTTACTTTTTAATAAAAAACTGCTTTCCACTATTTTTATTAATATATATTCATTGTAGTGTTGGGTTTTATATAGATCATTTATTTCAGTTACAACATATATTCCTTTGCTTTTTAATTGTAGTTTGTATTTTTCAGCCAGTCAGCCTTTAGGATGTGATGAGATTTTTTCATTCCTAACCTGATATCCCTACATAAAATTTTTTCACTTTTAGAGGAAAACAGCCCTGAGTTTATGCTGTGCATGAAATTGCTCCAAAATACAAAGTGATTGGTTTCTGTAGCCCTAGGATATATGATACATAATTTAGAATAAAATCACAAATCCATTGACACAGATTGAGTCCAACTTTTCTTCTCTTTTCCCCTCCAAGACAGGGTTTCTCTTTGTCTCCCTGGCTGACCTGAAGTTCCCTCCAATGAGCCTTGAGGAATGGAACAGGACATCATTTAGTTCTTGAATGGTCATGGCTTAAATTCCCAAGCCCCCTTTCACATTGGCAATATTCCTCACTTTTGCCATCTATGTGCAAACTTTTGTTTTGCTAGCTTGGTGGCTCAGCTTTGCCTCCTACTGCAGGGAGAGCACACACCAAGTGTCTGTTAGCCACCGGCACACTTCTGAATAGGAATAGTATTCTGTCCCTCCTGGAGTTCTGCTGGCCGAGGTACCTTGTTCATTTGGGCGCTTTTCTTTTCTTTTTATCCAATATAGAACAGCTAGAAACAAGAGTAAGATAAACCATGATTTCTGATTTTCCATACTAAACTTCTAACTACTCTTCATGTGTAGCTATGACAGCAGCCAGCCTATTCCCAAATAGATCCTGTTCCTACAGCTTCCACAGTGAAGATCTACTCAACCCAGGCGCAATAGCTGCTGCCAGTTTTTCCTCTTAACAGGATTTATATTCTGTAGTTATAACCAATGTGCACACTTTGGATTCTGTGTTCCTAGGTCAATGTCGACTCTTTGAAGGGAGTGTTGAGACCCTGGCTTATTGCTGTCTCTCTTGCTTTCTGGTCGCTTGAGGTAAACAGGTTTCGTGTCCCACACTCTTCCTTGTTTTGTGATATATTGAGCTACTGTGTGTTCAAAGCAACATGGTCAAGAATCTGTGGAATAAAGTTTCTGAACTGAGAACACAAAGCAAACCTTTCTTCCCTTTAAATGAACCGTCTTAGTTATTGTGGTACAGTGGTGGAAAGCCGACTGACACACTGTAGAGGAAAGAGAGACTGGAAAGCAACACAGGAGTAGATAACTGCCGAGGCAAATCTCAAATAAACTTTGAACTTTTATCAATCTAATAGTTTTAAAATTGCTTTGAAAAGAAACAGGTTTCATACTTCAATGTTGATTTCAATAAGTACAAAGAATAAATATAAACTCCTTAAGTAGAAGGTCCTTACGGATTAAAAGTAAATGTGCAGATAAATTTGTGAATCAGAGATACCATGAGTGGAACTTTAGAAAAATGTGTTACTGGTTTGTTGAACCTGTATAATGGATTAGAAGGTTATAGACAGTCAGAGTTCACGTTTGGGGCATAACCTCAATAAAAATGACACAGAAAATGTCGTTCACACTCATATGGTAAGTGCAAGCATTTGGTTAATAGTTGAAGACAAAAAAAAGTACCCTCATGCTTCATCAGAGTTTTGCCATAGTCATTCCTGATTGTCACCTCGGTGAGCTAAAACCCCACGACTTTGTTCTTTCTCAATTCTTGAGGTCAGTAGTACAAACTCAGTTTGTGCTGATCCTAAAGCACGGATGGGGTCATAGTCTTGGGGGAAGTTCTAGGGAACATGTTCCAGTGTCCTCTCCAGATTCTAAAACAGCAGTCCTTGCATTTCTTGAGCTGTGACCCTGTGTTACATCTTCAAAACAAGCACTGCAGCATCTTTCAATCTCTTTTTACCTCACCGTGTCTACTCTTCTGTGTTTGTAAACAAACTCCTGGTTTGCTCTTCTAAAGACACTTGTGCTTGTTTTCAGGGCTCACTGCAAGTAATCAAGACGATGTTATCATCTCCAATTTTTAATAAAACCACATAGTCATAATGCTTTAAGGATGTAAAATGATACATACTCCATAGCTGAAGACCCGACTGGTAATCTCCCTGGGATGTATCTGTAACACTGGCTGCTATAGTAAAGGACTTTTGAGCCCAGCATGTTTGTATATTCATTAAATATTTCCAAGGATTTTCAAACGTTCTATTACTAAGAAACCGAGTCAATGTTGCTTTAATTTGGTATATAGAATGTGAACACAGCACAGAGATAGCATGATATTGTATGACTCTGACTAACCACATGTTTGCCACTTCAGTGATCCCTAAATAGCCTTTTCAGTTGATTTCTCAAACTATCACACTATTACCAGGCACTCGCATCTGGTGGCCTACAAGTTACAGATAAGCATCTAGGTGTCCTTAAAGGACGTGGTACAGGCATGCCTTTCAGAAGGTCCTTGGCAGGGTAGGTCGTTCTCAGACGAGTGCAGTCTACTCGCAAGTGTAATTGCACAATCTCTTCAGCAAATGGAGACTGGGCTCCATGATTCTGAGTCTGTGGAATTATTGGGGTCATTAGGTCATTATCAATTGATGAGATGAATTCAGAGGAGACTGCTCCAAAGTATACAAGGCTAAAAGTATTGCTGGGTGCTTCAGATGAAGAGAAAGTTGGGTTGGATCTAGATAAGCAGTCCAACAGTTGTCTGTCCTTACTGGTTTCCTTGAATATGTTTCTGTATAGGAAAGATCAGTTCCATAAACAAATTAAGTTGACATACAGCTTGTCAGGAAATGCAACGGAAACTGAATTTATAGGTATTTATAGGTATAGGAATGGGAGATTTATGCAAAACCCCAGGATCTGTACCCATCATTCAGGCTCTCTCCAACACAGTGTGACATCTGCCATTTATGCTGTCGTGGATTTCAATGCATTAGAGATGGAATGAAATGAGAGAGGACCTTTCAGTGCTTAGAGATTGTTAGGAGGGAAGACGTGGAAGTTTCCATGGTCCCTCTTTTCCATCATTTCTTTTTCATTCTCTTCACATGTAAATTTTAAAACCCATGTGGAATCTTTTTTTTAATCATTTGGTAATTTTTAGGTCCAGCTAAGTTTCTAGGAGCTTATCAATGTTTGATACTTGCATGAATTAAACCTAGATGAGTTCAATACAAAGAAAGACTAATGATAATTGAAAGTCATTTTAAGGCCACCTTGTTATTAATGTTACTCTCTTGCCCTATCCTCAATAATAACACTATTTCCATGTTCTTTAGTTGGGGAAAAGGACACAGGATATTTTGCCCTTTTCATAAACCAATGTCAAACCTCTCATAGCCACTGCCTACTGGAATTGATGGATAACATATTGCTAGAACATACATGGGGCAGATAATAATGAAATAGTAAAGTAAAAGAAGTAAATTTTTAAAACTGCCTCCTCTGTTCAAGGCAAATAAATACAACTACATCGTCAGAACTCTAAATGAAAAAAAATAATTAAAGCAGTGTTCCAAAAACAGATCAAACCTTAGAACATAAGCATTAGTGGCACCAGTCAGGAAGACTGTCTTATTCCTTTAGCAATTTCCTATTTGCCAACAACAGTTTGAGTTCTAATAAACTATTCATAATTATTTTCCCGGAAGCACTAAAAGGACCTAAATTCAATTCACATTTTTCTCACGGTAACTCATTGTTTCAAGATAAACTTCCAGAATGGATCAATACCTACCCGTAATAGACAAGTTCAGAAATACTAATTCAAGGGGCTGGGGATTTAGCTCAGCGGTAGAGTGCTTGCCTAGAAAGCGCAAGGCCCTGGGTTCGGTCCCCAGCTCCGAAAAAAAGAACCAAAAAAAAAAAAAAAAAAAAAAAGAAATACTAATTCAAAACAAGAAGTTTACTTCAAATTATGGCACAGCAAATTTACTTTCTGGCAGCAAGTTGAATTTTATCATGTAAAGAAAAAAATAGTTGCTTCTGTTCTGAGTTCTTGGTTGACACAAATCTGTATAACAAAAACCATTAACAAGATCAAAGCAAGAAGTCAAGAAGTGGTAGTGTGTGTGTGTGTGTGTGTGTGTGTGTGTGTGTAAATATATACAGTATGACACTGGGCTTGGGTGGGAGTGGGGGTCCTTTGAGACTAAAATCCTTACCACTGTACTTTGTTCTCTCCGCTTCATGCTTGTGAGCTTGCAACATTCTGCCCTTGTCATTGATGCTTGCTGCCGTACCTCCCCACCATGGTGTACAACACATCACTCTAAGACCATAAGCCAAAATAAACTTTGGTATAAGTTGCTGTGGTCATGGCACTTTCTCACAGCTGCAGAAAATTAATTAGTACAGTCGCAAAGACTCCTACAGTACCGTTTCCACACTGATAAGAGTCTAAGTTTCTTAGGCGCAGGTAGCACAGGTTCGTAATCCCAGAACTTAGGAGGTTTTCTAATTAGGGAGCCTTGTCTCAAAAACAAAAGTAAGTTAACAAAAATAATTCTCCGCAGTGATCAACACTGGCGCTTTTTAGTAGAGAGGGGAAGAGGTGATTCCTTTGTCTTTCTAAAGTGATGTTCTGCTCTTAAGCCCAATAGGGAGAAGGCAGAGCTGTGCTTTAATCTGCTCCTCCTAACTGCTTTCAAATTAAAATCATTCTGCCAAAGGCATGTTTTGTAGGGTGACATATGTTGGTCTCAAAATAACCATAACAGTATAATTACATTTCAAATTGTCATGATTTATAATTGTTTTTCATATGTATACAGAACAAAAAATGATGTTTAAAAAAGAACAATCTTAAGAAACGAATACTTTTTTTTTTCTCTTTTTAAAAATTTTTTATTAGATATATTTCTTTACTTACATTTCAAATGTTATTCCCCTTCCCGGTTTCCTGTTCATAAGCCCCCATCCCCTCCCCACACCCTCCCCCATACAACGAATACTTTTTTATGCATTCATTTTTTTTCTGTGCCTCATGATATGAATCAAAGACTCTGCCACCCATCTACATTCTCAGTTCCAACTTTTACAACTCTAAATCATCATAAAGAAAATCTATGGGAATAGAAAGATCTTTTATTTGCTGAGAGATTACAAGCCATATTTAATAATTATAAGCAGTTACTTTTCTCTACTGTATGTTTTGAGGTTAAATTTTTGAGACGAGTCATTGACTTACCAATATTCTCCAAGTTTGTTAATGTGACTGAAGAGATGAGAAGAGGCTCTTAAGATCCATTTCTCTCCTGACACCTCAGGGAATCCATGGATCCAACTGCTGTCCTCAGGGCTTCAGGCAAGTGCCACTACCTAACTGCTGAGCCATCCTACCAACCCCAGTGCCATGTAAATCAAGGACCATGTTTTGAGATAGACTTATGCATGAATGTATGTATATGGATGGATTTTTTTTTCTGACAAGGCCTCAATCTATAGCCCAGGCTAGTCTCAAACCCATAACAAGCCTTCCCATCAATCTGGTGCTGGGCTCACAAGCACAGGTCACCATATGCAGTATACATGTGACCTGGTAAAAATGTACAGTTCAGAAATCCTGTAGAATGCTTTCTAAGCCAAACAAACAAAATTCATTTTCTACATGAAAATCAAGTTTTAACAAATCAACCCCAGCAGAACACACAAAACCTCAGGAGTCCCCTGTTGTATTATTATTTTCCACTATGTAAAAACAAATCTCCTCTCCGGATTTGAAACTTAAGCTCTTCCCTATCCAATGTACTTTAAAAAAAAAATTCTAAGTATCAGAGACTCCCACTGCTAGAATAAATTTTGATCTCTCCCTGTACTGAGTAATTGAAAGGGGGATATGTCTGAATAGCCTGTTTATTGTGATTCAGCCAAGGCCATCCACGTAAGTGAGGAACAAGCTACATTGGTACATTTGCTTCTGGTACATTCTAATGAACCATGGGTAATGGGTACTTCATTATTTGGATACTGCTTGTTCTGGCTTAGGGCAGTAATGAGTACTGAGCACACAATTGGGTTGAAGTTCAGTCTTAAGGGCAATCTATATTTTAAACTATATTTTTAGATAACTGGTGGCTGACCTTAATAGATTGTTTTAAACAGTAATAAAGCTTCATGTACAACAGGTAAAATGATTATATGTCATAGAAACATGTTTTATAAAAGGTTTTAGTCCATTTCACTTGAACAGGGAACAGACTTGCTAAAACTGATCAATTTTTTTTATCAAATATTTCATGTTATTTTAAATTCCACACATGTAGAACACATGTTTTTGCAAAAAGAATCTTGTGTCAGTAAAGTTCTATTGAAAATTAGAAATTGGAAAGAAATTCACAATTTAAAAATTCTCCTTTTATTCCATTTTTTAGCTAAAGTACTGATTTTCCACATTATTTTAAGTTTCACTGTATTACAAATCATTATTAAACCACATAAAATAGCAAGGACAGTGTTTTTGTTCCAAAGTTTCTTCTGGGCATTTTAACAAGCTATGTATGTATATGATGTGCTGCATGAGAAACAAACCGTGGAACAGAATGTCATACCTCGATAAAACATCTGTGGATGAAGGCTGTATTTCACATTCTCAGAAACGGTATTGCTATTTCTCATTTTGAGTTCTTTCTTTGCTTGGCATTCAAATTGCTTTCTTAACTGGGCTAGGATTTCAGTTGCCTTGACAAGACCTAGCATTCTTAACTCATGCTGGCATAGGTTGAGAGCTCCACAGTGCATCCTGACATGCCCAGAACTCATTCAGTAACTTTCTGTCATAGTATGAATGGATTTTTAAAAATATCTATGATCTATCAAGACAAGGGATGTGTTATTCCTGCTTAAATACTATGTAAATCTTTAGTGGTCTGGATTTGTCTTTTTTTTTTTTTTCCCTTCTCGCTTGAATGGACACATGGATTATACTTTAGAATGTCTGTCTGCAGTAATTTACTGAGTAAGGAGAAAGGATTCTCGTATTACTAGACTGTGTTCCTCATCAGTCTTGAATAATCATGAATCAATAGTGATAGGATACATCTGGATTGAGCACTAGAATACTCATATGCCTTATACTTTATGGGATATAGCGGTTCTTTTCAAAGATTACAGTTGTAAACTTAGAGAACAATGGAGAAATGCATCCAGATATGAAGACATACTTCATTTTGTGGAAAAGATGGTGCAGTTATCTATGATACTGTTCTAAGAAGTCTATATGGGTGCCATTCATTTCTAACATTAGCGGTGATCAATGAGATAAGCACCATTACTTCTGACAATAGAGGAATAAGGTAGTCTCGTTTGTTCTTTATAGCAACACTGTAGGAAGGGAAGTGTTCTCCTTGTGTTAGAGCTAGTGAAAGGAAATCGCGGGTTGTAAATTCTGTGGAGATTTTGGTTGGGTTACTCACTCACATCTAGTACCCAACACAGTGTCTTAGTTACTCGGTTGCTATGGTAAAATAGCACGACAAAGGCAATATAGTGGAAAAAGGGGTGTCTTCAGGTCTTTCACCCAGCAATACACGTGGAAGCCTTCTCTGTTTCCCAGGCACCATGAAGTATATAGGAGCTCTTCCAGCAATCAATCAATCTGTTCTGTAGTAGCCAACTGCCATAGTGTGCTGATTCAATTCAATCCAGATATAGTCTACCTGGAGATAGCGGTTCAATCGTCCGGTTGAGAGGACTTCAGTCTTTACGACTGCACATCCTCCCCATCACTTTAGTAGCAAGTGCTAGCATTCACCATGGCTCTGATTCCTATTACAGAGGTGGCTCACTGATTCAGAAAAGTACCTAGGCACATTTATTCGCTCATCATAATGGACGTTAGAGGAGAGAGGTGAAGAGAAGCCTCATGCAAGGTATGTGAGAGGGGAGGCATGGCTTTCCTGCTCTACACAAATATCCAAATGTTGCATCATCTGGAAGCTCCCTCAACCCTGTTGCTTAAGGTTTTGATGGGGGTTGTATTATGCAAGGATTGATCCATGTATTTCCATCCGCGATCCACTTCTCCTTTCTCAAGAGCTTGAGGGAGAGGTGTAAGGTTAAAACTCTCTGAGAGCTTGATTGGTTTCCTCCATTCTGTAGTTGCTGTTAATTTTAAAAAATGACCTCATTAACGATAAACTCAGGTGTGGATGAAAGGGACTTTAACAAAAAACTGTCTCTTATCTGAGAAGTCCCTCAAGAACTGGTTATGACCAGTATTTTCGCAAAAAGACACACTGTTCTAATCATTTACACAATGATCGGGGTTAAAGGAGCTGAGGCAGGAACAGGGCAATTCCCTCAAATATCTATCATTCTGTCATAGCGTTACTTCCAAAATGGTGTGCTTTGAACCAAGTAATACTTGGAAGGCAAGAAATACTCATTTAAGCGGTCCTTAACCTTTTTTTTTTTGGGTAATTATAAAGTACTCAACAGCACTGAGCTCATCAAGATTGCCGAGATCTTCAAGCATGTTTAAGCTCTAGTTTTATTTAAAGAGACATCGTATATAAATAACGGGAGAGGACATTAATTAAGCCGTGGTTCTATTTGATTCAATACTAAATTTATCCCCCCAAATAACCAGATAAAATGACTATTTAAATTCAATATTTTTAAAGCTTATTTTTAGGGATGAATTTTTTTTCTGTCTTATGTTGTATAATAAAAAATTACCTAGAGTCTGAGGATATTTCTATTAAAATTACAGGGCTTTTTTGTCTGCAGTTCACCTACTAGGATAGAAATAGTTAGATTTTGTGATTCTTGTTCAGTGCTTCAACAGTTTGTTCTGGCACCCTATAATTCAAGAAAAGAAATTTAATTCCTGCTTGGAGATGAAATATAGAAATTTCAAAGGAAGCCACATTATCTATTGATCACAATGGGAGTTGTACAAACTCTTCAGAGGTTTTTAAAGGAAGGTACTTTTTTTCTAAAGGCAATTGTGCACTGACAATTGAAGTTAATAATTTTGTTTTAACTTAACAAAGGTGGGGTTGGCTGAGTCCTTATTTTAAGCTTGCACAAAGAGCAGTATAATCATCTCTGACATGGATGGTTTACAAACTACTCTTACATAAGGTATTCCCATTTGTTCTTCACAGCAACACTAGGAGAAGGCAATTATTATTTTCCTTATTATAGAGTTCATGAAAGGAAAGCAATGGTTGTAAACTCTAAGGACAGGGCCTGGTCTTGTCATTCCTTCGCCTCCGCCCTTCTAGCACCCAACTGTTTTGCTTGTCACCATTGCCATCGCCATCTCCATCGCTGTGATAAAATATGCTGACCAAAGCAACCTAAGGCAGAATGGATTTCTCTTGGCTCACAATTCAAGGGTGTATTAATTACCATGGTAGCAAGAGTGGTGGTTGGTCACAGTGCATCTGTAGTCAAAAGGCAGACAATGATGAATGCCTGTGATTAGCTCATTTTCTCCTTTTTATTAAACAGTCCAGGACCCCAGTCCAGCGTGTAGTAAGAAAATATCTTAAAATCCTGATGCAGGGTTTCTACCCACCTTAAACCATTTATATTCTCAGATAAAAGATACACAAAACGTTTATTTTTAAATATGCCTTAAGCAGCACAATAGCTGGGCAACTGTCTACCTTCCATACTGTTAGAATCTACCTTGCTATCCATAACCCACATTATGTTATTGCTTACTTTGCTTCATCTGGGCTGCTCTTGGCTCCAACTGGCCAGCCAACATGGCTACAGTTTTATGGTCTAGCTAACCCATAGCAGCTTTCCTTTCTCTTCTCCTGCATGTTCTTCCTCCATCCCATCATGGCTTCTTCCCTCGCTCCTCTCCTCTTCTCTCTCCTGCCCCCTCTGACCCACTATATAGGGAATGGCACCACCCACGATGGGCAAGTATTACCTCAATGCAATGAAGACAGTCTCCCCCAAGTGACCACAGATTTCATCACATTGACAATAGAAATGAAACATCACACATATTGACTGGCATATGATAAACACTGCAAAGATCATTTAAGGCATGAGGTGGCTGGGAAGATTCAACCTTATATGGGTTAACTAGGGCAATAAATACATCATATAGTCAGGTATGAATACAACCTGTATATGAAGCTTGTAGCTTCAACATTGCCATAGTCTTTTGTTTTCCTGTTTTTCAGTAGCTACCCCTTGTCCCCATCTCCTGCTACCGTCACTGACACACATGACCTTTGAAAATTATATATTTAAAATATATATCTTCCACTTTAGCTTTAAATTGTCTTCATCACTAAAAAGTAGTTGGAAAACAAAGTGTATGTTTCCCTTTTGCTGACCACTTGGTTTTGCTGGTGATTATCAGAACATCTACTTCACCTATAGCACTAAGCCAGAAAGTTGTGACAGTCTTTGACATGAAGTCGCTGAGTGTGAAAATAAAAGATAATGCAATCTGAAAAGCAATCAGGTCCTATGCTTCACCCATAGGGCTGTCATTTCTTGCCTCTGGCAGGATGAGGTTATGGTGTGTGGGATGGGGAGAGAGTCCTGAGAAGTATATGACAGAAACCTAGGGAACTAGCTCTGGAACCGTTGACCATCTTGTTCTGGAAGCAGAATGTTTCCAGTGGGAACAGGGGGATATTTATACATGTCTACAGCAACGACAGCAGCAGCACAAAGCCATCTGGGTATGGTGCCGCACGTTTGTAAACCTAGCCCTAGAAGGCAGAGACCTGAGGATCTTTGTGTGTTGAAGCCTGCTCTGCATATCAAATTCCAGGCCAGTGAGGCTTACACAGTGAGACCCTGTCTGAAAACCAAAACAAATAAAATAACTCACTTAAAAAACAACAAAGAGAGACTTTCCTTACCCAGTTCTACTAAGATTGGGTTTCAGACTAGACTTTCCCTCGTCTCCCTTCCCTTCTCTTCTTTCCCTTCTTTGCCTCATTTCCTCCCTCCCTCCCTCCTTCCCTCCTTTCTCCCTCCTAATGATTCATATACAAGGTATGTAGTCACTTTCGCATATTAGCATATGCAGTTTCTTCACCCTTCCACTCATTTCCATAGTTTACATGGCATTTCCAAGGAGCCAGAGCTCATAAATCTATAGATTTCACATTTTTTTCCCCAACGAGTACTTCTATGCTTCTAAAAGCATTCTACAGAAGCATCTACAGTTGATGCTTCTTTTTTCTTACCATGTTCAGCTGTTTAACTTCTGAACTTTCAGCAATCTGCTTTTTCTCATTGCCAGACTTCTCTCTTCCCCAATTTCTCTTCTATTCTTCCTTCTCATGACCCCAAACTGACTTTTCTCTCCTGGTCTCAGGATAGTTTACACATTGCCGATTGCTGCTTTGGATTTTGCTAAGATTTACCAACTAAGCCAGCCATCTCACTAAGCCATCCCCTTATAGAGGTTTTATCTGAAATTTTAAGAAAATGTATGTTTTTTCTTTGACATGGGGTGTCCTTATAGAACCCAGGATGACCTCGAACTCTCTGTGTAGCTTAGGCTGGCCTCAAACTTCTTATTCTCCTGCCCCAGGAGAGGGATTGAGGGCTGGGATTGCAATCCTACACTATCATGATGTCATGGCTATTCACAGTTGTCAACGTGACCATATCTGGACTGAACTACAACCCAGAAATGGAGAGGATACCCGTGACCCAGATTGTGAGGCAGGAAGACAACATGTCTTTGATCCAGATCTTGAGGTGGGATGACACATGCTCTTAATCCCAATGGACACATGCCTTTAATCCAGATCTTGAGGCACATCCATAATCTGGGCCATACCCTCTGGCCTCTGGAGGCCTATATAAGGGTGTTGGAAGAAGGAGGGCTTCCTTTGTTCTTTACCTGCTTGCACCCACGTTGTCGGCACATCTGTTGGAACCTACTTTTTTGGGAGACCAGTTTATACCGAAGACCAGTTGAGACATCCAGCTCCATGGGACTGAGAAACTACTAGGTTCTTGGAGTTCCCATTCACAGCTGGCTATTGTTGGGTTAGCTGAACTGCAGCCTTTAAGTCATTTCAGTAAATTCCCTTTATATATACAGATTCATTCCATAAGTTCTCTAGAGAACGCTAATGCACACACCCATCTTTAAAAACGTTTTAAAGGTTCCTTTAAAAGAAAGTGTAGGTGCTGAGCTGTAGCTCAATGGTAGAACATTTGCTTAAAGTGAGAGACTGCTGCTTTTGCTTTCCAGTGCCCCATCCGCATCCCCATTTACATGTTCCGTTCATTTTTCTCCAGATACTTAAGGAACATAATTGATCTAATTACAACTTTATGTACAGATAGAAGACGATGAGGAGAGAGGATGTAGAGTAAAATTTAGCTAAGGAGCTTGAAGAATTGATTCACATTAGAGAGCTTGTTGGATATAAATGACCAAGGATTTTCCGGAGAAGACAAACTTATCTTAGGAGAAAAAGAGAATTGGGTCTGAAAATAATATTACCTTTGAGTCAAAACGTCAAATCTGTTTTGACCAAGGTCTGGTTTCTACTCCCTTGTCTCACTGGCTGATTGGAATGTACACTGAAGTATCCTTAGTGCTGTCTGGGTATTAGAGATATTAGAGTGGATATGCAAAAGTCCTGTTCTCTTAGCATATGTACACTGTTAAGAAATACAGATAACAAATTAGGAGTGAGTTAAATATATACTGTGTTAACAAGTGATGGCTGCTGGAAATACATAAAGAAGGGACAGTGTACTGGACCTGATGGCAGAGGTGTGTGAACACAGCTTTGTGGTAGGCTGAAATAGTAGGACCTCAGGTCCATGGCCAGCCTGGGTTACAAGGCTAGTTCAAACCTGGTCAACCTGGTCAACTTAGTGAGACCTACCCTCAAAATATAGAGTGAAAAGAGGGCGAGGAATATAGCACATGTGTGGACAAGTGTGGAGCATTTCCCTAGTGGGGATCTGGGGTCTATCCCTGGTACTGGGGTTGTGAGAGAAAAAGAAGAAAGGGAAGTGGTGAGGAGGATTAATCCAAACCAGCCCTCCATGGACTTGTGCTATGAATTTAAAAAGCACAAGAACCCCCAAAAGCTGCTGATATCACATAAAGTGTCTGAGAGATAAAAACCCAGGACAACAATAGGTGTTGGGGTCAGGAAAAGGCATTGTCCTTGTCTGAACAGAATAGTGTTGTCATCTTGTATCTGGAATGTTAGTTTTATACTGGAGGAATGCAGAAACCCCCAAAATGAGGATGCATGACTGTAGGCCATGCTGAGCATATTAACCTAGAAACAAACGAACAAACCAAACTCCCGTGAACCCCAAATACCATCAGGCATGGACAACTATGCCGTATTCTGGCAATACTGTGTGTAGGACTAATTGTGAGAACCAGCTGAATGTCTATAGGGCAGAAATCAGAGAAGACACTTGATGTCATATTGGGCAGGGGCACTGGTGTTCTGGTAAACACTAAGTGGGGACCTTTCTGTAGTTTCAACATCTATCTTGGTTGACGTCCATGTTAAATTCGTGAGAAAACTCTGTAAAATTTTTTTATCTTTTTTTTTTCTGATTCTCTTTTGAACACTGCAAGGAAATATGACTGACTTTTGTGAGGTGGCTATTCACTACATAGTAACAACAGATACGCCATACCTATGCCCTTGTGCATGTTTGCTGTAAATGCTCTCAACATGGTTAAGTCCAAGCTACCTTGGTGATGTCATTGAACCTAATGACATCATACCGAGCACCCACATTACCAACTGTCTTTGACAGTGACAAAGAAGCAGACAAAAGTCTTAACCAAATTTCCCTTCTAATGCCACAATATTCAGTGATAAAGATAAAAATATAAATAATATCAAAAGCATAGTTAAAGAAAATATAGTACAATATTTAGGAAGTGCTAAGTTTAAATGTTTATTACATTTGTTATAATAATAATCTGTATAATATAATATAATATAATATAATATAATATAATAATATGTTTAAACTGGGAGAAGTAGTATATACATGGAGTCCCAACACTCAGGGAGTAGAGGCAAGAGGATCAGGACCTCGAGGCCATCCTCAACTACATCATGAATCTGAGGCTAGCCTGGGCTGCCCGAGAATCATCTCAGAAAATCAAAATAAATAGTAGTAATATTGTGAATTCTATAGTCACCCGTGATTTTAAATTATAGTTATTTAAACAAATCGCTTGTAAAATTCCTGAATGATTTAATCAGTGGTTTTTGTTAAGCCCACATAGACCAGGCACTACATGCCATGGGTGATGCCAAAGTTAGATAAATGTAGATGGGGCCAGGCTTTGATGCTATGGGCCTGTAATCCTAGCCTTTGTGAGGTACCAGAAGGAGGGCTACCACAATCTTGAGGCCGGTCTATACAGTGAGTTTCAAGTCAGCCAGGGCTGCATAACCTATCTAAAACCACAAAAACAAAACCCCAAACTACGCATGAACAATGATCCATTTTAATGTAGAATGCTTACTTCCAATCTCAAATAACCCTGAGCTACTTTAGTTCTTTAATTTTTCTCTTTCCTATGACTTGACTAAGGGTTTTTCTCTGAATATCTAAGCACCCACATTACTAACTGTCTCTGAGGGAGACACATGAGTAGACAAAAGTCGCAGCCATTAGTAGCTGATTCCTGTGAGCTTCCTTCTGTAAAAGTGACTTTTCACTGATTTCTGCCCAATTTTTGGCAGTTCCTTAATGCATCCAGATGTGTATTTGCTGTAGCCAGTATTATCTAAAATGAATTAGGCTGGACTAAATGGATGGCTATTGTCTGACTTTTTTGGACTTTAGAAAGTTCATTCTGTGCTTTGAGTCAGTATCTCACCCGGCTCTTCAGGAAGATGGATGAATGTTTCTCTGTCCTCTCTGTGTGTTTGAGCTCACAATTCTGCCCTCTGAAATAATCATCCTCCCTTCTACTACCTCAAATTGCTTTATTTTCCAGGCTTCAAGTTCCTCTTTTCCCCTCTCCTACAAAGCTAACCACAGCCACACTAATCTTCCTAAAGCAATTGTAAAGTCTTTCCCTTGACCTCTTGTGATACTTATATTATCACACACACAACCGAATCCTTTATTATGCCACACACAACATTTCCACTGTTTCTTTTGTTAGCCTGGCCAGTGGCGTAGGCAGCTCATTTTCTGCCAGGAGAGGCTATAACTTAAAAGTTCTGTAATGTACGATGCACAGTTGTCTGGGAATTAGTGTGCACTCTTGGTATTTCGACAGATTAGGCCTTAAACGTCATCCTTTGAAGTTGAACTAAACTCATACTAGGTTACACAGGTCCCAAAAGTCTGGGCTTTGAAGTCAGGGAGACCTGGATCTATTTCTGCACTGTACCACTTGTAAGCTGTGTATCCCTGTGAAATTCACTAATATTTAAGGACCCTGTATCCCCCTCGATTAGGATGAATGATGATGGCACCTATACTATAGAGTGATGTTATGATCACGCCAGTGAATTGGGGTTACATGGAGTCTTTTCTAGAGATTAAAAGCAGCAGGATATATATGTGTATGCATGTGCTTTTGCATGCTTGCACTGGGGCCCTATAGCTTTGGCTGATCTCAAACGTGTGATCTTCCTAACTCGGCTTTCCCCGTGCTAGGATTAAGGATGTATGCCACCCGCTCCAGCTCTGTTTTAGTTTGTTTTGAAGCAGGACCTTGCTGTGTAGTCTAGGCTGACCCAGACTGCTCTATATGCTCATGCTTCATATTCTAGAGTAGCTGGGATAGAGGGGGAGCCGTAACATAATGGCTTCCTTTCATTGTTCATCCTTTGATTAATTTGTTTAGTTTCATATAAAAGAATAGGTTTATTATTTTATAATTCTTGAACTTAGAGCTCTAGGCGCTGGGATGTATCAATAACGTTATGATGCAAGCACGCCGCTGTGTATGAGCTTTTTTATCCATACGCTAGGGATGGGATATTTTCCATTACTCTTATTCATATGAAAAAGTAGATACGGCATCTTTTGAGGTAGTGAGAAAGGTTAGTAAATAAAGGCATACGCAATAAGATCAAGGTGAGATTTAATCATCTCACATAAATTGAGGATATACGGGTACTTCTAACTCTAAGTGCACTGCCTAATGGCCTTTAAAGGCTTCTAACAACACTAATGAGGTAAACCCAAGGCATAGTCCCCACGTCGTGTACATGGTAAGAAAGCTGAAATGCCATTTTTGATTGTTCACGACTTGTATGTTAATAGTATACAACTTCCTCCCATATTTATCGAACGTACATTGTTTATGAGGTATACTCAAATATATTGGTAACTTCTCAGTTGTCTTTTGAATGAAATTTTAATCATTGCATGAATTTGATTAAATTGGTTACAGAAGTTTCAAGTACAATGGAACCCCAAGTAAGGCCTGTGTTCATTTTCTAAATGAGCGTTTTATGTGCAAACAAACAGCTGCTGGACTCCAGCGGAATTTTAAACAAGCTGTTTTTAAAGTTTACTGACAGCTGTTTCTGGTGATTTTTGTCAACAGAATTTTCCGGCTTTGCATCGCGGCATTCTTTTATTACAGTGTCCCCTCAAAGAATAACTTGCTTGCCTTAATCACGTTTACGGAGATTTACGACTTAATGCTTATTCAGTGGTGGGGCTTCTCAACACAAAATGTCAGTGAGCCTGTTATAAATTGCCTCTGGCATTGCTACTCTATCTTTTATTTGGCTGGGAGTGTTTCCACCTGAAAGTGATAAATTCCTGCTATAACTGCTTTATGCGGTTCAGTAATTACACTGTACTGAGAAGGGGTGGGGATGGGGGTTTCTCTTGAGGTATTTCTTAAAAAATAGCAAGTAATAAAATGCAGTGGAATGGGCCGAACTCTGATATCTGTTGAACAAAAAAGCAATGACCAATGAGCTATCTGTATCAGACGGAACTTGACAAGTGACCAGGTGGTACAGAAGACATACGAAAGCCTTTTAAAAACAATTTCTAGAGGAGCCTATTGTTGGAGCTATTCCTTTAGACTGGCTACTTGATCCTATGACAGGGATGTAGGAGCGCCCACAAAACTGCTGTTTACATCCTTCCGAAAACTATCTTAAAACAGCAACTGGATGCTTCTATTGCCTTGGGTAATTTTTCACTGAATGCCAAGGTCTACATGACATTGAGACCTAATCAGTATGTGCAAGTCAAAGAGACTGCAGCCTGTCAAAAGCATTCAGTTCCACAAACAGTCCACTGAAGCCAATATCTTGATCAATATATGCAGGCACAAGTGAACGGATCAGGAGGAGATCTGCATTAATCATTATGATATCCATGGGTGGTGGATATTGACTGATTTTCATCCTGCTGGTGTGTTTTCTTCATAAAAGTCTGTCTATTGTATATAGGAAAAAAATAGCATTAATTGTTGAGGATGGTTTCCTCATGAAGGAGCCTCACAATAATATAAACAAAAGGTGGCCAAGTTAATTAAACACAGTCATAAAGATTCTTACTATCCTGTCCTTATGACAAGCTAAGGAATTTTAGGGACCCAGTAGCTGCTTTATTTAAGGTGATATTAAAAGTGCTTTGATCATGAAATCATTTCATCTTCCTTTCACACCCACTGCACCATTTTGCAAAAGGACTGCTACAGTAAGAATCTCTCTAATAGAACGAGTTGGATCTTGCATAGAATCCTTATTCTTTAATAAAAGAAGTTATAAGTATATATATACCTAGTATAGTTTAATTCAATAATAATATAGCCAGTTCTAAATGGGGGGGGGGTATACTGAGAGCAGATTTTGAATTAACTTTTAGTTGTCTGTGTCCATTACTGTCCATGGTGAAGGGGGCTCCAATGGTCTAATGGCCTCGGACAGTTTCCGAGTCTGTGATTCCTTTGAGTATGAAGTCAGTACTTCTTTGTCTCCCTTTCTTTTTGTCCTCTGCCCTCCTCCTCCAGCTCCTTCTTTCCTCTGTCCATAAGTCTTCCCTGCCCCTCACTATATGAAGTTTGTACTTGTGCATTCAGCCATATAGCTAGCTTAGAGACTGATATAAAGTAAACTGAAATTTGCAGAAGGTGAAAAGAAATCCTAAAAGAGGCAAAACGATGGGCCCACGGAGATAATCCTAGGAAATGACAGGGCTTGGCTTCTAACCCAGCTCTGCTCAGCTCCAGGCTCTGTGTACTTAATCACTATGCCACGTTGGGTTCCAGAGGGAGACAGGCCGGCATAAAGCATATTACTTTAGCTTATTTTAATAGCGTTTTTATGCAGGAAGGCTAGCTCAGTCAGATGCACACAGCTCAATCAGATGCAAATAGCAGACACCATGATCCTAAATTCTGTGTTTTTTTCCATTTCATTAATTAACACACTTGATTGTGCTCCCTAATCAATTGCTTTCAAACAGCATTTTTTTTTTTTTTTTAAAAAAGCTCTGGATTTCATGTCTTTTTTTTTTTTTTTTTTTTTTTTTGGAAAAGGGTTTCTTTGTGTAGCCCTGGTTGTCTTGTGTCCTGAAGCTCTCTCTGAAAACCAGGCTCACCTCAAACTCAGATCTGCCTGCCTCTGCCTCCCAGCATGGGCCATAAAAGTCTTTCCAAATAAAATTTGTAAAGTACTACTAAAATATCAAAGTGGTTGAACCTACTGCATGAATCCATAACGGGAAGGCAGAGAAGAATTAGTGTGAGGGCAGGGATTTGGAAATAGCTTCCCATTCCATAGGTGAAAAATCTGGGGATTCTGATGTTCTATCTGTTCCATTTCTGTTGTTATATGTGCTTATCTAGGTAGCTCTGAGAAAGCTTTACCACATGTAAAATCCTTCACAACACTGGCAAAGAAAATTCAGAGTGCGGTGACCACTTTCAACAAAGCTGTACGTGACATTGAACCTGAAGATCAGGAAAGAGATCCAGGCCGAGATGCCTGTGTGCACAGACGCACTGCAGGGGATAACTGAAGGCCGGTGGGGAAGGTGCAGGAGTGTCCGGGCACACGTAGGTAAATAGGTTAAAGCTAGCAGTTTGTATGCCTCGGAGTCCTCCTAGGAACAGAGTGTTAATTGGGGGAGGAGGAATAGTCTCAGGAAGTTTGGAGTACTACTTAGTTGGGGAATACATGCCGAGAGAAATGGAGCAACAAGCTTAAATTTCTGCATAAACAGTTCTGAGGAAGAAGCTCGGAAGGCGAATAGGAAACCTAGGAAACCACTTAGCCCCTTTAAACTGAGACGTGCTGCAGACCACGGCTTTAGTAACACCTTACTGATGGACTGGATTTCCGTACAGATTTCCCCCGAGAGAATAATTTCAGTATTCATTTGTCACCCCTCACTATTGTTGGGGGTGGAAGAGATTTTTGTGAAGTGCTCTACCACCTCCCCAAAATTAGTATTTTCTCAATTATTGGGCCCTACACACACACACACACACACACACACACACACACACACACACACACACACACGAGTTGGCTCTTGAGCATTTATGGGTGAGTGAGGAGCTGGTTTCAAAACATAGACGCCATCTCCAGTCATAGTAACGAGCTAGTGCCTTGAGTGAAGCAGAGCAGACAATCTTGCTGATTCTTTTAAGTCTACCATCGCTGCCACCATTAAACAGCCATTGAGAGTAACCTGAGCCCTGGGGACAGGTATCTGGGCTGAGGCAAAGGGAAAGAAAGCCCGGAAACCAAGAGAGAAATCATGGCACCTGCTTTACAATGGCTTCTACAGAATTGAAGAAACGGGCCAATTGCAATCATCTGGTCCCTAAAGTATTTTACAGAGTGTGAATTTTTCATTTACTCTGATCACAGTTAAGTAGTGCCATAATTAAAAGAGCATTTGATAAATGTGTTCCCTGTTCTTTAGAAATTATGTGACTGAACTCAATGCTGCTAGTTCTTGGATGCTTATCAATATAGTCAATTCATACTTATGCTCATGTGATAATATAAAAAATCTGTATGACTTACTAGCCCACTTTCCAGATAAAGTTAATGTTTAGACACCTGAAGATCTGCCCTAAATTCATGATTCTAGCACTCAAGAGGCTGAGGGAGGAAGGTGAAAAATTCAAATCAGCCTAGGCTATATGGTAAATGCTGCCTCAAAAATTAACCTTTGTCGTAGGTCACACATTTGTATGAGATTGTAATGGAATGGAGTCATGACATTATCTGTTTATTTCATACATGCTGAAGTGCCATTCTAAGTTTTATTATTTGAAATGACCTAGAAGTTGATTATCCTGAGGCTTAGCAAAAAGTAATGGCTTGACAGAGCTTGTAACCAAGGACTAACTCCATGAGTGCCTCTGAGGTTTAGCAAGCTATGTGGTTAAGTGTGCCTTTGTTAACATCTCATTAGAATGCTTAATGAGACCAAATAGGAGAAGTGCGCTCAGAGGTAGAGTACCTATGTCGCATGCACTAATAGTGGTGGGGTTGGGGGTTGGATTGGATTTTTGTTTTGTTCATCTACCTTTCCTACTGGATTCTGGTGAAGTCATTGAAACGTGCTGGGCCTTTGTGATAGGGGACTACTTAGGTTGAGAAAAAAAAAAGAGCACTGGAAATAAAAATAAATAAAAACATCTAGGTCAAGACGAGCCACACCTTAAATGCAGAAGCGTTTCCTGTAGGATTTCGTTCGGCTGGACTACGGTTATAATTAAAGTTTTGGTGACAAAAATATCAAGAATTTACCACAGCCTGGAAGACAGAAGGCCAGGATCAGCACTAGCACGTCACCTTTCTGATGAGGGGCTGCCCACTTTCTGTGCTTTTACAGGACAGAAAGTGAGTGAATTTTTCTCAGCTGAAGATTGTGGTGGTTTCTGTGATTCCCAGAGAGGAGAGGAGAAAGACCATCAACCCAAATCACCAAGGCCACATTAGTCAGAGGAAGCAACAAATGAAAGCCAGCATTTGTATTCCTGTACTCCCTCTCCCTAAGGTGGGGTTTGAGAAGTCAGTGTTGGATGTGAGGAAGGCAAGTGTTTTATAGCTCAGGGTAGCAGTTTTCCAAGTGGGGGATTTGGGGAGAAAAGTAGGTGGGGTTACAGGAGCAGACATAAGCTGCATAACTCGTTAGTCATAACACCTCCTGAAACAAAGAAATGATTGCAAGGTGGTCGTAAAGTAGACATAACAACAGGTAGTCAGTTATAACAACCTTTGAAACAGAGGTAGGGTTGCAAGATGGTTATAACTTTTTGAAACAAAAACATGATTGCTGATTCCTGGAACAGTCAGAACAGAACCATTTGTAATAAAGGTTACAGGTTGGGCATAACCCAATTCTTAGGAAACGGAAGTTTAATCATAATTAAGAATGAACTTGGTTTGTTTTTACTCTAAGATGATGACTTTCAAGCCTAAGATGGAGACAGGCTGGTTCATCAGTTCCATCCTCAAAATCTCATGCAAACCTAAGTGCTTTCATAAGGCCCTGTCTCCAAATGCCCTCTCAGTGGCTAGAGCTTCCATTCAAGAACTTGGGGCAGACACAACATTGAGTTCTCTCTCAAGTTGTAGTATTCATACGAGGCTTGAATCAGATAATTAAGTGAAGCACTTGCAATATAATCCATGAACTCAAACCCTCAGCTCTACTTAGAGCTTTGTACTACATGTCCATGCTGCCTCTATATTAAGGGACAGGCCAGATGGAGTGGATTTCTGGCCTTTTGGAATTTGGAGCTTGAAGAGGGAAAATGCTCATATAAATGTGCATGCTACGAACTGTGAGGTTAAAAGTACCTGAGAGAATCTAAATTCGGGATCAGGAGAATCTTTCAAGGACTGATGTTTGAGCCGAGATCTGAAGGAGTACTGCCTAAGAGGAAAATTCCAGGTCAAAGTAAGTCTTTGTGTAAAAGGCCAGAGGCAGCAAGACAGAGGCTTTTGATGAAGAAAAGCCCCATGGGAGAATAATGGTATATTTTCCCAGGTTGGCATAGGCCTCATATCTCCTCAAGGAAGTATCTTTTGAGATTTATTTATTTATTTGTTTGTTTATTTATTTATTTATTTATTTATTTATTTATAGATAGGGTTTGTCTCTGTAGCCTTGGCTGTCTTGGAACTCTCTAGATTAGGCTGGCCTTGAACTCAGAGATCCACCTGCTCCCCTCCCGCCCACTCCATGCCTCTAGTGCTGGGATTAAAGGAGTGCCCACTCCAGGCCTTTTTCGACCTTTAGAGTTTAGCCAGGGTAGACTGATTTTGTACTTTGTAATGGTCTGCATTTCTTTAGTGAGGCCTAAGGTTGGGAAGGAATCTAGGCAGATGTGGATTCTAGTAAGAAGGCTGTAGCAACAATTTTGGGGTAAACAGAGGCAGTTGGGGCAGTAAAGCAGAGACAGAAATTGAATAAAAGGGGATATGCAAGAATGTGTTAATGGGAGGAAGCTGTTGAGAGGGAGTGCTGGCTTGCCTATTGTTAATATTCAGATCCGCAGGGGGGATAGGGATTGGGCTGGTAGAATACTTCTAGCACAAAGGAGGCTCTAGGCTCAGTTCAGCACCATGTAAACTGGGCATTGTGGTGCATATGTGGAATCTGCTATCACTCATGAGGTGGAGGATCACAAATTGAGAAGTTCGTGTCACCCTTAGCTTCAGTTTGGCAAACACTGTTTCAAAAAGAAAAAAAAATCCCGGAGGAAGGTAGACACTGTAGCAAAAAAACCAAAAACCACACAAAGAAAACATATTATGGAATCTATCATATTTTAAAAGCAAACCAGAAATTCTAAGACATGGCCTTGGTCGGATATTTACAGCTAGTTTAAAGTTAAGTTGAAACCTAGTATTTAGCGGGCTTTTATATCCTACAGTAAGGAGAAAAAGAAAACTTAACTTATATAAAGGGTGGTACTTTTATTGTCCTGGGAAAAGCTTTTCCAGGTTCAACAGTAGCGAGCTTGCCACTGTTTTAGAACCGGACTTCCGGGTAAGTAAGCATTTTCTGCTCGCTGGGGCTGGGGCGCCTGTGGGGGGATGGGGGGAGCGATGAAAACCATGGGGAGCCCCGCCTCTTTGAAGGCGTGGCTTTGAGGCTGTGCCGCTCTGTTTCCCGCTCAGGAAGTTTGAGCGCGTTACGTCCGGCCTCCTAGTACTTGAGGTCGTGACCTCTACCGAAGCCTCCTCAAACCCGCGCTCAGGCAGTCTGGTTTCCGCAGTCCCGCCTACAACTCCTGAGGGCGTGGCTTCTCAAGCTTTGCCCCTCCATTTCCGGAACTTTGACCGCGTTCTAAAGCCCCGCCCCCAAACCTTGAGGGCGTGGCTTCAAGCCGCGTCCCTCCATCTCTGGGAATTTTACCGCATTTGCGCTGCCCAGCCCTAGGTGACCCAAGGATTCTGAAACTCCGCGCTCAGCGGGATTCGGCGGTGACCAGCGGGGTGCGGCGCTCAAGCAGACCTGACCTCCCCACCTACGCGGGATGCCGCACCGGCCGCCGAGGGTCCGCTCCGGGAACAAGCCTCCTCCCGTGCCCGCCATGGAACCAGCTACCGACGGGCTTTGGGCCCACAGCCGTGCGGCGCTTGCCCGTCTGGAGAAGTTGTTGCGCTGCTCCCGCTGGTAAGAACCGGCCTAGCGACCTGGTTTGGTCTGCCCCTCCGTGTCTGTCCCATTCCTGTGTTTTCCGAGTGGCTTTCCAGTCATCTGCAGCCAAGAGGATTCAAACGGCACTTTTCGAATTTTCGCGGGAGAACTGCCTTGGGGGCGTGGCTCAGAGCTCAGCTCGCTGGCCCCGCCCGGAAGGTGACGCTCGGAGCTGGGCGGACCTGAGGCTTCTAGGGCCGTTGAGTTCTGTGCTCTGGGAAGGTGGTCCCGTGTTTGCGGACCACAACAGCCCCAGTGAAGCTGACCTTTTGGTCCTTTCTCTAGTAGCAGACTCGGCGTGGGGGGTGGGTGTAGGGACCTAATTAGGGCTAGTTTGGGGATGGCAGTGTGATGGACATCGCAATTTCCCCATAGTTTGATGGAAAGATGGTACCACCGATCCTCCAATACGTCCTCTCATGGGTTTTATTCAGTCCAAAATGCCTTCCTGAGTGGTACTTTTTTTTTAACCTGTAACTGTTTATCGAATACTACCCAGGAAGTGCCCTTCTCCCTTTTTTCTCTTTGGAAGTAGCGGAAGTTGAACCTTCAGTCTTTAGCATTCAGCTATTACAGTCTTAACTGCAACTTTTTTTTTTTTTAAAAATAATTGACAATAAACTTTGCACTTACATTAAATTATTCTTTACAAAATCTTAATGTTTTAAAGAATGGCATTATACTTCTTAGAAGAGTGGCGATTTTGTTAGCATGAAGACGTTCTAAGCTCTGTGTTTTCTAAAGCATATGGATCTTCCTGGGCGTAGGCATTATGGGAAATTCTACTTATAGTTGCATAGCTGAAGCCAGTGATGCCTCGCTTGAAATCAGCGGTTCTCAACTTGGGGATCGCGACCCTTGGGAAACACATTCCCGATGGTCTTAAAAACTGAGGCCCTGCTTAATAGCAAAATTACAGTTATGAAGTAGCAAAGAGGGTCACCACAGCATGAGGAACCGCATTAAAGGGTTGTAGCATCCGAGAAGGTTGAGACCCAATCACTGCTTTAATTAGTTGAACCAAAGTTAGACTCACAGATAGAAACAGCCTTCCACTTAGACTGTGTCAGAGCACATTTCAGGTTCCAGCCACATCTTCGGTTTTCTCTGTTCCTCAGTAATAATGATTTGCTCATCCGTGTCTTATTTGCCAATACTAAAATTTGGTAATAAACATTTATTGAATACTTATGCCATACCAAAACACTGTTCTGAGTATGGAGAACTCATTAGTGAGCACAAAGCCTACTTACCATGTTTCTATCACTCTGCCTCAGGGGTCCCAAATATTCTGTTTTTTGGGACAGGAAAAAATTAAATACATGTAAGTTGTTCCCTGTGGTAATTATCCAAAAATGGTAACAAAAGGGTGTGGTGAAAAGAATGTAGTCTGCTCAGTAAGTCATTTGGAAGAGACTAACTAGGTAAAGTATATAAATGCTCTATAGATTGTCCTAAAATTAAACAACCAGTTTCCCTTTTTGCCACTGCCAACTCTTTTAACCTAAGTGAGCTTACATAGGAGTCCAGGGCCTGAAGGCAGTAGTAGTTAGGCCCAGACTTTAATAGCTCGCATCCGGTTGACCAGGGAATATGGAATTTCTGTGGTTTTGTTTTTCTTTCTTTTTTTTTCTTTCAGTTTATAATGTCTGGTAGGTGAACTTATTTTAACTATTAGAGGATATAATCTCATATAGGACTTCGAATTGATTTTTTTCCTATGAAGTGTCAACAAATACTACTTAGGTTTTGCAGTTATAAATCATCTCTTTTTTTTCCCTTTCTTTAAAAGGGTTAAAAGGCTGGGAGTGGGTGACTCATGTCTTTCCTCTCAGCTCTCTGGAGGCACTTATAATCAGATGCCTTTCTGAGTTTCGCCAGCCTGGTCTACCTACATTGAATTCCTGGCTTGTCAGGACTACATAGTGAGATCCAGTCTCAAAAACCAAACCAAACCAAACCAAACCAAAAATATAAAAATGTTCTAAGTTCAAAGGGCTGTGGGAAAGCAGACTGGTTCGGCTTGATTTGGACCAGAGGCAATAACTTTCCAAACTTTTTTCTTATTCTGTTGATACTGCAACTTGCTATGTAGCCTAGGCTAGCAGGGAGCATAGCATGTGCCCATGTTATCTTTAAATTAAGTGGCGTCCTGCTGTAGTGTTCTTAGCACTAGGATTACAGATGTATGGTGCCATGGCCAGCCTCAGACTCAGTTTTAACAAAGGAAATTTAAGTTTAAAGACACTTTGAACATACTGGTTTGCATTGTAGAGGAAGTGATTTAGATCACATTGGAAATGCTTTTCTTTCCCCATTTTGCCATCTCTCAAGCTCTCTCAGCCTCTCCTCTGCTTGTTAGAAGAAAGCTACCAGTGGTAGACGGTCAGTCGGCTGCTTGCTTCAGCTCGTCAGCACCCAGAGTGTCATGTTATTTGAAGTCGTGTACGTTCTTTCTCTGAGCTTCAGCGTTCTCCCCAGTAGGCTGCCGATTACCCGATTACCCTTGCTTTCGGCTTGCAGCTGTCATCTCTCTGCTGTTCCCAGCTGCCACCTGTCTTGTGTAGCACACTGGATCTGTTTTGTAGCAAGCATGGCTTGCTCTCACAGTGGATTGGCTATGTTACAGGGCATCCTTTCCTGACCTTTTAACATGACTCTGGCTTCAAGGTGAAGCTGTGAATGTGTTGAAGAGGCCAGATGTGACATTGACGGTAGGGCCAAGCCTCACAACCAAATAGAAGCTATTTAAAGATTGGTGAAGGGAAGCTGGAAGGCCTTATTTGAGAGGCTGGCAGAAAGCAGAGAACTAATGTGTTTCCAAAGGAGGCAGGAAATGCATATAAGAACTGCCCTGTTAGTGGTTCCAGGTGTCCTGTGATGCTGTTTTGTGAATTAAAATTAATTAGGTACTACTATTTTTGGAGTGAGGAGGGTTAGACTTTTCATGCTAACTTTATTATTTGCTTTTTATATCACTTTAGAGAAGATTAAAAATAATCATAACTTTGAAGATAGTTGTTTTTTTTCAAAATATCCCTATTAAAAAGATAACATATACACATATATAAACTTAAAGCACATATATATTATGCATATATATACACACATGTATATTCTTAATGAGTATGTGCTTTAAGTTTGGGATCCTCCTGCCTCAGCCTTGCGCATGCTGGGCCCACGGCAGTATACATGGATTCCAGGCCCTGGGAAGGTTGCTCGGTGGTTAAAGTGGATGCTGTACAAACACTTGAGCAAACAGCATGAAGATCTGAATTCACATCCCCATTGTCTGTGTAAGAGGCTGCTGTGTCCTCTGTAAGCCCAGTGTGGTGCTTTGGGGGAAGAGGAAACCAGTAGATCTCAGAGGCTTACCAGTCAGCAGTCAGGCTGAAATGGTTATCTCAGGTTAAGTAAAAGATTGTCTCAGAAGCTTAGGTGAAATGATTGAGGGCTGTATTCTTAAATTAGCCTCTGGCCTCTGTATGTGCCCATTCATGCATATACCACACACATATCCGCTGTGCATGCAGGTAAACATACAAATACAAGGAAATGGATGGAAATGGATAGACGCCTGCCAGTGCATCCCAGATCCTGGGTCAGGTTACTACTGCTCTTTGTTCACGTCTTTGTTTTCTAAGTGGTAATGAAATTGCCCTTTGCAACCATGTTAGGTATGGGTGTTCTTAAAGCACCGATTTCCTGACTCCAGGCATTTCGCTTTTGCCTTTCTTTAGGAGTTCCAGCTCTTCGGGGTGATTCTTACAGGCCAGTGATCCTTAAGTAGGATGAGTGCTCCCTCTGGTTTGCTGTGGTACTGGTTGGTTATTCATTAGAACAAGAAATCACCGAGGCATAGTAGCAGCAATGCATTTTCTCCCTGTAAGGCATGTGTGCTCAATTTTGAGTACAAAGGGTACACAGTTCAGGGTAAGTTATGATGAAGGCCCAGGAGATGCGGAGAAGTCACTTTGCTAGGTCTGTATGGTGGAGCAAAGGTATTGGGCTTTGCAGTTATACCTTTGAGATGTGGGTACATTTTTATTAATAGAACCGTTGGTCACAGTGGTGGTGGTGGTATTAGCAAATGACTAAGCTAAGAATGGTAGGATAAACAGAGACTTGGTTAGATGGTCTGAGACTTAAAACCAGTTAGATCTTCTTGATGGATAAGTAGCCTAAAAACAAAGTGTCCATTTAGTCTACATAATCATTGTTCTAGTTTGCTTCCCTGTTGCTGTGATTAACATCATAACCAAAAGCAATTTGGGGATGAAAGGGTTTCCTCTAGTTTATACTTCTAGGACAGGGTCTATCACTGAGAGACCAGGGCAGGAACTAAAAACAGGAAGCTAGAAGTAGGAACTGAAATAGAAATTATGAAATGCTGCCTGCTCTCTAACCAGAGCTCAGCAGTCTTACTTACCCAGCCCAGACCCAACTGCCTAGGGAGGGTGCTACCTAGGGAGGGTGCAGCCACAGTGGCCTGGGTTGTCTAAGTCAATTGTCAGTTAACACAGCCAATCTGATAAGGCAGTTTTTCAGTTGAAGTTCCCTTGACCCAAGTAACTGTAGGTTGTTTCTCATTGACAGTTAAAAAAAAAATAAATAAAAATAAAAGAACCAGCACAGTTAACTTCCTAAGGAGGGCTATTTATCTGGCTTTCTTGAAATCTGATGTCTTTAGCTATCAAATGATGAATATAAATGAATTGGCTTTTAAAGCCAATTCAGACTTCATAATTATTAGCATTGTTTAGAGCTTTTAATAAAAATTAACAGTTGTTAGTGTCCATATTCTCCAGTGTAGAATTTCTTTATTCATGGAATTTATTTATGTGTCACTTTTTTGCTTGATGTCTGCCTATATCAATTATGGTATAGTTCTCATAAAGACAGGCTCACATTTTTAGCCACAGTGCCAGATATAATGTTTCTAAGTGTTAAAATAATGAATGAAAAAAATGAGGTCAAGTAGGTCCCAGCTTCAAAGTGGTGATGCTAAGATGACCTACTTAAAGTCACCAAGAGCACAAGAGAATCCTGCCTTGGTTTCTACTGTTAATTACCAATACTGAACAGTGGTTAAGGCCTCAAGGCAGATGTACATGTAGGTCAGTCTGACTTCTGAGAGTCAGAGTTAAAACTACTATACATGCAGTCCCATTATGGGGGAGGGCCCAGCAGATGTTATTATATAGGACTTGTGACTTCTACAGAAATTTATCAAACACTGGGGATGTCTTTTATTTTATTTAATTTAAGACAGGGTCTCATGTTGCTCAGGTTGGTCTCAAACTCCCAGATTCTTTCTCCCTTGCCTCCCTGGTTCAGGTTTGCCCGTGTGCTACTGAACACAGCTGGATGCCTTTATTCTGTCTTTTATACCACAAGTGAAGGTATCACTGGTAAGCACATCTGGGCTCAGAGGAAGCTCTAGCGAATAACAAGGGACATATTTGAGTTACTTGCTTGTGACTGAAATCTTTCTAGGAATGAGAAGGGAAGAAAGAAATGCCTAGGTGTGAGCCTTGACATTCAGCCTTTGAATGGCAGGTGGAAGGGGTGAAGCTTTAAAAGAGGCCAGAACAGCAGTTGCTTAGATGCTGGTTTACTTTGGAGGAAAGGGAATAGAAGACAGACTCAACACTGGTCACATCTACAAGATAGTCACTGGGGCTTCTAGAGCAGATTCTCCCAGGATACGCTCTACTGTAATTAGTCATTACTAGAATTCTGTTGTGCATTTACTTTTGGAATTATTATCTCATTCGACATTTGCTGACACAAAGCAATTCGATACAAATTTAAAATTTTCCCTTGTGATTTACGTGAATCTGACATATAAAATAATCAGAGAGACTCCGGCCGGGGAAGGGATCAGTGCCTTGCTCAGTAAGTATCAGAGCAGCTTCCTCCCACAGCAGATGGGAGCAAATACAGACCCCACTCAGCTAGACTATAGCAGAGAGTAGAGACCTTGGGGTACTCTGTTCTATGTGGGATATCTTCATCAACTCTCTGCCCTTAGGGATCAGGGAATCCTATAAAAGAGGCAGTGGAGGGTAAGAGCCAGAGCGGATGGGAGACACCAAGAAACAAGCAAAGGTCATGACCTCAGAGACTAGAGAAGCAGCATTCCTAGGGCCTGCACTGGTCTGCACCAGGTCCTTCAGGTGTATCCTATGGCTTCCAGTTTAGTGTTTTTGTTATAGGATTTCTGGGTGCAAGCAAGTGGTCTCTTCATCTGAATCTGTACCTTGTGCCCTTTCTTGGGTTCTTTTCTTTCTGTTTTTTTTTTTTTTAATCCTATTCCTACATGTTAGTTTTAGCTTACTTTATTATTCCTTAAAAGCCTGTTTATCTCTAATGAGAGACTGTCTCTAATGAGAGACAGAAAGGGGGTGAATCTGGATGAAAAGAAAGGTGGGAAGAACTGGGAGGAGTAGAGGGAGGGGAAACCATAATCAGACATATTATGTGAGAAGTAAAATCTCTTTCGAATAAAAATAGTCACAAAGATAATATGCTTAGTTGGGCATGATGGTTCATGTCTGTGATCACAGCCCTTGGTAGAAGCAAGAATATTATGAGTTGTTATTAGCCTGAAATATATAGTAAAAATGTTGCATGCATGCGTGCACACAACACCCATTCCCCCAAACACAAAGCCCAAACCAAAAGAATAAGGTATTACTTATTTACCTTTTCTCTCATTCTTGAAAAGGGAAGTGTAACAGGGTGCTTAATTAGCTTGGGAAGTTTGTACAATTTCATGTTAAACACACTGATCTGTAACTTAAAAATACCTTGAGAATACCGTACAATGTAAGAGCACTGGAGTCCTTGTTCCATCTAATATTAACTAGCAGTTGGTACCTCATGGGAGTTTAGGAGAGCCATTCAGTTAAATACTTCTGCTTCATTAGTATAATCTCAATTGAATTCAGTTTTCCTTTGTAAAGAAAATGTTGTCAGTAGGTGTGCTGGCTAGTTTTGTTTCAAGTTGACAAACTAGAATTATCTGAAAGGAGCGAGAACATCAATTGAGGAAATGTCTTTATATGATCTGGATCTGGCTACAAGGCTAGAGAGATGGCTCAGAGGTTAAGAGCACTGACTGTTCTTCCTGAGGTCCTGAGTTGAATTCCCAGCAACTACATGGTGGCTCACAACCATCTGTAATGGGATCTAATGTCCTCTTTTATCATGCAGGCAACATGCAAAAACATATCACACACACACACACACACACACACACACACACACACACACCTTAAAAAAATTGACTGTAAGACATTTATTTTCTTAGTGACTGATGGGGAGGGCCAAGTTCATTGTGGTGGTGCAACCTGGGCTGGTGGTCCTAGGTTCTATAAGAAAGCAGGCTGAGTAAGCCATGGAGAGCAAGCCAGTAAGTAGCATCCTTCCATGCATCAGCTCCTACCTCTAGCGTCCTGCCCTATTTTCATGTTCTAACTTTTTTGGTGATGAACAGCAATGTGGAAGTGTACGCAGAGGAAACCCTTTCCTCCACAGCTTGTGTTTTGATTATGGTGTTTTTGTCGTGGTAATAGAAGCCCTGACTAAGTAAGATTGTTTTAGAATTGCTTGTTTTCACTGTTCAGTTTGTTTCTAAGTTATAATGCACTGTTCTTTGCAAATCCTTTATACAGAAAATGTAAGGGTAGATTATACATACTAATATAAGTGAAGTTTCGCACAGTCCTTTATTTGCTTCATCCACTAAGGGTCATTGCCATCGATGCTAGGTGGATAAAAGCCATCAGGGAACTCAGAACAATTTTTAAGTCTCATGTGGAAGGAAATGAGAATCTGGCAGGTAAAATACAAAGTATTTGTTTTCAGCATTAAATTCCAGAGCTCTAACTAGATGTTATCACTGCTCCTTGGAACATAGAACATCTTATATCTTCCTTAAGTCCTATGTCAGTTTGCTTATGTTGGGGTGCAGGAATTGCCTTACAAACCACATGAAACATGAACACCGTTCTCAGTCAGACAGCAATGGTTGATCGAGTGTATGCCCTAGGACTGATGAATCAGGGCCGTGGTCCAGATTCAGGAATTGAGTTAAGGTTCTATAGGATTTTTAAGTCTGAGCCAAGTTATTTCACTAGTCAGGATTTAGGGATAGGGATTTCCTTAGGAAAATGTCTTTGTTGTACATTTATCCTGCTCCCATTGGTTAGGCCATTCAATTGTGGCAGGGGACTTGCTTTGTTTAATATTCTTATCTTATCTACTAGGATGGCACTTGTCAAACATTCATGTCTTAATTTGCTAACCAGGAAGTCAGTTACCCATGCTCCTGTCTTTTTCTGCCAAGTAGGATGTCAGTTCCCAGGGAGGTCTTACCAAACTTTAATTTACCAAATAGTTTCTTATATCGGTGCAGGTGTCTCTCTTATGTTGGGGTCCATCCCAGGGACATTTTATACCATAAAGATTATTTCCAGGTGCAGGAAGTATGCTGGGTGGTTGGTTTGGGTCTAAGCTTATTGTGGGTAACTGTACAAAGCAGTTTTACTGAATTCTATTGTGATTGGTTTCCAAGGGCACAGAACATAACAGACTATGTAATCCACTTGGGCAAGTTTCCTAGTAATGACAAAAACAGCATATGAGAAAGTTATAATATTAGTAATAGAACAACATGGCAGGCTAGTCAGGGAACAATTACCTAGGCATTACCATTTTATGTAGGCCTTAACATTCCATTTAGGCCTTAATATTTTACCCAGGCCTTAACAGTTTATCTAATACCCCCACTTGATTCTAAGCCCCTTAGGAAAGAATGAGACAGCTTAGTGTCCTTCATGGCATGGTAATTGCATTGAGTCTTGGGATGGAACCCAAATCCAAGAAGTCCTCTGCGTATTTGTTTGGTGGTGCCATTGTTCATATGTTCTCTGTGTGTCTAGTGTTTGGGCAGTGTGGAAAGCATGTCAGGTATTTACTGTGGAGAAGGAAGTATGGTGTAGGCTTGGAGAGCAGGCCAGGCAAAGCTGTGGGGCCGGAGCTAGATGGAGGCTAAGTAGGAATTGTCAGACACTGGCCCAACCATAGCAGAGCTCTGCTGAGAAGCAACACGAAGCGTCACACTGCGAGACTTTACTGTTACCAGATTCTGAAGGGCACCACGATGGTAGAAATATTTACTTTAAAATAATACCCCTGAAAGGGTGAGTCAGATGAGTCTGAATTTTGACTGGTAACTCATGATGATCACGTTTTTGTGTGTAGTTTTTAAGAGATTGTCTGTTACTCCTTCATCTGAGAGGATGCTGTACATGAAGTAGCTATGACATGGCATAGCCCTGACCTTCCTGGTAAAGGTTTAATTCCTTGTGGTCTTCTGCAGTAACAACCTGTGCTGGAATGAGTATTTTTACCATGACTTTAAACGCTTATTTTTGAGCATAGTTGACAAAGGCAAAGGCTGTGGTGGATACATTCTTCATCTCTCATCACTCCTGAGGTGTGGTCTGTAGCTTGGGTTCCACTGACTTTTTACCTCCTACACAGCATATCCTCATTTCTTGATTGTTTTAGTTTAGATGCCTTTTCCTTACTTACCCTTAAAGCTGAATTTTCTTATTTTCTATTAACCTTGTACTGTAGAAGGTTACTAGTACATTCAAAGTACAAAGTAATTTTCCATTATTAATTAAGTCCACATTCCATTCTTGTCTCATCTCTTATAACCTTTGAAAAGTCCTACGTGCTGATTTCTTTTTAAACGATATATGTGACATTTTAATTGTATTTCCTTTTCATTTTTTGAAAATTTCAAATAGCTGCATCCAGGGGTCTTTATGGCAGCAAAACTGGCTTACTTTTTAAACATTTTTCTTTAATTTTGAGGATTTCAGACATGTATACAATGAAATATGATCATAGTTATCCCCTGCAGTTCCTCCCATATTGTCCCAATCCACTCTGCTCCCAACATTGCCTTTGATTGCTTTTTCTTTTAACTGAATTCCATTAGTGTTGCCTTATGTGAATGGTGGTGGGCCACCCATTGGAGCACTGGAAACCTACCAGTGGCCATCCCCTCAAATGATTGTCTCCTTAGGCAACTCTCTTAGTCAGGCCCGAGGCCTGGAGATCACTTCCTCCTCTGTACTTTGGCTGTCTTGATCTTGTGTGGGTTTAATGTGTTGTTTCTTAACTTCTGGAAGCTTTTAAAAGCTTACCTAGAGGCTGTTTGGGGTTTTGACATTTCATTATTTACAAGTAACCCAACAGAAATTGCTGAAGGTGAAATAATTTGGTTAAAGTTGGGTTCATTTAAGATTTTGGTTAGTATCACTTAGTTGTAAGATAAAGTTCTTTCATTCTTGATATCTCTTAACCAGAGGCTGGCCCTTCCCTGAAGTCTGTCTCTGACACAGATGAACTCCACCCCTACAGGATCTGCCTTGTATCATCCCTTGAAGTTGGCCATGCCTTCTTTCCACTTGGCCATCACACTCTGCTCACTGCTCCTTTCCTCAGAACCCACACAGAACTCACTGACATTTCCCACATCTTTTCTCATCTGTTAATAACCTTAAGAAATCCAGTCTAGTCCACTGAATAGATAAGGTCTACTCATCAATGTTATGCTGCTAATTACATGATAGCGTATCATTGCTAGGGTGAAGAGGAGGAACTATAAAGAGCTTTCAACATTATCTTAGGATAACTTATATAAGATCTCTTTGGAGGGAAATAAGAGTTTTAGGAACAGATTTTAGACATTGAACTCCACGGTACCACAGACAGCCAGCAGACTGTGGACTGACTGCAGTGTGGAGACATGCTGATATGGAGAGTCGGAGGTGAGGGAGCCAGGTAGAGGCTCTGTAAGAAAGTTAAGACTCACTGGAAGGGGAGGCCTCAGGAAGAAGATGAGGTCAGTGTGCACTCACAGAGATGTCAGAGAGGAGGAAGAGCCAAAGCACTCAGGAGACCTTCAAGGACGAGACTTTCTAGAGAGCACTTAGTTGAGGTGGGGGAGATGGTAGAATGGGTGCCAGGTCAAATGCAGTGTTTTTTGTTTTATTTTTTTCCTACCTGGCATGCCTACATCATTTGAGTGACAGGAAGGAGAGTCAGATGATGAGGGTCACAGACTTTAAGCAGGGAGATGTGGAAGCTTGACAGCAGAGCATCTCAGGATGAAGAACAGCTGAGGGAGGGCTTCTGAGTTGGAGGAAGGGGTGAGGCTATGGAACCGGTAGCCAGTGGTCTAGAGGATGACCAGTTCACACCATTTGAGGTGATTAGGAGCACGGGGAGCCTTGAATAACCATGTAGCCACTGCTTAGCAGTTTATTTCATCATCGTTGAGAGACAGAGGTGGAGAAATACTGTTCTTTAAAGACATTTCTTTTCTCCCTTTCCTATTTTGGATAGTCTTCTTTGTGTAGGCCAAGGTGGCCTGGACTCATTATGTAGGGCAGGATGTCCTTAAACTTAGGACCCTTCTGCTTCTGCTTTCTGAGTGGAGGGGAATTAGGAGTGCACTGCCATGTCAGCCTTTCTTCTGTCTGTACTGTGGGATCCAGAGCCTGGACAAACACAGCAGGAAGCTCCAGGGACTGTGTAGCATTGTGAACTTCCATTCATGAGTGTCTTAGGAACTCAGCAGTAAAGGTGACTCTTAGCCATTAAGCCTGCAGTCTGGGCTGAACAGGGAGTCCTAGGAACTAAAAGGATGGTCAGTATTCACTCTAGGTGGAGAGCAGTTGGGTTTGGCCAGGATGTTGCAACAGGAGATACACAGAAAGGTATAAGAGGTTCATATTTAGTTCTTAGTTATGAAGGAAGAGGTTAGGCTTGAACTATTACCATGAATAAAAACTATAGGAGCCACACAAATATTGTTTACAGTCATCACATTGCCAGAGTCACCAACTTATATTTTGTCAATTTATCCCATGTAGTATGGTCAAAAAAAAAAAAAAAAGAGGTTTTTGTGAGTTTTTGAAAGTGATGGGTTTTGTAATGTCCACGAGCAGTATTTTTAATAGCTCGAGAATAACAGGGTTGGGTACTCTCTTCTCAGCCTCTTCCTGGAAGCTTACTTTTACTTTAATGTTCATACCCACTAAAATGTGCACTGTGGAAATTTTTGATCTTGCCAGAAATGTGGAGAACTGTGGTTTACTGATATGTGGTTTGTGTGCGGGGATAATTGGATAATAATGGTGTAAACACCTACAGGTGCTGGGGTTGGTATAATAAGCCAAGCGCAGGAAGTGTTCACCCTTTGAAGGCTTTACTTGTGTGCTGTGCTCTTGATTCAGTACCCCTCTGAGTGTCAGGACTAATGCATGGATATTATATTAGTAAGGGCCCATGCTTTACAGGACTTGCAGGGGTAGCAAGTGTTCTGACAGACAGCACCAGGGAGCTTCTGTTTCTGCTTATTGGATCTCCTTTAGTCTGCAGACTGCCAGCTTGATTTGTGTCTACAGTTGATTAAAGAACAAGACCTTCAATTAGCTATGTATCGAAGGAATGGTCATATTTGGTCAAAACTAATGTAAGAGGTAGATGGCTTCTTAATAGCAAGAAACAATGTTTGCTTGGCTTTTTGTTTTTAAATGGGAATCCATGAATCCATGGGTTCTGGTCAAGATGTCCTGATATCCTAGGTTTTTGGGGCAGTTCTGGAACACAAGGGTGTTCCAACATTCTCTATAGTTAGGCACCCCTCTCACTCTGAGAAATTCTCTTCTCATTTGGATGACATACCACATTTTCAGATTCATGAGTCTCATTTCAAGTCACTCAGGAAAAGTATACCTTAGCCATTGAAAGAAGAAGTTTGGAGGTGCTCGAACACTTTTTCTTTTCTCTAACCTCCCAACAAATAAATGATAAAAGGGGCTAAAACGTGTGCTGAGAATTTCTATTTGAATTCAACAAGTATGTCCATGGGCTGTATAGTCAGCAGAGTCAAAGTCTTTGGAATAAAAGTACACTTAATATTTTCTGGTTTGATAAAGAGAGAAACGGGTAGTGTCAGGTCTTGCATTTGTAAAATACTGGGCATGAAATATCTTACAAATGACTTATGCTTGACTCCTCCTTTGTTCAATCAGTGCTAATATTCTGAGGGAGCCCGTGTGCCTAGGAGGATGCGAGCACATCTTCTGTAGGTGAGTTGTAAGAGCTTGACGGACACTGACGTAATTGTGCTGTTTGTACGTTATCTTGAGTTGGTCTTTATTCCTCTTTCTGTTTAGGAGTAAGAAATAAAGCTCGGAGGTAATGTCCAGAGTTGTAGAGCTTAGTAAGCAGTAGCTCTGCTAAGATTTTGGAAAAGGAATAATGCCTTTGACATAATTCAGATGTGACCTCTTAAATCTGGTTTGAATGACTGAGCTAATAGTCTTTCAAAATTTATAGAAGTCTAATTCTTAAATTTCCAACCATGAGTGACTTAAAAGAGTAGTCATTTATTGTTATAGATTAGAAGGCCAGGAGGTCAAGTTCTGATACGTGTTGACAGAGTTTGTTCCTCCAGAAGACTATGAGGGAGGATCTGTTTCCAGCTAGTTTCTTGTGGTCCATTAGTGAGGTTTTCCATGGTTGTGACAATATTTGATTTAAAGAGTTGATGGGTGTATGTTAGTCACCCTTTTGGTCGCTGTGATAGAAGACCTCAGAATTTCACAAGCTTCAGTTACAGTGGTGGGCTTTGGTGAATTTGATGCTTGAACACTAATTTTGCTTCTTGGTGTCAGGGTAATAAGCCAAGGGCAGGAAGTGTTCATCCTTCAAAGGACTTGGGACAGAGAACAGGGATTTGGCACTAGGCATAACCTTCAAAGGCCTATTTGTAGTGATTTTTCTAGCTGGGCCGCCTTCCTAAAGTTCCACCCAAATAGCACTACTTAGTTGAGGACCAAGTACGTCTGTCAGGGACACTTGTAATATTGTATGTTCCTGTCACAGGCTCTAAAGCACTCATTTGAGATTACCCTGTATATAACAGGGAGAAGGATTTAATTTAGAGGTTTCTGGTCCATGTTCCTTTATGCTGAGACTATGTTTATCCACACCTCTATCTCCTTATGCTTTCAGGTGCCATTGATTTGTTAGTTGGGAAAAAATAGGCAAATTGTCTTGCTAAATAATGTTTTTATATAGGAAATTGAGCAGAGATCTTGCATATATGTGCATATCATATATCATATTATCAGAGCACACTGTTTTGCCATTCTGTGTAAAACAACCTATGTTTTCCTACTGTTCATGCTCCTTAGTGTTTGGAGCTCAGATTCTGCTGAATTTTCTTTTACTTTTTTTAAGTGGTTGTATAAGCGACTGTGTTGGATCAGGATGCCCAGTGTGTCATACCCCAGCCTGGATCCTAGACCTCAAGATAAACAGACAGTTGGACAGCATGATCCAGCTTTATAGTAAGCTTCAAAATTTGCTACATGACAATAAAGGTTCAGGTGAGTGATATTCGTTCATTGTTTTGTTAAAGACAAATTAATGCTGATACTCAGCACATAAAGGATTTAAAAAGAATTGTGAATGATATAGTTCACATTTCAAGATTAGTAGTTTTTAAAAGTCATTTTGAGAAATGAGATAATTAGGTGTAAACTTTAGAGATGAGGTACTGAGGTCCAGAGGAGTTAACTGCTCGTGCCTGCAGTTTTATGTGTAGTTAATATAAGAAGCAAGAGAAGCAGAGTTCATTTCTTGATGTCAGTCCAGAGAGGCTCGGGACTTTACACTGGCTGCTTTCTATACTAGAGATAATTTCTGTAGACTATAGATACTATAGTGATTTTATTTTAACAGTGCTTAATTCACTTTGGCACACTGTTAGAAGATAGAATGCAGTACTCTCGCAAGGATCACTTTCTAGGCTGAATTAATTAGGTATACATTTTGAAAGAGCAAAAATCTAACACATTTTCTTTTCTATTTAAATGGGGGTTAATGTTTTTCAAATTGTTCTTAGACTCTGTGTATTAACTATATATCCTTGCATTATGCTTTCTGCTGAGAACTAATTGGCTGTGAAAAGAAAGTAAAGTGTTTTGAATTTTCATAATTGGATGTTGGAGTTGTCTTTTCATTGACCAAATCATATTATTTTAGCATGTGTTTATAGGAGACCCTGTCTGGCAGGATGCCATGATAAATTGATACTGGCAATGTAAATTTGTTGGCTTTGTGTTTTTAAGTCTTTTGTCTTTGGATTCTGATGCAGTATTGTAACTGTCGGCTACTGGTAAAGTTGATTGAACAAAAATTAAAAAGGCAAATGTTTTTAAGTATTTTTGACACTGGTTGTATTTTTAAGAATGTAAGTCATAGTTAACCTGTGTTTACTTTGAGTTATCTGATCTTTGTGCTAGTCCCATTTTTAATGGTAAAATAAGTTATACTAGCATTGTGATTTATGGAATACAGGTATGTACATGTATTTTGTAAAGGACTTGCTTTAAAAAGTATTGTGGTTTTAAGTCTCAAAAATGCATTGATCTCATAACTGACTACTTGGTATCGGATAACCACTTGGGGGACACTTCTCCAGTTCCCAGTATTCTTAGTTTCCTGTAGTTCTTTATTCATGGCTGAAGCTCATGAACTTTATTTTCCCCTTTTGTGCTAGCATGTCTGGTGATGGTTAGGGTCTTGTTTAGGCAACTATGATAGATATGTAAATATGAATATATATATTATATATATATACACACACATATCATATATATGTAGATACCTTATATATGTATAACAACTCTGTGTGTGTGTCTGTTGTGTAACAAAAAAAAAAGGCTGTGAATATGAAAGAAAGCCGGGTGGGAGGGTAATTAGCAGGGGTTGGAGGGAGGAAAGAGAAATGGGTAAATGATATAATTATCACTTTAAGAAATAAAAAAGTATAATACAATTGTGAAAAAATTATAAAGAAGACTGTATTGGGAGCCCAGAGGCAGCTCAGCAGGGTAAGAGCTCTTACCACTCTGGCAAGGTCTTGTGTTCCATTTCCTAGTGCTGAGGTCAGGCAGTTGGCACTTCCAGCTCCTGGCTTTCGTGGGCACCTGTAGTCATGTGCAGGTAAACATAGGTATAAAATTAAATCCTAAGAAAGAAAAAGATGCCTTGGGGAGAAAAATATCATCAGTTTAGCTGAATGCTTTTGTCCCTTAAGAGCAGTGTCTGATGGTGTGTCTTTGGTGGTTGAAAGAATTGTGTGTATGATCTAATCAGCCTGTGTACCCCGCATGCAGACTCTAAGTTGACAGTGATTCCTGGTCAAGGTCCATGAGTGGTTGGCAGTGTCAGAGTTGGGAATAGGAAAGAATCAAGGAGCCCCTTGAATTATTTGTACAGTACGAACAATACATCTCTGAAAGTTGCTTTCATTTGATTCTTACAGGTATGTCTGACTGTTAAGATTATTGGCTAAACACTGAAATATGGGGTCTACTTTTGAGATTGTCATAATTCTTTAACTTGCCTCTTCTCCAGTCCCTGTGGAATAGTGTGCTGAGTCACCTCAGATGCTGTAACAGAGGGTGACAAACTAGGCTGCTCAAGTCCAAGAACCTGCCTCAGTTCTGGAGGCGTGAGGTTTGAGCTTCAGGAGAGTCCTCTGGGAGATCTGGCCCGTCTTTGCTCACATTCACCTTGTGTCCTCATGTTACATGAGGGGCCCACACCAGTGCAGCTTCAGCTTGCAGGAGGCTGTCTAACGTAGACTTTAATTAAGATTACTTTTGGGCTACCAGGTATTAGTTATGATTTCAGCATACGGATTTAAGAAGTAGAAGGAAATTCAGTTTCATGCATAAATAAATAGTTTGACACCTTTAATAGTGATAAAGTAGGAGGAGGGTGGAGTAACCTTTGTAAGCTAATTCCCATCCGTTATGGCTCGCTAGGAATAAGACTAAAAATTTACTATAGTGAATGGAGGGCGTTTGAATCATAGTATGATTTCGAATTTTGTAGACAGAGGAAAAACTAAATTTCAAACAAGATTCAGGGTAGGAGCCCTTTTAGAATATGTTCTTACTGTTTCCCTATTTTTGAACATTTTTGGGGGTGGGGGTTGTTTGTTAAATTAAGTTGTATAAAAATATGAAGTGTGGGCCTGGAGTTCAGATCCCAGCACCTGCGCCACAAGCCGAGCTGCTCACACCTGCGACTGCAGCTCTGCGAGGCTGGCAGCCTCCTCTAACCATTTGACCTTTCGTGCATGCACAGGTGTGAGCACTTACAAACACACTCACCACTCAGCACACAGCACACACACGCACACGCATGCATAATCTAAACGAAGAAAGTAAAACTGGCAATGGGCCTTGTTACCTTGATAGGAGATCACAGAAATGTTAGAGAAATTTATTGAGTGTATTTACTCAGATACCTCTTTTCCTGGTATAAGTTTTTTTTTTTTTGTTTTTTCTTTTTTTTCCTTCTATCAGTTTTCCTTCTAAAGTCTTGTCAAAGCAAGCCAGCTCTGAAGGGTGTTTGGCTTTTCAGTTTTTCCTCCCTGTGGTAGCTCCCTTTGTTTCTTTATAGTATATTTAGCACATGTAATGAGGGCCTGTATTGGTTTAGTGTGAACTTCTAAAACCAAATTTAAGTCACAGAAGGTGAAATGTTTTATCAGTAGAAGGAACCAGAAACTGGGAACAAGTGAGGGTTGCTCTTCCTTGTAGTAAGAAAATGATCTCACCTTAATTAAGATAAGGACAGGAGACTGAGTGATTCCTGAAGCCTGACTAACTCCAAGTGATGTAACTGTTAAATGCTCACATGAAGAAGAATGAACCAAGTGGAGGATTAGCAGCTTTCACAGTTTCTCTATCTTTAAACAAAACGTGTAGTACATAATTTATCTTCCAAGTGAACCTTGTTACTTGCATTTACTATAAACTGTATAATTACTATAATTAAGGTGGATAATTAGGAAGAGCTTGTCAGCTCGTGGACATGGTACATGGTATATTGGAGATGAAGCGGATTTATAGGAAAACGTGCTAAGATGAACTTCTAAACATTTCCGCATGTTTTCCTCGGTTCAGTGTGCTTTAAAGAGAAGAGGTTATCATCTTTTTCTGATGACCATTTATGGGTAATTTTACCTTATTCTTTATAACAATCTTTTTTCTACTAATAGAGTTAAATTTAAAGTTTCCATTTTTCCCTTGAACCCACCATATTAAACAGCCCTTGCAGGTGTGGTCACGTTTGTAGAACGTGTCGGTGCTGGTGACATTAAATAAAGAACCTTGATTATGCTTTCAGAGATCACAATTTGCATTTCTCTTTTCTAGTTTTGGAGAGATGCTGGTCCTTCTGAAGTGATTTCTTGGTGTTTCATATATGCCATTACTTCTTATAATAGACGAAGATGACTGTTTAGATAGCCATGCAGGTGTTGTTATTTTAAATAGATCTACGTGCATTTTAACTTACAGAATAATAATTCTTCAGGTGTCAATGTTACACAGATGGTATACAGAACACTCCCTTTAGTTTTTTTTAAAATAAGGAACTACCTAGTCAGAGTTTTCAACCTCTGTTGTGTAACTTACAATAGAGAGTAATTTGGAAAGCACAATGTACATCATTATAATCCTTTGATGTAGATTAATGATAGTGAAATCACATTTTCTAATTGTTTCTCTTTTCTATGCTTATTAAATTTTGAGGGGAAAAAAAACCTTGACAACGCAGCTTCTTAGTAACACACTTATTTCTGCTTCTTGAATTTCATAGTATTTTCTAAAATATTTAAATTCAGAGAATAAGATTTTTTTAAAATGTCATTAAGAAATTTGCTCTGCAGAGGCAGAACCAATGTTTTTTGTGAAACAAATATGATAATTTATCAAGCTTAGAAGCATTCATCCATAAAACAGTTGTAGCTGTTAATAATATGATTTATGTTCTAGCAACTGAGTTGTTTTGCTTTTCAGTTTTATTTTAGATATGCTGCATAAAATCCAGACTTTACAGCCATTGTCTGTGGTTCTCCTTGCTTAGTTAGACCAAGTGGTGTGATTCAAATCTCCAGGCAAAGGTGTTAGTACATGATAGTCCATAAAACAATCGTGTGCATATGAATTTCATAGTTTTGCACTCTTTATTTGCTCTTTTAGAAGTTAGGGGACATGCTGCTGAGGTTGAAATTTGATATGTTTTTTGAGATTTGGGGTTTTTAGTTGATTGAATGTGTTATCACTGCTTAATTTCCTTTAGTGTCCCAGCTCTACTTTTTATTATAAACATCGAGAAATCAAGATTTGACTTGTTTTTCATTGAAAATGTCATCAGCTGCATTTAAAATAATAAATTAAAATCAAATACAACTTTTCACAGATGACTTGAGGATTAACCTTTAAGTCTTTGTAATCCTTAGGCCTTCTTAAGAAGCAATCCTTGGTAACATTTTATTTTGACCTTTCTCTAGACTCCAGATTGTATCAGAAGTGGCTTGGTTTTAAAATCTACTTATCATTGTAGAGCAAAGACCTTGTTGAATTTAGACATCTCGTCTCTTGGTGAATGGACATCTCATTCTTAGGATTTTCAAGTTTCTGTCTCGGTAACACTGTAGACCATGGATCTCTCAACACCTCCACTTCAGTGACTTTGAGGAATCTGCCCTCATTCAGTTACATAGTTCTGCTTGTAGGCAGCCTTATCTGTTTACTGTCTTCATTGTCTTCACTGTTCCCCCATGTCACCAGAAAGAAGTGGCTTCTTTAGAGTGTCGTCCAGTGCTGTTATTGTTAGGCAGGGTCATTTGGGACATTCCTGCAGGGTTAAAAACTTATTTATTTCCCATTTCCTCTTCCTTACCTAGAGTGCTTTTTACTTGGTGGCTGTGTTTATAAGATGGGAGGAGAAAGAACAGAGAAAGGAAGCAATCCTAGTGGTGGTCGAGCAGTAGAGGAATAAAGTATAACAGTCCTTAGAGAACAGAAAGTTGAATTCATCGGTAGCTCAAGGTGGAGAAATTAATCCTCATAGCATGTTTCTTTTTCTTTTTTCTATCAGATTCAAAAGACGACACATCTAGGGCAAGTTTATTTGGTGATGCAGAAAGGAAGAAGAATTCAGTAAAAATGTGGTTTAGTCCTCGAAGTAAGAAAATTAGATGTGTTGTGAATAAAGTTTCAGTACAAACCCAGCCTCAAAAGGCAAAGGATGACAAAGCCCAGGAAGCCTCAGTGTTTGAATTTGTTTCCGCAACTCCCCCTGTAGTTGTTTCTACGAGGGCTAAAACAGCTTCAAGAACATCTGCAAAAAAGCATCCCAAGAAATCTGTAGCTAAGATCAACCGGGAGGGAAATTTCAGGCCAGAAACAAGGGATAGTAGATTTGATTCCAAAGAAAAGCTGAAGGAAGAGAAGGTTGTCTCCTTTAGCCAAACACTAGTTATGGAGAATTCACGGGTAAATGGCGAAATAGACTTATTAGCGAGTGGCTCTGTGGTAGAATCCGAATGTTCTGGAAGCTTTGCTGAAGTCTCTTTACCATTGGCTGAGCATATAGTGTCTCCAGATACTGTGAGCAAGAGTGAAGAGGCTCCTGAGAAGAAGGTCTGTGTAGAAGATCGTTGTCCAGTAGGGAGTGATGGAAATCCCAAAGGCTGCCACAGGCCTCCCACTTCTACTTCTAAGAAATGTGGGAGCAACGTTCCAAGCACCAGCGGAGAAATCCGTGAGCCAACATTGCTTGCAGAAAATGTAGTGTTGGTTGACTGTTCTTCACTGCCTTCAGGCCGACTTCAGGTTGATGTCACCCTCAGGAGACAGAGTAACGCATCAGATGACTCTCTTAGCCTTTCACCAGGCACACCCCCATCTCTGCTGAACAATTCCACTCACAGACAAATGATGTCAAAGCCCTCCACAGTGAAGCTGTCTTCTGGTATTCCAGCCAGGAAAAGAAATCACAGAGGAGAGACGTTACTGCACATTGCCTCTATAAAGGTAGGCTGCTTGCTCTGCACTAAGTCTTGGGATGAGACCAGACTTGCTGGCTCTTACTATAACAAATACGTGAGATGATTAGACTAAAAACTAAATTTCTCTCACAGAATTGGAAATTTCAGTTCATGCCCAATAGGTTCTGTTGCTTTGAACTTGTCATGCTGATATGTGTTGTGGAACAAAGCTAGCTATGTGTGTTCCCCCCCACCCCCCATACCCCCACTGCCTCATAAATGAGAAGAAAGAGGGGTAAAGAAGGAGTGGGGATCCCATTCCCTCTTCATGGCCAGTGACTTGAAAACCTTAATGTAGAAGATGGAGGTGAGAGGCTGTGGTAATGGCTATACTCTAAGCATCCTCTGCTCTGAGCAAGTCAAGTATTTGGGGTTAACCCTGGTTATGCTTCAGTTGATTTCTGTTAAGCCTGACTTAGAAAATGTATAGTTTTGGTCATTCTTGTCATATGTATAAAGTGTGTATATGCACACAAAAGCCATTGTAACGTGGTTAATGCTTCCTAGACTTACCTAGTTCATTATGCTCCAGTCAGTTTCTGTTAGTAAGGATGTAGGCTGATGAGTTTCTATGTCTCTCCTTCTGGGAATTTTCAGACCACAAACCAAGCATTCCCTTAATTTGGTAGAGAATGCTATTCCAACTATAAGAAAAATTTACTTTCATTAGTGAGGATCTCTAGAGCCTAGTGTCTAGGCCAGCGCTTAATAAACTCTTAGAGGCAGTGCTAGGGAAAATGTTCTTGACTTTACAAACTATATAGTATGTGCCATATATTACTCTAGAGCAGAAGTAGCCACAGACAACAAGTACACCAGTTAAAATTTGACATGCAAATTCAAGTCGCTCACCCACAGACTGCAGATTATATTTCTTGTCCTAGGCATGGAAAAAAGCCAGTATAGAGCAGATAGAGAAATTGTGGCATGATGGTGTCCTGGTGCCTTTTCTTCATGGATGTGTTCATAGTTACTTTGTGTAAGTTTTTCTCAATTGGCCATCTACTTGAAAAGTCATTCCTAAATGAAAGTCGCCTGTTTTGTTTTCTTGAACCTAAGTGCCTGCTATTGTAATTGTCCTTAGTTGACTTATTCTCAATTGCTGCCCTTAAACATGCATTGATTTATCTTGTTTTTAAACCATTAAAATTAGCACTAATTAGCACTCGTGGTCTTTTAAAGTTTTGATGTGAGCTGGATGTACATTCCCACCTGTTTCAATTTTGTTTGCTTTTACAATGCTGGGGACACAGGGCCTTCCTCAGGCGCTCTACCAGGGAGCCGCACTTTCAGCTTCTGTGTTTGAACTTGATAGATATAATTTGGGAGGAAAAAAATAGCAGTGGGTTTATCATCGTTGTTACCTTTTTAGAAATAGTTTTCATTTAATTTTTACCTTAATTTTTTCATTTATAGCAAGAATTAATTATTTGATTATGAGGAAGCCAAACACCATATTTCTGCAGTCTTATTCTAGCTCCCTGTCTGCCTACTTAATATTTGCATGGCCTTACAATTACAGCTCCTGTGAAATGGAGCAAGAAGCAGGGGCAGGCGTGTCTTTGGTGCAGTGAATTCAGATTTGGTGACCTTCAAGGCAGCCAAACCAAGGAAGGGGAGGGCGTGGGTTTATGCAAGGAAGGCATCCCCAGGCTGCTGCTGTGCTTGGACTTTTCTCTGTAGCACATAGGTGGCTTTGCAGCTTCCACAGTTTATGGTGCTTGTGATGTTAATCTTGATTGTCGCCCTTTTTGAAGCCTGGTCAAGTGGTTCACACCTGTAACCTTGGCTTTCAGGAAGCTGAGGCAGGAGTAGTACTGTGAGTTGAAGGACAACTTGGATCATGCAGCTAGCCATAGCATAAAACAGACACTCCCCATCACTGCACTCCTGTACCAACATCTCTCAGTCACTGTTCTATTGCTATGAAGAGACAGCATGACCAAGACAGTTCTTATAACAGAATACATTTATTTGGGGGCATAGTTAGAGTTTCAGAGTGTTCGTCCATAATTATCGAGGAAGGAAGCAGACAGGCTTGGGTCTAGATGAGTCGCTTGAGAGCCTTACTTTGAGATCCACAGGCATCAGAGAGAGTGAGAGAGAGGGAGGGAGAAAGAGAGAGAGAGAGAGAGAGAGAGAGAGAGAGAGAGAGAGAGAGAGACAGACAGAGAGAGAGACAGAGAGAGAGACAGAGACAAAGATGGGGCCTTTTTTATTTAAACTACCACACATTTTACTCCTTGGTCCACTTGTAGTCACATCACAATGTAAAGTCAGCACCGTTTAAAAGTCCAGACTCAAGTCAATCTCTGAACTGTAATGAATTATAGTGTTCTCTGTTCAATGGTACAGAATATTTATTACCATTTCAAGGGGGAAAGGAGGGGGCACAGTGGAGAAATACTGGACCAAAGCAGCACTGAAGCCCGCAGGCCAGACTCCTACACTCTGGCTCTCCATGTCCAATGTCAAGGCACTCTTCAGGTCTCTAATTCAGTTCAGTTTTGTTGACTGCAACACACTTCCTTGTCTTGGACTGGCTCCATACCCAGTCTGCAGTTCTCCTCACTCACCAGATATCACCACACTTTCCTGGGGTCTCCAATTCATTGCAGGCTGCAAGGTCTGCCACATGCCTAGCATGAAAGGCTCTCCTTAGTGGAGGAAGATTCCACAACTTTTTGACCCTGAACCAGAACCTTGTGACCAAACCTGTCAAGTTCTGCCACTTGAAATGCAACCCTCTTAATATTGTCTTAAATTTGCATAAGCTTTGTCTTGATAATTTCTAGGCTGAGAGAATCCCTCAGGTTTGTTCTTCCCTAGGTTGCAGGGTTAAGGTGGATGGTGTCTTATGCTGAGGTCACCACTCCCTTTATTCTGTATAGCATAAAGTTCTTTAACACTTCAACGCTGCTGGGTACCAGACTTGGCCTCAGGATCATTTCCTGGAGCTCCTTTCTCTTCAGACTGTGTTTTAGACTTGTCTTTTAACAGTGATCACTAATATCCACACCGGAGACAATACAAGGCTACCCTGAAATCTCTGCCTGTGCTGTTAATCCAGAACTCTTTTTAGCCCCTTGCAAGTTTTTAGGACAGGAGCAGAAAGTAGCCATATTCTTTGTCAGTGTATCACAACAATGTGCCCAACCAATATTAGTCTTCCCTTCTGAAATCTTTTAAGCTGGGCCCCTACATCACCCTCGGTGCTGTCATCTATGTTCCTGCTGAGATGGTCTATTAAGCATTGCTTAAAGCATTCAACCGATTTTCTAGTCCAAAGTCTTCCATATTCCTTCAAACACCAACATGGTCAGGTCTGTCACAGCTTTCTGTTTTAGAGGCACCTACGTACGGTATTACTAAAGCATACCTCTGTGTGTCTCTGAGACAGATAATAAGGTCTCTGATCTAAGGAATGGTCAGTCCACTGGCTAATTCAATCTTTAGAGGGAGCGGGTCATTGACGTGTATCCTTACAGGCATATCTTACACTAGCCTTTTTTCTTCCTCCTGTAATTTCTGCTCCTCTCTGCCTCCTAATTGCCGTGAAATGAATTGCTCTATGCTACCTCTGAACCACAATACACCAAAGCCCTGTAAAAAAAAGCCCATTTGGTCACAGTGTTGCAGAAGTAAGCAACACAGAAGCTATTGATTGCCCTTCGAGAAGTAGGTTTTCTGAGGTGTAGTCCCTTGATGTTATGCAGACATAGTAGATGTCAACGCTTGAAGGCAAGGTGCTGAGCATCTCAGGAGTTCTAATCTCAGTAGACGTCACTGGGAGGCTCCGCTTCAGACTGTGACTTTGACACTCATAATTCCAGTCAGTTCTGTTACATGTATGTGAAGTCATGGTAGTTTGTTTCCTTCATGCTAGCAGTCATGAGAAAGTAAAAGAGCAAACTGGGATCTGTGGTATGTTCCAGATTTGATTTCTGGAGCATCACATGGAGCCAGCATCTAACTCTGTCAGTTGGCCCCCACCTCTGCCATTGTAATACTAGCAACTTTTTGTAGCATTGAGTTGCCAGGATTATTTATTTATGAAATTACTTTCTTCTGTAAATTCTAAGAAGCCTGAGAACTGTTTACCATACTGCAGAACTCCATTCGTAAAGGTCATTTTGTTTTCTCTTTTAAAAATGACATCTGTCTTAGTTAGGGTTTCATTGCTGTGAAAAAACATTATGACCACAAACTCTTACAAAGGAAAACATTTACTAGGGACTGGCTTACAGTTTCAGAGCGTCAGGGCATTGTCATTATGGCGGGAAGCATGGCAGTGTGCAGGCAGACACGGTGCTGGAGAGGAGCTGAGAGTTCAACATCTTGATCCACAGGCAGTGGGAGACCTGTGTCATTCTGAGCATGGCCCGAGCATAGGAGACCTCAAAGCCTGCCCCACAGTGATACACTCCATCTAACAAGGTCACTGCTGGTAGTGCCACTCCCTATGGGCCAAGCATTCAAGCATGTGAGTCTATGGGGCTGTAACTATTCAAACCCACAACATCTAATGGCTGAATGGGATAAAGTTTTAACTCTCTGGTCAGCTGGTTTTAATGGAAAGCTTAGCTATGATGTTTAAGTAAATTTTATTATACTTAATTGTAATGTCCTGTTGTTTTTTTAACGAAGTTTATTTTTAGTGGTTTTTTTAAAGAGCCAGTATTCTAATAGAGGAAATGTTTGTATGCTTTTAGAAACTTACTGTATGTTGCTGGAATATGCACATATTCACAGTATGTGTGACCATATGAAGAATCTTCCTTTTTACTCCAAAGTTGCAGATATACAAATTCACTTGGGCACACACGTCTTTATTTTGGGGGCTTTAAAGCATTACTTGAAATAACCAAAAGCATTTAAAATTTCTTATAAGTCTTCATAAATACTTTCTTCAGATGATTTTTTTCTCAGGGCTTTAAGGAAATCTCAATTATTCTTTTAAGTTATAAGGAATGAGAGAGTGCTTCTACTAAAAAAATAATTCTCTAAGAGAAAAAAGTAATTTAAAGCAACGAGAAGCAGAAGTTAATTTATTTCCTGGAAACTTTATATCGGTGCAAACTCACCCAGTTACTGTAGACACCTTCTAATTAGCATAATTTTATTTATGTGCATGACATTACATTTACATGAAGTAGAAAGATGAAAATAAGACCGACTTTTTAGTATTGGGGGAAGAAAGCAACTTGGGTCTACAAAGCTAGCAGTTTGCTAATCAGCTGTATGTTTTAGGGGTAGACTATTAATAGAGCCCTACCTTTGATGATACTCAGAAGTGACATGAAAGTAAAGCAGGGAGCCTAGGAAACAGTTGGTCTGTTCATGCCTCTAACGCTGCCACGCCGTTGGGTTCTGTTGGACATTCCTGTGTGACATCTGCTGTCTTTTGTGTGTGTGTGTGTGTGTGTGTGTGTGTGTGTGTGTCTGTCTGTTTGTCTGTGTGTGTGTGTGTGTGTGTCTGTGTGTGTGTGTGTCTGTTTGTCTGTGTGTGTGTGTGTGTGTCTGTGTGTGTGTGTGTCTGTTTGTCTGTGTGTGTGTGTGTGTGTGTGTGTTACACCTAAAGAGCTGGTTTTGTTTTGCTTACCATTGCTGATAACAATTTTAGGAGAGTTTTACAAACTTCATCCCACTGTATAAATGCAATTTCTTTCCCTAATGCTTTCAGTTGTTTTAAAAGGAGGTGATATTTTTTATAGCTAAAGATTTTTTTTTAAGGCTTTGAGGGTTGACCAATACTTTAGTACGTAGATGCCCGATGCTTCCACCCTCATTGATGGGGCATGTGTGTGATACAGAGCCTGTTTGTGGTTTGGAAATTGTGTTTGTGGGGAAAGGAATAGAAACTAGGGTTGGGGTGTTGGAAGGTGGTGGATGGGCTTTAGTAGCATGCACAGAATTTGGAGAAGAGAGATTATGCAAGCCTAATTCTTAGCTTTAACTTCTTTGCCAAGGCTCACTGTGTTAAATGCTAGCAACAGAGGAAATCTTACTGACCAAACCGTTTTACATCTTCCTTCAATTCACTCATCTATATTAGGATTTACTTAAATTAAGACACAGAAGACACAGAAGGCTAGAATCGGAAGGAGACTTACTTTTCATGTCATTTAATAATTGAAAGTACCTTAACCTGAAGGGGGAGTGAATATTGTCTCTGGTCCTTTTTGTCGTCTTAACTCACTTATTTTCCATATCTTGTTCATCTCCCTTGAAAGCAGGCTCTGATACTACAATAAAGTGACTGCTGTTCTTATTTTTCTTTCTTCCTTCTGCCCTCCCTGTGTCTGAGCCACTGTTGAAAAGTTACCACAAGAGTCTCTAGAGAAAAATGGAAGTCTATTCAGCTAGTGAGAAGGACATGCAAAGAATTCCATGGATTTGATGAAAACTGTATTCCCTACCGTTCAGATAGCTGATAATGGGTAATGGTTTTAGGTTCAACTCAGAGGATAAAAATTAAACGCTGAATTTTGAGTGTTGTTTGGCTGTTTCTCTCAATCCCTTTCCCGGCGTTTTAAACAGCAACTGCTTCTGCCGTGAAGATATCTTTGGTGCAAATCAAGTGAATATAAACTAAATTAGTGACTTAGGGTAACTAGAGTAACCACCAATAGAACAGTAAGTACTTTTGGGCAGTTTTAGCATTGGTTTCATTGGCTAACTTATTGACTATAAACGGCTTTGTTTATTTTAATGCTCAGAAATTATTTTGGTGTGACTCGAAGTTTAGAATAGGCTTTAGCTTCATTTTGTATTTTGAATCGCATTTCTAATATGGACTGCTAGAAATATTCAAGTATAGACCAGATGACTTGTTATCTCAGGACTTTAGAGGCAGATAATCTTTCTTGGCTCATGAGCAGTGGTCAGCGTGTAAAGATTTTTTGGATTTGAAGAAAACAGAATCTTTATAATAGAGCCCCAGTAGCCTCATTTCATTCATGATACATTTTAATATCCTTTAATTTTTTTGTTTGTTTGTTTTTTTTTGTTATTTTACCAGGGTGATATATCTTCTGTTGAATACCTCTTGCAAAATGGAAACGACCCAAATGTTAAGGACCATGCTGGATGGACACCGTTGGTAGTTTTCCTTTGTATATCTTTGCAGTGTTGTGGATCTCTGTTTCCTTCATTCTTTTTATGCTTATGGTTCTAGTTTATGGTTTGTGGTTGTTCATATATCATGCTCTGCCACCTACTACATTCTTTTTAGTCTGAAGAATTTATGCTTTGACCAAGTATGAAAAGAAAGTTATTTTTCATGTAGCTTTTCAGTTGTGACAGGAAAGTAATTGGCTACCTTTTGAGTACTTTTAGATATAGGAGTCCAGTCTCACTGCATCATTGGAAGTCAGCTCATGCATGGAGTAGCAGCTACAGTGGACATGGGGCTGTGCTGGGCAGCATTGCGTGCCACTGGAACCTGGTAGATGTTGGTTTCCTGGTGAGCATTGTAGAAGGATAGGATGTGATGACTGGGAGTATTTGGATCTTGCCTTACACTCTATCTGTTTGCAGAAGCAGAAGTAGAAGGCTTTGTCCTAAACATTTAAAAATGTCTGTTCTTTACTGCTAGCATCAATTCCAATTTGAGGAATGGTCTGGAAAAAGACTGGAGAACATATTTGGAAACAGTATCAGCATGTGTTAATGAAGACCATAAGCGCTGCGTTAGAATGCAGCCCAGGAGTGTGCACAAAGGAAGCCTTTATTTGTAGACTAGAATTTCAGCATAGAAATGAGACCTATTAGGCCAGGTGCTAAATGGCTTAAAGATATAATATATAAATATGTTTAAATAAATATGTAGTATATAAAATGACTTTTTGTCAACTTCTTAAGCCGAGAGGGCTTAATCTGGATTCAGTCCATTGTGCTCCACAGGCAGGCTAGCACGTAAAGGAATGTTAATTGCCACATTTAATTGTGATACTTCTCTTGACACTGACTCCAGATTCCCAGTAGTGTCTATTAGCAAAGAGATTTACATGTCTTTAAATCTTCCTAGGATGTCATTCTGCTGGGTGATTTTGTGTAAACGTTGGTGTATGGACCGGAAGCCCTGAATTCTCTTGGGCCTTGGAGAGTTCCCAATCTCTCTTTGATCTGGGTGTTACACATTAAGATTCTTTTCTTGTGTTGTAATGCTACTGTAGCAGAACATAGGAGCTGTAGTTGCTCTGAAGCACAGTTTTCCAAGAAAAACGTGTGATCCAAGGCTTGTCCTTTCCCATGAACTGCATGGGTTTTCGCCACTGCAGTTTTACCACGAAAATTAGGATAAGTGGCTTTGACTCTGTCAACAACCAGACGATAGTTATACAAGAGTAAGTTTACTGACTTGAGGTTCCCACTCATTTCTCTCGAGTGTATGTATTAATGCACTGTTTTCCCATCTTCTTCCCACTCCCCCCGCACCCTGTTTGGAACTTTGTTTGGATTAGCATGAAGCCTGCAGTCATGGGCACCTGAAGATAGTGGAGCTGCTGCTCCAGCACAATGCCTTGGTGAACACCACCGGCTATCACAATGACTCGCCACTGCACGATGCCGCCAAGAATGGCCACATCGATATAGTCAAGGTGTTACTATCCCACGGAGCTTCCAGGAACGCTGTGTAAGTATCCAGCTGTCGATGGATCTGTGATCTTGAGTAAAGGTGTGTAGCAGAGCAATAACTGCCCACGGTGCCATTTTGGTCTCTTGTCTTCCACAGCCAGAGTCAGATGTGCTGATCAGGGGGTATTAGAGTCCACACTCACACTCTCTTCCTCAAAACTCACCCATTTCAGGGAGATTTACTCTCTTCAGAAACAAGTTCAAACACATTTACAGACCTTGGTTTCATAGACAAATTCACTTAGTGGTTATATTTTGTAGGTTGAGTCATATGTAATGAAAATTAGATATTTAATTTTTGATACTTAATACCAACTTGATATTTAATTTTTTTGTGGTACTTAATACTTTAGACTCATTTTAAATATTCTGTTATCCCTTTCTGCATATTAGTCCAACAAAAGTTGAAGTGTATAAGAATTCAGATATTGGGTGTGCAGTTGAATTATCTCGCAGATTTTTCCCATTATTCAAATGAGGCTCCGAGCAAACTGTTCTGCAGTGTCAGGGCAGGAGGGGCGTTAGCGAGTGCTGGCGGCTGCAGCTTCAGATTGCTGTTTTCAAGAGGGCCGCCAGCAAGTGCTGTGTGCAGAGTTTATATCTTTAATCTGTAGCTTGGCTCCTGTCTCCCTATATGTTATTTTACTCTTTTCAGTTAATTAGGCAGTTGGAATGAAAATGCAAGGATTGCCTCTTTGTGCCCTCATTGCTTTTGTAGGCTTCAAAAGAGCACAATGAAAGCTTTACCCTTGGTAGAGAGATAAGAAAGAACCACAACATGTAGATCCTCTGACTTGTGATTTTAAGAGGTAACCACTTAACACAATTGAAAAACAATTTACTAATGAAAAATGTAACACACCCTAGTACTTTTAGCTTCGGCAAGCTTATCGGCCTCTTAACTTCCCAGCACAAGTTATAAGGTAGTTGGGTCAAACTCTAGGGAAGATTTAAGTGTGTGTGTGTGTGTGTGTGTGTGTGTGTGTGTGTATTCCTACCTAAGTGTGTGTGGGGGTGGGAGGGTGTACATGGTTTTTCTGTCTCTGTATTTGTATACAGGAATCTCATAGAGGTAAAACATAACTGTGTGCAGGCCTTATAGATGTGACCCTCCTGGGGGTGTAGTAAGTCATTTGATAAAGCAACTGGTTGCTTGGGTCAGGTGAAACAGAGTAGTTTCTGTCCTAGGTTCTTAAATCAGCCGTGACTACTTTAATGAATGGAGCACTGGTCATGTTAGGGAACCCAGCTTTTATTTGTGACTCCATTATTGACTTTATAGCCGCAGGCAGGTTAATTTCTGTGCTTTGGTGTCCTCACCTATAAAACATGATGCTGCCTGCTGCTTTTCTATTTCTTCAGAGCACAGTGAGGATTAATGAGCCAAAACACAGAGCCTGTCTTGTGGTTTGTTCACCATGATTCTTCACTGCACAGTGAGGATCCGTTAATATACAAGGAGTGGGCACGAGGCGGGGATGGAGTCTGCCTTCATTGGTTCTTTCTCCGAGATCAGGTGCCATTTTGTCATGAGTGACCTGACCTAGCAAAGTGACACAATTAGGTGTAGTTAAGCACTGGCTAGTAGACCTTTCCACATTAAAGGAAATGTTTGTGTCACTGTCTGGCATTCAGAGGCTGGTAGCTAGCTATGTCTGGGAAGCACTTGGAAATCACTACTCAGAAACAAAGTCTTTAAAGGTACTTAAACTTTTTACTAGTTTAAATAGCCGTATGTGTCTGGTGGCTCTGCTGTTGGTCAGGTGGTTGGTACAGATAGGGCAGTTGGGGAGGAGGATTTGTTTGACAAGAGAAATTAAGGTTGATAGTGAAAAAGGATAATAGGATAGATGAAAGGGTCAGTTTAATATGTTGTGATTGCTGTCAGTAAACATTTATTCTTTCTTTTCTAGACTCTTGGTTATTATAAACTACTCTCCTTTTGTTCTACTCGTTCACTGTGTATGAGCTGTTCACTTAATTATCAGTGTTCTGTTGGTTTCCCTTTCACATTCTTTTTCTTTAATTCATCTCCCATCTTGGATGAGTGTGTGTTGAATTAAACTTGATAGTCATGTAAAACACTATACAAATCTGACCAAGTGACCAAATATTTAATTAATCAATTTATTTTTATTTTCGAGACAGGGTTTCTCTTTGTGGCCCTGGCTATTCTGGAACTTACTCTGTAGACTAAGCTGGCCTTGAGCTCAAAGATTCACCTGCCTCTGCCTCTTGAGTGCTGGGAGTAAAGGGGTGCGCACCACCGCCCAGCTCCCTTTCTTAACTTTTTATGTCCTTAAAACAAAAGGCCATCCTGCCTCTTGCCCTTTGTACACGCTTTCATTTTGTGTGGCATGTTCATCTAGTTAGCCAGTAGCTTATCCTTTGATATTATTTATATTTAATTTCATTCTTATTGTCTTTGTTACCTTCAGATGTCTGTATATGGTGCCCTTTTGTCAGTAAGGTTTAGGTTACAGTCTATTTCTCTTTGTCTTCTCATTCGGTTTTCTGCTTTATGGACCAGGTAGAGACCATGTCAGCTATCCCAGTCTCTAGCAATTACCCAACGTAATCAGTACCCATGTTTATGTGTAGCGAGAATCAGTGTGCAGTGCGCAGAGAAATGCCTCTTCATCTGTCAGTAAAAATTGGAATGAGATTAAAATTTTGCCACGTTTTAAAAATATCCTTTTAGGATTTTGATTGAAAATTAGTAGTATCACATTGCAGTGAGTTGCCATAGTTTATCTCTTACTTGGCATTTCCCCCATTTCTTTAAGCATTCTGCTGTGGGTCTCTTAGGAAGTTTTTAATGTTTTACATGTGTGTATGGACAGATGTGCCTAAGTACCAAGTCTGTTTAGGTATTGATTTGCTGGATCTACTAATGAATTCTCCCTCTCTTCTCCCTCTCCTTCCCTCCCTCCCCCCATACCTCTCTCCCCCCCCCTCTTTTTCCCCACCTCTCTCTCTCTCCTCCCTCCCTTCCCCCTTCTTCCCTCCCTCTCCCCTTCCTTTCTACCTTCCTCTCCTTTGTCTGAGTGTGGTTACTCTTCTGTATACCCTCCGTTGCTTCCCTTCCTTAGTGTCCCCCAAGTTTATCCAGGACCAGTGGCTGTCTGTGTGGGTGGGTTTAGAATTGTTCCTTAGTGTCTGGTAGGCTCACAGTGGGTGTTCGACTGCATACGATGCTTTCCTCTTCCCAGAAGTGTTAACTGCCTGCAGTTCAGCATAGGTTGTGGGGGTGGCTGTGTGAGCCCCTTCCCCACCCATAGGTGACTTTTGGGCTGGCCCAACTGTGTACGTTCAGAGCTAGTACATGTTTGCCACGGCCAGGCTATGCTTAGAAGATAGCATTTTTGTAGCTCCGGTCCCTATCTTCAGGGTACTATCTTCTTGCCACTCATTCTATGCCAGCCTTAAGAAAAGGGGATAAATGTCTGGGGCACTCAGCTGTCCTTTATTCTCAGTATCTTGAGTGGCCAGGACTCTATTATCTTTTTTCTTAAAAACAAAACTGTATTTCATGTTATTAAATGATTTTCATCTTTATGAGATGATTGCATACTTTGTTGTTTTCATGACACTTTTATTCATTTCAAAACATACATGTGTTCTGGGATACACTTGATTGATGCTCTAATATACCTTTTTTGATTCTTTTGAAGCAAAGTCCTGCTTATTGTCCAGTCTAGTCTGTTGAACTCTTTTGCTCAAATCATTTCCTGCTTCAGCCTTAGTAACTGAGAGTAACTGCTGAGTCAGCGACTCATCAGCATAATTAGTGAGCATTTATGGAAGGTCAGATGTGGAAGAAAGGATAGAGCACTTCCTAGTGCAATAGTGCAAGGCAAATGAGTCGATAGACACTGTATTGAATGTGCATGAAGGGAATCTTGACATGGTCTAAGGCAAGGCATGCTAGGGATTAATGGCACCCAGTGTGAATGTTGTGTATCATTGATATTCTTATTGATTATCATCAGTAGAGTCTTCCTAATCCTATTTTTTCTCATACAAGCTATGCTCTTCAACTGAATGTTTCAGAGTTTTGACCCGGAGTCTTTATAATTACAGGAGGACTGACTGGATGGTAGGCAGTAACATACCAGCCTACTTTAGAGTTCACATTGTGTTTTGAGTTAGCTTCATTTTCTTGTATCTCATTGTTGAGGTCACATTTCGCTGGTGTCTTTACAGTATGTTGAACTTGTACTCTGCAAACTTCATAATGTTTTACATTTGTTCTGATTTTCATTTACCCCTGTATTTAATTGTAGGTAATTTATCTTCTGTGAACTAAGAATCCATTGTCCAAGAGGAAAATTAATTTTATTTTAATCTTGGCTAACGACCAAGAATATATATGTACTCGTTATCTAGTAAGTCTTGTACTGATGGTTGTCCAATCGCATCTGCTGCTTGCCTTTACGGCCCCATGCAAACATACAACTGAAATTTATGCTGACACCTTAGAACTGTTTGAAGAATTCACACTCTATCCCTCCTTTCCAAATATGGACCTGGTGATTGGTTTCCCGTTAAGAACTTTCCCTTGGATGGACATTGAATTCTCAAGTAGAAAAATATTACATGGACTATTGGACCTATTAATTATCTTCCTGCCCTAGTAAATTTTTTTAAAAAATGGATCATTTACAGCAAAGATAACTGTTCTGTAGCATTAAGAAAGCATGTTGCTTTTTTGAAAGATTGCTTTTGCCTGCTCAGAGCAAGCAAACTGCTGTGAAAAATTAGGCCTTTGTGATTGCAGCTTTATACTTGTTCATAAAGGGTTCTTTCTCCTCATCACTTCTCTTGACATTCTGCCGTGTCTTGTAGGTTTAGTTCAACTAATAATGCCTAGTTTATGTTTTTGAGTGTTGGGTGATCCACACATATACACGGAAATTTTTGTTTTCGTATCTCTCCTTACTTCATCCTGTTGCTACAACTGATTCAGGGCACAGCTGTCGGTAGGTCATTCCTATATAGGAATGGACATTAAAGGAGTTTATTGTTGTCTGAACACTGACTTCTGGGTAGAGCTGGAACACTAAACACCTCAGCTTAAGCCTTCAATAAGTGAAATGCATCGTCTTAATGCATCAGTCTTGGTGATATGAAAGAATCCTGGCTTAAAAAAACATTTTCAGTCCTTGTCTCATACTCCATATGTCTAGATTGTACCATATAGGGAAATGAAGATTTCCTATTTTAATATTTAAAGAAATCATGCTTCAATGTATTTTCCGTTATTAAGCCTCCAAACTATTATTACAAACATGTGTGAAATGTATCATCAAATGGGGGAGATTATAATATGATTTGCACTCCAGGCATAACCTACCATGTTTTCTTATTTGTATTTTCTGTCTGTCTCCCAAGGGTGCAAATCTAGCAGTATTAGCAGTCACTGAGCTGGTACTATTTTCTAGGCACTGTCTTTTGGACTTTTGATATATTAGTTTTGGATATAAATTTAATATATTAATTCATTTGATCTTCCTAGTAGTCATAGAAAGTAAGTTCTAACAGACCCCCCCCCCCCACACACACACACCCTCTACTGACAGGAAACAGGCACAAGAGATTTAAGTAGTTCATGTGAAAGGCCACACAGCTGATGGTAGCACTGGAACTTGACCCGGGCAGTGTTCCTCTGGAACCTGGCTCTCAGCTCTTGCATTACCATGCTGTCCCTCCTGCTGAGGCCTGTTTAGAGAGCTGTTCAGGGTCTTGCTGCTGCAGGAGAAACATCCACCCTTTCACACTATTCCTTTGTTCTTTCAAGACCAGGCACAGACTCCTGCTCCTGCTTCCCCAAAGCCTCATTTCCTGAGGCACACGTGTGTTGCGCCTCTCCCCGCTCCTTTATGCTCTCCATCTCTTCCCTCCTTTTCAGTATTGAGGGTTCCCTAGACTATCCCACAGAACCTTCTCATCTCTCTGTGCTTGGAGGACTCTTATTCTGCCTCTGTATCCTTTTCTAGGTCTGGAAAGTTTCACGAGGCTTCAATGTTTTTCCAGTGTGCTTCTCCCATTGAGTTCTGTCAAGACAGAAACTGCTTTGGTGTAATTGGTTCCATAGCATCTAAAAGAGGAGAACCCACCTCGTTGAATGAATGAATATTTTCAAACTGATTGCATAGCAGTGGTTAACACATTCTCAATGTGTGTAAACTACACAGGCGACTATTGATTCTATCACATGTCCATCATATAGACACACATGTAATTTTTATACAGTCTATTAGTGTGCTTCAGGAGGACTGGTTTTCTAGTTTGTTTGTTTGTTTGTTTGTTTGTTTGTTTTTTTTTCCTGCTAGCTGTTAGATAATAAAATCCTGTTGCTTAGGAAACACTCATCTTCTGTGAGGGGTTGAACATGTAAAATCCTTAACTTTGTCTACAAAAATTTTAGATGGAATGTATTTTCTAAAATGTGATTTAAATCAGAGAGCCAGGCATGGCAGCTCAAACCTTTAATCCTGGCACTCAAGAAGCAGAGACAGGTAGATCTCTAAGAGTTCAAGGCCAGCTGAGGCTACATAGTCAGACTTTGTCTCAAAAAAACCAAAACCAACCAAACACAAGTACTAGAAATGGGCCAATCAAATGGCTAATGGCATTAGGTAATGACCCTTGTCTCCATGCCTGATTGATGTGAGATCTCTCCCTGGGACCCAGGGGTCCTATAGGAAGGGAGAGCTCAACTACTGCCTGCATCTTCTGGTCTCCACAGCACTCACTCACACTTGAACAAGTAAAATCACAGGGCAAGGAGTAGGGACAGGTATATATGAGAGGGAATTCAGTAGGACAACCTGCTAATGTACTGTGCTATAAATCAGAGGAAATTAATAAAAGGATAGGGTTTTGGTCAATGATCATATATGCTTCAGTAACGAGGTCGACGGCATTATTAGATGAATTCCTAATGCATGAAGAATATTATTTATCTGTAATCATTTGGATTTTATAGAATTTTTAGAGATTTTCCTTATTTCTTTGATAGAAAGCATTAAATGATTACAAGTGATACATATGGAAGTTATTCATATACTGTCAAGAACTACATGTAATTTTATAAACCCGTATCCTGAAAATATCTTAGTTATTGTTGGTATGCACTGACCCCCACACCCTTGCTTTTACAGTTTCCCAGTTGTAGTGTCTCCTTCTCTAAGGTTCAGTGCCTGTGTCTGATACTTGTAGCAGTTCCTTCTATTGTGGTCAGCCATCTCATGCACTCATGGAGTGAGGCTTCAGCTCCTTAGACATAGAAGGCTGCCTTCCATCTGGTGCACACAGCTAGCTCTGCAGCCATCTTGCTGTTCCCTCCTCCGGCTCTTCATTCATCTACTACAGGCCAGTTTCCAGTCTTGGCCCAAGGCCGTTTCATTTGCCAGTGTATATTCTTTACCTGTGTTTCACCCCATTACTTTGCTTTGATAGATACACGATCAGTTTCATGCTCATCTGTTGAGTTAGTATTTTCTCAGTTGCTGATGGAGAAGGAAAAGTTCTAGACACCGTCTTCTTTCTTCTGGATATTGATGTGAGTGTTAAGGCTAATGCTTCATGCCAGAAAATAGAGAACATTGCATTTATATTTAGATAGGAATCATTGTGCAATCTCTTTGTAGTCCTTTTTAATAAAATAATAAATTATGTCTATTTTGAGTTAATGTAATCATAAAAAAACCTTAAATATACAATGACGGAGAATAACTAATTTGCCTCTCTTCTAATTAGCAGTCACAGTGTTAGTGACTGACTATGCAGTAGCATGTTACCTTTTCTTTGGAAATTTTACACAAATGGAATGAACAGTATGAATTTTAAATTAGTTTTTCACACTATACCTGTTACCCAAGTGTTAATCCATTCAAATATTATGGAAAGAAAGCACATTTTTTTGTATGTCCACATAATAAAAGTAGAATATACCTCATGTTTGCTTGATGTGTTTAAGTTTCTACTTGTAAACGTCTGTCTGTTTCCATATTTCTGTAGTTGACAGCCAAAGACAAAATTATGACAGTGTTGTAGGCCATGCCTTCTATGAAGTAGGATAAGGTTTAAACTTTCTCGGAACTTGTGGTATCTGAACATGTGATTCTGTAATCTGTATGTAATAAATAAATGTCTTATAAAAATCCCTCTGTCTGTCTGTCTGTCTGTCTGTCTGTCTATCTATCTCATCACAGGGAAGTTTTATTTCTGGTTGTGTAATAAGATTGCTAATGCTAATGTTGTCAGTTACTGAGTATTAAAGTTCACGTGATTAAGCTTTTCTTTGAGGTCTGTAATCTATTTGTTAGCAAGTCCTTGTGTACTTGGTGTATGTGCATATGTGTGTGTATGTGTGTGTGTGTGTGTGTGTGTGTGTGTGTGTGTGTATTACTTTAACTTACTTTGACTTTGTTTACCCACGTTTGCAGTTTGTAGTTTAAGAAATAGAATCTTGATCCTTCAAACTAGGCTTCTTTTTTGTGATAGTGCTTTATAGCATATGTCTATGAGTCGGCATGTGAGCATGATAGAGTATGAAATTGGGACATCTGCAGTAGGGACATCTCCTTTTGAATCTCTGTGACATTGCCTGCTGTAACTGTAAACAGTGGCTTGTGCCACATTGCTGTAAATCAGGAACCTCAAGGGCAGTTGCCTTTTACCTTGGCTGGAGAAGAACTGTTGCTAGGGCAAGATCCATGGTGTGGACTTTGGTAGAAAGGGGAACCTGAGAATGCAGACTCCTCACTGTTGTTCAGCACTGCCGAAAGCTGACAGCACCTGAGCCCGGTGGCCATGAATCTCTGTCATGAGAGATTTGCTGTGACTCATTTCTTGTTTTACTCTATTAGCTCTTTATCCCCAAGATGCCATTATAATAATAGCTTTCCCCAGGTCACTAACTGGAGAGGCTTGCATCCTTAGTGTGTACTTGTGTGACTGGTCCAATATGGTTGACACTTTTCCTTCTCCTCCTTCCTATGGTGTTTTGTTCAGTCTTTTCCCTCTGGAGACACTTTTCTAGACACTCAATTCAGTTTATAAAATCAGTTTATATTTGCACGTGAAAGCATCTGAGTCATGATCATTAATGAGTAGGAAGTAAAGATAGGGATACACAGAATACAGGATTCTGGAAAATGTGCATGTAAGTTCTATCCAGTTAAAGATACTTCCTTCCTTGATCGGTATCAAATGTGAAATTTCCATTTTAAGAAAGTTAATTTTTTTCACATAAACTGTTTTTATGGGATATGCTTAATCATATTTCCCCTACCCCAACTCTTCCTAGATTCTACCCACCTCCCTATCCACTCAACTTCATTTCATTGATTCTTTTTATTTGTTATGTTTCTATTTCACCACTTTTGGCCTGAATTTGGTCTTTTTCTTTGCCCTATACTCTTAAGGGCGTTAATTTCTTGTAGAGCTTTCAGGTGTTCACTGAGTTTCTTATACAAGGTCTCTTCGAGTGTTTGATATAGGCACAGTGCTGTGAGCTTGCCTCTTCCAACTGCTATCACTGTACCCACTCAGGTGTGTCACTGTGCTCACTGGTGTGTCACTGTGCCCACTGGTGTGTCACTATGCCCACTGGTGTGCCACTGCTCACTGGTGTGCCTGTGCCCACTCAGGTGTGTGCCTGTGCTGTGATATTGTTTTCATTCCATTATAGAAAGTTTTACATTTCTTTCTTATGCTTGTCTTGCCCCATGTTTTTCACTCAGTAGTGAGTTGTTGAGCTTCTGTGAGTTTGTCTGCCTTTTTGTGGTTTCTGGTGTTGATATCTAGGTTTAACCCAGGGTAATCAGATAGACTACAGGGTGTCAATTTCAGTTTTTTTAAAAAACTCTGTTGAGATTTGCTTTGTCCCCTAATCTGAGGTCAGGTTTGGAGAAAGTTCCATGGGTTGCTGAGAAGGAGCATGTTCTTTAGTGTTTGGGTGAGATGGGCTATCAATATCTGCTCTGTCCATTTGGTTTATGACATGACTTAACTATAGCATTAGTTTTTCTCTATTGGCCTGAGTGACAGTCTGTGCCTGTCTATAAGTCAAGTCTCCCAGTATCACTGGATCACATCTCAAAAAGAAACCCTCAGGCTACTTTCTGTTTATATCTCGTTGTTGTCTATCCATTTTCTAGGGAACTAGGGAGACCCCTGGATCTACACTAAGAGGCTGAGTTCTTAGATAATCGGTGTGGCCTGGAAGGAGGCTTAGAGTCCCAGTCAAAAAATGTGGTTCTGGATCCTACCTAGCCTTGGGTCTCTGGTGTAGGGGAACCTGGGTCTGTTCTAAGAAGTCAGGCCCCTAAAGGGATGAAGTGGGCTGGGAGGAGGGACTCCACAGACAGACTGCACAGGGACTAAAAATAAGTCTGGAGTGACCTTAATGGGGGGGTGGGGCAGGAAGGAGGATAAAGCTCTGGGTCTCTGGGAGAGAGCTGTTCTGTGGGTCCGAGGTGTTCGAGAGGAATGGAGATGGGCCAGAAGGAAAAGTGAACGTGGCTGCCATGAGGAACTAGGAAGAGCCTGGGTCCTCATCTGGAGGCAGAGTCCCTAGAGAGTGGAGGTGGTCTTCTTTCCCTCCTCACCAAGTCCAGGAGCCTTTGATAGTAAATCCTCATGACTAAGTGAGCGCTGAGTCACTGTGGTTACAATGTGTATCATTAAGGGTGTTGAAAATGGTTCTAGGAGTGCGTCTCTTTGTTAAGAATGAAGCAACACATTTTATTTACTTAAGCCCATGTGAACTTCTTTTAACAGTAACATATTTGGTGAGCGGCCAGTGGATTACACAGACGCTGAGAATATAAGGTCATTATTGCTGCTGCCAGAGAAGACGGATTCATTCTCAACTAGCCAGTGCTCTGTCGTAAGTGTGGAGTCTTCTTTGCCACATTTATATCTGTTATTGAACTTGGTTATAAAAGGAACAAACTAGGGAAACTTCCAGTTAGCAGATAGTTGTCATTCACCAGTTACTAAGGACTTCAAAGACAGTCAGAATAAGTCTATCAAGAAATATTTACTGAACCCTTTGTACTTTAGACAGCATCCATTCAACAATGAATTTGACTAAAGCAACTCTTATTTCAAGGAACTTGCTTGCCAGTAAGAGGTAGAGAAATGGTCAGAGAATATGTAAATTGATACATGCAATTATTTCAGAAGTGGGTACACAAGTGCTTTCAAGATGACTTTGTAGTGTGTAACTGGGTGAGGTGCTAGGCTACTGAAGGACACTATGTTAGTGAGGGCCTTTTAAGGAACAGTTTAAACTGTGACGAATTATGAGAGGGATGCAGCCAGGTGGCCACATAAAGGACATTGTGTAGATGAAATGGCTCTGCTTGAAGATTCCAGAGTTTGTTATTGCTGGAGATACTGAGTGTCTAGAATGGAGACCATTGAAAGGTTTCAGTGCAGGCATGATAGGGTTGAATTTTGTTCTCAGCATTTGCTGTTTTGATTTACAAAAGGGAGTCTGTGCACAGTGTGAGAGAGTAAAAGAAATAACATGTAGGGTTGTGACAAATATGACTCAAATTAAGTGAATTAACATTTAAGGTTTGTAAGAAGTGCTGTTCAGTTCTGTCAGCAGTGCTTTCTCTTGGATTTTCTCTGGCGAGTGAGTGGGAAACGAGTCTCACTGGAGTCATAGGATAGTTGGTGCCAATTCCTGGCACTAGGAGGCAAACCCTTCATCCTCAGTTCCAACTGTGTGTCTACTGATAGAACTGTTAAATAGTATTGGATATGTGAGCCTGTGAATTAGACAAGAGGTACAAGCTAGAGATAATGAAGAAAGACCCATTCCTTGGGAACCCATAGCCAATTGGAACTCATAAATGTAAAAGTTTATTATAAATTGTAGTATAAAAAGAGCAATGAAATGTGCAGAAGCTGCGACATGTGCAATAGGATCAAGCTTACTTCAGAAGCTGTCAGGAAGAACTTCACAGAGTATCTGAGGGGAAGAGCTGATAAATGCTGTTGTGGAAAATAACAGAAAGCTTCTAATCTGAACCATTGACTGTTAGATAACACATGGGCACTTCTGACAGCACTGAGAACTCATGGTTTTCCTTTATTTGCTGTCCTTGACTTAGTATCTCTGTTGGTATGGATGTGTCCTGGTGCCTTTAGGATAGTTCCAGATGTGACAGTGGCCAGCTAGAAGACATCAGAGCATTTTGTTGGAACCTTTGCTGAGAGGCTTCTTGTGTTTTATTGTTTGTTAGAACTGGCTACAAATTGGTTTTGAGGTATCTAGGGATAGAGATCTTGTAGGGCGGCTACCTAAATAAAGTCTGACTTTGTTGTGTAGAAGATGAGAAGAATGGGCTTTGTATAGAAAAGTAGCATAGCCCCATTGCTGCAGCTTCAGAGTAGAAAGCCCTTGGAAATGTGAAGAACTCAAGGTTTAGTGTGTAAAGAGCATAAAGAACGTTAAAGTAGCTTCAGGGTGGGAAGCTAGATTGGGATCAGCCTGTGAGCGGCCTTAACTTCCTTAATAGGGACTTTAGATTTAATGGGGCATCATCGGTGTGTTCATACCTGAACTACACGGTCTGCAGGAGAGCGAGGAGTCAGAAGCAGCTCAGGCCGAGTGGAGGCTGCTGCAGTGATGTCTAGGATTTGTGGGATCTGAAATGATGGGTGACGGTAGTGAGGCGAGGATGGAGAGGAGAGACAGGCGCAGTGAGCTTGCTTTATTTTCATGCTTGTTCAAAAGAAGAGAGGGACGTGGCACTATGACCAAGCGTTCTTATTGTCTTAATGGTTGACACCTGGCCGAGGAAGCTAAGGAATGATAAACTAGTCTGTGTACATGGAAACAGTAGGTCATGTGCAGTAACATCTGGGATATGATACCCCTAGCCACTACCAGACTCCACTCACTCAACCCAGGCTTTTTTGGGTCTTGTGAGGCAGAGTGAAGCCATGACTGTTCTTCAGAGCCCTGCTCATCCAGAAAGGGCAGTGCAGTAGTGATTGATGCCATCGCTAAGTTACGGATTTAGCCTGAGCTAGTTATAATTTGCTGTGGTCACAGGTGCTATCATGGGTAGTCACCTTTATCCCTGAGAACCTTTCTCTTGTGTTTTAGACTCCAGTCTGATAAATGTGTTCCAAATGATAGTTTGAGAAATGAAAAGGACCTAGAAGTCAGCACTTTAATTTCTTCCTTTTAAAAATGGGAAAATTGAGACCTAGAAAGGTATGATTTGCCCAGGATTATTAGCCAGACATTAAACTTTTTTTTAATGGACCTGTCAGAACTCAGATGTTGTAAGTCTTGGGTCAGCTCTCACTCAGTTCTACCATGCTTTGTACATTGGTTCTTATTTACTGATTTGTACTTGAACTTTCTGTCCGACATAGTTGATCTGAGTTGTTACCATGCGTTATTTTAAACATGTAAGAAATACAGATACTTTTGTGGTATTCTTGGAGTCTGATTATGGCTATCACCTTCAAAAAAAGGATTTTTATTTTGAAATCTAAGAGACATACACTTTCTGTATGCCATGTGTCATTGAGTTTATTATTATGTCTTTTCGTTGTTTCCAGACAGGCCTTCACTATGTAGCCCAGGGTAGCCTAGAATTTACAACCTATCTGCTTCTGCCTCAGTGTTATTTATTGTCTTAATGATTGTTCTGCGGCTCAGGAACCTAATGGGTGATAAAAGCTGCTGGGGTGTGGTACCCATAGCCACCATCAGACTCCACTCTCTCAACCTGACTGTCTTTAGTCTATCAAATGTGTTCCCTGTGTTTAAGCTATTTTCTTTACCAAGAACAGATTTGAGGAGCCAGGGTTCCTATGTCTTCCTTCCTTTACCCTTCAGGCCAGATTGTAAATGTCGGCTGTTTATTTATACTGAAACTAGAATCCTATATTTACTGGATAAGGAGTCTCCCTGTGAGCTACAGCCCCGGCTCCATGCCATTGCGTAAAAGCAGCAACCTCCCAGTGCTGCTCCCTGCGCCCACCCTCTATTTCCTTACCCTACAGCATCACACTCCTGCTCTAGTTATGTCTCTGCCCCATCAGAATGTAAACCACGTGAAGGCAGGGGCTCGTAACTGGTCTTTGCCTGGAGAGCAGAGTGGCAAGTATCGAGAGGTCACTTACATGTGTATGGATTCTATGAGCAGGTTTTCAAGCCTAGGGATGGTGGGCGTGTTCCATGCTCTACCCCACATGTACACATTTGCTATATGTACACTGGCGTGACAGTGGAGTCTGGAATAGGCAGTCTTGCCAGCTGTACTGAGGACTGCTTCAGGGACTAGGTAGACAGGTGGGGCTGGTAAGTGGCTGCAGTTTAATTCATTTGTGTCTCCTTCAGAACTGTGTTTCAAGTAAAATTTGGTGGCTCTGCTGTGAGGCTGAAGCAGCTTCTGCTTTTACTGAAAGGTTCTTGCCATGTCACTGAGGGGCCTCTCTGCCCTCGGCCCCTTACAGCAACATGTTTATCTTTGCTAATTTGTCTTGATTCTTTAGGATTTCTTTTTGTATTTGCTTATATTTATGTGTGTGTATGTGCACATGTGGAGGCCAGGAAATGGGCCACAGGAATCACTTTCTTCTGCCTCTTAGAAGGGGATCAGACTCAGATAGTCAGGCCTAGCTAGCTGTAAGCTCCTCAACCCCCTGTGCTCTCTTTTTAGCTCCCCTTTCAATGCTTTAACTCCACTAATCTGATAATAATATTAATAATAACAATAATTTTATCTATGAAAGTCCCATATTGAATTTAAGTACGGAGTTTATTTAATGTCAAGGTACATAGTCCCTGAGTTTCTATAAAGTGAGGGTGTATTACCTCTGGATTTACTTGAGCTTTCTGGTTTGGACAGCACCTTACTTGGATTAAACCCTCGGTCCCTGTGATGTGTAATCCCAAGTTGACATGTGATTTGGGCGTTGTTTATGTTTTACCACAGCATTCCTCAACCATAAGAAACTAGACCAGGTTTTCTGTCTTATGCAAATTGTTTAAAAAGTCTACAATAGGAAAAATGCATGACCCACTTTGATACTTCCCTTAGTTGGCACAAGTAGTATTGTATACTATATTTAGAAATGATAATTTTCACTCTTGTGTTTTATGTAAGAACTAATTCACGTAAGGTGGAGTCATGTAAATTGAGAAGCAATGTGCTCTCTTCTGAGCTATCGTGATGGCACTTACTTAAAGGACAAGAACTTTTGACAATTGATTTTTAATATCAGTGTAATTGAGCAACTTTGAAACTATTCTGAACTATTTTCATGTTAGCGAGTATTTACACTTTTGATTTGACTTAGCTATATACTCTGACAGAGACTAATAATGCATTTATACGAGAATCTGTATGTGTGTGTCCAGTCAAATCTTTGTCATCTGAACCATAAGCAAATAATTTCCCTTGCTGAACTTAAGTGCCAAGTATTGCCATTTAAAAAGCTTATGATATTTTTGTGTGCTTACTATATAGTAGATCTCATTTAATTCATTTTGAATGAATTGAGTCAGCTGTTTATAGAGTTAACCAACAGTTTAACTGTCTTATGTATAGGGAGTCTGAAGAAGTCATCACTATTCTAATGAGAAGTCAGTGTTTAAATACTGAGCCCTCTCATCTAGCTGCCGAGCTGAGGTGGTGCCTGTGCCTTTGCTGTTTCCTTCATGCTCTGCAGAGCCTTTGAAAGCCCAGCCTTCCCGTACACGTTTGCACCTACTGCGTGCGAAGGCTCAGTGTCCTGTGTTGTGTGCGTTGTTTGTATGTCTTCTGCACAGGAGTGCTGGTGTTGCGTTTCTCTCTGGATCATTCCTTCCCTTTCACAGGCAGCTTTTGTCTAACTCTAGTTCTAGTTTTGTCCTTCACTCTTTTGGATGTTCTACTGTGTCACCGTTCCTCTGAGCCCTCCCTCCCTTCGCATCTCACACTGTTGACACTGCTGTCCATTTGTCTCCATGAGTGAGAGTTTAGATGTTAAGCCATAGCATTAGTGCCTGTAAGTCAGCCTTTCTTAGGAGCAACAGGGAGTCCTTCCTAGTGGTATATCCACTTTCTTCGCTCCTCAGTTCTCTGGCCCATGTCCATCCCTTTGTTTCAGGGTTAAAACTGATTTTCTTTCCTTAGAATTAGTGCTGAATTTTCAAAACAATCTTAGCTTAAATCGAATAGTCCAAATTTGGGTTTAACTTTTTGGAGGAGGGGTATGAGGTTGGTCGTTTCAATGGCTGTTGTAGGTTACTGGGAACAGAATGAAATTGTGAAGCCCTCTGGGAATCTAGTTCAGCATCAGGGAAGCACCTTGCCGTTTAGAGAAAGCTATTTCATCTAACACTGATGTGGTAGGAAAATAAACAGAAAAATAGTTACTCAAATGCGTTGAGTGTTGTTAGGGTTACAGACTCTGACTCACTAGGGATTACTGGGGATTAGTAACTGGAGTAAGGTAATTAATAAGATAGAACTCTCGTCAGTGAGTGTGTGCCCTCTCTCTTTTCCTTACATGTTTTTACCATGGTGCCTGTTCATTTTTCATTAGCAGGTGAACACCGGGCAGCGGAAGAGTGGGCCGCTGGTACTAATAGGCAGTGGGCTTTCTTCACAGCAGCAGAAACTGCTCAGCAAACTTGAGACAGTGCTAAAGGCTAAGAAGTGTGCTGAGTTTGACAACACAGGTGAGGATGGTGTTCATTTTGTTTTTGTTTTTGTTTTTGTTTTTTGGTAGAAAACAATTTTAAGTTACTCCCTTTAAAGAATAACCTCTGATCGTGTGTGTGTGTGTGTGTGTGTGTGTGTGTGTGTGTGTGTGCGTGTTTTAAACATTGGGTTGTGATTATATATTTTGCATCTTGTAAAGTGTTTCTGTACCTTATAGTTTTAATATAAGAAATGTAAAGTGTTTATTTTGTTTGTTTTTGTGGGACTGGGGGAGAAATGCAGGCTGTTCACGTGCTAAAAGCAGGTACTCTACTGCTCAACTCTACCCTCAGTGGGAACTGTAAAGTTAAGCCTTATACACATGTTAGGATAGAGCACTGTCAGGAGGACAGATTTTTTAGTTTGTTAATAATAAATTAAAACACAGTATAATATAATAAATCATTTGAAAGTAGCTGAAAAATTTGTATTTATTAATAATACCATTTTATGGTGTGTTTTATGATCTTATTTTTCATGTTGATGGCCAGGTTAAAAAGTACTGAATAAAAGAAACACTATCCTAAATATAAAAGTTGCTTTTGAAGAAAACTTCAGTGTCAGTTAAGTAAATAGAATTAACTGGTTATAAAAAGTAGAGGATTAATTTTCTTTCTGTTTTCCTATTGCTTTGTTGTATCTTAGTAACTCATGTCATTGTTCCTGATGAGGAAGCTCAGAGTACCTTGAAGTGTATGCTTGGGATTCTCAATGGATGCTGGGTCCTGAAGTTTGATTGTAAGTAGTGGATTTGGGAGGATCACTATTTAGTATATTCTTGTCCTTTGAGATAGCCACCATTTTGAAAAAGATTCACGTATTGGTGCCATTCAGATTTCTTTTAATAACTGTTCATAAATATGCTCTGATTTTAAAGTGGCTTTATTCAGTAATACCAAGCATATTAATAAATAATAAATGTAGTTTGATGTTAACTTTGAAGTCTAAATAGTTCGTGTTAATGTTAAATGGTTCTTTTTACAAAATATACTCACGTTTTAAATCCATTGCTTGGTGTATCTATGAAGTGAAATTTATTGTTTTCCATTTACGATTTCTACAGTATTACCCAGATAATATCTTTTAATCTTGTGGCTGACTCAGTGATTTTAGGCATTTGTTGGGGAATTGACTCTTTGATCTACCTGATTTGGTGATTTCCAGCAGCCATTACCTAAGCCTCCACTCACTGTATCCCTGTTTCCCTCTGTTGGCAGTCAAATGCCATCGCCACCCTCAGAGCTGCAGTCTACCTCACCTGCTTAGCTGAATGTTATTCTTAACCTTGTATCATTTAGGATTAAAAAAGGAAAGCATATTCCTAATTATTATCTTCTTTGTTTATTTTTTGAGATTGAATTTTAACGACAGCATTTCTCCCTCCCTTTCATCCCTTCAAAGGAATGGTTTCCATATCTCCCTTCCTCTTCCTATTTATTTTCTGTTTCTTGGTACCTGAGTGAAGTATCTACTTTTTGGTATGCCAGCTAAAATATGCCCCAGCTCTTATTAAGTACTTCTTTAGAAAGCTAAGTGGTTGTAAAGCTCTAACAGGGACTCTTAGGATCTGTAGGATGTGGTTTGCCTTATGCTCAGCGATGATTGAAGGCCAGCATTTCCCAGGCCTGCCACACACAGTCGTGCACATGGAGCTGCTCCGGATTCGGATGGGCTGCTCATCCTATGTTAGAGCTGGATACTAACACTGGCTGGACAGCTGCAGTCTCCTGTAATGCTAATTGTTCCAAAGTAGAAGAATGGGTATATTGTTTTTAAGAAGCGCACTAAAAATATTGGTTTTGTGCTTTGAAGGCCTTATGGTAGAGTGATTATAAGGAACTTAGGTTTGAAGTTGATTTGATCTGGAGAGCAGTTTGATGCCAAACATCGATGTTCATATCCTCTTAAAACCAGTTTCCACTTCCTCCTTGTAGTATTCTTGAGTTTGGTTCCCTGTGAATAAGACCATGCTTCTTTTCTCCTCATTCTCTGTTGCTCTCAGTCAAAACCAGTTTGAGAAGTGTAATTGTGTGAATTGGCAATATGTCTGGTTTTGAACTGTATTTTACCTTTCCTGTCTACTGTAAGTCTTTTTGAGTCTCAGGATTTAAAAAGCCAAATGCCTCCAGGGTTATTCACTCTTCTGTAGCACACATGGGCCAGAACCATTGCCAATGGCTAGAACCAGTCACTTTTCATAACAAGATCTTATCAATAAAGAAACCATGTGGAATTTTGAGTAATCTGATGCTTCTGAACTTTGAGTCTGTTTCTTAAGAATTTGCTGCACTGGCATTTGATTATATTGCAGATGATCCATTTCTATAAAACCTACCTTCTGTAGGAAATGTGAGTTTGTCACTTTAATGGCTTGGCCATCTCATTTTTTATAGAATCACTGATGGACTCAGACTGAGTTAATAGTGTGTTATTTGGTGATTCTCACAGTAGTGAATAACATCCTCTAATACCGATGGTTATTTTAGGATAAAAGATGGATAGAATCTCTTATTACAAGTCATATGTTCATATTTTTAAATATAGAACCCAAAGAGAAATAAATTTAAAGTTTGAGACAAGTATTTAAGTAGTCACTAGGTCATTGGGTTTATAAAAATAAGTCTGTGTTAACAGTATACCTCAGTATCTCTTTTCCGTGTCAGGCACCTCAATTTTTTGGAAAATATTTCAGAGAAATTTAGAATTGTCTAGAAATCATATATATTAGAGAAAAATGATGGGATTACTGCTTTCAGAATTAGTTATAAAGGTGCATGACTTATTAAAAGTTTGATTCTAGGAATTAGTTTCTTGGTAGATAAAATTATTAATTGAAATAAGCACTTATAAACTTTATGAGACTGACGCGCTGCCTACTGTGCTAAGGAGGCAAGTGACTTATAAACTTTAATATTAACTTTTTGCAGTATTTCCATACACCAGTTGAATTGAGTAGGAGTTGTCATCACATGTGTGCATACATGACCTCGTGTGTGAAAGTCAGAGCTTGACATCTGGCCTCTTAGCCTTGGATCTTCATTTTTGAGACAGTGTCCTGGATCTTCAGTGAACCAGGCAATCAGACATGAGCTAGACTGGCTCCCCTCCATCTGGAGATCTGCCTGTGTCTCTACCTGTTCCCCACTTGGTTGGGCTAGGGTTACTCTAGACTTCTGTCCATGAACTGAGCGAGGAAGAGCACAGAGGACACCCTTTAGTGTTGTTTTCTGATTGGCTGGTTGATTTGAGTTATGGACTCTAAAAGGCAGCCACTAAGGAACCTCATGATCAGCTTAACAGTCATTCTTTTCTATTAAGTTGCTTTCTAAAATGGACTTTTGAAAGTGTCATAGAGTTGTAAAGATTGATGTGATTTCTGTTTTGCTTGATAAACTTTGCCAACTTATAAAATGTAAATAGATACTAAAACATTTCTGTAAAGTAAGCTTTAGTGTGTGTCCTGAGGTCTCACCAGTCAGGTAGGACACGGTGGCACAGGTGGAATTACAGAATTCCAGCATTTGGAAAGCTGAGGCAAGACAAACAGGAGTTCAGAGATATCCTTGCTTACCCAATGAGTTCCCAGCAAGCTGTCCTACCCAGACCCCTGCTCAAAAACAAGTTAGCAAGTAACAGACGTCTCCCATCAAAGGTTCTCTAAAATAAAACCATTTAATCAAATAATCTATTATTTGATAATTTTCTTAGTCTGTAACACAAGCGGGATAAAAGGTGTCTATCATATGGTAGCAGGAAGTGGGAATGACCTGCATAGGAGTGAAACAGTTGTGTCTTTTTTCATGGTAACTGTCAGTATGTGAGTGCACACAGAAAGCATACATGGGGAGGAGGGTACCAGACAGGGTGGATTCCTGTATAGCCCAGGCTGGTCTCAAACCCTGGTTTTCCTGCCTGTGCATTGAGTATTAAGTGCTGGGATTATAGTCAGGGTGTCCATATTGTAATTAACTTTTAACAGTTTTCTAAAGAATATGTGCCTGTTGTATTAAATCTACATCGTCTAGGAAAAAAGTAAGTGAATACTGAAGTAGTATTTTTGACAAAATCTAAAGACCTATGACAATATTTTCTGTAATGTGGTTGTTGATGATGACTTGAGTGCAAACCTTCACATTTCTAATAGCAATTAAAGTACAGTCGTTCTTTGTTGACTGTTCTGAAGATTAGTTGGACAGTTCAGGGCTTTGATCTTGAAAAGAGAAATTAAAACCTGCATTTTTAATTGTTTCCCAATTAATAAAATAGTTTATATTACAGATTTAGAAAATTACATAAACATTTCTTTTAAAAAGGTATTTGACTGAAAACCACTGAACGTAAGTTTTCTAATTATCTTTGGGCATTAGACAATTTGTTCTTTGAACATCAGACAATTTTGATATTATTATTCATAGTATAGGTGTCAGTACTAATACCCACGTTTTGTTTAAAAATTTTTTATGATATACTAATACATTTCATGATAGGACTTGTTTGCTCTTTTGTATTTATTAAGTAAATTCAGCATGGTATCTCAAGAAGTGTGTGTGTGTGTGTGTGTGTGTGTGTGTGTGCATATTTATATCTAGAATGTTAACTTGAACTATAGGAAAAAAGTAGGTGAATACTGAAGTAGTATTTTTGACAAAATCTAAAGACCTATGACAATATTTTCTGTAATGTGGTTGTTGATGATGACTTGAGTGCTGGTTAGTTTTTGTCTCTAGACACAAGCTAGGGTCATCACATGGCTTAGGGTTAGGGTTAAGGTTTGGGTTAGGGTTTGGGTTTAGGGTTAGGGTTAGGGTTAGGGTGTGTGTGCATATTTATATCTAGAACATTAACTTGAACTATAGGAAAAAAGTAAGTGAATACTGAAGTAGTATTATTGACAAAATCTAAAGACCTATGACAATATTTCCTGTAATGTGGTTGTTGATGATGACTTGAGTGCTGGTTAGTTTTTGTCTCTAGACACAAGCTAGGGTCATCACATGGCTTTTGGATCACAGCAACAGAGAAGCCCATCTTGGACAGCATAAATGGTTTTCTTTTCTACTCTGAACCTTCATTTATTTCACCATTGCTTTACTCTTGGTATTTCACACCATGAGTTCATGTCTCTGTCGCTTAACTGTCACCTGCCCTGGAGAAGCTGTGATAATGCACTTTGTTATTTTCCATTTTGTTTGACTGAAAACTAATATAGAAGCATTTGCAAGGAAAGATTTCTTTGATTTTACAGCCCAAGTGTTGATTTTTAAGTGGATCAGTCAGGAACTCCATGGATGTTTGTTTATTGTCATTCAGAGTGACATAAATTCCAACTTAGTTCTAATGCCATAACTATTCAGAATCCTGGCTTTGAGGTGGAGTGATGTTCATGTATTCTGAGTTTCTTAAAGGAAACTTGTTGACTTAGAGCAATATTTAACTCCATGTTCTTTTGTTAGGAAGAGCCAGAAGCCCCAGAAAGAAAACAGTTTGTTAAAATCTGTGTTGTTCTGGCTTTCAAAGAGAGTGAAGGCAAAGTGTTTTGTGTTTGTGTATTTGGTTTTACTTTCCCTGTAAGACAGACCTTCTCTTCCTGTGGACACTCAATAGATTGGTATCTTTAGCTCTGTTCGAGTTTTTGCATTCTTTAATAATTTTGTGGAGCTGTGGGTTCAGGGGCACTTATTTTTACTCAATTTCATTTGTTAATCCTTCTCTCTCAGACTTCAGGAAAACGATTCAGTTCAATATAAATTGATGATCATCACTGGTTCATGCATCTATAATGAAGATCTATGTATAACTTATGTTTTTATGGGCTAGAGACAAGAATGCAGGCTAACAGTTTAGAATAAAGGAATACTTTTCTGTATAGTATAAATTTCTTTTTTAAAAATACTGATGTTGCCCTGAGCATGCAAAGATCCTTGGTCTTGCCAAGGTGGCCAGAACTGCCCTCATGACATTGAGCTCAGTAATACTTGGGGATTGTGCTTCTCCTGCACACAGAAAATTCACAATGTCAGGCCCAAAGAAAACGAGCATAAGTAGTAGGTGTCATCAGGACTTTGTCTGATTCACTGAAAGAGTGTCTGCAATGTGATTTGTTCCTTTGTCCCTGCAAAGTGATAACTCCAGATAAAAATCTTAATAGAATGTATTCAAGGTAACAAAGATGAAATAAATCATACATCATATGAGAATAGTGTGCATGGTTCTAGTTGATGGAAGTCTTTGTTTACATGTGTAACTATCAAGTTAATTTACGTTGGGAATTACTTGTGGAGAAAACAAGCAAAACTGTGATCTCAACTTTGCTTTATTCTTGAAAAGGAAAAATATAAGTATCTGTCTGCCAAACTTTTTACAGCAAATGATAGCATCACGATGGGCTTTATTAAGTGTTTATGATAGATATAAAATAATTGGATTAGAGAGCAGAGGTAGGTGGATCTCTTGAGTTTGAGGCCAGCCTGTTCTACAGAGTGAGTTCTGGGATAGCCAGGGCTACACGGAGATACCCTGTCTTGAAAAACAAACAAACAAGCAAACAAAACAATCAACCTCAGTGAAGGGTTAAAGTTAAGAGGTTACTGAATTGTTGGTAAAAGATTAGTTTTTAAATTAATGGTGTAAGTGTAGAGATTAGGGACTGTGGTAAACATTATACTTTATATGAGTTTGGGGAATAGGATTGTTTTTAAGTGATAATATTTTAGAGATGAAAAAATACATTCATATGGAAAGTTGCCCTTTTGCCTAATTTTTGTGGAATAGATAAAACTTTGAAATACATTTTATTTTCTTGTTAAATAAGTACATAATATTTGCCTAATCTATGCCTTCATTTCATTAGTGATATCACTATGTCATTTAGTTACAGAAAGCTCACCTCAGAGTGTGTCCTGTGTGTGCTTTACTTGAGTCCATTTAGTTGATTAATCTCAAAAGGAAGTTCACAAGCATTGAAGTTTTAATATGGAAAATGTCTGCTGAATAGCGTGTCTTCAAATGTGTCTTCATTCTAGAACTTGGGAGACCAGGATGACAGTGGCAGTTTGGGTATCAGATCAAATAAACTCACTGACTGTTGAAGACACAGATAAATGTATTTATTGTTCTCCATCCCTTCTGTCTTCGGAGTTCCTAGTACTTTCTACTATTTATTGTACATTTGGGGTAATCTCTTGAAAATGATTTTTCGTCTTCAATCCTTAAGAAATGGACCATGTGATCTCCTGTAGGAGAAACAGAACGAACCAACTACTTACGGAGTTAGCTGCTGTTTGTGTAGATGGTTGTTTTACACCCAAGGAAGAGACGTAAGGAAAGAGCTGTCCAGGAGTCGGAGACCATCTAAGCTTTCATCTCATCGAGTCCACAGCAAAAGCACTCGAGTCTGAGGATTTCCATAGTGTTGGGTGTGACTAGGCATTTGAGTTAGAACCTTAGGAGGAGCTGTCCCTTGGTTTTCCAAAGCTCCCAGCAGTTTTCTGTACTGTGAAAGCAACTTTATAAAAGGACTTCGTTGCCATTCAAACATCTTCTAGACATGGAAACTCACTCAGATTTCCTTATCTGGTGCTGGGGGCCAGAGACTTGGGTAGTTTTCTAGAATAAGAGAGAATCAGAGGAATGTTTGATCAGCTCAGTAATTTGCAGTGAGATCACTAAACGTTTCTACATTTGGTGTCTCTTGTCTGGGGAGGAGAGCCAAGCACACCTGTGGGCTAGCTGTAGCAGTGAAGGCATCCGGCGTTCAGTCTCCTGCCCTCTCCTGCCCTCTCCTGCCCTCTCCTGCCCTCTCCTGCCCTCTCCTGCCCCTGTTCATCCCTTCCTTACACTAAGGCTGATCACCTAAAGGAAGAACACATTGCTGAACTCAAGGCAGCTTTCTCTATCTGGGAAAGATGGCAACTGCCCTGAGGTCACTGTGTCAAACCAGTAGGAGCTGAATTGTGGGATATGGTCCAGGGATGATGCTGATGGAATGACATTATTCACTTCCCCAAATACTAAGCCAGGGTGGCAAGAAAAGGGGAAGATACAGAAGAAATCTGTGAAACGTTCCAAGTCTCTGGCAAGCATGGCAAAGGCTACATCAGTCCAGCAAAATCATATCACATCATGATGAACTGTGAAGGAAAATTAACAAATGAAATGGCTAGAGATATAAGATATTGGGGGTGGACAGAGTCAGTGGAATACTTTGTGCATGTGATCATAGAATGACCACACTTGACTTACTTCTTGCTACTTTCCTCCTGTACAGCACACTGATTCTTGCAAGAAAAAGGGTGATTTACTGTTTATATAGAGTAAAAGTGAATGTCAGAGAACCTGCACACAATTATCTTGTGGTCTTGTCCCCTAAAGATATGCTTCAGATCAGTTACTGCTGCATAAGTAGTTTACTTCAGGATGGTGTGCAGAAAGGGTTTGAAGTGTGAACTTGGAACACAGCCCTAGTCATATATGGTCCTCTTATATTTCCAGGTATTTTAACCCCATAGTGACAATGCCATACCATGGTGACTTGCCTGAGCATGTTAGCTTAATTCTGTGTGCATTGTACTAGAGTAAGACTAATGTCAGGTTGTCACAGATTGTTAGTAAGAAATCTTTACCCAAGGAACAGCTGTGGATTCTGTTCTTAACACTTTGGATGTGAAGCCAGCACAGTAGGCTGTATATGTGGGCTTAGCACAAACATCAACACTGCTTGCTCTTAAGGAAATTAGTAACTGTTTCCTTCTAACTTGTAAATGCTCATCTTTTTCCAATTAGAATAACTTGTCTACTTATCAACTACTACAAAACTAGAGATATTTATGAAGCATGGTGCAACTACTGTAGAAGTACTGGTCCTTCTTTAGGAAACCAGCTACCTTCTCAGTGTTGGTGTTTTCTGTCTCCTGTCCAAGTATCCTACTTAGCAAACCCTACTCTGTCTAGTTCTGTTGACTAACAGCAGCACATTGTTAGAAGCAACAGATACTACTATTGTGGGAGTTAAAATATTAAGCAAAATAAACCCATAGAACAGCTAAAGCAGCCCATAGGCACAGTGTCTGCTGGCCACTCCTGGTAAAGTAGTCATTGTTGCACGTTACTCACCTAACGATTTCATTGCTCTGCAGGCAGAATTAGGAGTGGACGTGTGTATGCCTAAGTGATACAAAATGAAAATAGGAGCTTAGATGTAAAGGGATGGGTTTGTTGTTGATTTTGCTATACTGATAATTCCTTTTAGGTTCCTATTTTGTATACAAACAGCATGTGACCACATACTGGGCATTGTTGCTAGGATAGTATTTCCACCTAGTCACAGATTTTGAGTCTCGTTTTCAATGTATAGGAAACTTCATTTTAACACCCCCCATCCCTTTTTTGAAACATGATCTCATTCTTTAGCCAAGGCTGTACTGGAACTTATTATACAGTCTAGGCTAGCCTCAAACTCACAGCAGCAGGTCCTCAGCCTCCAAGTGTCAAAATTTCAGATGTGAGCCATCATACCTAGCCAAAGTTAATATATTAATATTAGCTACATTAAATAGCATTTTAACCAGCAATCATTTAAAATAAGGCTATTTAAGATACTTTATTGCAGGCCAAACAATAATTTATAAATTAGAACAATAAGATTTAGCACTTCAGCTCACCAAACTCAAATGATATAATCTTAAAAACTGGGCAAAAGATTGTTGAATAGGCAAACCTAACAAATTAATAATACACACATAAGGAATTATGGGAAGTTTCTTAAGTGTGGTATTTTATCTTTATTTATGTGCATGTATGAGCATGTATATTCAGATGCCCACAGAAGCCAGAATAGGATGTTGGATGTACCAGATGAGTAGCTACAGGCAGCAGTGAACTGCCTGGTGTGCCTGTGGAATCTGACTCTTACCCTCTGCAAGAAGAGCAAGGTCACTAAGCCTCAAGCGGCTCTGTAGTCCCCTGCTGTTGAGTTTGAATACACATTAGCAATCCTAAATGAAGGGAAGCTTTATATTGACAGCTCTCAGTTTTGGGAGGAACTGCGTATTTATTTGCTAGCATAACATGCAACATCTTAGAATACTCAAAGCAGCTTAAAATCATTTGCCATATTCACAATCACACCTTTACAGTCCAAGGTATAGCTTGCACCAAAAAGTATATTTTGTATGTGGAATGCATAGGCTTTAGAAGGCTGAGCAGACCTGGGTTCAGAGTCCCATTCTACCACACTTAGCAGCTAAATGGCTTGGAACCTGCTAAGTACTTTGTGCTTTATTTCTCTTTCTGAAATGGAAACAGCACACAGTAAATCCTATTGTTTGTGGATTTTACATTTTTGAATTTGCTCTACATGCTAAAATTTTGTAATTCCCCAAGTCCGTACTTAAAAGTCTTCGTAGACTTGTGGGGTCCCTTAGGGTTTGAGGTGCATATGAACGCGCTCCCAGCTGAGACCAAGCTGTGATCCTTTGCCTTCTCTGCTCTGCCTGGCAGTGTAAGCAGCTTTGAGTGTGCAGAGCATGCTCTCATGCATTCGTGCTGTTGAGTGCACACTTAAACTAGGCCCTAGTGTAATGCTGCAACGCTGCCCCCATGCCATACACAGAAGATCTTTCTAGAAAACAGTTAGAGGGGGAGCCTTATTCAGGCCCATATCTTAATGTAGTTCCAATGTTAATGAGTGGTACTGTGGAAGAACTGTGGGGATTTCAAACACACCCAGAATGAGAAGTGTTCATCAGTTTACAAAAGTGTTGGGACCAGAGTCTCCCAGGAGCACAGCAGTGCGTTTCCTGAGAGTCCATACTCAGTGCTGGCACTTCTTTCGTGAACATGACTACTGCAGGTAGGAGCGCCCACCAAGTCAGTCTTCTTCAGTACAGGGACCGGTCATACAGTAAAGCACACAGAGTAGCTGCAGTCTCTGAGACTGTCAGGGCTTTTCCTTGGAACAATACCAGTATCGTTGGTCATGAGAATTAGAGAAACAGGACAGCCGGATTGGCTGAGTAGGGATCAAATCTAAAGTATCTGAGTTTGATCCCTGGGCCCCATGTGGTAGGAGGGGCCAGCTCTTGCAAGTTGTCCTCTGACCTCGCTATGCATGTGCACTCACACACATACCCACAAAGTAAATAAAAATAATTCAAATGATTTTAAAACCTTGAAGTTGGGCTATATAAGACAGAAAACAATGCACTATGTTATACTGGCAAGTATTTTGTTTTTTTCTCCCTGTAGTATCATCAGAGACGATTAGTATATAGTTTTATCTCCTTAAGAAATACATTCCTTTTAATGTTCTTTGGGTAGGCCCTGTGCTCATTAGTATTTTATTATTTAAATAGTAGGAAATTAATGTTTTTAGAGTATTAGACAATGTTTATGCATTTGGATTATAATGGTGCATTGTGCTCCTAGGATGAATTATTAGATTACACAGCAACCATAGATTTGATAAAATCATGTTACTGTGATGGTTTTCCACTAATGAAAATGAATGAGCAGAGGGTGTTTGGAAAAGATTTACAGGTGTTGGGAATAAAATAGTTCGCTTCTGTTCATATTCTATTTATCTGTACCCAAGGAAATAACAATAAACACTTCAAGGTTTTTTATATTTCCTTAATGATATTCTAGTTTTCCTCTCAATATTTAATATTTCATTAGATGAAAGAATTAAAACTCTAGCTGCACATAATTTCCTACCACACTACAAATTTTGCATTTCACTTCCCTACCATAGCCAAACCACTAATACTTCTAGAATATTTCAGCAGCAATTTAAAAAAAAAAAGAAGGTAAATTGGTCTAGAATTGTGTTTTAGAAATAAGTATGCATTCAAACATTTTTACTAAAAAAGTCCAATTATTTTTGCTTTTAGTACATCTAAACTAAATGTGAAATGTAATGGAAATGTTTTTTCTTAAATTACCCGTCAGTCAGATAGAATCTGTTCTTCTGAGGGTTTGCAATTAGATCAGGAGAGAGGGAAAGGTGAATGTCAATCAAGGGCATGGCTGTGCTTGTGTCCCACTGCATCTGTGACCTGAGTCCCACAGCTGGTGTCAGAACAGAAATGCAAATCCTCCTGGGCCCTGAACATTGCCGAGTGTGAGGAGACTTGCCCTTTGCCATCCCGGGTGCCCCGGCTGGAGCGCATTGGACCGACAGCCTTCATGTCTTTGACACATGAAGATTTCCAGGGAGCCTCTCAAGTGGTTTTATAATGGAGTATTTATTGACAGAGGACGATAGAGCTGTGCAGATAGATTCATTTTAGTCGAGTACTCATTTAGAGCTTTCCCAATTTAATGAAAATTGAAGATTAGTTTTTGCAACAAAACCTTAAAAACATGTTTTTTACAGGGACATAACTAATTGAGTTTGTAAATAGTAGGTGTGTACGAATAAAGCTGCAGAAGGCCCTGTGGAGGAAGGCCGTGAGCAGGGGCAGCTCTACTCTCCTTGTTTATCAGGGATTCTGACAAACCAGAGCTCAAACTATGGTTTTGTGGTAGTTGTTGTTGTTGCTCTCATTTTCTGTCAAAGTTGTCCCTTACTCGGTGTTTTCAGGGTGACTCAGGGATGTTTTATCACTATTCTAGTTGGGGGTAATGGAAAAGAAGCTTAAAGATGGGTGCCTCAAACCCTAGGCCAGGCTGAAGTGGGCTGTCACTCACTCTTGAAAAGTACTGATTGTCTTACATTGTCACTTCTGTCCTGTCAGCATGGCTTTTCTCTTCTCACCCTCACAAGAGTCTGTTTATTTCAGTCACAATATGGGACAGTTCAGGTGCTGATGACAGATTGACACTTGGTTCTGGGCCAATTCTGCCCCGAACTGAATGAGTCTTTTACGGCCCTCTGTGGAGTTGCAGACCACAGTGTCACCCTTCAGTGGCATCTAATCACGGCATTTTCCTCCTATTAGGATGTTGATATATTTCTACCATATCTGTCTAATTCTCAATATATGTTGGTATAGATAAGCTTTTCTTCTGGATAAGCTTTATTCAATGATTGTTTGGTGTTTGTTTTTAAATTGTAGTTTTCTCAGTGGTAAAACTCAGGTCATTGAGTGAAGTTATCTCAAAGGCAAATAGAGAATGGTCTGGAGATTTTGTTTTTATAGTGAAGTCAGTATATTATAGATCCATTTTGAGGTTGTTTTGTGATAGACCCTTTATTTCCAAATTTGTTTTTAATGTCTTTTCTCAGAATATAATTATATAGATTCTCCTCTTTTCTTCCTTTAACCCCTCCTAGGCGCCCTCCTCCAAAACCCCCTCATGTCTCCCACTCTCAGGTTGATGTTGATAACCTCATTTGCTTTTGTATTTGTTAAATCCGCGCGCACACACACACACATACACACACACACACACACACACACACACACACACACACACACACACACCTCTATGCACAAGGAGATGTAAGTAGAACCTACCAATTCAGTTTTTGATGTTTGTGTATATGGTTGTGTATGGTTTCAAGGCTGATCAACCCTAAGGCAGCTCAGCCCAGGAGATTCTGATCCTCTTCCCAGCAGGCTACAGTGCCTATAATTCTTTGTTTAGGGTAAGACCTCAGAACATCATTCCTCTTGCACATTACCATGTCATGGGAGGGAGACTGTCCACAGAGTGTTTCCTGGGACTCTGGGTCTGAGTCTCCTCCCCTTTCTGTGATGTTCTGACTCATAAGATGCGGGAGCTGTGGTGTAGATGTTGAGGGAGGCTCACCACAGTCTCTTGACCTCTGCATGGTCACGAGCTCTGGTTTTCTGTGAAGGCCCTGTGCTCATTTGCTGTAAAGAGAGGCCTCATTGAACTCACCTGTGGTATAAGGATCAGGTTTAGAATGTAGTAAAGAGTCGTGCTGGCCCAGCACAGCAGTGCTAGACATTCATTTTTATGTTAAGGCCCACCTTTTAGCTCCAGAAAACTGACAAGGTTTCCAGTTCTGGACAGTTTCCCTCCTGATGAGTGGGCCTCCTGTCCCAACTACATAGCTGTTGGCTGACACCATTTGCATGTGTTGCCATGCTAGTAGTTGTCATGGCTCCTAGGTGTTGCAGCTGGCTATGACAGTTTAGTTGCTTCCATTTCTTGGCAACTCAAATAGTATTCTCTGAAACCATGGAACCTCTTCTGAAGGACAGACACTTTTAGCTCAGCTGGAATAGTGAGCTATTTGCAAAGTCATGTCTACCCTGATATTCCTCAGGAGTCTGCTGTCTAGCACTGGGGTTTGGCTCCTCTATGGTTTTCAGGGGGAACATTGCCAGCCCAATTGGCTTAACCTCCTTATATATACACATACAAAAGTATATATGTATACACACATGTATGTATTATATAGATCATTTAAATATAAAATAATATGATTCCTTGAGGCTTTATCAAGAAATCTTGCCATTATTTGTCCCCTACCCGCACCTCTCCATCTGTCTTGACCACACTCCCTCCTCCCCATGGGAGCCCCTCCCTGTTATTGCAATTCCTACTACGTGCCACTTACATCCTGTTCTTCTCTACCAAAGGCCTCCCCTATCTAAGCTCTATACACTCCTGATGTCTGGTTACTTCATGCTGTGTACTCAGTCTGAGGAGTTGAGCTAGAAACTGTTGACAAGAGAACCTGTGGCATTTGTCTTTCTGGGTCTAGGTTACCTCATTTTTTACAGTTTATGATAAAAATCTGTGAGATAGGTGATATTTCTAATTCTGTTTTTTTTTTCTTTCATAGGCAACAAAACTAAATAACCCTTATGAGTTTATGAAGTTATATTAAAGCACTAAGTCATTTGACTTCACATCTCAAATTTAGTTGTTTGCGTTAAACCTAGCAGTATCACACACACACACATACACACACACACACACACACACCCCACCTCTTCTTCCTCCTCCTCCTCCTCCACTTCCTCCTCCTCCTGCTCCTCTACTAAGAAGTTGCTGCTTATGTTCTGTTCTCCTCTGTGATTAGTTTTGGGCATATTAGACTACAGCCAGGCATTGATGGTGACTGCTAATGTCCCTGCTTAGGGATTTCCTACTCACTAGATGCAATAGCTCCTTCTCTTTAAGCTGTAAACACACTGGTGCAATCCATCAGGATTCTTTCTCCAGGGAATATCAAGCAAACTTGTCTACAGGAGTGGTGTCAGTTCCCAGGCTTCTCATGGGCTCTGCTTAGAATTTAACAGGTCCTGCTGAGATCCTGTTGTGTGGCTAGCTGAGGGAGGTGCTGTAGACGAAAGCACTCTCCACCACTGGACTTTTAATAGGAAACCATGCATGCAACTGCCAAAATGAGCCAACATTTGTTAAATGCTCAGTTCAGACTGGACTGAGCGTACTCTGCTTAAAATCTTCCATGGGAAAGAAGGCTTTCTTCCATTTATTTTAAGTCTAGAAAGCTAGCTTTGTCATATTTTCTTTTGGTTTTTCTATGTGGGATGGGGTGGTGTGTGTGTGTGTGTGTGTGTGTGTGTGTGTGTGTGTGTGTGTGTGTGATATCACTCTGTATATACGTGCAGCAACCTGTGTGTTTGTGTGTTGACGCCAGAGGCTGACTTGGGGTCTCTTTTCTGTCACCCTCCACTGTATCTTTCAAGCCAGGTTCTCTCCTAGAGCCTGGAGCATATCATTTCGGCTAGGCTAGCTGCCACTGACCTGTGGGGTCTGCTCCTTCCCTAAACCCTAGCAACAGTACAAGCTGCCACACCCATTGGGGATCCGGCTCACCTCCCTATGCTTACACCTCATACTGTTCACCTGCTGAGCTGTCTCCCCAGTCCTCGCTTTATTGTCCTCTATTGTAGTAGAATTGGGGTTTGAAGATTTCGGAATGTTTAGGCCCACCATAAAGGAGAGACTAATTAGATGGATTTCACATACGCTCATGTGCTGCTTATTTGATTATACCTCATTTCTTGTCAGGGGTGAAAGCCTGTCTGGACAGCCAAGAACGTGAGCAGGAAGAAAAGTATGAAGTTCCTGGAGGTCCGCAGAGGAGCAGGCTCAACAGAGAGCAGCTGGTATTTTTCTTTTACATACTACTTGCTTGTTCTTATGGCTTCGTGTCATTATCATCATCGGGAAAACTTTGCCCTTTCATCCAGTCCAGGTGACTGATTAAAATTTTAATTGTGCTTATTTCAAGCACTTGATTCTGAAAGATGATCACGGTGTGCAGTAAAATCCAGAAGGTAATAATTTCACACTGTTAATGGATTTTTGGCATCTTGAACATTCCCATAAAGCTTTCAGAAGCTGAGGTAAATCTCAGATACAGGAAGTAGCTTGAAAGAAGACTTGGAGCCGCTGCTCAGATTTAGTTGCCATATGTCTTTATTGCCACATACTGTGGTTTTAATGGACAATATTCCATTATTCTGTTGATGTATGTAACTGTAGTAGAAATGACAAAGACATTTTCTAATTGGATCTTCAGCCATGACTTCATTGTCTGCTGTGTACTGGCAATGCATCTCTGGAACCTTAAGGCCACACTCCAACTATGGCTGCCTAGGAGACCTTAGGTATTGTCTTAGGGTTTTTATTGCTGTGAAGAGACACCATGACTAAGGCAAATCTTTAAAAAGACAGCATTTAATTGGAGATGGCATAGAGGTTCCAAAGGTCAGTCCATTATCATGATGGCAGGAGGCATGGCATGGCATGGTCCAGGCAGGCATGGTGCAGGAGGAGCTGAGAGTTCCATTATCTTGTTCCAAAGGCAAACAGGAGAAGACTGGCTCTTTTCTGCTGCTAGGAGGAGAGTCTCAAAGTCCACCCTTAGAGCGACACACTTCCTTCAGCAAGGCCACACCTCCTAATAGTGCCACTCCCTTGTATGTGGGGAAAATGCTACTCTTACTTTAAGTCCAGCCTGATGTCTTTGATGCTTTCTCTAGATATCTTAAAATTTGGGAGATAAATCCTGTCAATGTGCACAAGCATCTTAATGGAGGAAATTTTGATGAAGAAGCTTTTTCTTTTTTGGACGGTGTCTCACTCTATAGCATAGGCTTACCTGGAACTTGCAGTGGTCTTTCCTGCTTAGCCTTGGCACTAGGATTATACTTATTACTGCTATGCTTGACCACAGATTGCTTGCTTGTTTGGTTTTTTGTCTTCTCATTAGAAAACACATCTGAAATTTTAAGAGAGTAAAAAGGAATCAGACAGTGGCTGAACTTTAAATGAGGAAAATCATAAATAAGAAACTGTTATCTTCCTAAGTGTGCTTCCTGATCCAGCTAGTTTGATTGAAGTGCAGGTTATGCCAGCACCTCATTAGGAAGCTTCTTTCTGACACATGCTTATTGTTTTTATGTCCTTCATTCAGAGAGAGTGTTTCACAATATTCTGGTCTACTTTAACAATTCTTTTCCTGTTATTTCAGCTGCCCAAACTGTTCGATGGATGCTACTTCTTTCTGGGGGGGAACTTCAAACATCATCCAAAAGAAGACCTCCTGAAGCTCATTGCTGCAGCAGGAGGCAGAATCCTCAGCAGAAAGCCCAAGCCAGACAGTGACGTGACTCAGACCATCAACACGGTTGCATACCATGCCAAGCCTGACTCTGATCAGCGCTTCTGTACGCAGTACATTGTCTATGAGGATCTGTTTAACTGTCACCCAGAGAGGGTTCGGCAGGGCAAAGTCTGGATGGCTCCTTCCACCTGGCTAATCAGCTGTGTAATGGCCTTTGAGTTGCTTCCTCTTGACAGCTGAATGTCGTACCAGGTGAACATTTTAAGTTGAAGGCGCGTGGTTTGTGAGAACACGGCCATTGTGATGTTTGATCACTCTCGCTTTTATGGATAGGTAGAACCATTCATATCCCCCCTCCCTTTGAATTGCAAAATAAAACAATTGATAATAGATTAGGAATTCATTTAGATGCCTAAACCACTTTTAAGATTTTCTTGTTGTTGCTCTCTTTCGAGGGTGGGGGCTATAACTCAAGTCTTAGAGTCTTCATCAACTCTGGCTGAGGCACAGTTTCCACACTAGGAATTTACTTTACACGTGGCCTGTGGTTTTGATTGATCATGTTTTTCAGTTTTATCAACATCTGTCAAGGATTAATAAGTGAGATAGCATCAAACTATTTGATAAATCTATACGTGGCCTGCCACTAATTTAGCATCCTTTAGTAAACAGAGCATCACCAGATGATTTTCTTCTGTCCCTTTTATGATATAAATGTGCCAGTGTGGGTGAAAAGCTCTATCTGGAGTTATCTTTTTTATGTTATATTTTAATTTCTTGTATTTTCTTGGCTTTCCTTTGTGTTTGTTCATTTAAAAAAAATCTTGTGTATGTATTAGGAAATCATGATTCCAAGCGCTAGATGTTAGTGGCAAAATCAGCAGTGTGCTTGTGTGCATGCTTTCAGTATGCACACTTACTGTCTGTCTACTGTGCATTTGTGCACACCTATTTTCTGTAACTTATTATAGTGCCACTACTTCTTAGAAGGTCTTGCCAGTTTAGAACACTGTTAAATGTCAATTCCTTACATTAGAAGCAATCTGTTTTTGGTAAATCTTTCTGGGAATTACTAAAATAGTCCCTGAAGGCTTTAATCCCTTCTCTATTCCCTTCCTCCTTCCTCCTTCCTTCCTCTCCCTCCCTCTCTCCTTCCCTTTATTTGTGATAGTGAGTATAGAAGGGAGGATCTTATGCATGCTAGGCAGTTACCTCCTTCAGAACTATATCTGCAGCCCACTTTTCTCTCTCTCTGGTGAGCAAATGGGGGCCTTGCACATACCAGGGAACTGAGCTCCACTCCAAACCTTCATTTATTTGGAGACATCTTGCTAAGTTAGAGAGGTTGCCCTTGATCTCACTGATAAGTTTTTATACAGCCTTTAAGTTGGTGGGTAGGCAAAAGTTGGAGATTGCTTGACTTATAACATTTTTGACATATTCTACACAAACTCCCTAGCAGGAAATAAGGAAGTGGGAGTGAGAAGAGCTGCTTGATAGAGAAGCAGCCACAGCAGGGAAGTAGAGAGGGCCCTCCCTGAGCATGCGCACACTGGAAGCTTACCCTGCCTCTTCTGAAGGTTCTCATTGTGAATGGACAGGCTCTATACTTTAAATGGTCTTAAAGAAGAGGATTCTTTCGTGCATCTTTGCATAAGCTAGTGTTGACAGCACTATGATGTACAGAAGGAGGTGCTAAGAGAACCATCTGTTTTGTTTTTAGGAGAACAGGGCAGCTTGATAAGCACGTGGCAGGGGGATGGTCATGGATGGTGGGAATCTTCCCAGCTCGGAACTGGGAAAGCCAGTCATTTCAAGATCCACTTACCAGGAAAGGTTGAGATTCTGCTAATCTTATGAAAGTATACCTTGCATAAATCCTTCTTTAGCATACTATTTTTCATGCCAACAGGTATGTTAATGTGAACACAATGTTCTCCCCATGCTGGCTTCCCAGTGTCTTGTCTGTGTTTGACACAATTCTTTTTAAATCTGGGGAGTGGTGGAAGGGTAATGTGGATTAAGCTGTTTAGGTGTGGGTTTGGGGTATAGGGCTTGTTTTCTCTTCGCTCGCTGAGCTCCTTCCTCTTGCTCCTGGTATCTCACCCCTGCTCAGGGTTCTGTTCTCTTTGCTGTGAACTCCTGTGTCTGAAATGCCTTTGGGGTTCCTCTTCATGTTTCCTCTCTTGCCTTACCCCCTTTCTCGTTTTCCCCTTTACTGTTAGTATTACTACTTTTGAGTGCTCTAAATGCTGATTTTTAAAAAACTTGTCTGAAACAGAAATGTATTCTCAGAATAATGCATAAAAGCACAGGTCGAGCTATGCAGAAACTTCCCTCCCTTCTCCTACCTTTTCCCTTCTCTGAATGCCAGGGAGAAGGACGCAGTTGAAGGAAATATGCAATCAAAACAGTGACCAACTCTAAGGACAAAGGCGTGGTCCAAAAGAACTTACCATTATCCAATTATGTGAACAGCTTCACTGACCAGGGTTAAGATGCTGCAGATGTCTTGTTTCTGTAGGGCGGCTTCTCAGGGCTGCTTCAGGGAGGTAAGGATGCAGTGCACGTGGGAGACATCTGTGGCCTGCTCCCTGGGCTTAGGGTAAAGTCGCACAGCTGTGCACCCACTTTGGGACACTCATTAGTGTCCTCACAATGGCTGTGCTGCCCAGCCATTTGCCTCCGCTTTCTGTACTGCTCACTGTCTCATGCACGCACCACCTCCCAGCTCCTTGATTGCTTTCCACGCTGCTTCTTGCCACCGAGAATTGGCATCAAGTGCTTCCAGGCGCTGTTTGCTCTTCTCTCCATTTATGGAGACTCAGTCTCTGATCGCGGCGGATCCACTTTTGAGATAGCGGCATAACTGTTGGCCCTTTACTCTCCGCTCGCATTTGCCGCTTCCCTCCCATCAGCAGTGTCGGGACTTGGTTTAGGTTAGCTTCTAGCACTCGAGGCTGTACGTTCATCTACAGAAATGTTTGTAATTTTTTTTCCTAATGGATTTAAACTTATAAATCATTAAAACCATTTGAGCTTGTATCTGTATCTTCTGTAAAAATGACTTATTTTGATAATGAAGAATGAGACTCGGCCTGACTTGTGAAGGAGTCTTCCAGCTGTGGTTTGTGTGGGTCTACACAGCCCCATTCATGCATAGATGTAAGCATTGTTGATATCCAAGCTGCTCAGGTCTCCACACTGCACTGATGGCCTGGTTACAGAGGCCTGGTTATCCACTTTGGTCATGAGGTCACAAAACAGCTGTCCCAGCCTGACCTTCCGGGTATATTTCACACATAACCTTACTTCCTACTTTGTGAGACACAGTGTGACTCATTTACCTGCTGGCTATAATAATGTGACCTAGATGAGGTGCTGTGAGTAGGTTCTGAAGGTCTTTTTCTGGACTTAGCTGTGGGTTTTTCAGAAACAGTGTTTATAAATACTGGGTAGTTACTGTAGGAATTTTGAAAAAAATTAGAGAAGATGGGGTGGAGAGATGGCTCATGGGTTCAGAACCCTGGCTGCTTTTGCAACGGTTCTGGGAACAATTCCCAGCACCCACATGGGGGCTTCCAACTGTCTGTAACTGCAGTTCCATAGGTTCCGATGCCTTCTGCCCTCCATAGCAATTTGCAACATTATACTCATGTGGGTCACAGACATGTATATCCAGGCAAATGTGTATAAAAATCTTAAGTTTAGGAAAAAGTTGCTTCAAATCTAAGATTTATAAAGTAAGTTTTATGCGACTTTATGGTGCTAAAAAACCCTGATAAGAATCCTGTGCATGATCCACTCACCACAGTCAGTCCTGACCACTCTGGGGTGTGTGAGTGTATGTGTGGTATTTGGAAAGAGAGTTAACTTTTCTTTAAGCATGCATGTAGTCTATCCTTGTTATCACTGGGGTTTGTTCCCAAGAACCCCATGGAAACTGAAACCTACAGATGGTCAAGTGCATTATAGAAAACGAGGTCATGATGTAATATTTGGATGTTGCCCCTGTGTTCTTGTGTTCTTTAAGTTGTTTTTAGATTGGCTACTATGCCAATATAATACAAGTACCATGAAAATACTGTTTAGAGAATAATGACAGGAAAGGTAAAAAAAAACCATGTGTAGAACAGATGGAATGGTTTTTCCTAAGTGTTTTGGATCTGTTAAGTTAGGGATACAGGACTCACAAATATGGAAAACTGACAGTAGCCACCATAATTAGGGTATCAACCTTATATACAAAATCCCCTCTATTACTCCATATATAATTTTAAATGGTTACAACCCTCTACCAATAGCTGTATCGTTATTTAATCTGGTCTCTGTCATTGGCTATCCAGACTCTTTCTTTATAAATCAATTAGAAATATTTTCTGGCCAGTTTTTATGGAGACAATATTTTCAATGTCAGAGGAGGTCGGCGTCTTTACAGAACACACTGCAGCCCCTCACATTCAGTTAGGTGCTGAGGTTACGCTTAAAGCATCAGAGCGAGCCTGACTGACTACTATGTTACAAGGTGACTAGATTTGGGGTGTAAGGTTCAGGACATTACAGCTTTTACAGGGTACAGATGTAGGGATGAGCTCATCCTTTTGGTAATCATTTGAGATGACCTTGCTTGTGTGGAATTTGTGTTGGAGATAGGCAAGGGAACACCAGAGGCTTGTCCAAAGTCATGTCACTCTCTAGGGGCAGGGTCGCACAACCATCTATTAGAACCATTTGTCTATGGTGACAGATTCCTGTGGGATTGCTGGACTGGGCAGGGACAGTGAGAAGCAGGAGTGGTATTCCACAGTTGCTGCCACCACCTGTACCTCAGCAAGCAGCATTAGTCACCAAACTAATTAATTAATTAGAGACCAAACTGATCTCAGAATCTCTCAGCTTGCCCTTTATACATCTGCAGCTAACTGGTCAAATTGGATTATCAGCTGGAAATTAAAAATCTAAACCAGTGGCTCTCAACCTTCCCTAATGCTGCCAGACTTTATTATGGTTCCTTATCTTGTGTGATTCCTAACCATAAAAGTATTTTCGTTGCTTCTCCAGAACTAGCTTTGCTACTGTTATGGATGGTAATACAAACATTTGAGATGCAGGATGTTTGATATATGACCCCTGTGAATCGGCCATTCTACCTCAAGAGCGCTCGAAACCCACAGATTGAGAGAATCACTGATCTAACCTAATGCATGTTAAACAAAATAAAACAGTACAACCTAATAGTTACCAGCATACAGTATACACATCTATAAAAACTTAAAAATGTTAGGTTAAATACTCTGGTGTGTTTACCTTCATATGTTTATTTCTTCACATTGAAATAAAAAATAATTGAGAAAAAATTGATAGCAGGTATGTAGTTCATGCCTTTAATGCCACCACTAAGGATACAGAAGTAGGTGGACCTCTGAGTTTAGAGACTAGCCAGGTTCACATAGTGAATTCCAGGTCAGATATGGTTGCATAATGAGATCCTGTCTCAAAAGCAGGAAACAGGCAATAGCACAATGGCCAGGGAAGTGACTCACTGGGGTGAAGCACAATACCTGAGGATCTACATGAGGGAAGGAGAGAACCCACTCACTCACCAGATGCGCATCATGGTAAGTATGCACACACAGTAAATAAATAAAAATGACAATTGAAAACATGGCCACAGTCAGTTCTGTGACTTTCTCAGCTCAAAGTGGTTCTTAACTGGGGACTAGTGTCTACAGTTGGGGATAGCAAGGTAAGTCTACACATGTGCACACACATACCCTCAAACGGTTTCTGATGAGAACAGGAAGAAATGTGATTGACAACCACCACCCAGGTGCTTTTTGTGCCTGTAGTTTCCACAATTGCAAGGTGCCATTTTAGCACCATTTACTTTTGGAATTACCTATAACATGGTGCACAATTTGTATTTTCCATTCAAGCACCTTTGGGAATGTAAAATTGTATCTTGTGTGCACGCACATGCTTGCACGCTCTCTCTGAACATAACCAAATACGCAAGTGTCTGGTTCCCCAGGACACACATTTCTGAAAGTCCCGCACAATGTGTGGTAGAATATGATGCTGTGCTTCCAAGTCTTTGCCATTGTCGTTCCCATGGCAGCATTTCTCTTCCTGCCTGAGTAAATGCCAATGGTTTTTCTAGCCATGGGAGTACTGATTAGCACAGGATGTTTAATTTGTACTTAAAGGATGAATTCTAGAAAGGGAAGTCTGCAGAGTTGTTTCTGTTAGTCCGTTGCTCCTTGCCCGTGTGTGACAGAAAGCATGAAGGGGATATAATTGACTTTCAGTAAATATTCTTATTTAACTTAATGCAAAGATTCACATGTGACCGTACCTAGGCATTTAATCCATCCCCTTAAAAGTATAGACCTGGGTTTTACAGTTTAAAACAATAGAAAAAGAATATGATACTGATTGGACAATCAATATATGCATTGATTCTTTGATTATTTATTGAGATCCCACTGGGTACCAGGCATCAAGTAAGTTATGGCCACTGTCTTTTTGGCTGAAGAGCCAAAGGAACCCACCCATATGACTGCACAGGTCTTAGCCCTCGTAAGGCAGCCCCTTGTCCTGTGCATGAGGAATACCCTGGAAACCCACATTTACTGTCGTGTTAGGACATTAAACAATCTGCCTTGCCAACTATGCCTTAATTAGTAAAAGAACTAACCAGCGTTTGCTGGTTTATCAGGTTCTTTTTGGAAAAGTATGAAGGTGCATCTTCAGTGAATGGTCACTTTGGAGGCTTTGGGACACTTTGTCCTTAGAAATTGTCTAAGTATTCAGATAAAAACACGGGCTTTTGTTTTATTCCCCTTGAAATGATACTTTAGTCTTTTGTAGAAGAGGAATCCTTGTTAAATGACAAATGGTATTTGCTGAGACAGTAAAATCTATTCAGGTACATTGAATCTAACTTTTAAAGATGCATATTTTGAATGTTCATTCTGACGTTCTGTGAATCCATGTGTGATTATCAGATGGGACGGTTGGCTATTTCTAGTGTCAGGATTATTCTTAATACAATGTTGGCATTTGAAGAATTTATTTTGTCACAAATTGATTTTGTATATATTAAAAATGGTTCAGAAGTGTTAACACAATTAGACTGGGCGGCAGGGTTGGGGGGAGGAGCTAACAGTTTTACTCTAAAACTGTTAAAACCATGCTTTCTGCCTCTCTCACCCCAGCCTCTGTCTAGAAACAGCCATTCTGTACTATTTTGGTATTTACCTCCCATACGGGATGTCTGTCCTGTGATTTTTGGAGTTGTAGTTTTAGTCATTGATTTTCTGTTCTAGTACATGATGGTCTAGAAACTCGGATTCCTTCTCCTGTTCTTCCCAATAGGTCATTTATATCTCTTTGTGGCATTTTTACCAAGATCACTGTGGAAACAGTTATATTTCAGGCTATTTGCAGTGAATACATCTCATTTGGGAGATAAACTTTTGTGTGTCTCCTGAACTTTTATGACTAAAAAAAAAATCCATTTGAAAAGTTGGGTCTAGATCTTAGATAACCTTTTAGTTCTTTTTAAGAAGCCTCATAATATAAGATTTTCATCAAGATAAACCTGTAGCTATCATACCCTAGGTTTAGTTTTTTCTGGAAGTGTCCCTTCTGGAGCCTTCTGTCCCATGCAGACTGAATATGCTCTCCTGTCCTTCATGCTGTGAGCTCTTGCTAGGTCCCAGGAGCCCATTGCTTCTCTTATTTTTTTTGAATTTCCTATTAGTTTATGTCTATATTTTGTTGGAGTTTATCCTTCAGTATTTTCATCAGAAATCATAATCAGTAAATATTTGGTCTCCAAAATTTTCTAGTTTGTCTGAGAATTTCATATGTGAGTACTGTATTTCTATTCTATCACAACATGTTGGGCCTCAAATAGTTCCAAGGGGTTTTTGTTTCCCTCCAAGTGAAGCTTTGTGGGGTGGATCAGCTAGCTTGTTGTTTGCTCTTGGTATATAGGATTGAACACTGCAGAGAAGTAAAGGCTAACTATTGTATGTTATATTGAGGGCCATATCCAGTTGTTGATACTATGTTTCCCGATGGAGAAGTGAACATGCCTTTGATATCCATTCTTTCGTTTTCTAAAACTCCCAGATCATCACCATCTCTGTATATTTAATGGTGCTTTAGTGGGCTGCCATTTAGGAAGGATGGCACAGTCTTTCCTTCAAGTAAGTTAACCTATCCTTTTCAATGTAATATTTGCAAAAACAAGCAGGATGGTCATGTGGATTTTGGGACAAATTACCTGCAAAACTTAGCAAACATTTTTCCCCCAATGACACATGATACCAGGAGTTGAGATTTCTTGGGTCATTTCCTGACCAAAAAAATGCTGATAATTCTTACTGAAGTATTCTGCATTCAAAAATGTCAGCACTTCCATGATTTGTCTTGTTAACAGCAAGCCTTTCTGTTTCATGTTTCCTGACAGGCACTTGCCTTTAGGCAGTACTACTATGCAGAGATTTTTAAGTCTTAATTATAACCTAGGCCATATTCACAAGAGGTCTGCCAAAGTGCTTATACATGCCATCTGGGTGTAGGGATGTGATGGGGGACTTAAAAGGCATAAGAACAGAAGTTACTTGTTAAAAGGGCCTCAAGGAGAAGGCTTTGCAGTCAGTGGTGACTTGATATTCTAGGGGATCAAGTATTAAGCTAATCTTAAAAGGAGGAAGGGGGACAAATTGAAGTGGACACATTGTTTCATGTCTGATGGGATTACAGTTCCTTGGAAATCATCAGGTAGGCTCTTTGCTTTACTCAAAGATAAATTTGAGCTTTTTTGGGTTCCCTCTAAGAACATATAGGCATTTAAATTTCATTATATCTCTATTCTGTGGGAGTTAGGAGCAATAAACCACTTTGCCTGTTTTGAGTAATAAATAATTCACAGAAATAACATTCAGATGGTTACCTCTGGAGAATATTGTAAAAATTATACAATAATTTTTGATGGATGCCATAGAGCAAAACAAAGAATTAAAGAATGGGATCCTGGTTTCTAAGAGCCCAGCTTATGCTGCGTGTCAGGAAATGGTGAATTCCCCTTCATTTTCCTTTCTTCTCCATCTTGTTCTTAGATATTTCTTGCTAACTTTGTCACTAGGTGTATTTACTGTGATCTTCCCCTTGTGTTTCTGCCTGTATCTGCATGTTACATAGTGAACAGAAGACAGGCTGCACGGTCTGTGGCTTATCACTTGTTTTTGTTTCTCTGAGACTTCCATTTATCCTGATACACCACTCCTTTGCTGTTTCGAGCCCTGGTTGATTGTTAATAGTATATCAAATTCTGAGCCTACATACTGTCTACTTATTTTCTTGCTTTGCCATCCCAGAGAAAAGAAGTGTGCCAATGGATTTTTGGAATTCTCCACATACATAAACCCACCAGGTCACCTGCTTTCAAGAGTGGAACATGCCTGTTTTATTTGTTTATTAGTCCCCTTATTTTCTCTGTACTACTGTCCAAATATTGCTGCCAGAGTTACCAAAATGTGTATTTCCAAGATCTGGAGCAAGTCAGTGGCCCCTTGGCTTTTGGTAAAACAGCTGAGACCTAATGACATAAGTCCCTTAAAGCAAGAACCATACAGCACTGACAGCATGTGTGCTGTCTTGTCCCATGGCTGCTGGATCTGGCAGTTTTTGGCCATTTCATGGGTTATTCTTACAATAGCCTTCTCTTCCTCGGGTCTACTTTTGACCCACTTAGACGGTGAGAAAACGGGCTCTAAGAGTTTAAATAACTTGGCCAAGGTCATGAGCTGCCTTATTCTTTCTGGGACTTGAGCCTAGTCCCTCTGACTCAAGAGCCCCAAATATTAACCACTCACCTTTGGCATCCACAATAATTTTTTTTATCAAAGAGGGTTTGGAGGACAGGAAGGAGAAAGAGCCCTGAAGACCTGAGCACACTGAAAGAAAATCCAGAGGAATGAATTTTTAAAGGCAGTATAGAAGAGGCAGCCTACGTAGACACAAGCCATAGTGTTTAGTGATGGGCTAGCTTTAAGTTAAGACTTGTCCTTTGAATGCTTATGGCAAGTAAGTTCATACCTGGCTTTCAGTTTATAAGGATGGTAACAGTACGTTGGTGGGACCCTGAAGATTAATTGAGAATTCACAAGTACTTGGTATAGAGAGGACAATCAGTAACATGGTACATATCTCACAGTTAGTCAATCACATGTGTTCTAAAGGCTAGCAGCCCCAACAGTAGAGAACTTTTTTTCTCTTATACAAATTGAAGTCTAGAGAAACGTGGCATCATCACTGGTTCATTTGTGCATTAAAACTATTTGTCATAGGGTTTCATTGCTGTCAAGAGACACCATGACCAAGGTGACTGGCAGCTCTTAGAAAACATTTAGTTGGGGCTGGCTTACAATTTCAGAGATGGATTCCATTGTGGAAAGCATGGCAGATGCAGACAGGCATGGTGTTAGAGAAGGAGCTGAGAGATCTACATCTTGATCCACAGGTAGCAGAATGGTGCTGACTTACGCACTGGGCAGAGCTTGAGTATATATGTGACCTCAATGCCTGCCCCTGATGACACACTTTCTCCAAAAAGTCCATACCTACTCTAACAAGGCCACATCTCCCAATAGTGCCACTCCTGTGGACCAATGGGGGTTGGGAGGTGAGGCATGCCTATTCAAACCACCACACTATTCTGCCTTTAGACCAAATGAGGGAGGAGAGTAAAGGAGCTCTAACAGCCACACCCAACAATTGCCTTGTCTTATTGCCCAGAAAGTCACATGAGCATCCCGTCTGCCAAGTGTTGACTGACAACAAAATTAGCACAGAAGCTAGGCTGGCATATGTGTGTACACGGTGACTAAATGTGTGTATTATATACCTAAGGAAGCAGCAACACACACAAAAGCAGTGACAGCAGAGAGTGGCCTACTGCCAGGAGGAAACCTCCACAGTGGCTGCTAATTCAGGCAGAGTAGGTTGGGGAGAATGAAAAGATTCTCTCCAATAAAACAACAAAGATAGATAATGGGAGCTTGACCCTTTCAAAACAATGATGGTGTGTTGTTGTAAAAATATAAAAATAAAAAAGAGTAATGGCATCTTTTACCCCGCTTAGCCCACGCCACAGTGCCCCAAGATATCTGCTAGATATCTTGGTGGAAACACAGCCCAGCCGCACACTTTCCTGCACTCAAACCCTCACATAAAAGAACACACAACACAATAATCTTAGATCCAATTGGTAAAATATAATTGCCCACTTAAACATACAAAGCTCAGTACCATCCATCCCTTGAGAACTTTAATAACAACCTGTAAATACACAGAGCAGAATCTTTTTTTTTTTTTTTTGGTTCTTTTTTTGCGGAGCTGGGGACACAGAGGAGAATCTTAACATCACCTGCCATCTTGTCCTGCCACAGCTTCTCTCCCTCTCCCCCTCCCGTCTTTTCCTCTTCCTTCAAACTTCTCTCCCGCCCATCCTTCCTTCTCCTCCAATGACAGGCCTCCTTCTATCCTGTACCTGCCCCTCACCAGTACTTTACAAATTCAATGGAGAGATGGTTCTGGTGAAGTCACCTGAGTTCTGAGTCCTTGACTAGGCAGCTGTCCTTGGGGCAGTGGAATTAGCATCAAACTACAGTAACTTCAGGGCAAACCACAACAATGGTGTTTTTCTTTTCTTTTCTTTTCTTTTCTTTTCTTTTCTTTTTTTTTTTTTTTTTTTGAGAAGATCACAGTCACATCTTAAGTTGGAGTGATAGGCCAAAGCCCTAGCTTGTGGTTGGATTGCATAGGGATTCGTTGCTTGTTACTTTATTCTTTAACCTGGATAAACCACATGAATGAATTAGATTAAACAGTGATGTGGAATTTTTATCTCAACCTAGTCTAAGGGAAAAGCAATCACAAACCACAGAATATTCACTGAATAGGAAGTAGTTGATGTCATACTCTTGGTTATAAAGACAAGTCTACTTTATGATGACAGACCACACACCATTGGCTTAGGGCATGACAATCATTGTAAGGAACTCCTTTATCAACCTATAGACCTGCAGCAGACTAGATACTTTTTGGAGCAACTGTTTAGGGCTGTCTTTAACACTGAGATGATCTAGTGGCTACTTGGTCGGCACTTACTTTTTAAATGACTGATTGGCAATGAAAAATGGACTTTTCAATGGCTACCGTTGTTCCAACAATCAAAGTCTATGATCAAAGGTTAATTTAACCTTGAAAACACACACACACATACACACACACACACACACACACACACACAGAGAGAGAGAGAGAGAGAGAGAGAGAGAGAGAGAGAGAGAGAGAGAGAGAGAGAGAGAGAGAGAGATTTTGATACCACTTTGTGTCGTTTTGTTTGGCTAAGTCGGCTTCCTGTGAAGACGTACACATTAACTATCTCAAGTCGATTTCCTATAGCTGGGGTAAATAGAGGAACGACTATTCTATACAGCAAGTTTTTTTTTAAGTTACACTAAAATATCCTATTGCATAATATTTAATACCAAAGATGATACTGTCAGGCAAGTGAATTTCAAAACCAGCTAGGGCTGGGAAGATGGCTGAGTAGGAAGACTTCATTGCTGTTTGAGCACTAGCAGCTGAGTCTGTTGCCCACAACCTACACTCTTGTTTTGGTTTTAATGATGAGAGCAGTAGCATGTGCTTAGAATTCCTGCACAGTGGAGGTGAAGAGGAAGGAAGCTCTGGGTCTCCCTGGCCAACCAGTTTAGCCCAATAGTGAATCTCTGGCAGTGATTGATCTTGTCTCAAACAATCAATCAATCAACAAAAACAAAAAACAAGGTGGACATCACCTGTGGAACAATACCCAAAGTTGACATCATAATACTGTCCAAGTCCAGTGCTTATAGTAAGTACTTCATAATGCTGGGAAATAGGTGGTTGAAAGGATACTTATGACTGATCCTTTCTTTAAAGCACAGATATAACGTAATTTCAATGTGCCAGATCTTAGTTGGGTATGGTAGTCCACAACATTAATCCTGGTACTTGGAAGGCACAGGTAGGAGGGTCAAGAACTGGAGGCCAGCTTGTGTCTGTAGCAAAATCTTATCTCAAAAACTCGGGGTGGGTGTTGAGGAAGGGAGGTTGAGGTTATGTGTGTGTGTGTGTGTGTGTGTGTGTGTGTGTGTGTGTGTTATTTCAAGTCTTGTATTTTTACCATTTTATAAGATCAGCATTTTTCTTTTAGTTTAAAGTAAAAAGTGGGAGGAGCAGGAAAGAGAGCAATATTTGTTTCATATACTAAAAAGCATTCAAAAATCTGAGGAGCAATTTAAAGGTCAGACTGCCTTTGTATTTTACCAGAAGCCCAGAAGTAGAGCCTTGAAGGTTGTAGGTTCTTGTTGCCGTTGTCCTTGGATGGAGATAGGCACACTAGAGCCCTGCCATTCAGAGTAGAGTCCTTCCACTGTGGCAGTGATTGAGTGCCGGCCCTGGCTGCTGGGTTTTTGCCATTATAAACGTAAGAGCTGCTGCAGTCATCTTGAGTCCCTGATATTTATGTAGATGTGCTCTCTACGGCAGGGCAGATTGTGCTGGACCTAATTTCAAATCACTGCTAGGCATGATTGGGCCTGTACAATGTTTCTCAATTTCTTGGAGCTTTGCTACATATTTCTGCCACATAAAAGTCAAGGATATATTAAATTAAATCTCTGTCTCCTGGTAATGAGATCTGTGACTGCCACTCATAGAGCACATTCCCACATCCAAGACTTTGAGATGTCAAGTGTTTCTGTCTCTATCAGAATAAATTCAAGCATTCCTGAAAGAGGGTTCAAATTTCATGTTTTGCTTGACATTTATATTTATCTTATATATTTAGAACTCGGCACTGAAAACATTGTTTTGTTTTTCTCTTGCCTGTGTGTCACTGCCAATGATGGGGACTCAGAAATCAGAGTTTAGTCAGCAATATTGTTCATTCATGAGGCAGAATATTATGCATTTTCCTCCTTTGTAGAAATATCAGTTCAGCAGAGGCGGTAGTTGTAAAATATTTATTTTTCTGAGTAAACTAAGCAGACATGAATCGGGACACATGGGAAAGAAATATATGTTCTTCCAAAACAGGTTTTGCAGAGGTGTTTTATGACTATAACCACACTTTATGTTCCTGTCCTTTATAATATTCTGAAATTTCTAATGTAACATAAAATAAACTTACACTTCTCCTTTAAAGACAGCAGTTGTAGGTTCTGTGATCCATCTCTTGGTGTGGTGTGTTACGTGATTGGAAGCCGACTGACACAGCAGCAAGTCAAGCGCAGTGTCTGAGGTGCTAGGGTGAGGCCCACCGCTTTCACCCAGACCTTTCCTAGACTTGTCCTTGCTCCCTATATTTCTGTCTCTCTGTCTCTCCCTCCTTCTGTGGTATATTTGTGCTTGCTTACATGTTTGTGTGCATTTATAGTGTATATATGCCTACATGCCACCGTGTGTGTGTGTGTGTGTGTGTGTGTGTGTATTTTCTTTTCCATTAATTAATTAATTAACTTATTTATTTATTTATTTATTTATTTATTTATTGAGACAGGGTCTCTCTTTGTAGTCTTGCTTGGCCTGGAGTTCAATATGTGAACAAATGCTGGCCTAGAATTCACAGAGTTTTCCGCCTGCTTCTACTTATTTAAGAATTAAATGTGTAGAGATTAAAGGCATGATAGCACACTCTCATGTGTGACAAGGTCGCTTGTTGAAGCTGTACTTTGCCAGTTTGTCTCGGTTTACTGGCCACCAAGACCAAGGGATCTGCCTCTCTCCATATCCCCATTGCAGCCGCTGCCATTCCTGGCTTTTTGTGTATGTGTTGGGAGTCATTAGCATGAAGTTAGGCCTTCATGCTAATACAGCAGTCACTAATGCCTGAGCCATCTTCTCATCCCAAAGTGCCTTGCTTTCCTGGTTATTTTCTTAATACACATTTACTATAGAAATACTCAGAATTTTCTCCAGAATCATGATTAGGACTCTGTACTACCCACCAATACCCCACAAAGCTATTAGAGCTCTTCCCTGGAGTCTACCCTGATGAGGGGATTAGAAAACAAGTTATGACTGGGATGCCTTCCTCCTCCGGGGCTCTTTTCTTTCGTCTTTGCCATCTCCCTCCTAAGTTTTGATGTACAAAAATTCCAGAATATTTCTTGCTATCTGCCCCTCCCCCTCTACAAATAGGGGTCTTTGACTAGCCATGTATGGTTATTTTGGTGACGTAAGATGTCACACGGGGAAAATGATTAGATTCCTCCATTGATCAAGGAGGCATATAGCATACTGCCCATTCTAAATTCAGGACGCCTACAGTAGATAGATGTATATGACGAAGGCGGACCCATTCTCAGCTTTCAAGAGAATGGGAAGAGATTTTGACATCACTGTGATGTCTGATATCTTGGGTGCACATAGCCCTTCTAGAAGCTCACTAGGCCAATATGCAAATTTCTAACAATCATAATGTTATTGTCTGAATATTCTCAAGCTATGTTGCAGGTACTCCATAGATGTAGGTTAAATCAATAATAGCTTTAATACATCCCATGAACTATTAGAAACCTTGGAATATTTTGGTATATGTGAAGTATTATAGGTTAAATATCTTCAGATTGTACTTTATTAGCTTTCATGTGATTTCATGGTATTAATTAGTTTCTGGAAAGCTTATTTACGTTCTTGATAAAGAGAAACTTAGATGTAGATTCTTTTTATCTTAAACCCTGTAATATATTTTGCCTTCATAGAATATAGAGAATATTTTCTTGACTATTTCTTCATTGTGGTGGCTTGAATATATGCTTTGGCCATGAGAAGCAGCACCATTAGGAGGTGTGGCCTTGTTGGAGGAAGTCAGTCACCCTGGGGCTGGGCTTTGAGGTCCTATGCTCAAACTCTACCCATTGCAGAATAAAGTCTTCTCCTTACTGCCTTCAGTTCTTCCAACACCATGTCTGCCTATATGCTGCCATGCTTCCTGTCCTTATGATACTGGATTAAACCTCTGAAATGTAAACCACCTCCAATTAAATGTTGGCCTTTATAAGAGTTGTTTTGGTCATGGTATCTCTTCACAGCACTGGAACCCTAACTGAGACAGCCAAAATCATATACTCTATAGTATAATAGTCACAAACATGATTAATCTTTGCATTAGATTTTTAGTCATTCATGAATTCCAGTCATCTTTACAAATGAGGAGGAGGGACTTTAAATGGCATAGACTATTGAGTTCACAAAGTAAGCACACAAGAAAGATCCCCTCCAAAGCAGTCTACAGTCTGAGATTTTGTTGTTTTCAATGTGGTTAAAATATTTGAACTCCAAATTTGGCTCTGAACTTATAAACCTACAAAACCTACACAATGGTACAGGAAATGTATTTTGAAAAGTAGTCAGAAATCAAAGGTCAATTCAGTATGACTAACAAAATGAGAGATTATCAAAAGTGGTTTTCTTTTTCTTGCTTTTTTTATATTGAAGGGAAACATTTTATCTGTAAATGTCATTCCCTTAAAATGTTCAAAATAATTTCCAAAAGCATAAATATTTTATTGAAAACAACATCCCTGGCCCAAGAGGCAACTGTATAAGGCCTCTGGGTTCCCGTAGGGGAGGGCCCAGGAGCGGCAGGACCCCTGCGCCTGAGACACCGCCGGAACCTGAAGAAAACAGACCGGATAAACAGCTCTCTGCACCCAAATCCCGTGGGAGGGAGAGCTAAACCTTCAGAGAGGCAGACACGCCTGGGAAACCAGAAGAGACTGACTGCACTCTGTGCACATCCAGACGCCAGAGGAAAACACCAAACGTCATCTGGAACCCTGGTGCATGGAGGCTCCCGGAAAGAGCGGTGCAGATCTTCCCGGTTGCTGCCGCCGCGGAGAGGACTTAGGCAGTACCCCACGAGCAAACTTGAGCCTTGGAACCACAGGTAGGACCAACTTTTCCCCTGCAAGAAACCTGCCTGGTGAACTCAAGACACAGGCCCACAGGAACAGTTGAAGACCTGTAGAGAGGAAAAACTACACGCCCGAAAGCAGAACACTCTGTCCCCATAACTGGCTGAAAGAAAACAGGAAAACAGGTCTACAGCACTCCTGACACACAGGCTTATAGGACAGTCTAGCCACGGTCAGAAATAGCAGAACAAAGTAACACTAGAGATAATCTGATGGCGAGAGGCAAGCGCAGGAACCCAAGCAACAGAAACCAAGACTACATGGCATCATCAGAGCCCAATTCTCCCACCAAAATAAACATGGAATATCCAAACACACCAGAAAAGCAAGATCTAGTTTCAAAATCGTATTTGATCATGATGCTGGAGGACTTCAAGAAAGACGTGGAGAACTCCCTTAGAGAACAAGTAGAAGCCTACAGAGAGGAATCGCAAAAATGCCTGAAAGAATTCCAGGAAAACATAAATAAACAAGTAGAAACCCATAGAGAGGAGACACAAAAATCCCTGAAAGAATTCCAGGAAAACACAATCAAACAGTTGAAGGAATTAAAAATGGAAATAGAAGCAATCAAGAAAGAACACATGGAAACAACCCTGGACATAGAAAATCAAAAGAAAAGACAAGGAGCTGTAGATACAAGCTTCACCAACAGAATACAAGAGATGGAAGAGAGAATCTCGGGAGCAGAAGATTCCATAGAAATCATTGACTCAACTGTCAAAGATAATGTAAAGCAGAAAAAGCTACTGGTCCAAAACATACAGGAAATCCAGGACTCAATGAGAAGATCAAACCTAAGGATAATAGGTATAGAAGAGAGTGAAGACTCCCAGCTCAAAGGACCAGTAAATATCTTCAACAAAATCATAGAAGAAAACTTCCCTAACCTAAAAAAAGAGATACCCATAGGCATACAAGAAGCCTACAGAACTCCAAATAGATTGGACCAGAAAAGAAACACCTCCCGTCACATAATAGTCAAAACACCAAACGCACAAAATAAAGAAAGAATATTAAAAGCAGTAAGGGAAAAAGGTCAAGTAACATATAAAGGCAGACCTATCAGAATCACACCAGACTTTTCGCCAGAAACTATGAAGGCGAGAAGATCCTGGACAGATGTCATACAGACCCTAAGAGAACACAAATGCCAGCCCAGGTTACTGTATCCTGCAAAACTCTCAATTAACATAGATGGAGAAACCAAGATATTCCATGACAAAACCAAATTTATGCAATATCTTTCTACAAATCCAGCACTACAAAGGATAATAAAGGGTAAAGCCCAACATAAGGAGGCAAGCTATACCCTAGAAGAAGCAAGAAACTAATCATCTTGGCAACAAAACAAAGAGAAGAAAAGCCCACAAACATAACCTCACATCCAAATATGAATATAACAGGAAGCAATAATCACTATTCCTTAATATCTCTCAACATCAATGGCCTCAACTCCCCAATAAAAAGACATAGATTAACAAACTGGATACGCAACGAGGACCCTGCATTCTGCTGCCTACAGGAAACACACCTCAGAGACAAAGACAGACACTACCTCAGAGTGAAAGGCTGGAAAACAACTTTCCAAGCAAATGGTCAGAAGAAGCAAGCTGGAGTAGCCATTCTAATATCAAATAAAATCAATTTTCAATTAAAAGTCATCAAAAAAGATAAGGAAGGACACTTCATATTCATCAAAGGAAAAATCCACCAAGATGAACTCTCAATCCTCATCTTCGGTTGGTTTATATACAAGTGTGCAATTTCTAGGCTTGAAAGTAAAATGATGCTATCTGGTGCTGGATAGAGGAGCCTTATTTTTTATTATGGCAGCTTGCTATTTTTGAAAAGAAAATGGTGCCAGGTACCACAAGAGTAACAGAACTGTGCTGTTTTCTCGGGTTTTGTTTTTTTACTTTTTTTTTTTTTTAAATTAGCTTCTCAATCATCATCTGGAAAGAAAACATTCTGAGCAACATCATTAAAAACAGCTCTGATAAAGCATGGTCACTACTACGTGTCATAAAGCAGGTACAAGCTATTTTACATCCACAGAGGTATGATACAGTACTGTCCTACATCTATAATACTAGAGGATACAATTTAAAAGGCATTATTTGAGACTTGATTCTACTTTTCCAGCAGAGGGCCCAAAGGATGGTGTGACACAGCTTTGTAAAGAAACATACTCTAGACAGGATTTCCTTTCACTAGTGGCACAGTTTTAAGGATTCATTCTCTCCATGAATGTCAGCTAAAACCGTTATTAAAAAAATGAAATATCCCTAGAACAAAACCGTATAACCACCGGATTCACATAAAGATGACCTAGTGGAGACAAGCTGGACCTCACCTTACCAACAAGCTATCAAATCTGTTATGTTTAAACAGTGAGACCTCCAAGGAAGGAGATGCCAAGTAGTGCTTCAAAGCTTCGGACCACAATCAAACACAGCATCCTTTTCAACAGAAGCAGAAGCTCATCTGAATATGCTCAAGGATGCTGACATCAACATTTAATCATCTCCTCGCTCATCCAGGAAGAAGGGGAGATCAGTTACTACTGTACTTTATTGTGTTCAACCAAATCACCATGTTACAAAATTATTGCTTTTGTCAAAAATGAGAGAATATAGTAAACCAATAGTGTTCTCAACAGAGCGTTGAAGCAACAGGGTATCCTCATTGAGAAGGTTGAGGCCGGCGCAGGCACATGCTTGTGTCCCAGCATAGAGGATGTAATCAGAAGATTGAGAGTTAGAGGCCAGCCTGTGCTGCATGGTGACTTCCCTGACACTTCCTAGCTGTCACAACAGTTAAGCTCTTGTCCCAAACAAACAAAATGAAGTAGCACACCTCCCTTGATCCGAAATCAAAAGTTAACTCAGCACCAAGGCTAGAGTTAACTGTAAGACCCAAACTATACAATCCTTAGAGAGGTACAGAAGAGACAATCCTTGTGACTTGGGTCAGCAAGTGTTTGTAGATATGATACCACATCCATAAGGGGTGGAAGAATGAGAAACAGGTGAATTAGACATCATAAAAACCAAAGGCTTAACTTTAAAGAGCACTACTAAAAAAATTGGGAAAAATAACTCAAAGAAGGAAAAAAAGTCTGAAGTATATCTGTTAGAGAACTTGTCTTTATGACAGTTAAAGAACTTGTACAACACCACAAAGAGACAAATCACCCAAATAAAAATGTGTAAAGGCAAGGAATGGATATTTCTGCACAGAAGAGAAATGAGTGGCCTGTAAGTATATGGATGCTGCTTGACACCATTAGTTATTAGGGAAACACAAAAGCATAACAAAATGCCACTTCAGACCTATAAAGATGCCCAGAATGTAAAAGAGATGGTAATAGCTATGAAGGCTGCAGAGAAATGGGAACCCTCATCCGCTGCTGCTGACAATGAAAAACACTACAACCATGGAGAGAAACGGCCTGGCTGTTCCCAAAATGACTAAGTATAATATTACCATACACTTGTCCAACTCTTGGGTATAAATCCAAGAGAAATGATAGCACATGCCTACACAAAAGTTATGTGTAAATATTTATAGTGGCATTATTAATAATAGCCAAAACAAAACATAATAATCCATGCTCTGGAAACCGTTCAGCCATAGAGAGAAACGAAGTCCTTGGAAATACCGTGATAGAGAAGAAACTTGAAAGTATTGTGTTAAGTGAAAGAAGCCGTTTGTCTAGATGAGTTGTAACAGGACACAGAGGAGCTGGGCTGCAGAGGGCTAAGTTGGGACTTTAATTAATTTATTTATTATATAGTACACTGTCGCTGTCTTCAGACACATCAGAAGAGGGCATCAGATCTCATTACAGATGGTTGTGAGCCACCATGTGGGATTTGAACTCAGGACCTCACTGAGCCATCTCTTTCGGAGGTTAAAGGTTTTGAAGCTAAATGACAATGATGGTGTGGATGACTAAAACTCACCACGTTGTTCACTTTAAACGGACAAACTTCCAGCAAGTAAATTGTGTTTTTAAAGTGCCCTATTTTAAAAAAAAATAGCGGTCATGGCAATCATGATGTAGTTCAAAGAACAATATTTCAAGCCTCTATATATTTCTATTTTTTTAAGAAGCTCAACTTTTTTGTGCCAACCATTGATTCCATATTAGTCACACCCATGTGAAAATAAAAATACTCAAATGCCTGCCTGATGTCGTATTAGACTTACTCATTTCCTGCTTGTGAAGTGCGCTAGTACTCTGATGGCAAAAGCAACAGACAAAAGGATAGACTTTCTGCACAGCAGCCTTTGGCCACCTATGACTTGGGAAGCAGAAACAGAACATTAATCTGAACCTAGACATAGTTGCTAAGTGACAGTGATGACTCACATTTAAGACGAGACTTCCTGTTACTGGCTGGTTACGGAGAATGCCTTAGTCCGAGTTATTGATACCGCAGGCCGCAGGTATTCGGTCTTTTGCTCTGTATCCTTGTTTCATATTGAGCCGGAATCTCTAGCTCCATAGAATTCTTACTGCTGCTACATTTCTCTTCGAAGTCCCAAAATAAATGTACTTATTTTCTGGTGGTGACCCCCTATTCTCTTTTTCTACTGATTAAATATTTTCAATCCCTTCATAAGTTTGCTTAAACCTTTAAAAACTATGTTAAAATTCATACAACCTAAAATCACTGGTTTTTTTTCTATTTTAGCCATTCATAGCACACAGTACATTCCTATAGTTATACAAACAATCTGCACAGTTCTCTTCATCTCACAGATGGAAACTCTCCAGCAATTAAACAACTTCCCACTTCCTCTTTTCCCAGCCTCTGGCAAAAAGCATCCCACCTGCTGCCTCTAAGACCCTCAAATAAATGGAAGCACACCACACAGAGTTTGTTGTTCTGTGACTGGTCTATTTTTTTCCTTTTACTCGATTATTCTTTTTTTTTTTTTTATTAACTTGAGTATTTCTTATATACATTTCGAGTGTTATTCCCTTTCCCGGTTTCCGGGCAAACATCCCCCTCCCCGCTCCCCTTCCTTATGGGTGTTCCCCTTCCAACCCTCCCCCCATGGCCGCCCTCCCCCCACCAGTCTAGTTCACTGGGGGTTCAGTCTTAGCAGGACCCAGGGCTTCCCCTTCCACTGGTGCTCTTACTAGGATATTCATTGCTACCTATGAGGTCAGAGTCCAGGGTCAGTCCATGTATAGTCTTTAGGTAGTGGCTTAGTCCCTAGAAGCTCTGGTTGCTTGGCATTGTTGTACATATGGGGTCTCGAGCCCCTTCAAGCTCTTCCAGTTCTTTCTCTGATTCCTTCAACGGGGGTCCTATTCTCAGTTCAGTGGTTTGCTGCTGGCATTCGCCTCTGTGTTTGCTGTATTCTGGCTGTGTCTCTCGGGAGAGATCTACATCCGGCTCCTGTCGGCCTGCACTTCTTTGCTTCATCCATCTTGTCTAATTGGATGGCGGTATATGTGTGGGCCACATGTGGGGCAGGCTCTGAATGGGTGTTCCTTCAGTTTCTGTTTTAATCTTTGCCTCTCTCTTCCCTGCCAAGGGTATTCTTGTTCCCCTTTTAAAGAAGGAGTGAAGCATTCACATTTTGATCATCTGTCTTGAGTTTCATGTGTTCTAGGCATCTAGGGTAATTCAAGCATTTGGGCTAATAGCCACTTATCAATGAGTGCATACCATGTATGTCTTTCTGTGATTGGGTTAGCTCACTCAGGATGATATTTTCCAGTTCCAACTATTTGCCTACGAATTTCATAAAGTCATTGTTTTTGATAGCTGAGTAATATTCCATTGTGTAGATGTACCACATTTTCTGTATCCATTCCTCTGTTGAAGGGCATCTGGGTTCTTTCCAGCTTCTGGCTAATATAAATAAGGCTGTGATGAACATAGTGGAGCATGTGTCTTTTTTATATGTTGGGGCATCTTGTGGGTATATGCCCAAGAGAGGTATAGCTGGATCCTCAGGCAGTTCAATGTTCAATTTTCTGAGGAACCTCCAGACTGATTTCCAGAATGGTTGTACCGTGACTGGTCTATTTTACTTAGTGTGATACCCTCTCCCCTAACCCCACCACACACACACACACACACACACACACACACACACACACACACACACACAGAGAGAGAGAGAGAGAGAGAGAGAGAGACAGAGAAGAGAGACAGAGAGACAGAGACAGAGAGACAGAGACAAAGAGAGACAGAGAGACATGCACAGAGACACACACACATACACAGAGAGAGAGACAGACAGACAGAGACACACACACAGAGACACACAGAGAGAGACAGAGACAGAGAGACAGAGACAGAGAGAGACAGAGAGACACGCGCTGAGACACAGACACAGACACACACACACATACACACACACACACACACACACACACACACACACATGCGCGTTCTTCCTGCTTCACAGATGCTCTCCTCTGATTGCAGTTAGTTCACACTGCACTGAAGAAGGGGAGGTTCAAACCCATTCATTAATCTAAACACCTTCTGGGAGGCAGGGAATTCCCTGAGGACGTTACATTTCTAATGAAGATTATTTTAGAATCCCTTGATTGCATCCTTCCCCTATTGACTCACTCAGAGCTCCACCATCAAGTGCCCTGAGACACTCTTTCTTCCCATAGCTCCTGCTTCCCTTCTCAAGAAACCCTAGAAATTGCGTTTTATGGTTATAATGAGATCAGCAAAGTGTGCAGTGGATCTGCATGAAAAATGAATTTTTGTATGCAGTTTCCTCTAATAACATTTCATATTTTCATTAATCTGAAACACAGACAGAATTAACGCAATGACTCTGGGAGAAAAGAAATAATAAAAATTATTAGTATAAACTGACCTCGCTCTCCAAATTGATGATTTATAATGACTCAGAATTACTACACTGAACACTTCTTTACAGGTAGATATAAACACATAAAATTCATTTTTTTCTTTTGCAGACACAGCTAGCTTGCACTTAATAAGCTAGTAGTTGTTTAAAAATTATACCAAGCCATATATACATGTACAATGAAATAGGCTTTAAACTCAGCTGTAGTCCTAACAATAGTACTAGGGTTTGAAAAAGAGTTAACCTTTTATGAAAAGTTAAGGCGAACCCAGTAATATCTCTCACCACTTTTCTGGGTTAGGAGAGCAAAAAGAGTTGAAATACTTAGTCAGCAAGGTGGAAGTTGTGCATAATTCAAAGCCTTTTCCCTGGAACGCAGCTCTTATTAATGTGCTGGTAATTCCTCGGGGATTACAAATCATTTAAATTCCTGTAAGTTGCAATTTTAATTATTTTTTATTACTTAATTTTACCAAATGGGCAAATTTATAATAAGGAAGAAATTAAGTACAAAGAACTTGTAAATAGGAAAATATATCTTACTTCTACATTACACTCATGGGACTATTTACAAACGTGCTAGTTATTTTCTTTTCCTTACCTTTTTTTGGGGGGGGGCGGAGTTCAGCAAAATATATGGATATGCTAATGTGAACATGCACATCCCACAATCCATGCATTACAACCAAAACAAGTATGTAATGAGAGGCACTAAAATAGAGAGAATAATGCATGGCTAGGCATACAAATATGACATTTTTCTCTATTTTGAGGATCCCTTACACGTGCTTAAGATTATTTCTGAGGAGACACCTGAAACCTTGTTTAGGCAAACAATATTTCATGTTGGCTAAATTCCCTAAGAAGATAATTCACTGATCTCTACCAGGGAAATGTAATTATTAAAACAGATTCTATCTTAACCTGCTTGCGGTAGCTCGAATAATAATGGCCTCCATAGACTCATAGGTTTGAATGCTTGCTCATTAGGTAATGTTGCTACTAGACAGGGATTAGGAGGTGTGGCTTTGTTGGAGTGGATGTGGCCTTGTCCAGTGTCACTGGGGAGAGGGCTTTGGGGCTTCAAGCCTGGCCTAGTGTCTCCTCCTCTTCTTCTTGCTGGTGCCTGCTGATCTGGCTGTGGAACTCAGCTATCGCTTTAGCACATCTGTCTGCATGCCTCTGTGTTTCAGGCCATGATGACAGTAGACTAACCCTCCGAATGTGAGCCTGCCCCTATTTAGTGCTTTCTTTGATAATGTTGCCACGGTCATGGTGTCTCTTCTTAGCATAGAGCTAAGACACTGTGGAATGGGTAGACTGTGTAGTACGGTTGTGTCTGAAGTTTAAGAAACTTGTTTAACACATAGCTTTCTTCCCAAGCACAGGAAACTTCTCAAAGCTGTCTTGAACTTAGATAGTGTCAGCCCATTCAGAAACTACACAGTATACAGGGGAAACTTAAAACACAACGTATTTATCAATCAATACCCATTCATCAATAAAGAGTAGAGGGGAATTTTCTTCATTTCCCCCCTCGAGAACCAAGTATAAAAAGATGGTCAGAGAGCCATCTAATAGGAATTATTATTCTCTGATAGGAAACCTTTGTTGCCTCTGGTCGGCCATGATTTTCAGTTTGACTAGCCTATTTTCACTTGACCTATCAGGCCTATTCCAATAGGGTAAAATTTTATTAACAAAAGATGTTTCATATTAAATTATTTTTTAATGTATGAATGTATGTATGCATGCATGTATGCATGTGCTGTATACCATGTGAAGAAGGACCCAAGGAGGCCAGAAGAGGGGACTTGTTTCCCTAGCAGTAGAGTTACCAGTAGTTGTGAGTTACCAGAGATGGGTGCTGGGACTTGAATTCAGGCCCTCTGGAAGAACAGCAAGAACTCTTATCTTCTGAGCCTCCACTCTAGCCCCTAAGTTGTTATAGTTAACCTGTGCCACAATCTCAGGGCTCTTCTTATTTTTGGTCCTCTCATGGCTTCTTTTGTCCGTTACTTCCTGAACACACATGCTTAATCACATTGCTTTACCATTTCGCCTGACGCTGCATGTGACATTTCCTGTTGCTATCATCCCAGTTATTTCAACATCCCAGTTGATAGAACCTAACTTGTTATAGAAATATCTAGAATATTCACAATTAGCCACAGATATTGCTAGCAGGCAGCAGAATTTCAGTGTTTGATGGTCAGCCTTGATGAGAAATACTTAGAAAGTTAGTCAGGTTCCCTTCTAGCTATGACCCCTCTCCAGGGTTACCAGGGACAGTTATATCAAAAGGGCTGTGACCTAATAAATGACTTAATCCATTGAAGATTTAGAATTTGAGCAGGAGGGTGGAAGAACTGTGGAGGGTGGGGTATGGCTGGAGGTAGCCATTCCCCAGGGTCGTGTCTTTGGGGTTCTACATTGCCCTGGCCCCTTTTAGTTTTCTCTTCTCCCCTCAAGTTGCACCTGAGCATCTCTGCCACAGCTTCCTCCACCAATGGGATAACCCTTTTGAAGTTGCAAAGAAATATTTCCCTCCTTCAAGTTGTTCTCATCAGGTGCTTAGTCACAGGGTCAGGAAACGGAACTAATCTGTAGCATGACATTGTTTGAAGTCATCTAAACAGTTAGTGAACGTTTCCTTTAAAAAAAATCCCTTTCCATTAAACAGCCTCCAGATAGCCGAGCTGCATGGCCAGCTATGCTCCTAGGAGAGCCCTCAGGCCTGAGCAGTTGTAGCTTGCTCTTTTCCTTTGAGGCTGTGGTTGGTAGCCATCTACTGATGCTGACAATGACTATTGCCTCAGATCTCTGCAGTCAGCCCTATTTATCATGCCCTCGACTCTTCCCTGGACTCATCTGCTCTCTCTCTCTTTTTTTCTCTTTCTGAAAAGTAAAAGCCAGCATATTTCTTTCCTTATTGTGAGAGAAGCAATCAAGCACATGTTGCCTTCCATAGCATTACTGTATGTGACTCTCAGTTTATGTCATCATTTGGCCTTACTCTGTTCAACGTGTTTGTTTGTCTCTCAGTTGCCCTGGCAGAGACACACGACAGCAAACTTCAGGTATCTAAGCATCAGATAAAGTTACTGATGGGCATTGCTACCCTCTAAGCCAGAGGCTACAAATTACCACAGGCGGCTTGTAAATCCAAGATGTATTATTTCAACATTATAATTATTTTGTTCAACTGAATAGATATTGATATTTAAAAGTTAGGCTATACAGAGCATGCTCAATTTCTAGCTTCCTTTGAGAAATCTGATTTGTGACACCACTGTGCCCATACCCTACAGTGATAGCACAGGGCTACCCAGTACTGGTCTAACAGAATGGAGCCTGTGCTCTCGTGACCTCCATTTTGCTGTCAGGACTGGACTCTCCCTCCACTAGATCGTTGCATTCCTTGAAAGCACCTGTTGGGCTCTGTTGTATTTAAAAGTGAGATTGATCTCAAACCACTCTGTATATCATTGCCATACTTCAATTTTGAAAACAATCTTCACTTCACATTTTTTTGATTATTTAGTTGTCTTTAAATATTTCCAGCATCCTTAATACACTTTGTCTTACTTTGGGTGTGGAGATTCCCAATGTCTACTGCATACATCCTTCTCACCATGTCCTAGTGGCAACATGTTTGCTTCCTTGACTTTGATCAAAACATTTCCTACATACGTAATATTTTTGTGGAAGGCTGAATAATACCTGATACCTAATAACCCAAAGGCATCTGTACCTCAGTAATCCCTGGAACGTATGGTTATGTTATATGGCAAGGGGGATTTTGTAGTTATTACTTAGTTAAGGATTTTTGGATGGGGATATTATTCTATATTACCCAGTTGGTCTCTCTATGACAGGAGAGCAGATGTGGAGATGATGACATCGGGGTGATGATATTACAAGGCTGGGAGTGTCAACGGTCCTGGTAGCACTGTAGGAGACAAGGGTTGAGAAGAAACAGTGCTTATGAATATTAACTCTAGACTTCTGGACTTTAGGACTTAAATGCATTATATTTTGCACAATTTTAAGTCACTACTGTTATAACTGCAATATGAAAACCAGTACACATTCTTTATTTGCTTATACGTGTTGCCTTTTCCTTGAAAAACCTCTGGGTCGCCAGCACAATGCAGAGTCCCTCAGTGATTCTGCCTGTATGCCTAGATCCCAAGGTTGTCGAGAGCAGGCCATTTGCAAGTTAATGTTGTCTTTGTCCTAGGACTTATTAAGTGACTGAGTACAGTCAATAGTTATAAAATATATGTTGAGTGAAAGGAAGATAGGATATAAGGAAACACTGAGGATATTGAAAACTAAAATAGCCATGGAGAACAAGTGTACCTAAGTCTCCTGGGATGCTTGAATGGCGAGCATAGTAAGCTTGGAATCTTAGCTTTTTAATGCATCTAGAGGACTTATATTGACTTGAGGAACCTGCAGGAAAGAACAGGGTAGAGAGGACGGAAGGTGGGTGCTTGACCAGAACAGGTCAAAGTGGACATCCTCTTTCCTTACAGGTGGGTGTGTGATAAATAATGGAAAATATACTCTGCTTTCTGAAGTAATAGAGATGAAGATTCCAGGAACTGAGATGTAAAGTTTACTTCAACTGAATGCTCCTTCTAAGTGCTGTGGAGTATGGAGTTCTAAAGTCAGATTTTTGTTTTTGTGAGACCTTTGTTTCCGGAATGATACTTGAGTCTAGAAATGGAAGATTCCCTTAGCAAATGAGATGAAGATAATTTTTCCTTGTTTTGTGACACACATTCATGTAGGTTACAGCTGTCTACATGGACAATGTGCTATTTCAGTGCAACTTAGACGTTGGCATCGAGGCAGAAAGTCTCCAGGGAAGGTTACGCATTTGCATAATGTCACCGAAGGTTTGTGTTCCTGTATTAACTGACAGCGATGGGCAATGACAGGATGCCAGACAGCTGTGTTGATGACAGAGCCTCTGAAAATAGAGAGTGCATGTGTCTTCCAGATGACATCAGCCTTCAATTATGGGAAAATGCGAGGACATCTGAAGGAAGGAGAGAGAGGAAAGGTGGGAGAAAAGCCACCGGGGAGTCAGGATGACAGAGGGTGGCATTTGATCACTGAACAAAGAAGAAAAGGAAATGTTTTAATTATGTCAGATTCTGTGTAACAGAATGTGGAGCTTGGCACAAATGGCTTAAACATTTTGTATAAAGGGTTGGTGGAAGCAGAGAGCAAATAGATTCAGATTAGGCCAGCATTATTTTTGTCATTTTCCCATTCTGCTGTATTGATGACAGGCTGAACTCTTGTTTTTATGTGCAACCAGAATGAAATGTGTCCTTAGGCTCTGCTCCTTTAGTGGACCTCAAGGCCAACCTCTCCTCTATGCTTTTTACCATCCCAATAAAGAACTCAGCACTCAGTCCAGTTCTTTAAAAGAATCTGTTTGGTGTGTAAGCAACTTAGAAAGCGGCAGAACTTCTTTATGTGGTTGTGCATGTGCTGTGTGTGTGTGTGTGTGTGTGTGTGTGTGTGTGTGTGTGTGTGTGATTGCTATATCACAGACATCACCCCACAAAACCCCTGCTTTTCCCCTGTAACTACTATCATCATATTTTTATTCTCAAGCCCAGCAAAACAAAGGGCCTTCTGACGAACAGAGAGAGATTCCCCTTTCACTGTTTCTCCATGTTTTCAGTGGCTTGTCATCCTGGCAGGAGTCCCCAGAGGAAACTCTGAGATGAGGATGCTTATGTCCATCAGTGATTTCTCTAAGGCACTCCCATTGGACTACAAAAGGAACAAGGACAGCAGGACACAGGATGGAAGAGTCAAGCAGAGGCACAGCATGCGATGACGTCCTAAACTGTAGCAGATTCCCCTCCTGTGAGTCCTCAGTTTGTGACACCAGAGAGAAAGCTAGCGTGCGTGTTCTGTAGTGTTCAATACCAAGATAGCACCTGCCCCAGGGTTATAGGCACATACACTTGAGATATTCTATATGCACAGATATTAGACTCTAGTCACCTAAGGGAAGTCCCTTACAGAGGTACTGCTGGGACCTGGAGGGTAAAAAGTACACACTGTGCAGTGGACAAATTAATGTGTGCACAAAGAGTCTAGAGGTATCTTAAGTGAAGAGTGACAGTGTTGGCTTTACTTATCAGACTATTCTTTCTGAAAGTTGAGTACCCTCTCTGGGGGGGGGGGGCTTTAGTAGGAAATGTTTACATTAATTAATTGATTAATGCACTTATTTTATTATGTTTTCTTTATTTGCTTGTTTAGTGGTAAATTGGTATATGTGTCACAGAGGACAAATTAGGGTCAGAAGATGACTTGCGTGAGTCAACGATCTCCTTCCTCTACGTGGGTTTCTGGAGTAGCAAGTGTCTTTATACAAAGCTGAGCCATCTCACTGGCCCATCAGAAGAGGCTCTTGATGGCATTACTTCGTCCTACTATGCCATTTCTATTTCCTGCCATCAAAGGATTTCTCTGTTTCTCATTATTTTGATTGTTATTCATCAGAGCATACTGCCCTTTAAAAGCTGGTGTATCAAGAGCGACAGTTTACATGGTTCATGATGTCCTGTGTACACAAGTTCTTCAGTCTTGATTTCTTTGGAGTACTTGCCTACAATGATTGTAATTCGTATCCCACAGTACTTTGTAACTTTAGATATCTCTCTCTTCTCTCTTCTCTCCCTTCTTTTCTCTTTCCTTCCATTCTCTTCCCTTCCCTACCCTGCCCTACCCTTCCCTTCCCTTCTCTTCCCTTTCCTTCCCCCCCACCCCTCTGTGTGTGTGTGTGTGTGTGTGTGTGTGTGTGTGTGTGTGTGTGTGTGTTTCCCAATTAATCTCTCCTGGCTAGTTTTGGAGTGACATCTTGTCAAAGTGTTTTCTTTTCATGATCTCTGTGATATAGCTGAGATTCATTTTCTACTTTTCTAATGATAAGAGCAAACTTCACAAGTGTCATTTATTCAGAGTTCTTATGTATTAGATGGTTTAGAAACCATTTTTCACATTGGTGTAGAGAATTGGGAAATAACTTCTTATGGATAAGGAAGCAAACAAACAAACAAAATACCAGCACAATTTGCCAACGATCCTTCTGCTTCTTTGTGGAACAACATTAGACTTTGGAAATCAAAACCCAGTACCTTTTCCTGTTACATCAGCACTTAACACTAACTCCCAGACAGCTGGAGTTTGAATTTTCTAAAATCATGGAATATTAAACGCAAATACATGTTTAAGTTCTTCAAGGTCAGTCATAGTTGCCCTCTTTAGTGAGGCCTGCTGCTGAATGAAAATCCATTCTGTAGTCCCTATGGGCCGTCTGCTACCTAACAGCAGAAGAGATAGCTGCTCTTGACTGAAGACCCTCCCCTCCTTTTTTTTTTGAATTGATGTTTTCTGTCCTCATTAGTGGCTCTTAGCATATCAAAAAGGTATTTTAAAAATCACTCTGAGAATCCAAAGAGCAAACCCAAGCTTGATGTATCCATAATGAGGCTAGCTACTTCAGTTCATAAACAGGCTGAAGCACTATGAACAAGGTCCCCCCTGCCCCTTTTCTAAATGGCCCCACAGATGGGTTTTCCCTGGGAGCCTGGTATTCCAGTCTTTTAGGACTAAACTATGTCACATGATAAGAGCCACTGTGGTCCCACTGGGCTCAGGCTAGGTATCTTCTATTTTATTCTAAAACTTGACATTAGATAGAATCTAGGTTAGTTTTAGTCTCTGGTTATGACCTTGACTGGGTTGTATCTCATCTGTCTCAGTGTAGGGACCTCACTCTTACCATCTGCTGCTTATCCTATCTACTGCTGTGTTAGCAAACTACTGGACTCACTAGTGCCTGTAGGAAGACTGCTTCATGCACCTCTCACATCCTGTGGGTGTGTTTGTGCAAGAAGTTGCCAAGGTGACGACTGGTCTCTATCTGGTGGTTTCAAGTGTGGGTTTAGATATGAACTGGATGTTTGGGTGAGATGTGGAGTGAGCTCACGTAGTAGCGAGTGGAGAGTAGGTTGGGGAACACTGTGAAAGCCTCAGGCTAAGAGAAAAAGTTAGAAAGATTAAAAAACAAGATTTGGAGGGCAGAAGTAGAAAGGCAAATGTCCCTATAGTTTGTAACCAAGAAAAAAGGTAAACAAACAAGCATTAGAGGGCAGGTAACAACATTTCAATAAGTAATGATGTGTGCAAGTTCAGCATACAAAAATCAGTGACATTCTACAAATTAGTAACAAGGTAGGAACTAGAATAAAACAAATTACTTTCCTAACAGAGCACTACAAAATATAAAATGTTTGGAAATAAACTTAACAGAAGATACAAGAACATAAATAGAGATTCTAAAAAAACCTATAAAACAAAGTCAAGATGTAAGTATTTTAAAGACAAAAGTCCTACCCCTAACTAAAACTCTATGTAATTGATAACTGCTGGGAAAGAGAAAATCAGTTTTCTCTAATGGGGTGTCAGAGAGGGAACATATCAACCACACCCCAGGGCAGGACCTGGCCAGCACAAAATGCATTCCATGTTTATTATATCTATTATATTATTATAATTATATCGTTTATATTATTATAATTAATAAAATTTTTATTTCCATATTTATTTATGTGTGTATGTATTTTTTGTTTTGTTTGTGCTAGATCTTGCCTTTCTGTCTTTTAGTTTGTTTTTTTTCTTTGTTTTTGAGAGAGGGAGAGAGAGAAAGAAGAGGAAGTTGGGTGGGTAGGGAGGTAGGGGAGGATCTAGGAGAAATTGGGGAGGGGAAGGAATATGATCAAAATATATGATATGATACTAAACTTACATTTAAAAAGTAAGATCATCTAACACAATAAAGAGCTAATTTACCTCTCAAGTAAACCTTGAATTTAATTCCATTTTAGTTAGAATTCTAGAAGGACTCTTCCATGATATGTGTGATCCAAAGGTCATATAGATAAATAATTACCAAGTCTTTTTATAAATAAACACAAACTTTAAAAAGGAAAAACCCAGACGGGCACGACATACCAACCCTTATGATTTATTACAAAGGAGCAAAATTGGTGTCATGTTGGTGAGGAAAAACAGCAGGCAATGGACCAATAATTAAGCTCCAGAAATGAGGTCACATGGTATATGATGGTTGTGGCATTACAAATCAGCAGATGGCATTACAAATTATAGAGTAGACTGTCAACACAAGTTGGAGAAATTCTCCCTTCACTAGATTGTCAACACAAGTTGGAGAAATTCTCCCTTCACGAAGAGGAAAAAACGTAATGGAATAATTACTTAAAGTTATATGAACCTCTGATGATCTTAAATGCTGAAGATAGACTGAGAGCTATGTGGAATAAAATGAGAAAAGTCTCTTTCTGGCCTTGGATGGTAGAAGGATTAAAACAAATAGATTCCTCCAAGTATAAACCAACCAAAAAACCACCATGTATTTGACTTCAACATATTTTGTTTGTTTGTGTGTGTGTTTGTTTTGTTGTTGGGGTTTTCTTCACTTCCTACCACTTTCCTGTAACCATGTTAAGATGCGGTGAGACCCACTGGCAGGCAGTGGCTACGAGTAACCAACTCAACTACCACCCAGGTCCAGCTCCAGGATCTTGAGTTGGTCCACCCTAATACCTACTTCATGTATGAGCTGCTGGAACATGTGAGGGGGCCTGGTCCCACAGAAGCGGAACCACAGGATCTCCATGACTTTAGTTACAGCAGGGTATCTGAGAGGAGTTTTGGCAAGGTCCACTAGTGGTGGTGTGGCAGAAGCCAGAGGCCTCTAACCAGACCAAAGGCTCACTGTGATGAACATTTGTGTGGAATGCTGTTTGGACAAAAGCCATACTGTGTGACACACAGCAGCTTCTATTGCCACTATGATGAACAAATCTTCGTTGGAGAGGCAGGAAAGAAGGCAGAGGGAGTGGTGTGTGTCAGAGATGTAGACACTACGGCTGTAACGAGTGTGAGAAAAGGCTGTCATGGTGGAGGAACTCAGCGGCTTCAGCAGGATGGTGTGCAGCAGCCTGGAGTTTGCTGCCCAGCTGTGGGGTTACCCTGGCTCTGAACAGTCACAGGATGTTTACTGGATTGGACCTCCTCAAAAGACCTCCACGGTCTGAGTTTCTCAGGGAGGCCATGCTGATCCATGGCTTTTGCTTTGGCATCCACAGGTCGTACTGCTACTGGAGACCAAGCAGAGGTCTTTGGCCCATGCTGGTACTGAAGGCCATGTGGCTATTCATGGTCCATGATGTTGTTAGAAACCATGACCCCAGGACCCGTGCTCCCGTTAACCATAAAGAGCAAGGAAGCTACTCCTCCAGCGGTAGACTGAATACTCACAGTTGAGAGAGAGGAATATAGAAGGTTTGTGATAACCCTGCCTTACCCCCACCCCACCCTTCTCAGGCCTAAAACAAGTAACAGCCTTAAAAGGGAGCCATCAAAAAGAATTCTTAAAAATTTTAATGGGGATGCTGAGGTGTGGCATTCACACAATTCATGGCTCCTGGCAGGGTTGCAGATGGAGGAAGACTCTGCTTTCCTTAGGGTCTGGCCTCTGGGAGTTTGACCACAAGGAAGGATGATAAGGCATGGGAGGACTAGGAGGTAAGCATGATTGGGATGCATGACGTGGGATTCCCAATAGTCTATAAAAATGTTATATTGGAATAAAAAGATGTGGTGAGAGACTAGAGGAAGATATTTGCAGAATATCTAAGATGCAATCAGACATTAAATACATGGACTACAGAGGAAATAGTACATGAACATAAAAGAAAGGAAGTGGATAGAGAACTGCCCAAAGATGACAATGTTGGTAACTTAGAGAAGCACAAAGCAAGTGGCTAAGGAGATGGATACAGAAGCATGCAGAAGAAAAGCCAAGTAATGTGCAGATGTTATTAACTTTTCCAGGTGTCACCAAACAGCCATGGTTCAGATGGAGATACAGGGAAGGACGGAATCCTCAAGCACAGTCCTCTGAGGAATACCTTGGGTATTTGGTGACAATAACAAGGCTATTCTCTTTGAGTCCACCGCTTCTTTCCCTTGTATAACAATGTATACATTGATCCTTAGGGCATGCAATGCCAAACCTAGTGACTTTTGATGTGGATGTACTCTTAGACCCTAAGAGCTCATTCTGTATGAGAAACTCAGTCATGGATTCCCAAGGAGATACCTTGGGGGAAAGCTCGTGTGTATGACATGTGGCTATTTCTAGGAGATTCGCCACTTGAGCTGTGTTACAAATGTAATATTGTGCAGCCTCAGTATTAGCCAACCACATTGAAAAACAGTAGTGTAGCTAGGGTGGCAGACCAATGTTAGGTTCAAAAAGGAAACCCACAATAACTTAAAAATGAGACTTGAATTCAGTAGTCCATAAATCTGTCTATGCCCTGATGTGTTGTAAGAGTCCATATCTATCCAAGTACATAAAGACAGTCATGAGGGTCTACTTCACAACTGTCAGCAGAGGTGACTAGAGGTGAGGGAGGGCAATGGGAGGAGAGAACATGAGAAAAGATCGTGACATGGAATCAAGTGTCAAAGCTCATGGTAGGGGCCTCGTGAACTTATTTTTGCACATTTGAAATAAAGGAGCTGAATAAAGACAGAAAAAAAGAGGGGGCAGATGTGTGAGGGGTGGGGCTTCTGGAGGCAGCTGAGCTGCCATCTGGACCCAGTGACCTGCAGAACAAGCCACCAGTTCATGTTCCCTGTGCTCCTTCACACATACATGCTGTCACTTGAGGCATAGAGAAGTCCGTCCTTCTGGAACTGTTTGATGACAACAGTCAGGATGCTGACAGCGCTCAGATTTCATAGAAACAGACTAGGAAATACTGAAAGGTGGAGAATAATCTAATACCCTCTTTTATTAAAGCCTCCCTCCAAATTACACAAGATTGTTTGACTACATTGAGAGAAAACTATTGTCAAATTGCATTTTTTCTTATTGTAATAGGCAGAAGGCTCTGTGCTGTAAACACTTCTGTTTTAGGATAAATGTTAAATGAATGGCGGGCAAGAAGCCAGGCAAGTTGTGACTCTTCTGCGCTGGGAACTTCCTTTGCTGCTGTTTACACCTGTCAGACCAGAAACCAACAAGACACTGGAGTGTGAAGTCACAACTAGTGTATATTTTCTCCTAATAACTCTCCTGTCACCTTGAATTTCGATGTTGGCTGACCTAAGGGCCCCCAATCTATTCCGATGAAAGGCCACTGGCAATGTTTAGGGGATGTGTGCCCGATAGACTTCTAAGTGGGAAATAGGCAGGAAGAGTCAGTTGTGTTCAAGATTTAAAAAAAAATAAAATTAGTGGGGTGGTTGTGGTACACTCCTTTAATTCCAGCACTCGGGAGGCAGAGGCTGGAGGATTTCTGAGTTCAAGGCTATCCTGATCTACAAAGCAAATTCCAGGACAGCTGAAACACAAATAAAATAAAATAAAATAAAATAAAATAAAATAAAATAAAATAAAACTAATAATATACTCCCCTGCCCCCCAAAGCAACGTATAAACAGTGCATCAAACTTCTGGTTCTTTTTTGCCTCTTTTTTTAATGACAATTATTTGGTATAATGTACTGCTCTGAGGAAATCATGCTAAAATAGAATCTAGTGAGAATTTTGGATATATTAAACTTATGGGATGATAATAATGGGAAGTAAACATTGTTCCTGAACCATATCCCTTTCAGATTTATTATATATAAGAACAAAGGTTTGGGGATTGAGAGATGACACTGGGGCATTTAATGTGCCTCCTTCTTGCAGGACTCTTTTGGTATATACCCAACTCTCACCTCTGCCTTGAGCAGGTATTGAGAAATCATGGCAATTGGAAGTTTTCTTAATGTGTCAGACTGGAGAACTGGATTCCATAAGGAAGGAACCCCCCCTCCCCCCAGATCCCTTAGTTGGTCTGTGATGGTTAATCTTAACAACGTGATGGGGCTTAGAGTCATCATAAAAACCAATTTCTAGCGTGTCTCTGATGAATTTTCCAGATTAGATTAACTGAGGTAGGAAGAGCCCTAAATGTAGGTGGTGCCATGTTAGTACATTTTATTTCTAGTTTCGAAAATTTTAATATATATGCAGACATATACATATATGAGCAGCTTACAATAGTTATACACACATACAGACACACACACATATATACATAGAAAGCATACACACATATGTAGCAATTTGTAATTGTTAGACTTTGTTCATGTACTTATATGCATGAAAATGTACATATATACATCTATGTACAATGCACATGTTTCTATAATTCATAGACATAAAATTTAAGTATTGCAACATTGACAGCCCATGTGGTCTGTTGAAATCCTATTTTGAATTACTTTGTAGCGCCCTGTGTTTAGAGGACGGGCAGGGGTATTTGCTCCGGTTTTTTGGCCCAGACTTCTCTGTGTGTATTCTCTTGCTGCTCATTTAATGTAGTGGGTCATTGACCTTAAAAGTTTGGTTGACAAATGGCAGAGCTTCTCTGCCTCAGTCTCCTCCCCTTCAGTCTCCTTCCATGTATTGTATTACATTAAAATCAAGTCTTGAACCCCGTTTTGTCAATATAAAATTTGTATTAGCAAGAAGGCATGAAGACAGCCACACAGCTCCGGAGGCCTGACAAGGGGCCATGTCTTAGTCCTCACAGGCCTTCAGGCAATTTCTTGTCTAAAGGTCTTGTGAGGCTTAAAGCATAAATAATTCTGAGTGCTCCCTTTAATGAAAAGCAATACAGGATGATGAGCACAAATCTAGCGATAAAAATGAATATTCATCCACTAAGAGCAAAGGAAGTGCAGTAAGTCACACAGCACAGCACGGACAGACGGCACCTGACGAAAAACCCAAACGATAATGTAGCATCCTGGTCAGGGCTCTGGTTTTATTTTCCTCGCTCTCCTTTTCTTCTGAGATACTTTTTGTTCATTCTTCACGTAATGACGCCTTCTAAATTTCTTGTTACTATATCACAAAGTCAAATAGTTTGTGCAATGCTGGCAGAGGTCACAAGAGAGCCTTGGAGTCTCTGGAACTGAAGTTACAGACCACGCCCAGTTTTGTGGTGCTGGGAAAGGAACCTGTATCCCCTACAGGAGCAGCGAGTGCTTCGAAACACTGAAGCACCGTCCAGCCCACCACATTCTTCTTATCCTGGAGAGCCTTTACACGAGCACACACCATCACTGCGAAGCAGCTCTACAGCTAGGTATGTGCGTTTGCCTCTTCTGTTTCTGTGTTTTCATCGTTGGATTTACCCATATCTTATAACCTTCACGACGTTATAATAAAATACTAGTATCTTAGGATTATTTTATTTCATGCTATAACCCCTAAATTATTGTCAGATAATGATGCTATCATGCTTACAATTTTGAATAACCAAAGGTTATAGAAAATATAAGTAATATATTATTCACATAATGGCTTTCTAGCTCTCGTCATTCTGGCGGTAATTTTTGGTTTTCTTGGGGTAGTCTTTTTAGTGAACCAAATGAACTTCATCCAACATTTATACCTGCACAGAAATCCAGCAACACCGCTGTGTCACATTCTGTTTTGGAACATCTTTATTCTCTCTTAATTTTGGAAAAATATTTTCTGTTGGATATAAAATTTCAGATTGATTTTTTTCTTTCATTTTTTTGGTAGATTAATTTTGCATTGTGGATGTGAGTGCATCATGTATGTTTGTGCATCACATATGTGCTTGATGCCGAAGGAAGTGGTGAGCCTCCATGTACGTGCTGGGAATGGAGTCCTTTGCAAGGACAAGTATTTTTTTTTAACATGTTTTTTTTCTTTTTCTTTTTTTTTTTTCATCTTTATTAACTTGGGTATTTCTTATTTACATTTCGATTGCTATTCCCTTTCCTGGTTTCTGGGTGAACATCCCCCTAACCCCTCCCTTTCCCCTTCTATATGGGTGTTCCCCTCCCCATCCTCCCCCCATTGCCGCCCTCCCCGCATAGTCTAGTTCACTGGGGTTCAGTCTTAGCAGGACCCAGGGCTTCCCCTTCCACTGGTGCTCTTACTAGGATATTCATTGCTACCTATGGGGTCAGAGTCCAGGGTCAGTCCATGTATAGTCTCTGGGTAGTGGCTTAGTCCCTGGAAGCTCTGGTTGCTTGGCATTGTTGTTCATATGGGGTCTCGAGCCCCTTCAGCTCTTTCAGTCCTTTCTCTGATAAGGACAAGTATTCTTAACCAATGAGACAACTCTCCAGCCCATAAGATTGATGTTTTATTTTTTAAACATATTTTAATTTTATAGTCTTTGGCTTGAAATATTTCTGGTGGGAGGTCACTATATTTTTCATTTTGCTTTCATTGAGAGTATTGACTTTCCCTCTTAGCATTGGTATTAATGATGTCACTGGATACATTTTGAGCTCCTTTGGGTTTGCAGTTCTTATTATACTTCCGTCTGCGTTGTAGCTGTTGTCTCTGCCCAGTAAGCAGGAGTCTATCTGCTTTGTTCAGACCTTTTCCCCTCCTTCCATCTAGAAGATTCTTTTGACCACATCTTCACATCAGTATCTTGTGTAATATGATCTTAAACACACACAGGGAACTGGACATTTCTGACTCTTCACTGTTCACTTCTAGAACTCCTTCTAGTCCTTTCTGTACCCTCTATGCCTTTCCTCATTTTTCTCATACTCTCCTTTGAATACTACTGTGCTAATGTGAATTGTCTCTTTTATTGCTTTCTTTGTGACTGATCACAGTTTTCTTCTCTGAATGTCTTTGTTTTTATGTTTGTCTGTTTTGCTTTGTTTTTGGAATGCCAGTTATAATCAAGAACTAAATATTTGAATTTTCTAGAATTTAGATTTGTGTGTGTGTGTGTGTGTGTGTGTGTGTGTGTGTGTGTGTGTGTGTGTGTCGTTATTGTATTTTAAAGACGGGTTTTTCTATGTCACCCTGGCTATCCTGAAACCCACTCTATAGACCAGGTTGGTCACACAGAAATCCTTAGGCTTGTTCTTTTAATATAACTCATGAGAGTTTCTTACTGTAGACCTAGGTTAGTTTCATGTTAAGAACTGGCCCTTTGAGAGCTTCTATGGGTTGTGTTAGTACTTTGAGGAAGTCTCTCCATTAGCTGGCTGGAATTCATGTGTCTCTTGGCCCCGAGTGAGCACTGAGAGTCACTCAGCTCTCCGTGTTGTTGTGTCTCTGTTTACTGAGGATGCCTTTGCAGAATGCTAAACTCTCGAATGGCGTTCTCCTGTCCAGTACTCTTGCTGCAGGTTTCTTGCTTCCACAAACTCTCCTCTCTACATCCTCCATTCAGCAGGACAGCTGTGGGTGTATTAGAGTTTACTACTTGTCTTACTACCCTTGGGAAGTAAGCTCTGTGAAGGAGGTTAGAGCAAGTTCGAAATCTACCATGCTTGCTTGTGTTATTTCTGAACATTCAGTTCCCATTCTAAGATTTCTGGGATATTGGTGTCTATACATTCTTTTTCATGTTATGATTCATTTCCTCATCTTGTTAGGTGGAAGTTAGGCACTATTTAATCTTTAATGGCTAGAAGCAAATATCAGATCTTACAATCTTATAGAGAGAAAAACCTTAAAAAATGCTTGCTTCAGGATTAAAAATTTTACATAGGTATTTATTAAATACATAGATAAATGAATCAATTTTTTAAAAGCTAGTCTGACCTCTGATATTGATGATAAAGCAAGTAATGATATGATATCAGTATGTTTCTGAGTGCTGAATTTTTTTAACACAATATTTTACTATATTGACCAGGCTAGTCTTAACATTGTGGTGTCAAAGGAATCTTCCTGCTTCAGCTACCTAAGTAGTTGGACTAGTCATGTGTCACTATGCCTATAGGACTAAGCATCTTTTGTTCTTACCTGTATACAATGCATTGTGATCTCTTCATCCCCATGATCCTCTCCTTTCCCTCCCATTCCAGCTGACCTCCTTCCTTCTAGCTAACAATCTGCTGCCTCCTCATCCTTGTTTCATGCTGATCTTATGCACATAGCAACTGCTGTTCATTCAGGGGCTGATCAGCTTTCAAATGCTACTCATTAATAATAGCTAGAAGGTTCATGTTCTTGATAAGGCACGTCAAGTATTAACTAATAATTCTTGGTATATAAGAATAAATTAAAATTCTATATACATATGCCAGTGTGATGGTTTGTATATGCTCAGCCCAGGGAGTGACACTATTAGAAGGTGTGGCCCTGTGTGGGTTATAACACCCTCATCCTAGCTGCCTGGAAGCCAGTATTCTGCTCGCAGCCTTCAGATGAAGATGTAGAACTCTCAGCTCCCCCTGCACCACGGTTGCCTAGATGCTGCCATGTTCCTGCCTTGATGGTAATGGACTAAACCTTTGAACTTGTAAGCCAGCTCCAATTAAATGTCCTTATAAGAGTTGCCTTGGTCCTGGTATCTGTTCACAGCAGTAAAACCCTGACAAAGACACCAGATTGCCACCACTGATGTATTCTTTTGAAATTTTATTGTGTGCATATGAATGTTTGCCTCATATGTGTCTGAGTAGCCTGGGGGCATCAAGACCAGAAAAGGGTCTTGGATCCCATAGAGCTGGAGTTACAGGCAATTATCAGCTACTATGAGGGTGTTAGGAAGGAAACCTAGGTCTTCTGCAAGAACACCAAGTGCTGCTAACCACTGAGCCACTGAAATACTTTAAACAAATATAGAGACAACAGAGCAAGCACAAAAGTTGCTACTCTCTTAAACAGCTTCTTCACAGTTACTGCTGCTTTTTATCGGTATGCAAATAGCTATTTCCCTTTTGTCTCACTAATGGTTTTATTGCATATACTAAACAGCGCCTTCAATACTTTTAAGGAAAATTTCATAAGCCAACATCATTTTAACAGTGGCTCAATATTTTATGGAATAGATCCACCACAATTTATTTAAAATATTTCTTGTTTATGGATGTTTATTTTCTGTAGTTATTTGTCAATAAAAAAAGAGTGCAATTAAGGGATTTGCATACATTGTGTGTTCATGTGCCACAAATTCGCCGTCCAGTTTAGGCCAAGTACTAATAGAAATACATTCCAGAATAGATGATAAACAAATGAACTTTCAACAAAGGCTGTTTAATATTATGCAAGAATTGTATCTTTCCAGTTCAGATTATTATAGTAAGAAACTTTAGGCACAAAAAAATTACCCCAAGAGTAACACGTTTTGTAATTGACCCTGTCTCTTCTCAGCTGCCTCAATGTGATATGTAGTAATAAGTAAAACTCTTTTTTTTTTTTAAAAGAAAGGTAATTATATCCTTACACTTCTTTGATCACTGGGTTAGAAGATGAGAAACTTGAAATGTTCACCTTTTTGTATATGTAAAAGGAAAAATATTTCCATAAATGAATAGGCAGATTCATGACTGCTTTTTCTCATTTCTTTAATCTAATCTACTGTGTAAATCATTAAATTAGCTGCTTGCATTCACCAGAGAATTGCTTTTGTCTTGCTTTTATTTTCTCATTAAGCTGTCTCAGGACATCACTCCTAACTGAGGGAAGCTCTTGTTCACGTTAAGAAAAAATGCCTGAGAGCCTCCTGTTGACAGAATCAAGGCTAGAGCAGTTATTACTGGAGAGATAAGGCACATGCATTCTCTCACATGCTAAGAAAAAATTCAACTTTACCAAAGAATAATTGGGAGTCATGAAGTCCTTCAAATACCTTTCCTTCTTGCTAATTAACATCTTGGTGTATTAAAGAATTCCCAGTTGAAGTCTACAGACATTATTAAAACAAAGCACAAGCTTAGATTTTATAATGTAAAGATTCTTGATAGACACACGAGAGTCTGGACGTGAAATAATTCTTAACTCCTTGCAATGAAAGGTCATTGTGTGACACTGAAATTATATTTTTCCCAAGGGTTGGATTGCCAATTGTTTTCTTTTTTTTTCCTTATCAAAATCCAGAGAGTTGCTCAACCTCGCTTACTCTGTAGTGTTCTTTTTATAACCACAACCTCCGAACATTCAGAACTGATAACCTGAGATGTGTCTTGCGAGATAGGGAAAAATTCCATGACCAGATCCTTGGAGACAGTCTGCCAAATTTGCAATCAAGTCACAGCACAGCACATCCTGGTAATAGGGAGAGATGGATTGATCTATGAGGAAATAAGAGAAAAGAATCCTTGGGCTAGTTTCTTTTAGCCACAAATAAATGTAATGCTTATTTGTTGATGAAAAGAATTAGTCTTGGAGTCACTGTTACCTCAAGCTAAATGACTTACAAAATACTTACTTTCCCTGAGCATGTAATTTCTTTCTTGCATGTTGTCATTTTAAAATGATCTGTAAAGTTGAGGTATACATTTAAAAATAAGGTAAAATATATTATTTTCACATATTACAAAAACAACATAATTGATACTCAGCCTCATTCCCAGTACAGGAAGAAGATTTAGGTGTAGGTCAGATGTATCTAAAATTCAATTCTAGAGAAGAGTTGACAATCTGTGTTTTAAGTTTTTTCCTCTAAAATGAGGATTAACTAAAATCATATTATTAGCTCCTTAGGTAGACTGGAAGTAAAGTGAAAATTTCTGATTTCTTTGGCACTCAGTTGTGTCATGTAATGTTTTTCTGGAAACTGCCTTATGAGAGGATGCTTTGCAAAGAACAGAGAGGTGGTGTTTTTCTGGAAGCTGTCTTGCAAAAGGGCTTGTGACGTTTTGCTGGAGTAGATACGTTAGAAGACACATGATGTTTAGGAAGAATAAAAATATAACCCCACTGAAAGGGAGAGGATGCTCTTGCATTGGTTCACCTTGCTATACTTTGCTGATCTTTGCTGATTTTTGCTTGTCGTGACTTCATACAGAGAAATGTGTCACACAACTTCTCATGGTCTGGAGGCTGCTTCTTGCCACTTCCACAGACTTGTGCCGATTTGGAGGAGCCTCGCTGCTTCTTCTGGATCAAGATGCTGCTACTGGTTTGTGTTGGTGTTTTGGACTGGACTGCAGATATCCTGACAAAGACGATTGGAATCTCCCCACAAAGAACTACTTCTAAACAGGTCCGCATCCCCATTTCCTATTAACTTTTCTCTTCCCCTACCTCTGTTAGGTAGGCTAGAAGGGAGGTTGAAGTGTTTAAGAATCCTTAATAAAGTAAGTTTTTAAAAAATCTAAGCCTACACTGGAAGATAAATGTTTTTTTTTAATTTTACATTTAATTACCTTTTTTTTTGCAGTGAACCCACAAATAAACATATCATACAACTACCATGATAGTTTCCTAAGCAACACTTACGCTTATAGATCTTGGTGAGCTTCTATACAGTTATAATATAACTCTGAAACAAGTATAGAATAACATGTAGAAAGGTGATCAGGAAAGGGTCCTGATAGGTAATGAAGAATGAAATGTGTGCAAAAGGACTTAGGAGTCATAGAAGAGATATAAAGATACTGTTTATTTTGCATGGTGGATAATTTGCATAAAAATAATTGATGGTGAAAGGGCAAGACCCTGAGCTACTTTCTGAACAGCTGATGGAGTCACATACCTGTGGGAAGAGTAATAAGAACACTCTAGAGACTGCATTTTTTTTTTTGACAACATACTTGTAACATCACTTTCCTAGAGTCTGTGGTATACATCTGGTTGACCAGAAGTTCTGATGGGCAAATGGAACTAAAACTTTGCTATATGCCTTTGAAATTCTGTCTTTCCTTCCTTCTCCAGCCATTCATCCCTAACCAACTACTGACAACCTTGTGTTAACATAGATTAGTTAGCGTGTTCTAGGGAAGAGCTTCCCAACTTGTTGACTTTGGGAGACTAGATGATTTCTTATTATAGAGGACTGCTGTGTTGATTGCTAAAGATTTATTACCATCCCCGGTCTCTATTCACTAGATATGAGTAGTTCTTGCCCCTGTTTTAAGAACCAGGAATGTTATCAGACATGGAAGGAAGTTTTCTGGGAGGAAAATCTGGCCCTAGATGTGAGAGTGCTGTTGTAGAGCTTTATAGGAAAGGGACTGTAGATTATGTGTGTTTTACTGTGTGGCTGTATTCCTGCATCATGATTATCTGCAGGTTTACACCACAGAGATTCATTTCCTTAAGCTACCCAAACAGAAGTCCCTGAGAATGATTGATTTGCCATCAAAGTAGATATGTGTCTAGATCATCTGTTCTCAACCTGTGGGGTCATGACCCCTTTGGGGTAGCATATCAGATGTCCTGCACAGTAGTTATTTATATTACAATTCATAACAGTAGCAAAATTACAGTTATGAAGTAGCAACAATATAATTTTATGGTTGGACATCACGGGAACATGAGAAACTGTATTAAAGGGTGGCAGCATTCAGCAGGTTGAGAACCATTGGTCTAGACTAGATCATTGAATACTCAGGGGTAGAAAATAATGAATTCTGAGTCTAATAGTTGTAGTTATTGGCTGTCACACATTATTGGCATGAAAATATCTTGTTCCATTTGTAAGGTTACCAGAAAGATCAAATTTGAGCAATGTAACATGAAAGTAATAGAATCTGTGCTAGTGTTGCCGTATGAAAGGGTATAATCCTGTGTCATATAGTTATTAGATATTTATTGAGTAGTCTGGGTGGCATGAATTAAACTTAGCATATTTTCTAGGCCAAGTGAAAAAGAAATATATCACTACAATTGAGATGCAGAAGTAATGGAGAAGGAAACAGGAGGAGAGAGGGGAGAAGCCATGGCAGGTGACGTTAAGATTCTGCTCTGTGTATTTACAGGTTATTATCAATGTTCCTAAGGGATGGATGGTACCGGGCTTTGTATGTTTAAGTGGGCAATTATATCTTATCAATTGGGTCATAGATTATTATATTGTGTATTCTTTTACGTGAGGGTTTGAGTGTAGGAAAGTGTGCAGTCTGGGATGTGTTTCCGCCAAGATATCTAGCAGATATCTTGGGGCACCGCAGTGTGGACCCATCGAGGTAAAAGACACCAATACTTTTTCTATTTTATAATTTTACAACAACAGATGGCAAACCAATGTTGGGCAAGAATCCACTAGTAATCCTAAGAGTTGAGAGAAAGTTTTTATTTTCTTTTTTTTTCTTTTTTTTTTTTTTTTTTTAGGTCTTAAGGATATGTGATTGATTTTTTTTTTAATTAACTTGAGTATTTCTTATATACATTTCAAGTGTTATTCCCTTTCCCGGTTTCCGGGCAAACATCCCCCTCCCCCCTCCCCTTCCTTATGGGTGTTCCCCTCCCAACCCTCCCCCCATTGCCGCCCTCCCCCCATAGTCTAGTTCACTGGGGGTTCAGTCTTAGCAGGACCCAGGGCTTCCCCTTCCACTGATGCTCTTACTAGGATATTCATTGCTACCTATGGGGTCAGAGTCCAGGGTCAGTCCATGTATAGTCTTTAGGTAGTGGCTTAGTCCCTGGAAGCTCTGGTTGCTTGACATTGTTGTACTTTTGGGGTCTCGAGCCCCTTCAAGCTCTTCCAGTTCTTTCTCTGATTCCTTCAACGGGGGACCTATTCTCAGTTCAGTTGTTTGCTGCTGGCATTCGCCTCTGTATTTGCTGTATTCTGGCTGTGTCTCTCAGGAGATATCTACATCCGGCTCCTGTCGGTCTGCACTTCTTTGCTTCATCCATCTTGTCTAATTGGGTGGCTGTATATGTATGGGCCACATGTGGGGCAGGCTCTGAATGGGTGTTCCTTCAGTCTCTGTTTTAATCTTTGCCTCTCCCTTCCCTGCCAAGGGTATTCTTTTTCCTCATTTAAAGAAGGAGTGAAGCATTCACATTTTGATCATCCGTCTTGAGTTTCGTTTGTTCTAGGGATCTAGGGTAATTCAAGCATTTGGGCTAATAGCCACTTATCAATGAGTGCATACCATGTATGTCTTTCTGTGATTGGGTTAGCTCACTCAGGATGATATTTTCCAGTTGCAACCATTTGCCTACGAATTTCATAAACTCGTTGTTTTTGATAGCTGAGTAATATTCCATTGTGTAGATGTACCACATTTTCTGTATCCATTCCTCTGTTGAAGGGCATCTGGGTTCTTTCCAGCTTTTGGCTATTATAAATAAGGCTGCGATGAACATAGTGGAGCACGTGTCTCTTTTATATGTTGAGGCATCTTTTGGGTATATGCCCAAGAGAGGTATAGCTGGATCCTCAGGCAGTTCAATGTCCAATTTTCTGAGGATCCTCCAGACTGATTTCCAGAATGGTTTTACCAGTCTGCAATCCCACCAACAATGGAGGAGTGTTCCTCTTTCTCCACATCCTCGCCAGCATCCGCTGTCACCTGAGTTTTGATCTTAGCCATTCTCACTGGTGTGAGGTGAAATCTCAGGGTTGTTTTGATTTGCATTTCCCTTATGACTAAAGATGTTGAACATTTCTTTAGGTGTTTCTCAGCCATTCGGCATTCCTCAGCTGTGAATTCTTTGTTTAGCTCTGAACCCCATTTTTTAATAGGGTTATTTGTTTCCCTGCGGTCTAACTTCTTGAGTTCTTTGTATATTTTGGATATAAGGCCTCTATCTGTTGTAGGATTGGTAAAGATCTTTTCCCAATCTGTTGGTTGCCATTTTGTCCTAACCACAGTGTCCTTTGCCTTACAGAAGCTTTGCAGTTTTATGAGATCCCATTTGTCGATTCTTGATCTTAGAGCATAAGCCATTGGTGTTTTGTTCAGGAAATTTTTTCCAGTGCCCATGTGTTCCAGATGCTTCCCTAGTTTTTCTTCTATTAGTTTGAGTGTGTCTGGTTTGATGTGGAGGTCCTTGATCCACTTGGACTTAAGCTTTGTACAGGGTGATAGGCATGGATCGATCTGCATTCTTCTACATGTTGCCCTCCAGTTGAACCAGCACCATTTGCTGAAAATGCTATCTTTTTTCCATTGGATGGTTTTGGCTCCTTTGTCAAAAATCAAGTGACCATAGGTGTGTGGGTTCATTTCTGGGTCTTCAATTCTATTCCATTGGTCTATCTGTCTGTCTCTGTACCAATACCATGCAGTTTTTATCACTATTGCTCTGTAATACTGCTTGAGTTCAGGGATAGTGATTCCCCCTGAAGTCCTTTTATTGTTGAGGATAGCTTTAGCTATCCTGGGTTTTTTGTTATTCCAGATGAATTGGCAAATTGTTCTGTCTAACTCTTTGAAGAATTGGATTGGTATTTTGATGGGGATTGCATTGAATCTGTAGATTGCTTTATGTAAAATGGCCATTTTTACTATATTAATCCTGCCAATCCATGAGCATGGGAGATCTTTCCATCTTCTGAGGTCTTCTTCAATTTCTTTCCTCAGTGTCTTGAAGTTCTTATTATACAGATCTTTTACTTGCTTGGTTAAAGTCACACCGAGGTACTTTATATTATTTGGGTCTATTATGAAGGGTGTCGTTTCCCTAATTTCTTTCTCGGCTTGTTTCTCTTTTGTATAGAGGAAGGCAACTGATTTATTTGAGTTAATTTTATACCCAGCCACTTTGCTGAAGTTGTTTATCAGCTTTAGTAGTTCTCTGGTGGAACTTTTAGGATCACTTAAATATACTATCATGTCATCTGCAAATAGTGATATTTTGACCTCTTCTTTTCCAATCTGTATCCCTTTGATCTCCTTTTGTTGTCTGATTGTTCTGGCTAGAACTTGAAGAACTATATTGAATAAGTAGGGAGAGAGTCGGCAGCCTCGTCTAGTCCCTGATTTTAGTGGGATTGCTTCAAGTTTCTCTCCATTTAGTTTAATGTTAGCAACTGGTTTGCTGTATATGGCTTTTACTATGTTTAGGTATGGGCCTTGAATTCCTATTCTTTCCAGGACTTTTATCATGAAGGGGTCTTGATTTTTGTCAAATGCTTTCTCAGCATCTAATGAAATGATCATGTGGTTCTCTTCTTTCAGTTTGTTTATATAATGGATCACGTTGATGGTTTTCCGTATATTAAACCATCCCTGCATGCCTGGGATGAAGCCTACTTGATCATGGTGGATGATTGTTTTGATGTGCTCTTGAATTCGGTTTGCCAGAATTTTATTGAGTATTTTTGCGTCGATATTCATAAGGGAAATTGGTCTGAAGTTCTCTTTCTTTGTTGTGTCTTTGTGTGGTTTAGGTATAAGAGTAACTGTGGCTTCGTAGAAGGAATTCGGTAGTGCTCCATCTGTTTCAATTTTGTGGAATAGTTTGGATAATATTGGTATGAGGTCTTCTATGAAGGTTTGATAGAATTCTGCACTAAACCCGTCTGGACCTGGGCTCTTTTTGGTTGGGAGACCTTTAATGACTGCTTCTATTTCCTTAGGAGTTATGGGGTTGTTTAACTGGTTTATCTGTTCCTGATTTAACTTCGATACCTGGTATCTGTCTAGGAAATTGTCCATTTCCTGAAGATTTTCAAATTTTGTTGAATATAGGTTTTTATAGTAAGATCTGATGATTTTTTGAATTTCCTCCGAATCTGTAGTTATGTCTCCCTTTTCATTTCTGATTTTGTTAATTTGGACACACTCTCTGTGTCCTCTCGTTAGTCTGGCTAAGGGTTTATCTATCTTGTTGATTTTCTCAAAGAACCAACTTTTGGTTCTGTTGATTCTTTCTATGGCCCTTTTTGTTTCTACTTGGTTGATTTCAGCTCTGAGTTTGATTATTTCCTGCCTTCTACTCCTCCTGGGTGTATTTGCTTCTTTTTGTTCTAGAGCTTTTAGGTGTGCTGTCAAGCTGCTGACATATGCTCTTTCCTGTTTCTTTCTGCAGGCACTCAGCGCTATGAGTTTTCCTCTTAGCACAGCTTTCATTGTGTCCCATAAGTTTGAGTATGTTGTATCTTCATTTTCATTAAATTCTAAAAAGTTTTTAATTTCTTTCTTTATTTCTTCCTTGACCAGGTTATCATTGAGTAGAGCATTGTTCAATTTCCACGTATATGTGGGCATTCTTCCCTTATTGTTATTGAAGACCAGTTTTAGGCCGTGGTGGTCCGATAGCACGCATGGGATTATTTCTATCTTTCTGTACCTGTTGAGGCCCGTTTTTTGACCAATTATATGGTCAATTTTGGAGAAAGTACCATGAGGAGCTGAGAAGAAGGTATATCCTTTTGCTTTAGGATAGAATGTTCTATAAATATCTGTTAAGTCCATTTGGCTCATGACTTCTCTTAGTCTGTCTACATCACTGTTTAATTTCTGTTTCCATGATCTGTCCATTGATGAGAGTGGGGTGTTGAAATCTCCCACTATTATTGTGTGAGGTGCAATGTGTGTTTTGAGCTTTAGTAAGGTTTCTTTTACGTACGTAGGTGCCCTTGTATTTGGGGCATAGATATTTAGGATTGAGAGTTCATCTTGGTGGATTTTTTCTTTGATGAATATGAAGTGTCCTTCCTTATCTTTTTTGATGACTTTTAGTTGGAAATTGATTTTATTTGATATTAGAATGGCTACTCCAGCTTGCTTCTTCTGGCCATTTGCTTGGAAAGTTGTTTTCCAGCCTTTCACTCTGAGGTAGTGTCTGTCTTTGTCTCTGAGGTGTGTTTCCTGTAGGCAGCAGAATGCAGGGTCCTCGTTGCGTATCCAGTTTGTTAATCTATGTCTTTTTATTGGGCAGTTGAGGCCATTGATATTGAGAGATATTAAGGAATAGTGATTATTGCTTCCCGTTATATTCATATTTGGATGTGAGGTTATGTTTGTGTGCTTTCATTCTCTTTGTTTTGTTGCCAAGACGATTAGTTTCTTGCTTCTTCTAGGGTATAGCTTGCCTCCTTATGTTGGGCTTTACCATTTATTATCCTTTGTAGTGCTGGATTTGTAGAAAGATATTGTGTAAATTTGGTTTTGTCATGGAATATCTTGGTTTCTCCATCAATGTTAATTGAGAGTTTTGCTGGATACAGTAACCTGGGCTGGCATTTGTGTTCTCTTAGGGTCTGTATAACATCAGTCCAGGATCTTCTGGCCTTCATAGTTTCTGGCGAGAAGTCTGGTGTGATTCTCATAGGTCTGCCTTTATATGTTACTTGACCTTTTTCCCTTACTGCTTTTAATATTCTTTCTTTATTTTGTGCGTTTGGTGTTTTGACTATTATGTGACGGGAGGTGTTTCTTTTCTGGTCCAATCTATTTGGAGTTCTATAGGCTTCTTGTATGTCTATGGGTATCTCTTTTTTTAGGTTAGGGAAGTTTTCTTCTATGATTTTGTTGAAGATATTTACTAGTCCTTTGAGCTGGGAGTCTTCACTCTCTTCTATACATATTATCCTTAGGTTTGATCTTCTCATTGAGTCCTGGATTTCCTGTATGTTTTGGACCAGTAGCTTTTTCCGCTTTACATTATCTTTGACAGTTGAGTCAATGATTTCTATGGAATCTTCTGCTCCTGAGATTCTCTCTTCCATCTCTTGTATTCTGTTGGTGAAGCTTGTATCTACAGCTCCTTGTCTCTTCTTTTGGTTTTCTATATCCAGGGTTGTTTCCATGTGTTCTTTCTTGATTGCTTCTCTTTCCATTTTTAATTCCTTCAACTGTTTGATTGTGTTTTCCTGGAATTCTTTCAGGGATTTTTGTGTCTCCTCTCTATGGGCTTCTACTTGTTTATTTATGTTTTCCTGTAATTCTTTCAGGGATTTTTGTGTCTCCTCTCTATGGGCTTCTACTTGTTTATTTATGTTTTCCTGGAATTCTTTCAGGGATTTTTGTGATTCTTTCAGGCATTTTTTCTATTCCTCTCTGTAGGCTTCTACTTGTTCTCTAAGGGAGTTCTTCACGTCTTTCTTGAAGTCCTCCAGCATCATGATCAAAAATGATTTTGAAACTAGATCTTGCTTTTCTGGTGTGTTTGGATATTCCATGTTTGTTTTGATGGGAGAATTGGGCTCCGATGGTGCCATGTAGTCTTGGTTTCTGTTGCTTGGTTTCCTGTGCTTGCCTCTCGCCATCAGATTATCTCTAGTGTTACTTTGTTCTGCTATTTCTGACAGTGGCTAGACTGTCCTATAAGCCTGTGTGTCAGGAGTGCTGTAGACCTGTTTTCCTCTCTTTCAGTCAGTTATGGGGACAGAGTGTTCTGCTTTTGGGCGTGTAGTTTTTCCTCTCTACAGGTCTTCAGCTGTTCCTGTGGGCCTGTGTCTTGAGTTCACCAGGCAGCTTTCTTGCAGCAGAAAATTTGGTCTTACCTGTGGTCCCGAGGCTCAGGTTCGCTCGTGGGGTGCTGCCCACGGGCTCTCTGCAGCGGCAGCAACCAGGAAGACTTGTGCCGCCGTTTCCGGGAGCTTCAGTGCACCAGGGTTCCAGATGGTCTTTGGCTTTTTCCTCTGGCGTCTGAGATGTGTGTGCAGAGAACAGTCTCTTCTGGTTTCCCAGGCTTGTCTGCCTCTCTGAAGGTTCAGCTCTCCCTCCCATGGGATTTGGGTGCAGAGAACTGTTTATCCGGTCTGTTTCCTTCAGGTTCCAGAGGTGTCTCAGGCAGGGGTCCTGCCGCTCCTGGGCCCTCCCCCACGGGAGCCCAGAGGCCTTATACAGTTTCCTCTTGGGCCAGGGATGTGGGCAGGGGTGAGCAGTGTTGTTGGTCTCTTCCGCTCTGCAGCCTCAGGAGTGCCCACCTGACCAGGCGGTTGGGTCTCTCTCTCACAGGGTCTGGGGGCAGAGAGCTGCTGCGGGCCGGGATCCGCGGGTGTCAAGTTTTTATTTTCTAAGTAAGAGGGGGCTGGAGCCATGTTAAGTCATGTGATATCTTAAGCGTGGGAATTCAAACAAAGAAAGGGGAAGCCACCTGGGCTGGCAGGCTGTTTGTCCCCTGCTGTGTGATAAGTAATGACAACTCAGAAAGTTAGAGATTAAAAGCTGCTTTTTAAAGAAAGTTGTTTAGAAAGTCTTTCAGGATATTCATATTTTTTTTTAACATGGGCTCCACAGGAATTTTGGGTTAAAATCCTAGTTACACAGCTACTTCTTAACTACAGGTATTATTAAAAGGTGATTGAGTTTGTTTTTAGAAAGAAGAGAGTAAAGAGATTACCTGAATCATGTGGTGATTTTCATCTATGGTTCGGAATTTAGATAGGGAAAAATTAGTCACTACCTCCAAGTACAGAGTTATGATGAAATGTCTGTAACACCAGGGAAAGTGAATGCAGGCATATATTATAGAAGTTATTAAGGTTAAATAAAAATCTGTGACTCCAGGTAGAGAGCGTAACAGATTGAGTTATTTTGGGCTAAAGTCCTTGTTTGATATGTTGCTTATTGATATTGGAATTGATAGAAAGTATATGGTTTGTCTTATGAATTACCCTGCTAAAGGCCATATGGCTCATTGATGCCAGCTAGCGAGGGTTTGTGGTTACTTTTGATATTTACCACAACAGGAAGCTCGAATTCTCTTAACGTGGGCTCCACGGGAATTTTGGGTTCATTTGCTGGTATCATAGAGTACAAAAGCCTATCAGGCTCATTGTTTAGCTTACTTCCTTTTTAAAAAATTGTTTAATCTTTATAATGGGTGTGACTTTGAGTTTTATGGTTATATTATTACTCTGGGAGACAGTGTAAGATATACAAGCTTTTCTGGTTTCAGACTAAGGAACACAGTATTTTGGGAGAAAGATTTTGTCTTTGTGTTTTTAAAAAAGTGTGATTAGGCTCTGGAAACCTCACAGAGTCATACTGATCAGATTTGATAGAGGTAGACCGCCTGAAAAATTTATTCAGGAGAATCAAACAAAAAGACATCTCGATTCTAAACTTTTGTCTTGAGAGTTGTATTTTACAGATGTGCCTACTTGGATTCCCAGTCTCAAGGACTTTCAGCTGGGACCAGTCAGGACACATCAGCTATAGCATTTGCTTCATTCTTCCTACCTCTTACCCCCTACCCCGAAGGATATCTCAACGCCCATGTACAGCTTGAAGAAGTTATAGAGGAGTCGTCGCTCCAATTCCCTGGACTTTGGGGGGCTGAAAGTGGTTATTCTAAAGTTGTTTTTATAAGCAATTTAGAAATGGTTGTATTTTAACAGGGAGGAATAAGCTAGATGTGTAGGAATTAGTTTGAATTGTACAGTCATTATCTCATTTGGTAACTAAGCTTAAATCATATCTTTGTTTGGGTATAGAATTTATTTGTTAAAAGAGTTTAAAAGTACAAGGTTTAGAACCAGTCCTTCTATTGATGTCATTACAAACTTCTGAGTTGATTACACATGTGAGTTAAGGGCCAAATAGCACACATATTGTGGGAGTACTTTCAAGATATTAAGATATAAAGACAACAGTCCAGATTGTCTTATATAGATAGATGGTTTTCAAAAACATCAGAAATCCAGAAAATTTGAGATTTAAAGTTATTTATCTTTTGTTGAGACATATCTGCTCCTAACAGTTCCCCTTTGGTGGATTTAATGAAGAATGTGAACATCTCTACCTCCAGGTGAGGTAATACTTTGTGGCTAGGCAGCCCCTGGACAAAACTGCCTGTTTCATCTGCAGACTAATACAGTCCAGAAAAGGACAAATTATGCAGAATAGTTGACTGATAAACCCTGCCAAGACAGGGTGATCAGCCCTTCAAAATCTGCATTTCAAGAATCTGTCAGTTGATTTGGGGCCAGAAGGCTGAAGACTTGCGCTCACATGTTGCCAACAGGGGACTGCGCTAGTGGAGATTTGTCTCTACAACCTCTCAGTTCTGGAAGCCGTGTTAGGTTTCCTATGTGTATAGATATTTGGTCATTCTCAGATTTCTGATGGGGTTGAAGACATTATAGTCTCATAGCCTATCAGGCTGTTTAACTCTAAATATACATATTTTATTGGATAGTTATTGGATAGTATACAAGCTAGCCAAGCTATAATACAGATTGTAAGCCTTTCTTAAGCTGGAATGGATAACTAAATGTTCTGTTTAACTGATGTAGTGATGGACTGGGTGTTGAGAATATCATATGCTTCATAAATTGTAGAATGGTAATAATCGTACTCAATTTATATATAAGTGAAAAGGCTTTTTAACTGGATAAAAAGGGGGAAATGTTGTGGTTTGCCCTGAAGCTATCTGTATTTTGATGCTAATTCCACTGCCCCAAGGATAGCTGCCTAGTCACATACTCAGAACTCAGGTGACTTCACCTGAATTTGTAAAGTACAGGTGAGGGACAGGTACAGGATAAAAGGAGACCTGTCATTGAGGAGAAGGAAGGATGGGCAGGAGAGAAGTTTGAAGGAAGAGGAGGAGACTAGGACAGAAAGGAGGAGACAGGAGGAGAGAGGGGAGAAGCCATAGCAGGTGATGTTAAGATTCTGCTCTGTGTATTTACAGGTTGTTATCAGTGTTCCTAAGGGATGGATGGTACCGGGCTTTGTATGTTTAAGTGGGCAATTATATCTTATCAATTGGGTCAAAAAACAGAAACAACCCCCCCCCCAAAAAAAAAAAAGAAGTAATGGAGAAAGAAGGAGAGATGTGGCCTAAGAAAGTCTTAGTAGAACAATGCCTGCGTCAGGCAAGACCTGACCTGGAAGATATTGAAGGGTAGTTAGGATCTTACAGGAAATTTCTCTGTAGTGATGTCCATGGAAACAAGAAGTGTAAAATGTCATACAATGTTTGGGGCTCTATGAATGGCTTCCTATGTTAGGAGCATAAAATAATGGGAGATAAACAATAAATAAGACAATGAAGGCTACATTTGCTCTTGGTAATTAATTCAGACTTTATTTGACAAATGGCAGAAAACTAGTAAAGGATTTTAAACAAGAAATGTAAACCAGTTGGTATTTTTGCAACGATTGCTTTGTTGCCAGAGTGTGGGATTGATTTAAATGTCTGTTCTCATTACCAAAGCCTAGGGATTTTATTTCATCAATATTTTATTGTTTCATTGTCATAAATTAACATTGATTTTTTTTTGCAATTAAGTTTCATTACTAACTGGCAAAAATGACTTCTTAAGAAAGAAAAGAAGTCTTATAAGATAATTTGAATTTAGATAGTCAGGTAAGTATAAGAAGTGGGATTTTTGTGGTGTGGAACAGGTATCACACACCATTTTTCTTTTTTAAAATTTTGCTTTTGTTTTGAGATTGTAATTTAATTATAATATTTTCCCTTCCCTTTCCTTTCCCACCCCTCCCACATACCCTTCCACACTCTCTTTCAAATTTGTAGCCTTTTAAAACTAATTGTTATTGTGTTTTCTCTCTCTCTCTCTTTCTCTCTCTCTCTCTCTCTCTCTCTCTCTCTCTCTCTCTCTCTCTCTCTCCTAAATATTTTTCTCTGTCTACATAATGTTACCTCTATGTCTATTTTCAGGGCTGACCATTGACATTGGACAACAGTTGGTGTACTGTTCTCTAGGAAAGACTACCTCTCCTGCTCCCAGCTTTCCTCAGTGGCCTGAGGTTCTTTGTACAGAGTTTAGGCTCTATGGACTTTTCCCAGTCCACTTTGGCATGCTTGTTCTCATCCTTAATCAATTCATGCTTAACATATCTTTAGTTCAGGAAAAACAGTTTTAAATTGCTCTCTGCCCCTCTTAAAACACTCAAATTCTTCTATGGGTAAAGGGAAGCTGAGTGTGAGTAGGTGCTGTGATGAGTTAGTGGCTTTACACAGGGAGCCATCTGCTCCACAGAGAAAGATGACAGGAGGACATCTCTTGAGAAATGGGCCAGATGGCTTCTTTGGTACTGAGTGACCCAGGCCTTACAAGTCACAGACTTTGAGGTATGTTTCAGAGAAGCAATGATTCCAAATAACAGAGATCTTTAATAGGTCATCTTTCTGGACATGTAAGGCTGCCATACCCTCTTGCCCTATACAACCAGAGCCCAGGTGCTTTCATGGGCAATCTTGGGGTCAAGTATATTCTCTTAGTGTTCCCCCCCCACTGCCTTTTGTGCATAGGACACAACTTGCCCTCTCTTAACCTATTAAATGTCACAAGATCTCATTTTCTTATCTAAATGCCACTGTTCACTTTGTTCAGGTTTTAGTACCCTCCATTATCAACCATATATCACTATATTGATGTTAGACTAGAGAGTGCCATGGTTCCTGCCTACTTTGCTCCTTCCTGTGTGCAGTATAGTTTTGATAAAAAGTCTTGTTTTTATATTTTGAGTTTGAAGTTGTTATACACTAGTATTAACTTAGCCCACTGTATATGTGTTGGTCCCCCCATTGTTCATGAAATGGAAATTTGGTGATTAAAAAAAGTATGAAGACCAGAGAAGGGACATCAACATGACAAAAAAAAGATGGGTAAACTGCTACACCCTAGGATGGGTTGTAGGGTTGCTGAAATGTACCTGGAAGGTGGACATTTCATTCAGTTGTCTCAGGATAAATACTGAGCACCAGGTCTATCATAAATTACCAAAGTCCAAGAGACAAGTAGGTAGAAAGGATATAAATTACCCCCAAGAAAATCTAAATGCAAAGTTCTGTGTGTGGCAAACTCCCCCATCTGCGGAAAGGGGTGGGTATGACTGACATCTGTTCCATGGCGATCTCGGAGGCTTGGAGATTATGCAGAGATGCATGCTTTTGTCTTCATGAAAGTCTGTAAAAAGACTTTTTAGCTTCTAACCATGATTATTCATCCTGTTATCATCTTGCTGAAAAACTTGTACCATATCATATGAAATCAATATAAAGAAGTGATACCCAGAGACAATGATACTGCTAAAGTAAAAGACACCATGCCTTCCTTCAACTATGTGATGGGCCACAATGCTACAAAGATTAGATTGTTTTGTGTAGGTTCTTGTTATAGAATTAGAACTAGAAAGATTATCAGGTAGGCATGGTTTGTGCATACTAGTCTTTGCAGTGTTTCAGAGTCAAAGGTCAGAGGCAGGAGGACTGAAAGTTTGACTGCAGCCTGACCTGTATATTAAGATGCTTTCTCCAAAACGGGAGGAAAGAAGGGAGGGAGGGAGGAAGGAAGGAAGAAAGGAAACAAAGAAGGAAGGAAGGGAAGGGAAGGAGGAAGAAAGGAAACAAAGAAGGAAGGAAGGGAAGGGAAGGAGGAAGAAAGGAAACAAAGAAGGAAGGAGGGGAGGAAAGAAGGAAAGGAGGGAGGGAGGGGGAGAGGGGGAGGAGATGTAAGTCAAGACAGGGAAGATTTAAGTGTGACAGACAATGTAATCGTTTTCACAAGCAGCTTTTTGGTGGCCAGTGTGTTCCGATGGAAGCCTAGGGTCATCCAGTTAGACAACAGGAATGTTCTCACGACTGAGTCAAGATACATATATTCTATATGTACTTGAAACGTACTAGTCTAGAATGCAAATAAAGTAAGCTCAATGCCAATCTTTTGAACTTTGCACTCCATGTAACTTATGCTTTCTATTACTGGAGCTAAACAGGGTGATACTCATTTTCTGTCATGGGTCCCTTCATATATCCATTCCTCTTTTACGACTTCTGTCATTTCTTGAGTCTATCAACTCTATTTTTGAGATATGGTCTTATTAGCTGGCCTTGTGCTTCTGATGCTTGTGCCTCAGCCCTCCCTGGGGTACAATTGCAGTTGTACATCCAGCTCAGTGAGAAGAGATTTAATTTGCCTCTTAATATGTGTATATACCTCATTTGTTTAACACATATTGAGTTCTTAACCTACGGTAGATACCGTGGTAAGGACTCAGAGCTGGAAATGAACCACATCTCGTTTGACCTCATGAGGATGAATGAAACAAGGCTTGGTATGGATGTATAATACTTCAAATCCTTAATTGGTTATATAGAACCTTATAAGATAGTTACTTATTTATACTGATATTTCAAACCCAACACAAATATCCCAAGTGTTAGACAGGGCATTTGAGAGACATTTCTGAGTGTTATAGTTAAGTACTTTCTTGGTCATGACTGGACCATTGAATTTGTCTTAGGTCAGTGCTTACTTGGTTACTTAACCTAGTTATCTAACTGTTTTCTTGTTGTTGTTCTTGATCTTCTACTCTGGAAAAGAGAACTAAAGCTGAACTGACCTGTGAGAGTTTTTATGTACAGTAGAAATGTATATGTATCTCTTGCTGCAGGCACCTCACGTAATAATTACTCAACATCGATAAGCTACTATGTCATTTCTTGGAAAAGGTGCCTCATGAGCTTATTAAAACTTCAGAACTTGTTGCACTGAGAGTGTGTTCTTATACATCTGATTCTCTCACAGAACCGCGAGGCTTCTAAATCCCTGACCACTTCTTAATATTTACTTCATCAATATCACGATGCCTTCCAATGTAGTCCATGTCAAGGCAAACCTTAATGTGTAAGTGAGACAGCACAGGAATAACGAAGACTGATCTGACAAGAAGTGACCATCCTAGAGGCTCCCATAACCCCCAAGTTCTAACCGGCACTCAGAATGGTTCAGTAAATTAATCCTAAAGAACACCAAGAACTATGGTGCACTGTTCAGGGAATTCAGTGCTGGACACTAGAGTAAAGAAGAAGAGCTCATTAGTGTGTGTCTTACTTGTTTTTCTATTACTGTTATAAAACACCATGACCAAGGCAAGTTACAAAAGAAAAAAAAAAGCATTTAATCTGTGGCTTACAGTTTCAGAGGGTTAGAGTCCATGGTGGAAGATCAAAGGCATGGCAGCAGGAATACCTGAGTACTTACATCTTGAAGTAGGAGGCAAGGATAGATAGATAGATAGATAGATAGATAGATAGATAGATAGATAGATAGATAGAGATGGAGAGAGAGGTTGGAAACTATGCAATTCTTTTTTTAAAAGGTTTATTTATTTTATGCATATAAGTAACTGTAGCTGTCTTCAGACACACCAGAAGAGGGCATCAGATCTCATTACAGATGGTTGTGAGCCACCATGTGGTTGCTGGGAATTGAACTCAGGACCTCTGGAAGAGCAGTCAGTGCTCTTAACCGCTGAGCCATCTCTCCAGCCCTATGCGAGTCTTTTTAAAGCTCAATGCTTACCTCCTAGTGTTATATCTCCTCCAGCAATGTCATACCAACATATATCCAAGTATCCCAATATATGAACCTACATAGGCCAGTCTCATTCAAACCAACATAAATGCCCTTTTGGCAATTCTTTTGCTTGAAAAGACTTCCCCACTTCCAATCTGGTGCTTACAAGTATAACACCCTGCCCCCCATTTCATTCTTATTTTTTCAGTGTAAAGTATGAGATGGAATCTTAAGCTCTTTTTCTCTCATTATTTCTCCATATTTCTCCTATTTAAGCAGAACATGTGGTTCATCTGGTAACTTGTTTAGAGAGATGCCTTGGAATTTCAAGGTGGGCAAGGGCACAATTTGCTGGTTACTTACCAATTTTTATATGTTTGTGCCAATTTTATAGTATATCATTAGGATTAAAATACAAGAATAAATCTAGGTACACATATCTAATTCATTTGTGTTCAGGTTTCATAATAATTATTATGGGGAAACACTTATTTCTTACTTCTCTTTAGTCATGAAGGGGGTTTTTCCCTGAGATGCTTCATCCTTCTTGTCCCAGCCAGTAGTTCCTGTGGAGTAAGCCGGGGGTGTAATAGGCTGGGGGGGGGTGTGAAGGCAGTGATCTATCTGCCAGTTTCTATTTGGTGAAACTAGTCCAGTAGAAGTTCTATCTCATGGAAGAGCCTGTCTCTTCCTAGTGCCTTCTTGTCTAGAATAGTGCTAGGCACTGAGTTCGGGGGAGTTTATATACAGTCTTTGATTTGTATTGACTGTTTCAGGGTATGAATGGAAAGGTGATATCAGGACTTTAACTACATTTGACCCTTATAGTATGCCACTGCCTGGTATAGGCTTTATCAGAAATCCATATCACAACAACTTCCACCCCCTGATTCCTTTATCTGATCTCAGTTTATTCTGAATTCAGTCCCCCAAAAGGTGTTGCTATTTGTCAGATGCCCTAAAAGACCAGAAATCAATAGTTATTTATTACTAATTGATCTAGACTTAAATTTTTTTAAAAACAGAAGTTATATATAAATTCAAATCCCCTTTATCCTATTAACTCTCACTAAAATGTTACCTGCTCTGAACTTTTCTGCAACTTTTTAAAGAAAACGGCATATTTGCATCTATGAATATTTATGTGCTTTAGAAGGTATACAGAAATGCTCCTTGTTAGGCAAAATTTTCAGAGATGATAACAAAGACACAAGTTATGAATGCAACAATTGTCAAGTTTTACTTTAAATTAAAAAATTCTTCAAAAGAACACAATATAACATATTAAAATGATAAGCCATGGAAGTATTTGCAAATTATATACCTGATTAATACATATCCAAAAGTGTAAGTATAATTCTTGTAACTTAATAATAAAAGACAAATGACCCAGTTGGAAATGAGCAATGGTTCTGAGGGATTCTCTAGCGAAGTGTTAGAAATGACTAATAGGCACATGAGGAAAGGCTCAACATTGTTCATCATTAGGGAAATGCACATAAAACCCAGAATAGATGGCATTTGAGAACACTGAGATGGTTATTATGAATGGGACAGACAGTGAAAAGGGTTGAAGATGGGGGAAAACTGGAATCTCCACGTCTCACTTTTCGTAATGTAGAGTGTAGTCATTTTCAAAAATAGCCTTACAACTTCTCTAAATAGTAAACTGTGCTATCATTTGACCTGAACATTCCACCCCTATGTGTTTTGTCAAGAGCTATAAAAGCATATGTCTACACAGAATCTTGAACATGGAGACATTTACAGATACATTATTTACACTGACTAAAAAGTGAAAAACAACCCAGATGTCCATCAACTAACATCTAGATAAAGAAAATATTCATGTGATTATGTAATAGGGCACCCGTGGCCTGGAAAAAATATATATATATATATTCCAGATATAATGTAGGGAAAAGAGCTGCAGCCAAGCCATTGGCTGCCGAGTACCTTACTTCATCTGACCATATAGATTTTAGAATGTCCAAGTCAGACTACCAGGCCTGCTTTGATGTGATGTACTTCATAATTAACCCATGGCACCTCTGTGGCAGGTGACTTTTCTGTGTGATTAGGTTTTGCATCTCTTTGTGGAAGACAGTGGGCCTTTTAATATTTCATGCCTTACTTTAATATTCTTGCTTTCTTTTCTACCTCAGGTCTGTGTTTTTATTTTTATTCATTTTTGAGACCTTGAAAGTGGAAAGTGTCCTTTTTTATGAATATTTAGCAGCCTGCTGCGCTGATGCCTTTTGGAAAGTTCTTTTATCAGTTTAACTGTATATTTTTTGTTCTATTTCTTGTTGCATAATTTTTCTTAAAATAGCAGGCATGGGTGTGGAGTTTCACTTAATTTGTGGGGACATCCATACTGATCATTTGTATATGTATTTATTTATTTTCTGCCTTAATCTGAACATGTGGCGGAATGCATTAATGCATTTCCTAGATGCTTTCAATCATTCATTTGGCATTCATTCCACACATATTTATTTGGTACCCTCCATGCAGCAGATGCCGTTCTGAGCATCAGCGACACAGTAAAAAGCAAAGCAGTCATTATTTTTTTTAAATACTATTAAATGCAATCTGTTACTGTTTAGTCGTTTACATTTAGAGTTGAGAATCCACCTCAAGAAATATTAAAACTATGCACACAAAGATCTATGATAATGGATCATTATTATATTATTTATGAACGTGCTCACTGATGGGAAGATGTTGAAATATGTTTAGTTTCTCCACATTATGACATAATGTATAGTAATTAGAAAAAAAAGCAGGCAGTTGAGTGCATGTAAATAGGAAAATATATAAAAATGTTGAAGGATTTGTGTAGGCATGGTATCATATTATCAGAGTAGAAAAAGAAATCGTATGTAACTCAGGTTGCTTTGAACTTGCTATATTGATACTCCTAATCCTTCTGTCTCTACCTCCCTATCATTATCATGATCTTGAACTCCTAGTGTTCCTGTCTCTACCTCTCTGGCATTACCATGCCCATATCCCAGGTATCCTTGAACTCATAGCAATTCTCTTTTCTTGGCTCCTTTGTACTTGGCTTCCAGGCGTGTATAGCCACACTGTGCTTTCTGTGTGTGCCCTGATAGGCATACCCAGAAGGCTATCAAACATCAAATGGGGCATCCCTCTCGGATAAAGGAGTACAAGTGGAGTCAGATTTTCACCTTTCAACATACGTTTTAGAGCTTAGGTTTTAAAATTTTGTTTATTTGGTGAGTAAATATTAATGCTATTATAATAGAGGGAAATTGGGGGGTTGAAGGTACAAAACACTCTGTACCACACCTTTTGAGTGTGACTGAGTTGGTATTCACTTACAGGGTAAGGAGGTGCTATAGACAGTTTGCAGCAGGGTAAAATCCTGGATTTGATGGCTTATTGTAACGCTGGCTAAGTTGGAGAGATGGGTTAGCCTGTCTTGTGCTACTACAGCAAAATCTTGAGGCTGGGTAATTTATATGGTAATTTATAGTTTACAAAAATGCATTGGCTCATGGTTCTGGAGGCTGGGAAGTCTAAGACTAAGGAGACAATATCTGATGTAGGTTTTCTTGCTGGATCAGTCCATAGTCAATGGCTGGAGGACAAAGAGCCTAGAGCCAAGAGAGCCTAGAGCTCATTACGGACCCACCTTCTAACTAAAAAACTAACTCCTGAGATGACATACTCAATCCATTTAAGAGTTCAAACCTTTCATGACCTGGTTATCTTTAAAAAAATTCCACAATGTCCAACCCTGTTACATTGGGGATGAAGGTCGCAACACATAAACTTTAGGGATCACATTCATTTTTACTTTATTTTATTATTTATTTTTAAAATTCATTTCACATCCTGATCATAGCCCCCTCCCTCTTCTCTTCCCAGCCCCACCCTTACATATCCCTCCCTTAATTACCCCCTCCCCTTCTCTTCAGTAGAGAATCCCTTTGAGTACCACCCCACCCCAAGACATCTAATCACAGCAGGACTAGGTATATCCTTTTCTTTCTTTCTTTTTTTAAAATCTTTTTATTAGATATATTTCTTTATTACATTTCAAACGTTATTCCCCTGTCCATAAGCCCCCATCCCCTCCCCTCCCCCTCTCCCATATGGATGTTCCCCTATACATCAACCTTATTGCCCCCCCCATATTCCCCTGCACTGGGGGTCCAACGTTGGCAGGACCAAAGGCTTCCCCTTTCCCTGGTACCCCAACAAGGCTATTCTCTGCTACATATGCAGTAGGAGCCCTGGGTCAGTCCATGTATAGTCTTTTGGTAGTGGTTTAGTCCCTGGAAGCCCTGACTGGTTGGCATTGTTGTTCTTATGGGGTTGCAAGCTCCTTCAACTCTTTCAATACTTCCTCTAATTCCCCCTAACGGGGTCCTATTCTCAGTTCAGTGGTTTGCTGCTAGCATTGACCTCTGTATTGGACATGCTGTGGATGTGTCTCTCAGGAGACATCTATATCCGGTCCCTTTCCGCATGCATTTTCTAACTTCATCGGTGTTATCTAGTTTTGGTACCTGTATATATATGGACCACATGTGGGTCAGGCTCTGAATGGCCATTCCTTGAGTCGCTGCTCTAAACTATGCTTCCATATCCCCTCCTATGGATATTTCCCTCCCTTTTAAGAAGGAGTGGGAACATCTGCATTTTGGTCATCCTTTTTGAGCTTCCTGTGGTCTGTGGATCGCATCTTGGGTAATTTGAGGTTTTTCGCTAATATCCATTTATCAATGAGTGCATACCAAGTGTGCTTTTCTGTGATTGAGTAACATAACTCAGGATGACATTTTCTAGTTCATTCCATTTGCCTATGAATTTCATGAAGTCATTGTTTTTGATAGCTGAGTAGTACTGCATTGTGTAGATGTACCACAATTTTTAAATCCATTCCTCTGTTGAAGGGCATCTGGGTTCTTTCCAGCTTCTGGATATTATAAATAAGGCTACTATGAACATAGTTGAGCATGTGTCTTTGTTGTATGTTGGAGCATCTTTTGGGTATATGTCCAGGAGAGATATAGCTGGGTCCACAGGTAGTGAAAAGTCCAATTTTCTGAGGAACCTCCAGACTGATTTCCAGAGTGGTTGTACCAGTTTGCAATTCCACCAACAATGGAGGAGTGTTCCTCCTTCTCCACATCCTTGCTAGCATCTGCTGTCACCTGTGTTTATTTTATCTTAGCCATTCTGACTGGTGAGAGGTGGAATCTCAGGGCTGTTTTGATTTGCATTTCCATGATGACTAAGGATGTTCAACATTTCTTTAGGTGCTTTTTGGCCATTCGATAATCCTCAGCTGAGAATGTTTTGTTTAGCTCTGTACTCCATTTTTTAATAGGGTTATTTGACTCTCTGGAGTCTAACTTCTTTTTTTTTTTTATTAACTTGAGTATTTCTTATATACATTTCGAGTGTTATTCACTTTCCCGGTTTCCGGGTAAACATCCCCCTAATCCCTCCCCCTCCCCTTTTTTATGGGTGCTCCCCTCCCCATCCTCCCCCCATTGCTGCCCTCCCCCCAACAATCTAGTTCACTGGGGGTTCAGTCTTAGCAGGACCCAGGCCTTCTCCTTCCACTGGTGCTCTTACTAGGATATTCATTGCTACCTATGAGGTCAGAGTCCAGGGTCAGTCCATGTATAATCTTTAGGTAGTGGCTTAGTCCCTGGAAGCTCTGGTTGCTTGGCATTGTTGTATGGAGTCTAACTTCTTAAGTTCTTTGTATATTTTGGATATTAGACCTCTATCAGATGTAGGGTTGGTAAAGATCTTTTCCCAATATGTTGGTTGCCATTTTGTCCTAATGACAGTGTCTTTTGTTTTACAAAAGCTTTGCAGTTTTATGAGGTCCCATTTGTCGATTCTTGATCTTAGAGCATGAGCCATTTTTGTTTTGTTCAGGAAATTTTCTCCAGTGCCCATGTATTTGAGACTCTTCCCCACTTTTTCTTCTATTAGTTTGAGTGTATCTGGTTTTATGTGGAGGACCTTAATCCACTTGGACTTAAGCTATGTACATGGTGATAAGAATGGTTCAGTTTGCATTCTTCTACATACTGACCTCCAGTTGAACCAGACCATTTAGAGCAAAAAGAAATAAATAAACCCAAGAGGAGTAGAAGGCAGGAAATAATCAAACTCACAGCTGAAATCAACCAAGTAGAAATGAAAAGGACTATACAAAGAATCAACAAAATCAAGAGCTGGTTCTTTGAAAAAATCAACAAGATAGATAAATCCTTAGCCAGACTAACCAGAGGTCACAGAGAGTGTATCCAAATTAACAAAATCAGAAATGAAAAGGGAGATATAACAACAGAATCTGAAGAAAGTAAAAAAAATCATCAGATTCTACTACAAGAGCCTATATTCAACAAAACTTGAAAATCTGGAGGAAATGGACAATTTTCTAGACAGATACCAGGTACCAAAGTTAAATCAGGAACAAATAAACCATCTAAACAACCCCATAACTCCTAAAGAAATAGAAGTAGTTATTATAGGTCTCACAACCAAAAAGAGCCCAGGTCCAGATGGGTTCAGTGCAGAATTCTATCAGAACTTCATAGAATTCCAAACTATTCCACAAAATAGATACAGACAGAGCACTACCAAATTCCTTCTATGAAGCCACAATTACTCTTATACCTAAACCACACAAAGACTCAACAAAGAAAGAGAACTTCAGACCAATTTCCCTTATGAATATTGATGCAAAAATACTCAATAAAATTCTTGCAAACTGAATCCAAGAACACATCAAAATGATCATCCATCATAATCAAGTAGGCTTCATCCCAGGGATTCAGGAGTGGTGTAATATACAAAAATCTATCAATGTAATCCACTATATAAACAAACTGAAAGATAAAAACCACATGATCATTTCATTAGATGCTGAGAAAGCATTTGACAAAATTCAACACCCCTTCATGATAAAAGTCCTGGAAAGATCAGGAACTCAAGGCCCATATCTAAACATAGTAAAAGCTATATACAGCAAACCAGTAGCTAACATCAAACTAAATGGAGAGAAATTTGAAGCAATTCCACTAAAATCAGGGACTAGAGAAGGCTGCCCACTCTCTCCCTACTTATTCAATACAGTGCTCAAAGTCCTAGCCAGAGCAATCAGACAGTAAAAGGAGATCAAAGGGATACAAGTTGGAAGGGAAGAAATCAAAATATCACTATTTGCAGATGATATGATAGTGTACTTACGTGACCCCAAAAGTCTTACCAGAGAACTACTTAACCTGATAAACAACTTCAGCAAAGTGTTGGGGTATAAAATTAATTCAAACAAATCAGTAGCCTTCCTCTACTCAAAGGATAAACAGGCTGAGAAGGAAATTAACAAAATGACACCCTTCACAATAGTCCCAAATAATATAAAATATCTTGGTGCAACTTTAACCAAGCAAGTGAAAGATCTGTATGAAAAGAACTTCAAATCTCTGAAGAAAGAAATTGAGGAAGATCTCAGAAGATGGAAAGATCTTCCATGCTCATGGATTAGCAGGATTAATATAATAAAGATGGCCATTTTGCCAAAAGCAATCTACAGATTCAATGCAATTCCCATCAAAATCCCTACTCAATTCTTTATAGATATAGAAAGAGCAATTTGCAAATTCATTTGGTATATAGTTTTCTACAGAGGCCCAGTCAGTCTAGGTATAGAAAGGGATCCAATGGCAGGCAATGGGGTCAGAGAAAGCCCCTGCTTTACTTGTTAGGGGAACCACATGAAGACCAACTTGCACAAATGTATAAGTGTTCTAGTTCAGCCCCTACTTGCTCCCAGGTTAGTGGCACAGGCTCTGTGAGCCCCATGGTCCCACATGGTCTCTCTTTCTTCAGAGATTTGAAGTTCTTTTCATACAGATCTTTCACTTGCTTGGTTAAAGTTGCACCAAGATATTTTATATTATTTGGGACTATTGTGAAGGGTGTCATTTTGTTAATTTCCTTCTCAGCCTGTTTATCCTTTGAGTAGAGGAAGGCTACTGATTTGTTTGAATTAATTTTATACCCCAACACTTTGCTGAAGTTGTTTATCAGGTTAAGTAGTTCTCTGGTAAGACTTTTGGGGTCACGTAAGTTTATTATGTGGGTCGTCTTGTGGTGTTCTTGATCCCTCTCACTTTCTCAAGTCTGTCTAGTCTTGCTCTTCCTCAAGACTCCCCAGGCTCTGCCTGATATTTGGCTGAAGATAACTGCGTCTTCCTCCATCCACTGCTGGATGAAGCCTCTGAGGTGACAGTTATGCTAGGCAGGGAATATATTCAAGCCATAATGTGGAGGTTAGTGCATTTTCTGTAAGCAATGGAAACCTCTGAATCTATCACATTTTTGTGACCAGGGAAGTTGTTACTATTACTACAAGAAGTTGTGAGTCAGAAAGTTATAGGATTGCACTATTTCTGCTGTCCTCTGTCATGAGCTATTTCCCTCCTTATTCAACTTGCTTCCACATCTAACCTTGCCTGCAGGTGTCTGATTGGTAGAACCCAAGCCTGACCTGAAACTGTAGCTGCAGAAGACTCTAAAGATGTTGTCCTCAAATTTACAAACAATATGGTATAGGAAAATGTATGAAAAGGAGGCCCCCATGGATCATGGGTAGGCAAGTCACACGGTATCTACCTCAATAAGCAAACAGCACATTGTCTCTTTCCATATTTCCTTTTTTTTTTAAAAAAAAAAAACTCCTTTAGAAACGATGTGTCATGAACGCTAGGATGACTATGAACTTTTGATCCTTCTAGGTCTGCCTTCAATGTGTTAGCATTTCCAGCTGAAGTGTGGGACATTTTGAATGGAATTGTTCCCACAGATACTGGGGAAATCACTGATTTACTGAAAAGGCATTTTTTTCATGGCTAGCGAAAGCTTATTTGTTATAGACTATATAGCAAATAAGTAAACTTTAGTAATAAAAATCCAGTGCAACCATCTGAAATTCTGCAATTTGATATTAATACGTTGAGATTTATTATTGCTACCATTCTAGTCTTTCAAACGCCCACTAGCACAACCCTCCTGCTTTTAAAAATAGAAAATAAAAGCTGTGTACTAATGTTTGATTCGTGTCTTCAAAAGAAAAGTAAATTAAGAATCATAAAACACATATTGAATTAAAAACTTAATTTAAAAACTCATTGAAACAAAAGACCTAAGTTTCAAAAAGTGAAATTCATTTTTAAATCACATTCATCAAGTCAAAAATCATAGGGTTCCCTTTCTTCAGTTTTAGATAAACTCCAATTTCTGGCTTAATAAGGGTTTGTTTTTAATTAACCCTTTTAAAATTCCTAAAACATCTCTTTAGCATCCCTCCTTCCCCTGTTAATTCAGGAAATTGCTCGGTTCTCAAACAATAGAACACCAGCATTGAGTAAGGACTAAATGAAGCCCAGTGAAGTCCAACATATCCGCCAAGCACTTTAAATCCCATGGTTGTAAAGCTAAGAGGTTGAGTGGATTCTCATACAGGTCCAGATCTGCACAACTGAACATTCTGGAAGAGATTTCTCTCCTGACTGAAAAGATTGAGGCTGCAAAATCCTGGCTTTGATTTCCAGACCTGCTTTTCATGTACCAGGTGACCTCGGGCTCATTATGAACTGCTGGGCACCTCCATTTATGAATCTGAGCAGGGAGATTAAAGGGGCTCCTATTTACTTCCTGGCGTTTGATGAAGGCTGCCAGCTACCTCACAGCAATTGTCCTATATACATATTATTACTAATTAAAGTCAGGACGATAGTGGGTCCAGGAGATAGCTAAACAGGCTTCTTTAGTCTCTATGTAGATTTTAATCTTGAGATGACTTTGAGGGCTATAAAAGTCACAGTAGTTAAATTATAACCTAAAAAGATTTTCTAAGCATAGGATTTTTTCAGATAATTAATGAATTATATCGCCACTTGAAATGAAAACTTTATATACCAGTACATATTAGTTTGTCAACAAATACACATGTCTGGTAACTTTTATTAAAACCCCTAAATGTATCTGCAAAAGCTAATAGAAACTGAATGTGTGTAAACCTCCGGGGTTACGACGACAAATACACTTCCGAATTTTGCAAGTTACTGAGTTATTTTTCTTTAGTGAGCAAGCAGTAGAAATGTAATCAAGTGATATTCTTTGAAATTTGTTTTTAAATCATAATTGTACTTGTATATGTTCTAAAGCTAGGATGGGTAGAGGCAATCGGGGGCATGGGATGTGAGGGGGGGAACAGACATGGAGACATGAATAAATTGCTATTCAAGAAAGAGTTCCAAGTTCCAGCACCCTTTTAGTCATCCATGACACTAACTTTAAGCTGACTTTAACTTTTACTCCTCTTACAGCCGTGTCTTATTTTGCATGATTTTCAACACTCAGATCCCTAGGACAACATCCTCAATTCCTATTTCTTAGCTCTTGTCAATTTCTTCCTCTTGACTGTCTATTCCATAAGTCTATCTCTCATTCTTTTGAGCATCTACTCTTTCCTACCATTGACTTGTGTTTCCAGTAGCCCAGCAGTGAAAGCCTTCTGTCTGCTGTGGTTTGATATTTTCAAGGAGTAACTTTACCATTCCTCAGCTTCACAGCCATTCAACTCTGCAGAAGCTTTACTCACCTCACAGCAAGCAAGTTGTAAATGATTCAGGGTGCGAAAGAAAATTGAGCTATCAACCTGTTTTGTATTATAGCTGAGATCTAAGGTGGACCCAGGCATTCCTGCTCATGCCAAAAGACTGGGATTAGAAAGCCATGTAGTGTTTCAATACAAGTCCTGATTGCAGTTGTGTGATCTTTAAATTAGATTTACATTCTTATTATCTCAGAAAAGAGGCTATTCCATTATTTCATTTTTTTACTGGTTATTTTATTTATTTACATTTCAAATGTTCCCTTTCCTGGTCTCCCCACCGCAAACCCTCCATCCTATTCCCCTCCCCTTTGTCTTCTACCTTACTGCTCTAGCATCCTCCTATGCTGGTGCATCAAGCTTTCCCAAGATCATGGGCCTCCCCTCTCATTGACGCAAGTTAAGGCCATCCTCTGGTACATTTGTAGGTAGAGCTATGGAGTAACCGTGTATACTCTTTAGTTGGTGTGTGTTGGGGGTCTGGTTAGTTGATATTGTTCATCCTATGGAGTTGCAATCCCCTTCAGCTCCTTCGGTCCTTCCCCTAACTCTTCTGATGGGGTCCCCAGGCTCAGTCTGATGGTTGACTATGAATGTCTACATCTGTCTTAGTCAGGTGCTCACAGAGCTTCTCAGAGGACAGCTATACCAGGCTCCTGTCAACAAGCACTTCTTGGCATCAACAATAGTGTCTGGGTGTGGTGTCTGCAGATGAGATGAATCCCAAGTTGGGTGGTCTCTCAATGACCGTTCCTTCAGTCTTTGCTCCATTTTTTTTGTTCCTGCATTTCCTTTAGACAGTAACAATTCTGGGTAAAAAATTTTGAGAAGAGTGACTGGTCCCAGTGCCTATCTACTGGAAATGGTCTCTACAGGTTCTATTTCCCCTTTGTTGGGTATTTCGGCTAATGTTATCCCCACTGGGTCCTGGGAATCTGGTGTCTGGGACTCTCTAGTGTTAAGGAGTCACCAGAAACTTAAGGAAACTAACATTTCACCTGAGGAACAAAGAAGGGTGAATCCATGGAATGTATTTGAAGGAAGCCATCATGCTTTCTGAAGAAACTTAACTCATTTCCCTCCAAAGTCTTTTCTTTTCGTAGCCTAGTCTCCACAGCACAGCCTCTCCATAGTGTTCAGGATGAAGTCCTCAGGCATTGGTTTGTTTCCATGCCCAACTCTATCTCCCTGGTCCTTCCAGAACTCTTTTTTTATTTTTTTTTGTTTTTTTTAATTTATTTAATACTTAATAATAATTCTTTGGTTTCCGGGCAAACATCCCCCTCTCCCCTCCCCTTCCTTATGGATGTTCCCCTCCCAACCCTCCCCCCATTGCCGTCCTCCCCCCAACAGTCTAGTTCACTGGGGGTTCAGTCTTAGCAGGACTCAGGGCTTCCCCTTCCACTGGTGCTCTTACTAGGATATTCATTGCTACCTATGAGGTCAGAGTCCAGGGTCAGTCCATGTATAGTCTTTAGGTAGTGGCTTAGTCCCTGGAAGCTCTGGTTGCTTGGCATTGTTGTACATATGGGGTCTCGAGCCCCTTCAAGCTCTTCCAGTTCTTTCTCTGATTCCTTCAACGGGGGTCCTATTCTCAGTTCAGTGGTTTGCTGCTGGCATTCGCCTCTGTATTTGCTGTATTCTGGCTATGTCTCTCAGGAGAGATCTACATCCGGCTCCTGTCGGTCTGCACTTCTTTGCTTCATCCATCTTGTCTAATCTTCCAGAACTCTTGAATCCTTTTAGAAGTGCTCCCATTTTCCCTCTCTTAATAGCTTGCTTTTGACCACATAGTCATCAAGTCTACCTGTCCTGCAGTCATGAGATATGATGCCAGTTTGATCAGCTTTTATTTCTGTTATAATCACAATCCTCTTGATGTCCTGACCACCCAGTGACTGCCAGTGCACAATGGTTTATAGCTTTTCAGCCTTTTTGTGTTTCCTATACACATTTTTGTAAAAAAAAAAAAAGAAGAAAAGAAAAGAAAAAAGAAAAAATTGGAATCATGACATGGTCCTGTCTGCTTTTCCTAGACCTTTACTAAAGTCTTTAAAAGAATATCCAACAACAATAGTAACTGTCCTTTGAAAATGACATTGAGACAAAGCTATACAATATCAAGCAATTTAATGCTTTTATTTTCTATAAAGGACAGAGTGATTGTCTGACTCTAGAAAGCCGCCATGAAGGACAATGGCTGTGTTCTGGAAATCAGTTAGTTTTACTTGCTTGCGGTGTGCAGCCAGCACACATAGGGGACCACATAGGGGACCATTAGGCTCCACTTTAGCCTTCCATAGTACTCAGAAACCGTGATATCAGGTTTGTCCCCTGCCGTACAAGCCACCATTCTGATGAACAATCAGAAACACCAGTCATTGCAGCAAGACAAGACTCCTCCTGCGACTCTTTCATTATCTATGCTTTAGCCCCTGCTGGCGTTTTTACTTGGTATACTTTGTCTTCTTTGGACAGACGGCATGCCTGTGGGGCAGCAGCCACAGATGTCTTTTTGTCTTGTCTTAAGCTACTGCCCAACGAATGTAATTTGGAAAAAAAATGGATTCCATCCATTTAGGAATCATCTCCAAAGACTGAAAATAACAAAGTTGTTTTAAAATCTTATATCTTACAAAGATACTGTATGTTCCAAAGCTTTAGTTGTTAAGCTCTGGTCCTCCTGACTTACACAGTAAATGTAGTCCTAGCAGAAAGGGCCAATCTTCTCAATGGAAATATGGCTATGGAATATTGACAAAATTATCTTTTTTTTCAGTAGAAATCTCAAATTGACAATCTGTGATAAGTTTGACTTGGTTTTCACGAATTTGAGAAAGATATGCTTAAGTCAGGAGACTCATAACATTTCAAGATAAAATAGAAAATCATTAAAAATATAAAAGGATTGTCAACTCAAAAGGCCTTATCTCTTAGCAGCAGCAGCAGCAGCAGCAGCAGCAGCAGCAGCAGCAGCAGCAGCAGCAGCAGCAGCAGCAGCAGCAGCAGCAGTAGCGGCAGCGGTGGCAGCAGTGGCGGCAGCGGCTTTGCTGTTGGATAAAGGTCTCTGTAGAACATGAACTACCAGCTGTGATTCGAGGTGCCATAGACCATTCACCATCATGCCTGCCTTTTATCCCCACCCTATATTTAGCCTGTGTCAATTCATACATGTTGTTTTGTTTCAGTAAGCAGTTTTATTTAGGGGGGATGTTCATTCACATTGTCTTATTCGCATTCAGAGGTCTTGAAGCACAAATCTAGGTGTCAATCATTGCTGAACCATTAAGTTAATGAGACCATAGGTTACTTTGAGAGCAGTATTAGAGAAGGGTTTGAAATCAGTTTTAAAGCTTTCTACTGACCAAATAAAAACAGACACCAGACTGAGGCAATAATTCTGTTGCCACGTTCTGAAAAGCAAAGAGCTGATCATGTTACTGTATTGTGCCAAGATGTAGATTCCAATTGAAGTGGATGCAGAAAAAAAGGAGCCCCTGCTGTTTGTTGGGGTAGAACTCTCTAGCAAGCTCTCCTCTGCAGGGCCATAGCTAAGAAGTTAGGATTATGCATTTCTTTTCAAATCCCAGTGGTCCGGAGGATCATTTGTCTTTCTGAGAGCTAATCACTCACCTTCAGTTTCACAATTCTGTTCTAGATCAGTGGCCTATTACACCAGCCAAAGGTTTCACTGGGAAACATAGAAATTATTTCAGAATTTTAATCAGTTCATTTAGACTTTAGGGGTGGAGAATCATTGCTTTCTTTGCTCATTTCCCCCACTTCTAGTGCAGTTACACTCTTCTCAGAGACTCAAATCAGACCAAGAGTCAGTCTGTCAGGTTTCTCACTCCTGACAGCCACAGCCAATCAAATCCTGTTAATTTTAGTTTTTACATACTCTGGATTCGTTTGCTTCTCTCTTTGATCATTGCTTCTCAATGGTTCAAACCATCATCCTTCTGAGGGAAAAATAAAAGCCCCTAAGCCACCTCTTTGCACCATCTCTTACCTCAAGCAACAGTAGTATCTGACATCTCCTTCGGGATGAAGTCCACAGTGATTGATATCTTTCAAAGGCCTTGGACCTTCTGTACCTGCCTTCATCTCCACTGCCCTCACCATTGTAGCATCCCTTTCTTTCTCCTCTCTCCATACTCTCTTTCCAGGACACAATAAGTGATCTTTCTTCTTGACATCCTCATATCCTGACACCGGAGTCCATGTTTCCTTTCTTGCCTTAAAATTTCTCCCTCAGCCATCTTTTCTTTTCTTTGGGGGTATATAATATCTATAATTTCCATCTGGTAACAATGAGCACATTTTAATTCATTTACTCTCTGCTAAACCAGAAGGTTCATGAGTCTATCTGTCTTATTCACAATAGCAGCACCAGGGCCAAGCAATAGAAACTGACATGGCAACCGTGAGCCATTGGCCTTTGATGACACAAAAGACTACATGAGACGTAGAAATCTGGGAAAACGCATCACTAAGCACTACACAGTTGTACAGATTTATTAGAAAAGTCAAGTACCAAGTTCAAAATATGTAGAAAAATCAAAACTATAAATATTTTAACGTAAACCAGTTCCTATATTTATACACATAAAGATGTAGATTGACCATCTGATTTTTTTCACAAGTAGATTACAAAACTATTTCTATGCTATTAAATACTCCATTAAATACAATTTTTTAAAATTAAGCATTTATTATTTGAGGATTTTATACATGTGCACAATGTAGCGTGTCTACCCCCTATTTTTCCTTCCAATGCCCCATTCCCACTTCTCAATAGGTCAATGACCATGGTATTTGGATGTTTTCAAAATTGGTGTCTCATGCTTGACTCACTGTAATTTTTTTTTTCATTTTTGCCTAAATATTTGCTCTGTAAAGGTCACACAGTCACTATGCTGTTAGCTTTTGAAATAGCTGGCTACATCAGTATATTAGTCTAAAATCTTCAGGAAGAAAAGCATAGAGTCCAGAATTATATGTTTCAAATGGGAGTCACTGCTATGCCACTACCAAGCTGCGTGATTTTTCTCATCAGCTCCTGAGCTTGAATTTATGAGGCTGTGATAAGAACACTCAAGAGAACTGTTCTCTTGACAGGGTATCATGTGTATGACACAGTGTCCTGAGCTCTAGGCACAGTATTTTACAGCTGTGCACAAACTTTCACGTGTATAATTGAAATCGCGTTGAGCTGGGGAAACAGCTTCCTCCAGCTCCCATGAGTGCTCTCTGTAAAAGTGGATTCTTTGTTCTCCCGAGGCTAGCTTATTTCTCTTAGTACATCCTCCAGATTCATCTGTGTTAGCACATATTGCTGAATCTCTTTCTCGTTAAGGTTGAATGATCCTGCATTTAAAGTATGCACCATACTTACTCCAGCCATAGCCTAACTGCATGTTTTCAAAATTTGCTATTGTGGAAAGTCTTCTACGACTGTTGGCTATTTCTTAAATTCTGTGTGTTTTGGTTCCCTCATCTATCAATCAGAACACAGTATTAAATCAGACTTCCTGTAAAATTCCCTGTATACACCCATGAACTTTTGTCTTATTTCTTGGAGTCATCTCTTCCCATCAAACTGACGGTATGCTTTCTTTTGGCACATGATGCCCTTAGCTCAGGCAGTTCTAGTCTATTGTTCAGGGCTCACTGGTGTCTCTCTGTGTACACAAATGCCTTGACTTGCTTTAGCTGAGTTTTCAAAGCCTTCTCCAGTTCTCGGTCAACCCCTCCTCCACAGTCTTAAGTTTTGGTTTGCATGTTTCTTTCTCACACTGTGTCTCAGCTCTTGTTGGTATCCTTGACTAGAACACTCTCCCTCCTGTGTCTCCCCTCTTTGTCCACTTACAAGGAAGGACTCCCCTCTAACTCCAAGGGAGCTTTCCTCATGTGTTTCCTTGGAAATGTCAACTTCCTTCCTTTGAATGCTTGTAGTCTTTCATAATGACTTCTCTCTAACCACTGACATGTAGTATTTTATATCATGTCATGGTTACTTTTGATTTGGGAGAGTTTAGCATGTAAGAACGGAGAAACCACCAATCTCTGGTAAGGCCCTTATTTCCTGAGATAAAGAGGACAACAACAACAATGACAACAACAACAACAACCAACAAAACAAACAAACAAAAAATCTTTATGGACATGAAGTATATATATGGTTAGATTAGTGAATGGGCTTCAGAGTGTTTTGAGGCTAGATCTGATTATGCTTTAGAATGGAAATTTTCTTTTCAATTTTCAACCATGGTATTTAATTTATATGACTATGGTATGATAATGCAGTTTATTCTGCCTATGAGACCATCTTTTCCTCTATTGTTTTATTTATTTAGAATTCTATATATTTTGATCATATTCTTTCCATTCTCACAACTCCCCCAAGATCCTTCCCTACCTGGATACCCACTCAACTTCTTGTTATTTTTTCCTCTGGAAACAAGCAAGCGAGCAAGCAAACACACACACACACACACACACACACACACACACACACACACACACACACACACAAAACAGCAGCAATAAGAAATTCATATTGGCTAACTACTCCTGAGCATGGGGTGGTCCTAGAGTGTGGTTGATATATTCATTGTTACTCTATTGGAGAAAACTGATTTTCTTCCAAGAAGTATCAATTGAAAGTAGCTAATCAGGGTGGGACTTTACATCCACTCCTCTTTCTTAGTGCTAATATTTTGTCTGGTTTGAACCTGTTGAGATCTTGTGAATGCTACCATAGTCACTGTGACTGCTGTGCATTAGGGCTTTGTGACTATGGCATATGGATGACACTGTTTCCTTGGACCATCCATAACCTCTGGCTCTTGAAATCTTTCTGCCTTCTTTCCACGTAGATCCTGGAGCCTTGAGGGTCTTGGTGTGATAAAGGCATCTTATGTAAGACAGAATGCTCCGAAGTCACTATCTGACACCCACAATTTTAATCTGAAGTATTTTATGCCAACTAATTAAAAAGATAGCATTTTCCTTCTTCCATTCCCAGGGTAGCACATTTCTTGCGAAGAGATGTGGTTTCTGGTGGCTACTTATCATCAAAATTTGACTGTTCTCACTGTTGTTTTTTTACACCAGAACTTGCTTTTACATTATAGAATATACTGTCTGTCAAGCACAGTTCGATGGTGAAGGCAGGGTCATGAATGTGTTGCTTCATTTACCTCACCAACAATATTGATACGCAGTTGAAGAATGGCCGCCTTTCAACAATCTTTGGTTAGCATCAACTTCAAGGTGCCAGAGTCAGGAATCAAACAAGGAACACTGATAAGTCTTCATACCTTAATTTTGCTGCCGAAGCTTCATGAAGCTAAACATACATACAGTATCATAACCAGTATTTCAGGCTACTTGCCTCAGAGTTCGGGTAAGGCTATACATTACCTATGGGGTAGATAAAGATCTTAAATGTAATCCCTTTAAAATGGGAAGCAGAAGAAAATTATGATTTTAGTGGTGCTAGGCAGCTATCCTTTAATGGAAGCAGTGGAGACAGTTCATAAGCTTAGCAACTCTTCATAAGTAAAAATTTGTATCTGCAGTTGGTATAGCTCATTAGGTCATGGTAACAGATTGTTATCTGCTCAGAGGTTACAGTCATAGCTAGAGTCTTGAGATACCCCACCCCATCATAATATATCATATTTCCTTTATCTCTCAGCATTTGAGTAAATATTCAGGTAGTTTTCCTGTGGTGAGCCTAAGGTCAGGTTGACACACAGCTTTGTCTGTTGCATTTGGGAGGGAGAATCTTCCTTTTTGTCATCACAAGTCAAAAGCTAGAGGAAGAAGGGGAAACATTCCAGCTTCCATCAGATGTTAGAAGGGGAGTTTATATTCATCAATCTTCTAGTGGCTATTGTCAGAGATAAGATTCAGAAAATAGGGTCTTTCTGAGACCGTGAATGAAGGACTCCAGATCAGTCCTCTGTCTGCCACCCTCATACCTATGTGCAAGAGCATGCATGCATCCGTGCCTGTGAGTGTGTGTGTGTGTGTGTGTGTGTGTGTGTGTGCGTGCGTGTGTTGTGTGCATTCGAGTTTAAATTAGGACTCTGGGGTTTTTTGTTTGTTTGTTTGTTTTGTGTGAAATGGTGTATTTTAGCTTTAGAATTCAAGAGTCTGCAGATTTTTTAGCCATCATAATCCCCCAAGGCTTTCTTCTTGCTGCTTCATGGTATCATAAAACATACATCAATTTATCATAGTATAAATACTTCTCAAATATTAGCAGATGCATGCACTATTTTAAAACTTTAACTCAAATATTAAAAGAAAGAAGTTGACATGACTTTTTAAAATGCAGATTTAAAGCTAATGGTTTACTTATTATCTGGTTCACACTTGTAAAGGAACTAGAAAATATAAGTACTGTGAACAGGTTTTAGAAGAAAAACAGTGTGCAGGTCTTGTTCAGGCAGCCATGTTGATAAGACTTCATAGGCGTACCCTTTCTGACATTTCTAGGATATACAACGTCACAGCAAGCTTCTTGTTCCTTGGGCTCCTGTAATCTTTCTGCTCCCTCTTCCACAGTGGTCCATGAGCCACAGGAGCAGGAATTGTGTTGTATCAGTTGGGACTGCATATATCATGATTTCTTATTCTCTGTTTTTGATCTGTTGTGATTTTATACAATGATCTCCATCTGTTGCCAAGAGATACTTATTTGTTGAGGAGTGAGCGCTAGCTACACTTACCTGTAGGGGTGTCTGAGGAGCCTCAACCCCAAGTAGAGGACTGTGGGAAATAGAGAACTGATGAGAATGGAGGAAACAGTCATCCCAAGGAAGGAAACTGCCAGTTGGTTATCCAACACCAAGTGGTCAGCCTTGAGATTATATGCAAACAGGCAACATTATGCAGAATGAGGAGGTTATATTTATATATTTAGAAATATGTGTTTATATTTTTAGGAACACCCACATATGTAGATACATATCAAAGAAAAGAAGAGGCTGTGAATTTGAAAGCACGGAGAAGTTGCATGGGAGAGTTTAGAGGGATGAAAGTGAAGAGATATACTATAGTTAAAAAAAAGAACAACTATTGAAAAACAAAAAGAAAGCAATACAATTAGGTCACAGAGCACCATTTTATTTCATCATGAATTGGAAATGTGAATGAGTATGTTTTGGAGGTTCCCTTTCAAAAGGGCAAACTTCAGGAAATCTTCTTGTTTTTTCCCATCAGTGCAATATTTATCTTCTACTCTTTCTTGCCGTCCCCTCCATCTTCACTCAATTGAGACTAATCAATAGTTGTCAGGACTGGCCAGCACTATCGCACTGTTGATTTCCTGAGTCATGAGCATGATCACCATGGTATTTGTCTTGAGAACTGGAAACTTTCCAACCACACATATCTAGGGAAGTATTCATCATCTCTCATAACACACTCTTTTTTGGCTTAGGGTGTGTGATGGTTAATATTGGCAACACCAAGAATCTAGACTAACCTAGGACACAAGCCTCTGAACATGTCTTTAACAGATTGCATTCATTGAAATGAGTTGAATTCCTCTAAGTGGTGGGTAGCACCATTCCATGGGCTGCTGTCCTGTTCTGAATGAAAAGGAGGAAATGATATATCATATATCTGCTTCCTGACTATGGGAAGGACTAGGACCAGCTGCCTTACTCTCTTGCCATCATGGATTCTCTACCATTGTGTTGTGGTTTGTATCCTTGAACAAACGAGCCAAAAGAACCTTTCCTTCCTTCCTTCCTTCCTTCCTTCCTTCCTTCCTTCCTTCAATTGCCTTTTCCAGGTATTTTATCAAAGTACTAAGAAAAGCAATTAATCCAGGATGTGATTTTCTAATCCCATTTGGTCATGACCTAGGATTCTTTTGCATTCTTTGGACTTGGTCAATATTCACCTGGGTTTCTTCTTGTGCTCTTTTCCTTTAGCTCCTGCGTGGTAGTAGGAAAGGCAAGGAAGGCTCCTTATTCACATCTTGGATCTGTTGATCAGCCGGAAGTAAGCAATTTCTTAGCAAAATCACAGTCAGGATGACAGTAAGCCTCTCTTTAGTTCACACATTGCTTAATGTAGATTAGGGTTTCCATATATGAATTCCACTAGAGTATTTCTTGGAAAATGTACACTTTTTTTTCAAATCCTAAATCTTGAGAAACACCATTTAAGAAATTGAGAAAATGAAAAAGAAACTATAATAATTTTCTTAAAAATTAAAATTAAAATTGAAATTAAAATGCAATGGGTTGCATAGAGATACTGTTGGCTCAGAAGACTCTATTTCCAAGTAGATAGCAGTAACCTGCCAAGCAGCAAGCTGAAGTTGACACATTCAGCTCCAGGAAATGCACGTGTAGGAGGGCAGTGGACACAAGCTCACCAGGCAGGCCTGCTTGCTACTATGGGTACGCATTGAATATGTGCTCATAACCATATCAGCTGCTAATTCTAGTTGATATATAAGTACATGTTAAGTTTCTATACACAGCGTAGTTAAGATTAACTTTTGAGGGACATGGTAAGAAATAGAAACCAGATATGAAGTTTTTCAGTTGGCAGTTTTGGCATGTGGCTCTGTGCAGTGATGCTCATCTTGCTAGGAGATTTAAATGCTACATAATTTGAATACTGCGCAATGGTATTTGCTGACATTTTCCAATATTGAATGTAGTACAAATTACTGTTCGCTGAAAGGCTTTGTAAATGTTTTCTTCTTTTATCAAAGAAATTAGTCCATTTTAAGCAATATGCACTACAATGTCCAAGCCAATTGTACTCTTAAAAAATGTACCCAGGGTCATGGCTAGAGGTATGACTCAGTGGTTAAGAGAGAATAGTGTTGCTCTTGAAGAAGCCCTGAGTTGAGTTGTGGGTACCGTGTTGGGTCATTCATAACCACCTATAATTCCAGGTCCAGGGGCTCCAGCACCCTCTTTCGACTTCGACAAGCACTGCCCTTGCATACACACAATGTTACCTCAAATGCTACTGCTACTGCTGCTACTACTACTGCTGCTGCTGCTGCTGCTGCTGCTGCTGCTGCTGCTGCTACTACTACTACTACTACTAAAAATAAAATATATATCTTTAAATTTTTAAATCTGTTAATATAGAGCAAAAGCAATCTATTAAGGGATATTTAATATATTACTTTTAAAATGACTTTTGTGGAGTGTTCTTATATTAATGATCTTTTGAAAATAAATGGCTTTGACTTGCTGAGATGATTCATAAATAAAGACGCTTGCTGCCAAGGATGACCTGAGTTTAACTCTTGGATCCTACGTGATCAGAACTCACTTCTTCGAACTGTCCTCTGACCTTCATACACATATTATGGCAATCATAGCACATGCATGTCAATACACACACATACACACACACAGACACATACAGAGACACAAACAGAGATACATAGATACAAACATACACACATAAAGACACACTGAATAAATGTGAAAAAAATTTAAGAACGTTTTCTACTATTAAACACGTTTCAGGTTGAGATAGTTGTTCTTATAATTTAAATATTATCACAATAAATATGGAGAATGATCATAGACCCTATATTTATTAATTTTTAACAAGACACCTTTCACTTTTCATATATAATTTCATCATGTAGATGGCTCACTGTTCTTCTAGCTACATAATGTTTTATTTTAAAATGTGTGAAATGGTTTTATGGAAATAAGTAATGAAAAAAAATTCCTGAGAATTTCAATTTCTTGCTCCCAAACTCTTACAAGAAATATAAGCCCCAAACAAAGACAGACTAGCTCATCTTTGGTGGCTTCTGCTGCTTGCCTTTCTAATTCAATGTTGTTTTGAGACTTATGCTAGCAAAAGCAAACATCTTTAAAGTGCTTACAGCATGCACACTTCCTAAGTGCTTTGCATATATTAACTCAAAACCTCTGTAATGAGCCTGCATATGAATTATTTTTATTATCATTTTTGTCTACGAGGAACTCAGGGGACAGAAAGACAGTGTAGCTTGTCTGTGGCCACTTTATTACATACATTGGTGCATATACATGTAATTTGTGGGTTTTACATTCTATATAATTCCTTACACTTTAAATCACTGTGAGTTTTATACTCATCTGCAAGTGGACATCTGTTTCTGATTCCATGATGACTATCTCTGTACAGGTCTGTAAGATAGGATACGTAGATACACAGCACAGAGGGCTCGGCAGTTACCAGTGCTTGTTACCCTTGCAGAGGTTAGCCTCTAAAATGTTCATCAGACGGTTCACAACTGCCTTTAACTCCATCTTCTCTTCTGGTCTCCATTGGCATCTTTGCATCCATGTTCGAATTCATCTATACAAATAAAGAAAAATAAAATAAATCTAAAAAGATATATAAACATGTTTGTATTTTATGTTTTGGAGTTATGGTGTGTGTGTGTGTGTGTGTGTGTGTGTGTGTGTGTGTGTGTGTTTACTGCAAGAGTATAATTGCACATGTGGGGGTGGTATGTGTGTGCAGAGGTCCGAAGAGGATGCCAAGTGTTCTTCTATATCACTCTCCATCTTAATCCCTTGTGACAGGGTCTCTTACTGAATCTGGACCTGAATCTGGACCTAATCCATCCTTCCTTTCTTCCTTCCTTCCTTCCTTCCTTCCTTCCTTCCTTCCTTCCTTTCTTCCTTCCTTTCTTCCTTTCTTTCTCTCTTTCTCTCTTTTTTTCCTTCTTTCTTTCTTTCTTTCTTTCTTTCTTTCTTTCTTTCTTTCTTCTAGGGGTTAAGACTAAAGGACAGAGATCCTCAAAGATACTTTAGTCTCTGCCCCATGCAGTGCTGGGGAAATAGGCCTGTGTGATCAAGCCAGGTTTTAATATGTGTACTACAGATTGGAAAGTGAGTCTTCATGCTTGGACAGCAAGAACACTTACCATCTCCCCAGCTAGTGTGCCAGGTTTTACTAAGCTGTTTCCTAAAGGTCAAAGTGCATCCTAGTCCTTTGAGCACAGAGCGATGCAATGCTTGAAATTCCTGGTCTTGTGCTCTCAGCAACACTAAATTGAATCTGTTTTAAAAACAATCTGACTGCTGGTTGCTGCCCCTGCGGAGAGCTCATAGGCAGGACCCTACAAGCAAACTTGAGCCTCGGGACCACAGGTAAGACAAACCTTCCTTTTCCAAGTGACCTGCCTGGTGAACTCAGGACACACAGAGGCAAAATTCCTCTAGGACCGGACACTTCCGGTTTTTAGCGGGATTCCCAAACCCGCGGATCCCTGCCCGCAGCAGCTTGCTGCTCCCAAACCCCGTGGGAGAGAGCCCTCACCGCCTGGTCAGGTGGCACTCCTAAGACTGCAGAGCGGAAGAGACCACCAACACTGCCCACCCCTGCCCACATCCCTGGCCCAAGAGGAAACTGTATACGGCCTCTGGGTTCCCTTGGATAAGGGCACAGCAGCAGCAGGTCCCCTGCGTCTGAGACACAGCCGGAACCTGAAGGGACCGACCAGATAAACAGTTCTCTGCACCCAAATCCTGTGGGAGGGAGAGCTAAACCTTCAGAGAGGCAGACATGCCTGGGAAACCAGAAGAGACTACACTCTGCCCACATTACTGATTCCAGAGGAAAATACCAAACGCCATCTGGAACCCTGGTGCACGGAAGCTCACAGAAAGGGCGGTGCAGATCTTCCTGGTTGCTGCCCCCACGGACAGCTCATAAGCAACACCCCACAAGCAAACTTGAGCCTCGGGACTACAGGTAAGACAAACCTTCCTACTCCAAGTGACTTGCCTAGTGAACTCAGGACACAGGCCCACAGGAACAGCTGAAGACCTGTAGATAGGAAAAATTACACGCCCGAAAGCAGAACACTCTGTTCCCATAACTGGCTGAAAGAAAACAGGAAAACAGGTCTACAGCACTCCTGACACACAGGCTTATAGGACAGTCTAGCCACTGTCAGAAATAGAAGAACAAAGTAACACTAGAGATAATCTGATGGCGAGAGGCAAACGCAGGAATCCAAGCAACAGAAACCAAGACTACATGGCATCATTGGAGCCCAATTCTCCCACCAAAGCAAACACAGAATATCCAAACACACCAGAAAAGCAAGAACTGGTTTCAAAATCATATTTGATCATGATGCTAGAAAGACGTGAAGAACTCCTTTAGAGAAACACCGGAAAGCATAAACAAGTAGAAGCCTACAGAGAGGAATCACAAAAATCCCTGAATGAATTCCAGGAAAACACAATCAATCAATTGAAGGAATTAAAAATGGAAATAGAAGCAATCAAGAAAGAACACATGGAAACAATCCTGGATATAGAAAACCCAAAAGAAGAGACAAGGAGTCGTAGATACAAGCTTCACCAACAGAATACAAGAGATAGAAGAAAGAATCTCAGGAGCAGAAGATTCCATAGAAATCATTGACTCAACTGTCAAAGATAATGTAAAGTGGAAAAAGCTACTGGTCCAAAACATACAGGAAATCCAGGACTCAATGAGAAGATCAAACCTAAGGATAATAGGTATAGAAGAGAGTGAAGACTCCCAGCTCAAAGGACCAGTAAATATCTTCAACAAAATCATAGAAGAAAACTTCCCTAACCTAAAGAAAGAGATACCCATAAGCATACAAGAAGCCTACAGAACTCCAAATAGATTGGACCAGAAAAGAAACTCCTCCTGTCACATAATAGTCAAAACACTAAATGCACAAAATAAAGAAAGAATATTAAAGCAGTAAGGGAAAAAGGTCAAGTAACATATAAAGGCAGACCTACTAGAATCACACCAGACTTTTTGCCAGAGACTATGAAAGCCAGAAGATCCTGGACAGATGTCATACAGACCCTAAGAGAACACAAATGCCAGCCCAGGTTACTGTATCCTGCAAACCCTCAATTAACATAGATGGAGAAACCAAGATATTCCATGACAAAACCAAATTTACACAACATCTTTCTACAAATCCAGCACTACAAAGGATAATAAATGGTAAAGCCCAACATAAGGAGGCAAGCTATACCCTAGAAGAAGCAAGAAACTAATCGTCTTGGCAACAAAACAAAGAGAAGAAAAGCACACAAATATAACCTCATATCCAAATATGAATATAACAGGAAGCAATAATCACTATTCCTTAATATCTCTCAACATCAATGGCCTCAACTCCCCAATAAAAAGACATAGATTAACCAACTGGATACGCAACGAGGACCCTGCATTCTGCTGCCTACAGGAAACACACCTCAGAGACAAAGACAGACACTACCTCAGAGTGAAAGGCTGGAAAACAACTTTCCAAGCAAATGGTCGGAAGAAGCAAGCTGGAGTAGCCATTCTAATATCAAATAAAATCAATTTTCAACTAAAAGTCATCAAAAAGATAAGGAAGGACACTTCATATTCATCAAAGGAAAAATCCACCAAGATGAACTCTCAATCCTAAATATCTGTGCCCCAAATACAAGGGCACCTACATACGTAAAAGAAACCTTACTAAAGCTCAAAACACACATTGCACCTCACACAATAATAGTAGGAGATTTCAACACCCCACTCTCATCAATGGACAGATCATCGAAACAGAAATTAAACAGAGATGTAGACAGACTAAGAGAAGTCATGAACCAAATGGACTTAACAGATATTTATAGAACATTCTATCCTAAAGCAAAAGGATATACCTTATTTTCAGCTCCTCATGGTACTTTCTCCAAAATTGACCATATAATTGGTCAAAAAACGGGCCTCAACAGGCACAGAAAGATAGAAATAATCCCATGCTTGCTATCAGACCACCATGGCCTAAAGCTGGTCTTCAATAACAATAAGGGAAGAACGCCCACATATACGTGGAAGTTGAACAATGCTCTACTCAACGATAACCTGGTCAAGGAAGAAATAAAGAAAGAAATTAAAGACTTTTTAGAATTTAATGAAAACGAAGGTACAACATACCCAAACTTATGGGACACAATGAAACTGTGCAAAGAGGAAAACTCATAGCTCTGAGTGCCTGCAGAAAGAAACAGGAGAGAGCATATGTCAGCAGCTTGACAGCACACCTAAAAGCTCTAGAACAAAAAGAAGCAAATACACCCAGGAGGAGTAGAAGGCAGGAAATAATCAAACTCAGAGCTGAAATCAACCAAGTAGAAACAAAAAGGACCATAGAAAGAATCAACAGAACCAAAAGTTGGTTCTTTGAGAAAATCAACAAGATAGATAAACCCTTAGCCAGACTAACGAGAGGACACAGAGAGTGCGTCCAAATTAACAAAATCAGAAATGAAAAGGGAGACATAACTACAGATTCAGAGGAAATTCAAAAAATCATCAGATCTTACTATAAAAACCTATATTCAACAATACTTGAAAATCTTCAGGAAATGGACAATTTCCTAGACAGATACCAGGTACCGAAGTTAAATCAGGAACAGATAAACCAGTTAAACAACCCCATAACTCCTAAGGAAATAGAAGCAGTCATTAAAGTCTCCCAACCAAAAAGAGCCCAGGTCCAGACGGGTTTAGTGCAGAATTCTATCAAACCTTCATAGAAGACCTCATACCAATATTATCCAAACTATTCCACAAAATTGAAACAGATGGAGCCCTACCGAATTCCTTCTACGAAGCCACAATTACTCTTATACCTAAACCACACAAAGACCCAGCAAAGAAAGAGAACTTCAGACCAATTTCCCTTATGAATATCGACGCAAAAATACTCAATAAAATTCTGGCAAAACGAATTCAAGAGCACATCAAAACAATCATCCACCATGATCAAGTAGGCTTCATCCCAGGCATGCAGGGATGGTTTAATATACGGAAAACCGTCAACGTGATCCATCATATAAACAAACTGAAAGAACAGAACCACATGATCATTTCATTAGATGCTGAGAAAGCATTTGACAAAATTCAACACCCCTTCATGATAAAAGTCCTGGAAAGAATAGGAATTCAAGGCCCATACCTAAACATAGTAAAAGCCATATACAGCAAACCAGTTGCTAACATTAAACTAAATGGAGAGAAACTTGAAGCAATCCCACTAAAATCAGGGACTAGACAAGGCTGCCCACTCTCTCCCTACTTATTCAATATAGTTCTTGACGTTCTAGCCAGAGCAATCAGACAACAAAAGGAGATCAAGGGGATACAGATCGGAAAAGAAGAGGTCAAAATATCACTATTTGCAGACGACATGATAGTATATTTAAGTGATCCCAAAAGTTCCACCAGAGAACTACTAAAGCTGATAAACAACTTCAGCAAAGTGGCTGGGTATAAAATTAACTCAAATAAATCAGTTGCCTTCCTCTATACAAAAGAGAAACAAGCCGAGAAAGAAATTAGGGAAACGACACCCTTCATAATAGACCCAAATAATATAAAGTACCTCGGTGTGACTTTAACCAAGCAAGTAAACGATCTGTACAATAAGAACTTCAAGACTCTGAAGAAAGAAATTGAAGAAGACCTCAGAAGATGGAAAGATCTCCCATGCTCATGGATTGGCAGGATTAATATAGTAAAAATGGCCATTTTACCAAAAGCGATCTACAGATTCAATGCAATCCCCATCAAAATACCAATCCATTTCTTCAAAGAGTTAGACAGAACAATTTGCAAATTCATCTGGAATAACAAAAAACCCAGGATAGCTAAAACTATCCTCAACAATAAAAGGACTTCAGGGGGAATCACTATCCCTGAACTCAAGCAGTATTACAGAGCAATAGCGATAAAAACTGCATGGTATTTGTACAGAGACACACAGATAGACCAAGGGAACAGAATTGAAGACCCAGAATATAGGCACTTGATTTTTGACAAAGGAGCCAAAACCATCCAATGGAAAAAAGATAGCATTTTCAGCAAATGGTGCTGGTTCAACTGGAGGTCAGCATGTAGAAGAATGCAGATCAATCCATGCTCATCACCCTGTACAAAGCTTAAGTCCAAGTGGATCAAGGACCTCCACATCAAACCAGATACACTCAAACTAATAAAAGAAAAACTAGGGCAACATCTCGAACACATGGGCACTGGAAAAATTTTCGTGAACAAAACACCAATGGCTTATGCTCTGAGATCAAGAATCGACAAATGGGATCTCTTAAAGCTGCAAAGCTTCTGTAAGGCAAAGGACACTGTGGTTAGGACAAAACGGCAACCAACAGATTGGGAAAAGATCTTTACCAATGCTACAACAGATAGAGGCCTTATATCGAAAATATACAAAGAACTCAAGAAGTTAGACCGCAGGGAGACAAATAAACCCTATTAAAAATGGGGTTCAGAGCTAAACAAAGAATTCACAGCTGAGGAATGCTGAATGGCTGAGAAACACCTAAAGAAATGTTCAACATCTTTAGTCATAAGGGAAATGCAAATCAAAACAACCCTGAGATTTCACCTCACACCAGTGAGAATGGCTAAGATCAAAAACTCAGGTGACAGCAAATGCTGGCGAGGATGTGGAGAAAGAGGAACACTCCTCCATTGTTGGTGGGATTGCAGACTGGTACAAGCATTCTGGAAATCAGTCTGGAGGCTCCTCAGAAAATTGGACATTGAACTGCCTGAGGATCCATCTATATATCTCTTGGGCATATACCCAAAAGATGCCCCAACATATAAAAAGGCACGTGCTCCACTATGTTCATAGTAGCCTTATTTATAATAGCCAGAAGCTGGAAAGAACCCAGATGCTCTTCAACAGAGGAATGGATTCAGAAAATGTGGTACATCTACACAATGGAATATTACTCAGCTATCAAAAACAATGACTTTATGAAATTCGTAGGCAAATGGTCGGAACTGGAAAATATCATCCTGTGTGAGGTAACCCAATCACAGAAAAACACACATGGTATGCACTCATTGATAAGTGGCTATTAGCCCAAATGCTTGAATTACCCTAGATGCCTAGAACACATGAAACTCAAGACAGATGATCAAAATGTGAATGCTTCACTCCTTCTTTAAAAGGGGAACAAGAATACCCTTGGCAGGGAATAGAGAGGCAAAGATTAAAACAGAGACAGGAGGAACACCCATTCAGAGCCTGCCACACATGTGGCCCATACATATACAGCCATCCAATTAGACAAGATGGATGAAGCAAAGAAGTGCAGGTCGACAGGAGCCGGATGTAGATCTCTCCTAAGAGACACAGCCTGAATACAGCAAATACAGAGACGAATGCCAGCAGCAAACCACTGAACTGAGAACAGGATCCCCGTTAAAGGAATCAGAGAAAGAACTGGAAAGCTGGAAGGGGCTCGAGACCCCATATGAACAACAATGCCAAGCAACCAGAGCTTCCAGGGACTAAGCCACTACCTAAAGACTATACATGGAGTGACCCTGGACTCTGACCTCATAGGTAGCATTGAATATCCTAGTAAGATCACCAGTGTAAGGGGAAGCCCTGGGTCCTGCTAAGACTGAACCCCCAGTGAACGTGATTCTTGGGGGGAAGGGGGCCAATGGGGGGAGGAATGGTAGGGGGAGGGCTTAGGGGGATGTTGGCTTGTAAACCGGGAAAGGGAATAACACTCGAAATGTAAATAAATACTCAAGTTAATAAAAAAAAAATCAGACTGAGCATGGGGACCCCAGTGCTGGTTAGGGGAAGGACTGAAGGAGTTGAAGGGGTTTGCAACCCCATAGAAGAACTGCAATTTCAACCAACCAGAACCCCCAGAGCTAACCAAAGAGTACTCGCGGTGTGACCCATGGCTCAAGCTGCATATGTAGCAGGGAATGGCAATATTTGGCATCAGTGAGAGAGGAGACTCTTGGTCCTATGAAGGTTTGATGCCCCAGCATATGGAAATGCTAGAGTGGGGAGGTAGGAGTGGGTGGGTAGATGGGTGGGAGAGCATCCTCATAGAATCAGGGAGGAGGTGGGGTGGGATAGTGAGTTTGTGGAGGGGAAACTAGGAAGGGGGATAACATTTAAAATGTAAATAAAATAACCAATAGAAATTTAGAAAAAAAAACCCCAAATCTTTGCTAGTTTGATAAAATGCTTCATTTTGTTGGTAACATTCTCATTTAAGAAATGAAAACATTAAGGATCATCGAAGTTTTACAAATGCTTGATGTAGCAGACCTCTCAGAGACTCCTGGAACAGCACAAATCTCACTTAGATTGCAACTGTGCTTTGGTCTCTTTTATAATTCTCTACAAGCTCAACTTCCCACCTGTATGTGGCAAGTTACGAAAAGAAATACAGCCTGGATAATCTGACTTCTAGAATCGTCCAACTTGATGGTAGACTTTGAGAATTCTGAAATGTTGAGTCAGTGGAGAAATTGGTGCTGGACAAGGTGATAGTATTGGGTGGCGTGGTGTTGGACAAGGTGACAGTGTTGGGTGGCGTGTCTGATTTAACCACAGAAAACTAAAGCAATAGTAGTAAATCACTCCACTGTGCGCTGACCTTGAGAATTTTATTTCTCATTTTGAAATGAAATTTTACATATTCCTCAACTTATAAGACACACACACACACACACACACACATACACACACACACACACACACACACACACACACACACACGTATACTACTTTAAATTCTTCCTCTGCCAACTATTTAAGAAGTAAAGTTAAGATCACACTGCTCAGGTAGGGAAGACGCCCATAGACCCACAGACCTGAATCCCTTCTCTATCCCCCTGGGCCCAGGTAGTTGGGAAAGCACCAACAGGGTAGTGAACATGGGAGAGCTAACTTTCCTCCTCACCAGTTGCAGCAGGCCCTTCACCTCACGTGGACAGCATAGCAGAGCTGACTCTGGGGGTGGTGGCACAGGTGAACCTTATTGCCCCCTCCCCCCCGCCTCATGCCTTGACTGGGCAGCACCGTGGAGCTGGCTCTGGAGGCGTGGGTAGAGATGAGCCAGTCCAGAGGGCATGAGAACAGGAGGGCTGACCATGCCTCCTGCTGATGGCAGCACTGTGTGTCCTAGCTGGAGGAGTGCTGGAGAGCTCATCCTGGTGGTGCAGAGAAGGGAGAGCCAGCACACTGGACCAGCTCAGATGCCTCTCAGGTCCAGATCCAGGACATTGAGTTGACTCACCCCAAAATTTACATTAACTGTGAACTGTTGGGGGCACGTGAAAGGGCATGTAGTGCTGATCCAACACTGTAAGCTCTCCATAACACAGGGTAACCACAGGATAACCTGTAGGAGTTCCTGTAAGAATCTAATATTGATGGTGGCAGAGAAGCCAGACACCTTTAACTAAACCAATGACTCATTGCAATGAACATTTGCACATGAAGTCATGTGGGACAGAGGGTTATACTGTGGGACACACTGTGACACTCCACAGCTTCCTGAACGAGATGTTTTCTATCCTTGTATGTGTGTGTATGCATGTGTGGGTATATGTGTGCATGGATGGGCATGTGTATGTTGGGTGTGTGTATGTGTGTGTGTGTGTGTGTGTGTGTGTGTGTGTGTGTGTGTTTTGCAAGGGCAGAGAGTAGGTATAGGGGATGGGGAGATGAGTGGTACTGGAGTGTAGGATGTGAATGAAACAAAGAATCAGTAAGTTTTTAAAAGGAGGAAAAGTCAAAATGGATTCGAGGAAGCCAATTAGAATATATTTTTCTTCCTCATGCCAAATTTCTTTCAGCTTATACTATCTTTTCATGTGAGAAGAAATCAGTTTACATTTTGCATAGAGAAATCTCTTGCATCTTTAATATTCAATACCCAGTGAAATTCTCTACAATAGAAAGCTTATAGTAATTGGTCCCTTGGATTTGATAAACATATTCATGCTATTAAACCCAGTGATCAACACACAGGCACACATATTTATTAACTGGTATTGGAAGTATTATGGGACAGAAAAAGTGCATGTGGAAATTTTAGGAAAAATTAAACAGGGATTTAAGACAAAACAACATGATGAATAATTTATTGCCTCAGATAATTGTATTTATATATTTATTTTTAAATTTGTGAAGCATAAAAAATTAAGTTACTCGACTATACCACCTCTCCCAAGAAAATAACCAAACCATTAATATCATTTTACTTTATAAGAATTGGACCTCAGTGGAAGTGCATGAATTTTTTAAGCCTAAGCTTGGAAATTTGTTTTCTGAAGATGATCCACCCTCAGCTGGAACACGTGGATACAGACTAATGCTCAACAGGTCTTCCTCTGTTGACTGGAAAAGAAAAGACGACATGATAAGGAAGACTAAGAATTACTCTTCACAGGAAGTTAGATATTATTGAGTAGCATATTCATAGTTAACCACACAAACAAGTGAGAACACAGGAGTATAATGTAGAAAGCAATACAATGACTAGGGAAGAAGCACAAGGTAGAACGAAACTGTCAGTTCATACAATGATAAGAGACACACTACACCCGTTCTTTGGAGAATGATATGGCTTTCAAAATACTAGAGAAACATTTAACCTGTATATGTTTTCTATGCTTTTCTTGTGTTGAATAATTGAAAACTTTAGATCATTTCATTTTTGTCTCAGGACTTTCATATAGTTTGTTAAAGATACTGGTTTATAACAGAAAACATGAACAGTATAAACATTTAACAATTGGGAACTAATAAAAATATTTGATAGCTTACCCATGTGCTAGCATATACTTATTAAAATTATATGGAGAACAGCACTGAGTCTTTTTTTTTTTAAAGAAAGATCCTTACTGATACGGGAAACTCTCATCTCTAATATTATGTGAGGAATGAAGATGGCAATTTCCTTCCTTCCTTCTTTTTTCCTTGCTCTTTTTCTTTTGGATGAGGTCCAAATACATAGCCAATATGCCCTCTAATTTGCAACCCTCCTGCCTCAGCCTTCTGAGTTCTGGGATTATAGGCGTGTATCACCTGCCTGGTCACATATGATTTTCTAGTGACTAAATACAAAGATTATAAAAACATGGAAGATAATTCCGTTGCTCCTTGCAGTGTTCTATACGCTAAGATACTTTATCTAAATGCCTCTTTCCCTCATTTGTTTTTTCCATAGCAGTGTTTGATGGTAGATTCCTCACTATGTAGCAGTAGATTGCCACAAATTCAAGACATCCTAAATTCAAACATGAAAGGACATATGACAAATGCCTGACCATATTGCAAATTATTTTAGCAAGAGGTTTGTGAGTTTTACATGGAATTGTGAATAAGATTGTAGACCATGGAGTTCAGATACCTGGGTTCTGATCAAATCTGACGCTGAGCTGTGAACCTGAAACAAATGGTTTAACAGATCTATTGGGATTTGTTTTACTATAAGCATGTTGGTGGCAGTGAATGGGATACCTAAAAAAGTAGTAAGTGCAGTGCCTGATACATAATAAGTGCTTGATCTATGTTAATTGCATTTATTATTAAAAAATACATTATAAATTTAAAAACCACTTGTTCCAGACTGTTTAAATTAGGCTGGAAAAAGCCTAAAGGTCACATGGCACAATGGTTCCAAGGAGGAACTTAAATTACTTTATTGTCACAAATAATTTAAGCTTTAAAAGACAAAACAGTGATATAATTGAATATAACTATTATCTTTTTGTGATACAGAGTAGAAATGGAATAAATTTAACAGAATTTGTAATTAGGAGAGATGATCTTTCCATGTATTTGAAAAGCCTCATTTTGCCAATAAGAAAAATATGTCATATGTTTTGGAGAGTTAGATCAAATGTATTTTGATTGCATATAGTTTTATGTCATCTATTATAACAATAGTCATAATTTACAGAGTGATTTTAAAATAGTTCTATGTTATTTTGAATGCTAAAAGCATTTTTCATACTGATGAAATATAGTCACCTCACCACTACTGAGTAACACAAAAACTATACACAACCACCAAATATCGAGTCTCCTTAATTATGAGTTCAGAGGTATCAACAATAGTGCCAGCCATTCATGGTAATGGATCCTGCATTGGGTCATACATATTTTCACCTAGAACACCAGTGTATAAGCTCTCAGCTGCTTAAGAAAAGGGTGCCTACCTCAAAACGGTCACATGATGTCCCTGAGACTTTTTTTCCTCCTACTACATCAACAGACCCCTCAGTAGTGCTGAGTGGCACATATGACACCATAGCTCAATTTCATGATTTCAAGCAGCACTGTATACTATCTGTGAGGAGACAGGAGTAACATATATTTATCTGCTATCTCCCACTCACCTTTACATAGTGTTAGTAATATTTTGCTTTTAGTTCTAATTGGTACTTTAGAATTACAAATCACACATGTAAACCTCTGGTTGTTGAACTGTTTATCTTAAGCTATGACAAACTATAAAAGTCAGAACGCTCATATACCTTATCATCTCCACAGTTCTTTCTCACTTCTGCTCAACTGCCCCACTGATTTTACAGAAGAGATGTGTTTATGTAAAAGTGTGTGCATCATTCACATTTACATACTTCTACATATTCTCTTTTGTATATTGGTATAGCTGTATACTCATGCATACCTACTTACGAAAGACTGTCAGTATTCTTGCCTGTCAAGATCTTACCATTGGTTGACTATAAAAATAAAATAATGGGAAACACATAGTATCTTATGACTATGTAAGTTTTATTCATTAGGGGACTAATTCCTGATGGTCATGATGTAATACAGAGAGGACATACAGAGTTCTGCCAGTACTCCTGTGTCATTTGAAGGAGAATGTCTCAATATTGAGATGAAGTGAATTTTAAATGATTTTACTTGATAGTTGGCATGGTATTTGAATGGCAACTTTCTCGTGTAGCTCTTTGCCACACCCCCAAGAATGAATTTATATATATCATTCTTATTGAACTCTCTCATTAAGCTGTTCCACATCCTTTGAGTAATGTAATTGACTCCCTCTCCATGAGGCTTTGGACTTCTTGCTTTGATGTTGGAACCCGGGGCGACTGTCTCACAGCACTGCTGGCTCAGTTCCACTATTTTTTAAATATCAATTTCTCCGTCTTGAACTTCTTTTCTCATTGCACTAGACAATAACTTTAAGTGCTTTTCTGACCAAGGGTTTTGGTAGAATACGTTTCCTAAGTCCCTCAGCTGTCCAAAAAATGTAACTACTTCATCAATAAATCCATTCCACAGTTTGGCTAATCATAAAATTATTATTTTAAATTATTCCCGACTGACATTTGAAACACTAGGGCATTTGCTGAGAATTTGACATTACTTGTGCTGCAGTCAATGGTCATCTGACTGTATTTTATTCTCAGCTATCTACCCGAACCCACCCAAATCTTTCAGCTATTTTTATACATTCAATGTTTAAAATTTTTGCTCAATTGGAAACTTTGCCATTCATTTACCATTGTCAAGACTGGTGGCTTGTCAACCTGAGGATGCTCTTTTTTTTTTTTTAGATACAAATAATTTTTAAATAAACTAATTATTTCCTTGGATACTTTTAAATTTACATTTCAAATATTATCCCCTTTCCCGGGTTCACATACATAACCCCCCTATCGCATCCCCCCTCCACCTTCTTCTATGAGGGTGTTCCCCCACACATCGACCCAATCCTTCCCTCCTCCCAACCCTGACATTCCCCTACACTGCGGCATCTAGCCTTGGCAGGACCAAGGGCTTCTCCTCCCATTGGATCCAAACAAGGCCATCTTCTACTACATACGCAGCTGGAGCCAGGGGGCTGTTCATGTGTACTCTCTTTGGATGGTGGTTTAGTCCATGGGAACGTTGGTTGGTTGGTATTGTTGTTCTTATGGGGTTGCAAGTCCCTTCAGCTCTTTCAGCCCTTTCCAATGGGAACCCCATTTTCAGTTCAATGGTTTGCTGCTAGCATTTGCCTCTGTATTTGTCAAGCTCTGGCAGAGCTTCTTAGGAGACAGCTATATCAAGCTCCTGTCAGCATGCATTTCTTGGCATCAGAAATATTGTCTAGGTTTGGTGTCTGAATGTATATTGGCTGTATTCCCAGGTAGGGCAGTCTCTGGATGGCCTTTTCTTCCGTCTGCTCCCGACTTTTCTCCATATTTCCTCCTATGAATATTTTTGTTCCTCCTTCTAAGAAGGAGTGAAGCATCCGCAATTTGGTCATCCTTCTTGAGCTTCATGTGGTTTGTGGATTGTATCTTGGGTAATCTGAGTATTTGGGCTAATAGCCACTTATCAGTGAGTGCATACCATGTGTGTTTTTTTGTGATTGTGTTACCTCATTCAGGATATTTTCTAATTCCATCCATTTGCTTATGAATTTCATGAAGTCATTGTTTTTAATAGCTGTGTAAATGTGCCACATTTTCTGTATCCATTCCTCTATTGAGGGATATTTGGGTTCTTTCTAGCTTCTGGCATTATAAGTAAGGCTGCTATGAACATAGTGGAGCTTGTTATAACATGTGTCCTTGTTATTCATTGGAGCATCTTTTGGGTATATGCCCAGGAGTGATATAGCTGGATCCTCAGGTAGGACTATGTCAAATTTTCTGAGGAACCTTCAGACTGATCTCCAGAGTGGTTGTACCAGCTTGCAATCCCATCAACAATGGGGGAGTGTTCTTCTTTCTCCACATCCTCACCAGCATCTGTTGTGAACTAAGTTTTTGATCTTAACCATTGTAACTGGTGTGAGGTGGAATTTCAGGGTTGTTTTGATTTGCATTTTCCTTATGACTAAGGATGTTGAACATTTCTTTAGGTACTTCTCATCCATTCGATATTCCTCAGCTGAGAATTCTTTGTTTAGCTCTGTACCCCATTTTTAATAGGATTATTTGATTCGCAAGAAGTCTTCAGTTCTTTGTATTTATTGGATATGAGTCCTTTATCTGATGTAGGGTTGGTAAAGACCTATTCCAAATCTGTTAGTTACTGTTTTGTCCTAATGACAGTGCCCTTTGACTTACAGAAGCTTTGCAATTTTATGAAGTCCGATTTGTTGATTCTTGATCTTAAGCATAAGCCATTGGTGTTCTGTTCAGGAAATTTTCTCCAGTGCCCATGTGTTCAAGGCTCTTCCCCTCTTATTCTTCTATTAGTTTGAGTGTATCTTGTTTTATGTGGAGGTCCTTGATCCACTTGGACTTGAGCTTTGTACAGGGCAATAAGAATGGATCGATCTGCATTCTTCTACATTCTGACCTCCAGTTGAACCAGCAGCATTTGTTGAAAGTGCTATCTTTTTTCCACTGGATGGCTTTAGCTCCTTTGTCAAAGATCAAGTCACCATAGGCCTGTGAGTTCATTTCTGAGTGTTCAATTCTAGTCCATTGATCTACCTGCCTGTCTCTATACCAATACCATACAGTTTTTATCACTATTGCTCTGTAATACAGCTTGGGGTCAGGGATGGTGATTCCCCCTGATTGTTGAGAATAGTTTTCGCTATCCTGGGTTTTTTGTTATTCTAAATGAATTTGCAAATTGCTCTTTCTAACTCTATGAAGAATGGAGTTGTAATTTTGATGGGATTACATTGAATCTGTAGATTGCTTTTGGCAAAATGGCCATTTTTATTATATTAATTCTGCCAATCCATGAGCATAAGAGATCTTTCCATCTTCTGAGATCTTTGATTTCTTTCTTCAGAGACTTGAAGTTTTTGTCATACAGATCTTTCACTTGCTTGGTTAGAGTCACTAAGGTATTTTGTGTTATTTGTGACTATTATGAATGGTTTCATTTCCCTAATTTCTTTCTCAGCCTGTTTATCCTTTGAGCAGAGGAAGGCAACTGATTTGTTTGAGGTAATTTATATTCAGTCATTTTGCGGAAGTTTTTTTTTTTTTTATCAGGTTAGGGGTTCTGTGCTGGAATGTTTGGGGTCATTTAAGTATACTATCATATCATCTTCAAACAGTGATATTTTGACTTCTTCCTTTCCAATTTGTATCCCTTTGACCTCCTTTTGTTGTCTGATTGATCTGGCTAGAACTTTGAGTATTATTTTGAATAGGTAGGGAGTGAGTGGGCAGCCATGTCTAGTCCGTGATTTTAGTGGGATTGCTTCAACTTTCTCTCCATTTAGTTTGATGTTGGCTACTGGTTTGCTGTATATTGCTTTTACTATGTTTAGATATGAGCCTTGAATTCCTGATCTTTCCAAGTCTTTTTACATGAAGGGGTGTTGAATTTTGTCAAATGCTTTCTCAGCATCTAATGAGATGATTATGTTTTTTCCCCCCTTTGAGTTTGTTTACATAGTAGATTATGTTGATGGTTTCTGTATATTGAACCATTCCTGCATCCCTGGAATGACGTTTACATGATCATGATGGATGAGTGTCTTGATGTGTTCTTGTTTTCTTTTTTTTTTTTTTGGTTCTTTTTTTTTTTTTGGAGCTGGGGATCGAACCCAGGGCCTTGGGCTTCCTAGGCAAGCACTCTACCACTGAGCTAAATCCCCAACCCCGTGTTCTTGTTTTCTGTTTGCGAGAATTTTATTGAGTATTTTGCATCGATATTCATAAAGGAAATTGGTCTACGTTCCCTTTGCTTTTTGGCTCTTTGTGTGGTTTAGATATAAGAGTAATTGTGGCTTCATAGAATGAGTTGGGTAGCATTCCTTCTGTTTCTATTTTGTGGAATAGTTTGTACAGTATTGCTATTAAATCTTCTATGAAGGTCTGAGAGAATTTTGCACTAAACCCATCTGGTCCTGTGCTTTCTTTGGTTGGGAGACTTTAATGACTGCTTCTATTTCTTTAGGAGTTATGGGATTGTTTAGATGGTTTATCTGATCCTGCTTTAACTTTGGTACCTCGTATCTGTCTAGAAAGTTGTCCATTTTATCCAGATTTTCCAGTTTTTTTTTTTGAGTATAGACTTTTGTAGTAGGATCTGATGAGTTTTTTAATTTCCTCAGTTTCTGTTGTTATAGCTCCCTTTTCATTTTTTATTTTGTTAATTTGCATACTCTCTCTCTGCTCTTTGGTTAGTCTGGCTAAGGGTTTATTATTTTGTTGATTTTCTCAAAGAACCAGCTCCTTGTTTTGTTGAGTCTTTTACTTGGTTAATTTTAGCCCTGAGTTTGATTATTTCCTACCATCTACTCCTCTTGTGTGTATTTGCTTCTTTTTGTTCTAAAGCTTTTACCTGTGCTGTCAAGCTGCTAATGTATGCTCTCTCCAGTTTCTTTTTGGAAGAACTCAGAGCTATGAATTTTCTTCTTAATGTTGCTTTCATTGTGTCCCATAAGTTTGGGTATTTTGTACCTTCATTTTCATTAAATTCTAAAGAGTCTTTAATTTCTTTCTTTATTTCTCTCTTGACCAAGTTATCGAGTAGAGCATTGTTCAGCCTCCATGTGTTTGTAGGCTTTTTGCCATCTCTTATGATGATTTTTTGGGGTGCGGGGCAAGAATGCTTTCTTGGGTTTCTCTTTTCCTTAGTCTTCTCTATTCTCCTCATGGGACGTTTGAGATGTTATGCTTCCTGGAGCCAGTTTCTGGGTCCTTTAATTTTCCTCTGCTTCATCATTTTGTGTTTTAAATATAGACTGATTTGTTTTTTTCTTTTTTTATGTTACTCGGTCTTCAGTCATATTCATTCTAACATTCAGTTTCTCCAATGAGTTTTACATTTTGGTAATTAAATATATTAAATAGATATTTTAATTGTTCTTAAGACCCTACCTCTCCAAGAGAAATAGTTGCAGGTGTTTCTTTTTTGTATAAATATCTCTACAAATTATAGTTTTTAGAATGGAGAATATTTTCAGTGATGTGTGTGTACTCTATCCCCTTTGTCATTGCTTATCCACATTGGTCAGTTTTTCCTCTGTATTTGTTTCCAACAAATACTAGAGAGAAACAGTACCAGATTCCTATGGGTATCTAGTATAGGTTTATGTTACCATGAACTACACCTACTTAAAAGAACTCTCTTCTCGATGGAAAGTATTGTAGATTTTAAATGGCTACAAGGTCTTTGGCATTTCTTCCCTCTACAGATGTGTCCAAGTCTCTACCTCTTAATTCTGAACCAAGTTCATTACTTATTAACCAATGAAATGTGGTCAAAATTAGGTTATGCCAAGTCTGGGTCTAGGCCTGTGAAAACAGCAGTCTCTATTTTGACTTCTTGTGTTGGGGAATTTTTGCACCTAGAATTCAGAAGCCATGCTAGAAGGCAAGTCCAAGCAACTGAAAGCCTTGTCTAAAGTTTCAGACGTAAGCCAATGTCAACTGGCCATGTATGCCACTAATCATCTGGCTGCAAATATCCCACCTCCAGATGAATTTCACCACCAATGTTATGTTGAGCACGGATGAGTGTGTCCCATGATATCCTCCTTACATATTGAAAGAGAAGTACAGGCTTTCTATTGTTGCTTTAAAATGTTGAGTTAGGTTATATAGCAATGCATAAGCAGGGCAGAAGCAGAAATACAGGAGCTGTAAAAAGGGCAAATTGTTCAGGAGACTTCCATTTCAAGCTCTATGTTCAGAGGGCACTAAACCAAAAACATGCCCACAAACTGAGAAAACAAAGCCAGAAACGACAATACACACTACTCCTCTAAAATCACATATGATCAGTAATTGAGTGGGTGTGGACCGGAAGGAGCGGTTAGAGTAATAGTAGAAGTCAACTGTCTTGATATGAACTATGATTGATTGCACAAGTTTGTACAATTGTGCAGAACAGTCAACTGACCCCCTAAAATAAGTGCATTTTATTGGAAGTAAAACAATTAAAGTGGTTTGATATGTTGAATTACTTTCTGTCTTACACCAAATATTTTCAATGGCTTATGCATTTAAAATATAGACAACCTCCTCCTTCTGGAATTTTAGGCTCTTTTTGTTCTTAGGAATACATTCTCCATGGCAAACTCCAGCTCATCGGTTGTTCTTGTTCAGTTACCCAGGTTTTTCATCTCTAGCACAAATTTTCTGTCCTAGCACCCAGGCCTAGTCACTTTTTCCTTTTTCTTAATTTTCAGAACCCATTCTGTCTTTTAAGGCTCAAGTCTAATGCATTATAGAGGTTGGGTAGTCATTCTCTTCTGAATTTCCCACAGCAGATGCTTGCACCAGTAATAATGTACAATAAGATGTCTATGTTTTTGTCTCTGTCAAGAGAAGAGGAGCTGTTCTTATTCCATATAGAACTACAACAATTATTTGTATATAGCAAATACTCATCAATGTTTTAGCATATCTAGTTCCAGATCAGAACTTTCTTTTGTGTCAAAAATGACAGCTGTTTTTCCTTACATGGCAAGTTAGCTTTTCTTTTATCTTGTCGCCTGACTTGCCTGCCACCAACATGCCTCCTCATTGTTCTCAGACGCTCCATTTGGGTGACAGTCACCTTTTATTCCAGAAGCTTTTCTGAAAACCATCTGTGCCTTTGCTACATTCTGGCAGGCTTTTCTCTGGGTCTGCTGGACTTTGGCCATGTTGGGATGGCCACAACTCTTGTCATCTGCCCCATATATTAAAACTGAGAGCACTGGCTGCTTCTGTCTTGTTCCATTAATTATTCTTCCCTCATCTACTTTATCTCATCTATAAACTTTCTTTACTCTTGTCATCTTTGTTGTTGACATCAGTTTACAACCACAGACTCTTCTTACTAAAAACACACAGGCTCCATGAATTATCTTCAATGGTATGATCGTATTCTAAATGTCCAAATTTTGTGTGATTGAACTATGCTCTGATTATTCACAAGTGTTTTTACAAAATACCTTACTCTTTCAAGTCTCTCTTCCCTGTTATAAAAATGTTCAGGTAGCATAATCCTAAAAATGTAATTTCAGGTTTAACATTCTTAGTGCTTTAGGATTCAATTGGATAAAGACATGTTTCTACAGTACTGTGAATTATTTATTTGTGCACAGCTACTACAAGACATGGGGGTAGGTAGAAGAAGATTATAGACTGAAGTGAGTCTACAATATTTTTTAGCAATCATCTCCATGGTGAGGTTTTAGCGGGTGAGTATGTTTGCTTATTTTATTCAAAAAATTTATTACATCTATTTTGTACAGAGACCCAATCATCCTTCCATATATTATAAGAAATTAAGAAATAGAATCAATCACTTATAGTCCTCAAATGACCAAAAATGGGCTTGATACTACATTAACATGTGTATACTCTTTAGGATGAAGTTTATACTGTGCAAAAATAGGGGTAATTTTAACTGTTCACTGTGATTTTTCATAAATAAATACAAGTAATACCATGTAAAACTCTATTATCCCAAACAGTGCCCTGTGTATATTAGTTATCAGATATCACCTTATTTATTCATGTAATCTAAGTTCCTAAAGGCAGAAACCAGTTATACAAGAATAAAGCAAATTGTTCTCTTAAGAATGAAAATCCTTACCATCACAGAGTTGAGCTGAATTTTTCTTTTGATGGATTATTTCTTAGAAACGTCACATGTGCTCTTAAAAATCTTCATCAAAATAAGAAGCTGGGAATAGAAAGAATAGAATGTACTCATGGTGAAGGAAACAGGAAGGAATACGTTCAGTTAGAGTGACACTCAGTATATTATTTAAGTAGTAAATACAGTTCTGAAGTCAAGAGCAGACCATGGACACTCCAATGGTCTTCTAAGACTAAAATTCCTATATGTTATGATGTTAGAACATTTTCATTGTCTTATCGGAAAGGTCAATGTCCTACCATGATGCTGAGCAGGGCCATTCATACCAATTCTGAGATCACTGCTGAATTAATTTCTTAACTCTTGTGAACATGGTCCTAGCTGCCCTAATGAAGTGGTCACCAAGCACCATCTGTCACATGTCATTTTCCTTAGCAACTCCTGACCCTGCTATATTTTCTTTTAGTCCCTAATACATGTAGAGACATCAGCAGGCAATAACCAAGTATCTAATGAGTCACTTGAGCTAGCTCGACCATGACTGATTTTCCTCATATCGCCTCAGGTTATGCAGCATTTATTTCAAAGAACGATGTTTCATTATATTACTCAGTTTCTCAATTTAATGTCCCCCACCCCACCATGGTTCACAGTCTTGGCTACGGGAGGCTCTTTCATTTCTTTTTTGAAAAACTTTTCTAATTCACATAGTTCAAATGTGGACTGCTCCCTGGTTATTACTGTCAGTACCGGCTATTATTAAGATCCCCATCTCCTATCATTTCTACGTTTCTTTCTTTCCATCCCCACTATCTAATTCTTCCCTTGAGTTCCAAGTTTTTCAAGTGAATGCGAAGCTCTTTAGCAGTTGTCTTCCTATTTGCCCCCAACAATGACAAAATGGGAGGCCAACATTTTATTTCGTTCAGCTCCTTCCCCACTCTTCCTGCCTGTCCAGAAACTACCATAGAAGGTAATATCTACATGACTTTTTCTCGTTGTAATTCCTCCCTCAAGTGGACAAGTTCTTTTTGGATAGACCGTGGAGGCTCAGGTGAAAGTCTTAATGTTTACAGCAAAGGCCACGATCAATGCTACAGTCTGCTTGTGATCCTGTCATCCTAGCCTATATATTCTATTTTCAGGGACTGCCAAATATTTTCTGTCCCATCATCAATTTTTTTTTAAGTAGGGAGGTGGGACACTGATGCAGGTATCATTCATCACACTCCATACTACACAGAGGAAGACAGTTTCCCTGGGATTTCTACCTGCTACAGACCATCTACCTTCAGATGAACTGGCCTCAGTTATACATCTTGTCATACATAGCAGGGGCAGGCCAAGTCTGCTGTAGAAGAAAGGTTACACCATGTGGGCAAGGGCGGACTACCTTGATCATCCTTGCAAGTACTTAACCCTTCGATGGCTTAGCTTCGAGGCATGTCTTATTGGCCACAGCACAATAATACAGTATCTCATAAATTCAACATTGTTTCAGTTGTGCGTCAGGGGAATCAACAGTAGGCTTGTACTACTGTGTGAACACCTGGAGAGACATGAACAAACATCTACTCACCCCCCCCCAAAAAAAACACTGACTGCAGATTAAAGGAACAATTCTAGGGGCTGAAAAGATGGCTCGGGGACTTAGAACTCTTGGGAGGATCTGTGTTCAATTTCTAGGACTCATACGGCAACTTACACCTGTCTATAACTCGAGTTCTTGGAGATCTGGTGCTCTCTTCCAGCCTTCTCAAGAACCAGGTATGAAAGCAGACAAAACGCTTACACGCATTAAAAAAATTATTTTTTTTTAAAAAAAGAAACAAAGAATTCTGCCCATGCTTACCCTACTGAACCAAGTTTAATTTGGGATTGTTTGTAAGGGCATGGGTGGACACACACACACACACACACACACACACACACACACACACCATACAGCTTGGGGTGTAGCAGGCTGCATCATCTAACTTTATGTGTGGTCTATGATGTGTGAAGTGGAAGTAATATACTCTCATATAAGCCAAACTGCAAAGAAGACTCTGAGACCGCATCAGCTGCTCAGAAGCCAGCCCAGCTGCCCGGAAGAGATTTAGACCAACTGAGTCACCTGGAAGGGACTCTCTTCAACCCACTGAGCTGCCTGCTGACTGTGCAGTGTGCTCTAGGTTTCCAGGTTTTGTGAACTGTCACTCATGCTGGGGCAGGCTTTGATGATGCAGCTGTCTTTGAGTCATGTCTGCTCCTGTAGTCACTCTGTAACCCGTATTTCTCTAAGTAACCCCAGTAAAACTCATTTATTCACCAAATTGGATTTTGGGGGTGTCCGTACTTTGATCTGCTGTGAGTCCCTTATCTGGGATAAGTAGACATTTGGGTTGCTTTTCCCAGGAAAAGTCTTGTCACATAACAATTGTGTCTCTTGCTTGACTCATTTTTCTCTTGTGCTTGACTTAATCTTAGAGGGTTTTGTTTGTTGTGACACTAGAAGCAATGGTATATGCCATTTTTATGTGTTTCACATATGAGTAGGCTATATGTTACAACACACACATATATGTGTATTTATTTATATACACCGTATAGCTTAGATGTGTAGCAGGCTACACTATCTAGCTTAATGTGCATCCTGTGATGTAGGAATATTAAAGAAACGAGGTAATAAGGCATTTCCCATAACATCCTCGCCATTAAGTAATAAAAAAAAAACTGTATGTATTGCAGCTGAAGAAAAAAAATCTGGTTATCTATAAGGAGAATAAATCTGTGAAAACATTGGCATTCTAGTATCTGCATTTTAAAGTAAGAAACAGAATCTGAACCCAGGGGATTGAGAGCTCTAGGAGAACACCCCAGGGAGAAGAATGCTTCCTAAGAAAACACACACCTAACACACCATTAATATTAATATTCAGCTCTAGATAGAAACAAGCCACTTTCCCATGCCTTTGAATCCCCCCAGGGTGGGTTTTTGCTGGCCTTTTATTTCCCAGACACTTATGCTATCAATTTAATATGTAAACCACCCTATTAATGTTTTGGACCCCTACCTATGCTTGTCAGTCCCCATTTTGGAAAAAGGGGCCTCTCCTAACAACATTCACTTTTCATTTTCATCTTCAAAATGCCATGAGACTTAAATGCTGACAGTGTCAAAGGGAAGCTATCACACACACATACATAATTTACTTAGTGTACAGTAGTGACATGAAACATGCGCTGTGAAACTCATTCTTACAACTGGAGTTGTAGGGAGAATAGAAACTAGCACAGCAGGCACCTGGGTTCCATACCAGATGCTGTTTTGAACCTGACAAGGTGGGATCTACATCTGCATCTTCAGCATCACCGCATCCAGAGCTCCTCACTGTGCTCATGACCTATGCAGCAAATTAACGATACATTCACTAAGCACATCAGATTCTTCACTTTCCTCTTCTGAGGAGGCTGAGTGGGGTTCATGTGGACATACTTGCCTCACTTCTTCAAACCTTATAAATGGGGAATTTTGAATCTACCATTACTCAGTTCTCAAAAATTAAGATGTACCTTGAAAGATTTTTCTTTCCAAACCTCAGCTGTGTAGTTCATTGTGTGGTTCCCAGAACACAGAATATTTGTGAATTTTTTCATGAGCCTTGTATTTTAGAGATACAGGCATGTCTTAGCAATTATTGGAAACATGAAGGGGCCCCCGCTTGTTCAACATGGTATTCTTGATAATGATGATTAGTAGTGGTTGTTCAATCCATGCAATCTGCTTCAGCTGTCTTCCTAACTCAAGGGCATTCAGGACCTACCTAGTCACAAACTAGAAGGAGCTGTTTCAGAGTGACTTAAAAGCGCAAGTAGAGAGTTCTTTCCAAGCTTAGAGATCAATAGTCCTTCCCATTAAACAAACTTACCCACATTTCTAAACATCTTTACACATCATCATTACGCTTTGTACCTCGACTTTGATTGACAGGTCTTCTCTTGGTCTCCTGGGAGATGATGGCGTAATTGCTAAGAGTCAAATAAGTCAGGACATGGGTGACTCAAGGTTTCATTGAAAATTTGCCTTCTAAAGAGCTGGCCTGATTATTTGGGCCTGTTTTTCTTCCCAAATCTGTTACTCCATGGAGAGCTTTCTTTATCAATTTTATGCACAGGTGCTCCATTTGTTTAGCTGGCACTGTATCACTAGGGTTCTGGAGAAAGATAGCATTAGGATTGGAAAAGAACTGAGTTAATAACGTTCTATCAGGAAGGATCACTGATCACTGATTTTGTGTAATCATTCATGTGTTTATTAAGCAATAAGCAACAAGGAAAACCCATTGGTTTGTTTGTGGAGAGAAGTGGTGTTTGAAAATAATTATGAAAGAGATATTCCCTGGAAAAGCACAGTACAAGTTCAACAGCATTGTCACCAGTACATGCTGGGACACTGTGCTTGTTGGTCATTCTCTTCTTTTTTTGACATTATGTATTGATTATATGGATTATCTTGGTGTGAATTTCTTTTTCGGGATATTTTTCTATGGGACTAGGTCTCATGACTACTTGTTTTGAATAAAAGGAGAGGCCAGATCAGGGCATGAGTGAGCTTTCCAGGTGCTTATGGATGTTTTTGCCCTTCTATTCAGTGATCTTAGAGATGGAATTCATCTATGTATGATGCATAATAGATATTATTACTCCTTCATGTCGTGGTTAATAATAGATTTTAAAGTTCCTCATGTTTGGTTCCAACTCTGTTGTTTATAGCTTTATAACTCAGGCAGGTTAATAAATCTCGGGTTCTTGTTTTAAAAATGTCTTTTATCTAGTTATTGACAATTTCATACACATACACAGTGTATCTTGATCAAACCTACTTCCAATGGCTCTTGCTATTCTCCCATCTCACTATGCAGATATCACTAAGCTTATCTCACTCCCATCTCCACGTCCTCTCCTTTAAGAAACAAAAAGCAACTCACCGAATCTGTTAGTTATCTGTGCTGGAATGTTGAATGATCTTGCTTTCCTGCTGTGTGTGGATCTTGTAGCAGTAATAATAGCCACAGCGAGTTCATGAATGGATGACCGTGTCACAGCATCTCACAGCATTCTTTCCCATCCTCTGGTGCTATGTTCCTTCCGCCACCTCGTCAGAAGTGCAATCTCTGGTTCTTGTTACCTAATCATCACACAATTCTCCATTATCTTCATTTCACTAGCTCAAAACACTTTTGTTTATTTACTTATTTGTGTGTGTGTGTGTATGTGTGTGTGTGTGTGTGTGTGTGCATGTGTGTGCTCTATGCATGTGCATGTGTGATTGTGTGTGTGTGTGTGTGTGTGTGTGTGTGTCTATGCATGTGTGTGTGCTATGGTAAATGTGTGAAGGTCAGAGTAGTGCTTGCAGGAATTGGGTCTCTCCTTCTACCTTCTGGGTTCTGGGGATTAAGCTCAGGGGGCGAGTGCCTTTACTTAATGAGCCACCTTCTAGCTCCTAGTAACTTAGGAAATCATTTATGTATTTGTTTGTCTATGTGAATGTCTATGTGTCTCTGTATAAACATATGTGTGTTTGAATAAGTGTACATGCCTAAGTACTCCTATAGAGGACAAGACAGTATGTCAGGTGTCCACCTCTATTATTCTCTGCCTTCCTTTTCTTCAGTGGCAGGATTTCTTCCTGATCCTAGGGCTCATGTTTTGTGGGAATCTCAGCAAGTCTTCCCCTTCCACCCCCTTCAGAGCTGGGACTACAGGTATGTACAAGGCACTTGACTTTTTACCTGGGTAGAGAGATCTGAAGTCTATCACTGTGACTGCTTAGCAAATACTCCTAGCTGCCGAGGCATCTCTCCAGCTCCCATTTTCTTCACAGCAAAGTTCATGCCCAGATAATTAAATCATTTTGCCAAGCTCGTGCATTTGATAAGTGGTAAAGCTGAGGCTTGAACTTAGGCTGTCAGTTTCCAAATAGTTGTTTACATTACAGTTGAGTAACTTCAACCCATGTGTGTAATTAGAGAATTTAATGTATGCTTCCTGTAGATGAGCGAGTTTGCCATTTCTTTGCTATTGTTAATATTGGCAGACATTTTGTAGGAAACTATTATGTGCCATTTACTTTGCTAATGGTGCAGTATGCAAAAGTCAACCAGATCTGAAGGTGTCCTTGTGAAGAAGATGGTAGATTGGCAGAGTGACAAATTAGTATCTGCTACTTTTTTCTTAGTTACTGTTCTATTGCTTTGAAGAGCCAACATGACCGAGGCAAAAAATCAAAGAAAGCATTTAATTGGGGGTTTGCTTACAGTTTCAGAGGGTGATTCATGATCATCACGGCAGGAATCATGGTAGCAGGTAGGTATAGTTGGAGGAGGGGCAGAAGCAGGGACAGGGGCAGAGAACTTACCTGTGATCCACAGGTATTAGACAAAGAGAGAAGGAAAATAATCCTAACATGAACTTTTGAAACCTCAAAGCCTGTCCTTGGTGGTATACATCCTCTAACAAGGTCACACCTCTTAATCCTTCCCCCAGTTTCACCTGCTACAGAGCAAGCACATAAACTTATGAGCCTATAGGAGCCTTCCCTATTCTAACCACCACAGTGGCTGGTTACAAACTACAGAGCAAACTGTGATGAAAGGAACAGGGAACTCTGGCAGTTTAACAAAGGAAACTAACTTAAAGTGAAGGGCAAAGAAATGATCTTTCAGCTGGATGGCTGGCGGGGCACATGTTAACTAGATAAAGTTTGTAGGTGGAGAAACTGTGTTTCCAAGATAGTTTTCTAAACATTGAGAAACTTGTCTGAGGGCTGGAGAGATGGCTCAGCCGTTAAAGGCTAGGCTCACAACCAAAAATATAAGAGAAGCTTGTCTGAGGACATAAAAGATGACAGATGTACCTCAGGTGTCATAACTACAGGAGGCGGAGCTCTAGAGTGGATGGGAGAAGTTTGTAGAAGACAGGTTTTGTAGGACAATGTGGGCAGTATTAGAATTTGGATTTCTTTCCTATAATAAGAAGGGCTTTCGCCTGGAGTACAACTCTTGACCTACTTACAAAAAGACAATTCCAGCACCATGATGTGCATGCATTCTAATCTCTGGAGTTCCCAGAAAGTGGTATCATTCAGAATAGGCATCATGGAAACTCAATCTTCTTCATATCTAGTTCCTAATCGTAACTTTGTAAAAGAAAACAAAAACAAAAACAAAACCAGAAACAAAACAGCATGAATTTTAATGCTCTGGTTTTTTTTTTTTTTTTTTTTTTTTTTTTGTTCTCAAGGTCCACAAACAACCTAGCTATAAATTTTCTTTTATTTCCACTGGACTAGCATGTGAGCTATTACATTTATAGCACAACACTTTCAGAGTTCTCCTGCTATTCAAAGATGGCTTTCTTCCTCTTGCAGAATAGAATTTATAAATGTTACTTCATGTCATGTGCTAGATCCATTCCCTTAATTTATATACTCATTATGTTTTTTCCACTTTCAACTGTAGTTCTTATTCTTTTATCCAACAAATATTCTTTAATTAGCCACCTTCAGTAGGCACCATATTATACACCAAGTATTCAGCGATAAAGAAAACATCCACACCATCTCTATCCACCTGGGACTTGAGGGTCAGCGCTCAGGTGGCTTCAAATATCCTCACATTGCTAGGCACGCCTCCAGAAGAAGTGATTGAAAATTCCATGTTCCAACAAATTTGCCATAATGATTTCAGATCTCAAGTTTGGAGCGTTCATGACCGACACTCTGACCACTGTGTACTCTCTGTCCTAGTTACATTTGTTCACATATTGTTCCAATTCCGAGATTTGGCAGAATCTTCCGTTGTCTTGTTCTCCCCATTCATCTTCTCCCCTTTCTATTTTCAGATCTACTATCTTAGTTACAATTTGTTCTTTTGTATTTGAGTTATCATTTTAATATCCTAGCTTGTCTTGTGGACCTGCTCTGGTCCTTGCCACATGCCAAATGGCAAATTGGAATCTTTAAAGTGCATCTTGATCGTGTCCTCTCCTCACACAGACTTTCCGTGACACCCACATTCTTACCAAAAGAATTATACATTTCAGTTGATCCCTAAATCTCAAACTTTCCATCCAAGTTCTTCTTCAAACTGTCTTTCATTTTGGTGTGATTATTACTGCTTTTCCCCAACACACCCGTGCTTTGTTACTTCCGTGTCGTTTTGCTAATGAGATTCGTTCCATGTGGAATGCCTTCTAGCAATATGCTATCTGTCAGATTCCATGTTTCAAGATGCACAAAACATTGCCATCTAGTTGTCCAGCTGTTCTTGTGTTCCCAAAATAAGACTTATTTCTCCCTTGTTTCTTTTCTCTTTCCTACTCCCTCTTCCCACTTCTATATCAGCTTGTCACTAAGTACGCAAATACTGATGTAAAAAGTTTGTAAGCAGATGTTCTTTTTCATAGCTGCTTACTAAATTCTGTGTCAGTATATGATATTTCCAGTCTGTCAAATACTCCATGGCATCGCAACTTTATGCATTCCTTCACAGATTTTATGGAGGGCTTGCTCAGTCCTAAAACTCTACTCTTGAGTGAACAAAAGTGAAGAAACATTGAGTACACACACACACACACACACACATGCATGCACACACACATGATATATATATTTATATATGTGATATATATGTGTGTGATATATATATGGTATATGGTATATATGGCATATATATACATATATATATAATAAAATATGGCTCATGTACAAACACAGTCTGAGTGCTGAACTGGCAGGATATTTATGTGGTTTTTTTTAAAGTTTTATTTTATTTTTTAATTGACATGATAGTTGTGCATATTTATTGGGCACACTGTATTGATTTGGTCCATGTATACACTGTGCAGAGATAAGTCATAATATTTGGCATACCTATAACTTCTAAGATTCATTATTTATTTGCCACTCTTGCAGTAAGTTTGGAATTAATATTGTGAATTACAGTGGCACATCTGCGTTCAGAGACACCTGAATTTCTCCTGCCGGCCTGTGCTTTTGTACGCAGTGTTGAATCTCTCTGTAATTCCAACTCCTTTTTCTGCAGTCTCTGGCAATTATGCAACTTGTCGCTTGCTTTATGAGAGCAACATTTTTAGATTTTTGCAAACAAAGGGGGTTGTTGGAGTATTTGTCTTAGTGCATCTGGCTTATTTCAGTTAATGTAATGTTCTCCAGGTTCAACCATGTTGTTGCAAAAGGCAAGATTTTATATTTTTTAATGGCTGAAATATTACTGTGTGTTTGTATTATATACTCCTTTTGCATTAATCTATGGTCATGTACATGACTCCACATTCTGGAATGACTATTTCAGATGCTATGAATGTGATACGAGAGAGCAGGTATCTACAGTATATTGATTTCATTCCTTTGGAAAAAAATGCCAGCAATTCTAACAGCTAGAGATTGTGTATTTATTGAAATGCATATAGATGCTGCTGTGCTTGGGAGTTTGAAAGGCAGCAGGCCCAGAGCACAAGTGGCACTTAGCTCATTGCTCTCGTGAGAACAGACATGGTAAGGAGGGGCGCTGCTTGTGTAAGTGTTTATGCCTTGGTCCTTTGTACTTACTGTCTTTTGTTTATTTATTCTTTAAGGGAAAAACACACTACAAAACCACTTTGAACTGTGTCCAAATGACTATCCTCACTCAAGATATAACTAGTGGGAATCTTAAGTATTTTATGGTTGAACAATCAAACTCCACAAATGTAAAGAGAAAACTTTCAAGTTCAGCCTCCATCCTGCCTTCACCCAACCTTATCATCTGCAATTACACTATTACCAGGTGGCCTTTCTCTTTCAGAAGCCAAACCACCACAGCTTTTACGTCATAAGAAGGAAGAGAACCTGGTTGTATAGGCTCAGATCGCTGCTTCATTACTTAATCTGTGAATATCAGAGACCACCCCTCTTTTAGGGGAACAGCTAATTTCCTCATTTGGTTTCTATTGAGAAGAATTAGAAAGACTTTTCTTTTAACATTCTGGGCTCCGTGTACTATCTTTCCCATCTCACAGAAGTGGGATGAGTTATGTAGGCGGTGAGTTGATAGGTCAATTGGAGAATCTAATTTATTGAAATTCATGCAAAGTGGATTTAGCATAGTGTGAATAAAACATAAGACTTCTCATTTGTGCAAAACATCTCCAAGGCTCTGGCCAGAGACTCTTCAAAGAGTGAAAAAAGATTAATTGCTACAATGAAATCCTTAGAATACACTAAAATCATATACCATATATGCAAATAAAGCCAACTACAACTCTGTGCCTACCTTTCATCAACTCTGCATTAAAAAAGTCACCATGCCAAATGAGATTCAATTATCACGTCTTTTTCTATAGAATTGCTGGAAGAATTCTAGCGTATAGGAAGTCAAACAAAATGTATTCTGTGGGAAACAAATGTAAGAAAATATTAATAGAAAGCCTTCCAGTCAACTGATTAATAAAATCACATTATTTTGTGATATTTGTTGCCATGAAGAAGTTCAAATTTGGCTTTATATTTCATCTAAAAAGGTGCCTTTCTTTTGTAGCTAATTGATTTATGGCTTTTAAATTTAGTGACCTTTTGTTTTTAATTAATTATTTTATTTATTTACATTCAAAATGTAAATAAATTGTCCTCTCCTTGTCCCCCCTTGCTAGAGGTATTTATTCCCATTCCCCCTCCCTTTGCCTCTGAGAGCGCTCCCCATCCTCCTTCCCAGAAGCCTCAAGTCTCTACAGGATTAGGTGCATCCTCACCACTGAGGCCAGATACAGCAGTCCTCTGCTACTTATGTTCTTGGAGGGGGAGGGCAGAGCAGCCAGACCAGCCTGTGTATGTTCTTCAGTAGCTTGGTCTCTCGGAGCTCCCAGGGCTCTGAGTTAGTTGATACTGTTAGTCTTTTTATGGGGTTGCCATCCCCTTCAGCCGAAGAAACTATTAAAATAGTATATTCTTCAAACTCTCCGCCTCCATCCAGTCTGGCTTTCTCTTTGGTCTCTCTGGTTATGGATGCTGCTGAGCCCAGGGTCTGCCCTTGCGTATTCCAACTTTTCTACTAACTCTTCTAAGCATCTCAGCAACTGTCTTCCATTTGAAGCTTGACTTAGTCACCCAGAGGCGCTATCCTGTTTACCCACGTCAGGAATAAGAAACCAGAGGCCTGTTGGAGAGACCGAGTCTTTTGGGTTCAGACACCATCTTAGAGAACCTGACCTAAGTTTTACCTTGAGCACGCAGGTACCTAGCACCAGTTTCCAGGTTACCCCCCTAACGAGATCTGTGCCTAGGTTTCCAGGTTAGTTCCCAAAAACTCTGCACCCCAAGGTTACAAGCCTCCCCTTGCCACTTCACCACTTCACTTCCTAACAACCACCAATCAGGAAAAAAACCAGAAGTTTATGGTTTGGCTCCTAACACCAGCCAATTATGCTAAAGGTACAATAGTCCCCCCAAATGGATGTGTGCCAGGCTTGCCTGAAACTATATTTAGGGCTGTCTCCTTTTTTTTTTTTTTTATTAACTTGAGTAATTCTTATATACATTTTGAGTGTTATTCCCTTTCCCGGTTTCCGGGCAAACATCCCCCTCCCCCCTCCCCTTCCTTATAGGTATTCCCCTCCCAGCCCTCCCCCCATTGCCGCCCTCCCCCCAACAGTCTAGTTCACTGGGGGTTCAGTCTTAACAGGACCCAGGGCTTCCCCTTCCACTGGTGCTCTTACTAGGATATTCATTGCTACCTATGAGGTCAGAGTCCAGGGTCAGTCCATGTATAGTCTTTAGGTAGTGGCTTAGTCCCTGGAAGCTCTGGTTGCTTGACATTGTTGTACATATGGGGTCTCGAGCCCCTTCAAGCTCTTCCAGTTCTTTCTCTGATTCCTTCAATGGGGGTCCTATTCTCAGTTCAGTGGTTTGCTGCTGGCATTCGCCTCTGTATTTGCTGTATTCTGGCTGTGTCTCTCAGGAGCGATCTACATCCGGCTCCTGTTGGTCTGCACTTCTTTGCTTCATCCATCTTGTCTAATTGGGTGGCTGTATATGTATGGGCCACATGTGGGACAGACTCTGAATGGGTGTTCCTTCAGTCTCTGTTTTAATCTTTGCCTCTCTCTTCCCTGCCAAGAGTATTCTTGTTCCCCTTTTAAAGAAGGAGTGAAGCATTCACATTTTGATCATCTGTCTTGAGTTTCATGTGTTCTAGGCATCTAGGATAATTCAAGCATTTGGGCTAATAGCCACTTATCAATGAGTGCATACCATGTATGTCTTTCTGTGATTGGCTTAGCTCACTCAGGATGATGTTTTCCAGTTCCAACCATTTGCCTACGAATTTCATAAAGTCGTTGTTTTTGATAGCTGAGTAATATTCCATTGTGTAGATGTACCACATTTTCTGTATCCATTCTTCTGTTGAAGGGCATCTGGGTTCTTTCCAGCTTCTGGCTATTATGAATAAGGCTGCGATGAACATAGTGGAGCACGTGTCTTTTTTATATGTTGGGGCATCTTTTGGGTATATGCCCAAGAGAGGTATAGCTGGATCCTCAGGCAGTTCAATGTCCAATTTTCTGAGGAACCTCCAGACTGATTTCCAGAATGGTTGTACCAGTTTGCAATCCCACCAACAATGGAGGAGTGTTCCTCTTTCTCCGCATCCTCGCCAGCATCTGCTGTCACCTGAGTTTTTGATCTTAGCCATTCTCACTGGTATGAGGTGAAATCTCAGGGTTGTTTTGATTTGCATTTCCCTTATGACTAAAGATGTTGAACATTTCTTTAGGTGTTTCTCAGCCATTCAGCATTCCTCAGCTGTGAATTGTTTGTTTAGCTCTGAACCTCATTTTTTAATAGGGTTATTTGTCTCCCTGTGGCCTAACTTTTTGAGTTCTTTGTATATTTTGGATATAAGGCCTCTATCTGTTGTAGGATTGGTAAAGATCTTTTCCCAATCTGTTGGTTGCCGTTTTGTCCTAACCACAGTGTCCTTTGCCTTACAGAAGCTTTGCAGTTTTATGAGATCCCATTTGTTGATTCTTGATCTTAGAGCATAAGCCATTGGTGTTTTGTTCAGGAAATTTTTTCCAGTGCCCATGTGTTCCAGATGCTTCCCTAGTTTTTCTTCTAATAGTTTGAGTGTGTCTGGTTTGATGTGGAGGTCCTTGATCCACTTGGACTTAAGCTTTGTACAGGGTGATAAGCATGGATTGATCTGCATTTTTCTACATATTGACCTCCAGTTGAACCAGCACCATTTGCTGAAAATGCTATCTTTTTTCCATTTGATGGTTTTGGCTCCTTTGTCAAAAATCAAGTGACCATAGGTGTGTGGGTTCATTTCTGGGTCTTCAATTCTGTTCCATTGGTCTATCTGTCTGTCTCTGTACCAATACCATGCTGTTTTTATCACTATTGCTCTGTAATACTGCTTGAGTTCAGGGATAGTGATTCCCCCTGAAGTCCTTTTATTGTTGAGGATAGTTGTAGCTGTCCTGGGTTTTTTGTTATTCCAGATGAATTTGGAAATCGTTCTGTCTAACTCTTTGAAGAATTGGATTGGTATTTTGATGGGGATTGCATTGAATCTGTAGATCGCTTTTGGTAAAATGGCCATTTTTACTCTATTAATCCTGCCAATCCATGAGCATGGGAGATCTTTCCATCTTCTGAGGTCTTCTTCAATTTCTTTCTTCAGTGCATTGAAGTTCTTATTGTACAGATCTTTTACTTGCTTGGTTAAAGTCACACCGAGGTACTTTATATTATTTGGGTCTATTATGAAGGGTGTCGTTTCCCTAATTTCTTTCTCGGCTTGTGTCTCTTTTGTGTAGAGGAAGGCTACTGATTTATTTGAGTTAATTTTATACCCAGCCACTTTGCTGAAGTTGTTCATCAGCTTTAGTAGTTCTCTGGTGGAACTTTTGGGATCACTTAAATCTACTATCATATCATCTGCAAATAGTGATATTTTGACTTCTTCTTTTCCGATCTGTATCCCCTTGACCTCCTTTTGTTGTCTGATTGCTCTGGCTAGAACTTCAAGAACTATATTGAATAAGTAGGGAGAGAGTGGGCAGCCTTGTCTAGTCCCTGATTTTAGTGGGATTGCTTCAAGTTTCTCTCCATTTAGTTTAATGTTAGCAACTGGTTTGCTGTATATGGCTTTTACTATGTTTAGGTATGGGCCTTGAATTCCTATTCTTTCCAGGACTTTTATCATGAAGGGGTGTTGAATTTTGTCAAATGCTTTCTCAGCATCTAATGAAATGATCATGTGGTTTTGTTCTTTCAGTTTGTTTATATGATGGATCACGTTGATGGTTTTCCGTATATTAAACCATCCCTGCATGCCTGGGATGAAGCCTACTTGATCATGGTGGATGATTGTTTTGATGTGCTCTTGGATTCGGTTTGCCAGAATTTTATTGAGTATTTTTGCGTCGATATTCATAAGGGAAATTGGTCTGAAGTTCTCTTTCTTTGTTGGGTCTTTGTGTGGTTTAGGTATAAGAGTAATTGTGGCTTCATAGAAGGAATTCGGTAGTGCTCCATCTGTTTCAATTTTGTGGAATATTTTGGATAATATTGGTATGAGGTCTTCTATGAAGGTCTGATAGAATTCTGCACTAAACCCGTCTGGACCTGGGCTCTTTTTGGTTGGGAGACCTTTAATGACTGCTTCTATTTCCTTAGGAGTTATGGGGTTGTTTAACTGGTTTATCTGTTCCTGATTTAACTTCGGTACCTGGTATCTGTCTAGGAAATTGTCCATTTCCTGCAGATTTTCAAGTTTTGTTGAATATAGGCTTTTATAGTAAGATCTGATGATTTTTTGAATTTCCTCTGAATCTGTAGTTATGTCTCCCTTTTCATTTCTGATTTTATTAATTTGGACACACTCTCTGTGTCCTCTCGTTAGTCTGGCTAAGGGTTTATCTATCTTGTTGATTTTCTCAAAGAACCAACTTTTGGTTCTGTTGATTGTTTCTATGGTCCTTTTTTTTTCTACTTGGTTAATTTCAGCTCTGAGTTTGATTATTTCCTGCCTTCTACTCCTCCTGGGTGTATTTGCTTCTTTTTGTTCTAGAGCTTTTAGGTGTGCTGTCAAGCTGCTGACATATGCTCTCCCTGTTTCTTTCTGAAGGCACTCAGCTCTATGAATTTTCCTCTTAGCACAGCTTTCATTGTTAGTCTGGCTAAGGGTTTATCTATCTTGTTGATTTTCTCAAAGAACCAACTTTTGGTTCTGTTGATTGTTTCTATGGTCCTTTTTGTTTCTACTTGGTTAATTTCAGCTTTGAGTTTGATTATTTCCTGCCTTCTACTCCTCCTGGGTGTATTTGCTTCTTTTTGTTCTAGAGCTTTTAGGTGTGCTGTCAAGCTGCTGACATATGCTCTTTCCTGTTTCTTTCTGCAGGCACTCAGCGCTATGAATTTCCCTCTTAGCACAGCTTTCATTGTGTCCCATAAGTTTGGGTATGTTGTACCTTCATTTTCATTAAATTCTAAAGTCTTTAATTTCTTTCTTTATTTCTTCCTTGACCAGGTTATCATTGAGTAGAGCATTGTTCAATTTCCACGTATATGTGGGCATTCTTCCCTTATTGTTATTGAAGACTAGTTTTAGGCCGTGGTGGTCCGATAGCACGCATGGGATTATTTCTATCTTTCTGTACCTGTTGAGGCCCGTTTTTTGACCAATTATATGGTCAATTTTGGAGAAAGTACCATGAGGAGCTGAGAAGAAGGTATATCCTTTTGCTTTAGGATAGAATGTTCTATAAATATCCATTAAGTCCATTTGGCTCATGACTTCTCTTAGTCTGTCTACATCTCTGTTTAATTTCTGTTTCGATGATCTCTCCATTGATGAGAGTGGGGTGTTGAAATCTCCTACTATTATTGTGTGAGGTGCAATGTGTATTTTGAGCTTTAGTAAGGTTTCTTTTACGTATGTAGGTGCCCTTGTATTTGGGGCATAGATATTTAGGATTGAGAGTTCATCTTGGTGGATTTTTCCTTTGATGAATATGAAGTGTCCTTCCTTATCTTTTTTGATGACTTTTAGTTGAAAATTGATTTTATTTGATATTAGAATGGCTACTCCAGCTTGCTTCTTCCGACCATTTGCTTGGAAAGTTGTTTTCCAGCCTTTCACTCTGAGGTAGTGTCTGTCTTTGTCTCTGAGGTGTGTTTCCTTTAGGCAGCAGAATGCAGGGTCCTCTTTGCGTATCCAGTTGGTTAATCTATGTCTTTTTATTGGGGAGTTGAGGCCATTGATGTTGAGAGATATTAAGGAATAGTGATTATTGCTTCCTGTTATATTCATATTTGGATGTGAGGTTATGTTTGTGTGCTTTTCTTCTCTTTGTTTTGTTGCCAAGACGATTAGTTTCTTGCTTCTTCTAGGGTATAGCTTGCCTCCTTATGTTGGGCTTTACCATTTATTATCCTTTGTAGTGCTGGATTTGTAGAAAGATATTGTGTAAATTTGGTTTTGTCATGGAATATCTTGGTTTCTCCATCTATGTTAATTGAGAGTTTTGCAGGATACAGTAACCTGGGCTGGCATTTGTGTTCTCTTAGGGTCTGTATGACATCAGTCCAGGATCTTCTGGCCTTCATAGTTTCTGGCGAAAAGTCTGGTGTGATTCTGATAGGTCTGCCTTTATATGTTACTTGACCTTTTTCCCTTACTGCTTTTAATATTCTTTCTTTATTTTGTGCATTTGGTGTTTGACTATTATGTGACGGGAGGTGTTTCTTTTCTGGTCCAATCTATTTGGGGTTCTGTAGGCTTCTTGTATGCCTATGGGTATCTCTTTTTTTAGGTTAGGGAAGTTTTCTTCTATGATTTTGTTGAAGATATTTACTGGTCCTTTGAGCTGGGAGTCTTCACTCTCTTCTATACCTATTATCCTTAGGTTTGATCTTCGCATTGAGTCCTGGATTTCCTGTATGTTTTGGACCAGTAGCTTTTTCTGCTTTACATTATCTTTGACAGTTGAGTCAATGATTTCTATGGAATCTTCTGCTCCTGAGATTCTCTCTTCCATCTCCTGTATTCTGTTGGTGAAGCTTGTATCTACAGCTCCTTGTCTCTTCTTTTGGTTTTCTATATCCAGGGTTGTTTCCGTGTGTTCTTTCTTTTTTTTTTTTTTTTTTTTGTGTTTTTTTTTTTTTATTTTTTATTTTTTTTATTAACTTGAGTATTTCTTATATACATTTCGAGTGTTATTCCCTTTCCCGGTTTCCGGGCAAACATCCCCCTCCCCCCTCCCCTTCCTTATGGGTGTTCCCCTCCCAACCCTCCCACCATTGCCGCCCTCCCCCCATAGACTAGTTCACTGGGGGTTCAGTCTTAGCAGGACCCAGGGCTTCCCCTTCCATTGGTGCTCTTACTAGGATATTCATTGCTACCTATGGGGTCAGAGTCCAGGGTCAGTCCATGTATAGTCTTTACGTAGTGGCTTAGTCCCTGGAAGCTCTGGTTGCTTGGCATTGTTGTACTTTTGGGGTCTCGAGCCCCTTCAAGCTCTTCCAGTTCTTTCTCTGATTCCTTCAATAGGGGACCTATTCTCAGTTCAGTGGTTTGCTGCTGGCATTCGCCTCTGTATTTGCTGTATTCTGGCTGTGTCTCTCAGGAGCGATCTACATCCGGCTCCTGTCGGTCTGCACTTCTTTGCTTCATCCATCTAGTCCAATTGGGTGGCTGTATATGTATGGGCCAAATGTGGGACAGGCTCTGAATGGGTGTTCCTTCAGTCTCTGTTTTAATCTTTGCCTCTCCCTTCCCTGCCAAGGGTATTCTTTTTCCTCATTTAAAGAAGGAGTGAAGCATTCACATTTTGATCATCCGTCTTGAGTTTCGTTTGTTCTAGGGATCTAGGGTAATTCAAGCATTTGGGCTAATAGCCACTTATCAATGAGTGCATACCATGTATGTCTTTCTGTGATTGGGTTAGTTCACTCAGGATGATATTTTCCAGTTCCAACCATTTGCCTACGAATTTCATAAACTCGTTGTTTTTGATAGCTGAGTAGTATTCCATTGTGTAGATGTACCACATTTTCTGTATCCATTCCTCTGTTGAAGGGCATCTGGGTTCTTTCCAGCTTCTGGCTATTATAAATAAGGCTGCGATGAACATAGTGGAGCACGTGTCTCTTTTATATGTTGAGGCATCTTTTGGGTATATGCCCAAGAGAGGTATAGCTGGATCCTCAGGCAGTTCAATGTCCAATTTTCTGAGGAACCTCCAGACTGATTTCCAGAATGGTTTTACCAGTCTGCAATCCCACCAACAATGGAGGAGTGTTCCTCTTTCTCCACAACCTCGCCAGCATCTGCTGTCACCTGAGTTTTTGATCTTAGCCATTCTCACTGGTGTGAGGTGAAATCTCAGGGTTGTTTTGATTTGCATTTCCCTTATGACTAAAGATGTTGAACATTTCTTTAGGTGTTTCTCAGCCATTCGGCATTCCTCAGCTGTGAATTCTTTCTTTAGCTCTGAACCCCTTTTTTTAATAGGGTTATTTGTTTCCCTGCGGTCTAACTTCTTGAGTTCTTTGTATATTTTGGATATAAGGCCTCTATCTGTTGTAGGGTTGGTAAAGATCTTTTCCCAATCTGTTGGTTGCCGTTTTGTCCTAACCACAGTGTCCTTTGCCTTACAGAAGCTTTGCAGTTTTATGAGATCCCATTTGTCAATTCTTGATCTTAGAGCATAAGCCATTGGTGTTTTGTTCAGGAAATTTTTTCCAGTGCCCATGTGTTCCAGATGCTTCCCTAGTTTTTCTTCTATTAGTTTGAGTGTGTCTGGTTTGATGTGGAGGTCCTTGATCCACTTCGACTTAAGCTTTGTACAGGGTGATAAGCATGGATCGATCTGCATTCTTCTACATGTTGCCCTCCAGTTGAACCAGCACCATTTGCTGAAAATGCTATCTTTTTTCCATTGGATGGTTTTGGCTCCTTTGTCAAAAATCAAGTGACCATAGGTGTGTGGGTTCATTTCTGGGTCTTCAATTCTATTCCATTGGTCTATCTGTCTGTCTCTGTACCAATACCATGCAGTTTTTATCACTATTGCTCTGTAATACTGCTTGAGTTCAGGGATAGTGATTCCCCCTGAAGTCCTTTTATTGTTGAGGATAGCTTTAGCTATCCTGGGTTTTTTGTTATTCCAGATGAATTTGCAAATTGTTCTGTCTAACTCTTTGAAGAATTGGATTGGTATTTTGATGGGGATTGCATTGAATCTGTAGATTGCTTTTGGTAAAATGGCCATTTTTACTCTATTAATCCTGCCAATCCATGAGCATGGGAGATCTTTCCATCTTCTGAGGTCTTCTTCAATTTCTTTCTTCAGTGTCTTGAAGTTCTTATTGTACAGATCTTTTACTTGCTTGGTTAAAGTCACACCGAGGTACTTTATATTATTTGGGTCTATTATGAAGGGTGTCGTTTCCCTAATTTCTTTCTCGGCTTGTTTCTCTTTTGTATAGAGGAAGGCAACTGATTTATTTGAGTTAATTTTATACCCAGCCACTTTGCTGAAGTTGTTTATCAGCTTTAGTAGTTCTCTGGTGGAACTTTTGGGATCACTTAAATATACTATCATATCATCTGCAAATAGTGATATTTTGACCTCTTCTTTTCCGATCTGTATCCCTTTGATCTCCTTTTGTTGTCTGATTGCTCTGGCTAGAACTTCAAGAACTATATTGAATACGTAGGGAGAGAGTGGGCAGCCTTGTCTAGTCCCTGATTTTAGTGGGATTGCTTCAAGTTTCTCTCCATTTAGTTTAATGTTAGCAACTGGTTTGCTGTATATGGCTTTTACTATGTTTATGTATGGGCCTTGAATTCCTATTCTTTCCAGGACTTTTATCATGAAGGGGTGTTGAATTTTGTCAAATGCTTTCTCAGCATCTAATGAAATGATCATGTGGTTCTGTTCTTTCAGTTTGTTTATATAATGGATCACGTTGATGGTTTTCCGTATATTAAACCATCCCTGCATGCCTGGGATGAAGCCTACTTGATCATGGTGGATGATTGTTTTGATGTGCTCTTGAATTCGGTTTGCCAGAATTTTATTGAGTATTTTTGCGTCGATATTCATAAGGGAAATTGGTCTGAAGTTCTCTTTCTTTGTTGTGTCTTTGTGTGGTTTAGGTATAAGAGTAATTGTAGATTCGTAGAAGGAATTCGGTAGGGCTCCATCTGTTTCAATTTTGTGGAATAGTTTGGATAATATTGGTATGAGGTCTTCTATGAAGGTTTGATAGAATTCTGCACTAAACCCATCTGGACCTGGGCTCTTTTTGGTTGGGAGACCTTTAATGACTGCTTCTATTTCCTTAGGAGTTATGGGGTTGTTTAACTGGTGTATCTGTTCCTGATTTAACTTTGATACCTGGTATCTGTCTAGGAAATTGTCCATTTCCTGAAGATTTTCAAATTTTGTTGAATATAGGTTTTTATAGTAAGATCTGATGATTTTTTGAATTTCCTCTGAATCTGTAGTTATGTCTCCCTTTTCATTTCTGATTTTGTTAATTTGGACGCACTCTCTGTGTCCTCTCGTTAGTCTGGCTAAGGGTTTATCTATCTTGTTGATTTTCTCAAAGAACCAACTTTTGGTTCTGTTGATTCTTTCTATGGTCCTTTTTGTTTCTACTTGGTTGATTTCAGCTCTGAGTTTGATTATTTCCTGCCTTCTACTCCTCCTGGGTGTATTTGCTTCTTTTTGTTCTAGAGATTTTAGGTGTGCTGTCAAGCTGCTGACATATGCTCTTTCCTGTTTCTTTCTGCAGGAACTCAGCGCTATGAGTTTTCCTCTTAGCACAGCTTTCATTGTGTCCCATAAGTTTGAGTATGTTGTATCTTCATTTTCATTAAATTCTAAAAAGTTTTTAATTTCTTTCTTTATTTCTTCCTTGACCAGGTTATCATTGAGTAGAGCATTGTTCAATTTCCACGTATATGTGGGCGTTCTTCCCTTATTGTTATTGAAGACCAGTTTTAGGCCGTGGTGGTCCGATAGCACGCATGGGATTATTTCTATCTTTCTGTACCTGTTGAGGCCCGTTTTTTGACCAATTATATGGTCAATTTTGGAGAAAGTACCATGAGGAGCTGAGAAGAAGGTATATCCTTTTGCTTTAGGATAGAATGTTCTATAAATATCCGTTAAGTCCATTTGGCTCATGACTTCTCTTAGTCTGTCGACATCACTGTTTAATTTCTGTTTCCATGATCTGTCCATTGATGAGAGTGGGGTGTTGAAATCTCCCACTATTATTGTGTGAGGTGCAATGTGTGTTTTGAGCTTTAGTAAGGTTTCTTTTACGTATGTAGGTGCCCTTGTATTTGGGGCATAGATATTTAGGATTGAGAGTTCATCTTGGTGGATTTTTCCTTTGATGAATATGAAGTGTCCTTCCTTATCTTTTTTGATGACTTTTAGTTGGAAATTGATTTTATTTGATATTAGAATGGCTACTCCAGCTTGCTTCTTCTGACCATTTGCTTGGAAAGTTGTTTTCCAGCCTTTCACTCTGAGGTAGTGTCTGTCTTTGTCTCTGAGGTGTGTTTCCTGTAGGCAGCAGAATGCAGGGTCCTCGTTGCGTATCCAGTTTGTTAATCTATGTCTTTTTATTGGGGAGTTGAGGCCATTGATATTGAGAGATATTAAGGAATAGTGATTATTGTTTCCCTTTATATTCATATTTGGATGTGAGGTTATGTTTGTGTGCTTTCATTCTCTTTGTTTTGTTGCCAAGACGATTAGTTTCTTGCTTCTTCTAGGGTATAGCTTGCCTCCTTATGTTGGGCTTTACCATTTATTATCCTTTGTAGTGCTGGATTTGTAGAAAGATATTGTGTAAATTTGGTTTTGTCATGGAATATCTTGGTTTCTCCATCAATGTTAATTGAGAGTTTTGTTGGATACAGTAACCTGGGCTGGCATTTGTGTTCTCTTAGGGTCTGTATGACATCAGTCCAGGATCTTCTGGCCTTCATAGTTTCTGGCGAGAAGTCTGGTGTGATTCTGATAGGTTTGCCTTTATATGTTACTTGACCTTTTTCCCTTACTGCTTTTAATATTCTTTCTTTATTTTGTGCGTTTGGTGTTTTGACAATTATGTGACGGTAGGTGTTTCTTTTCTGGTCCAATCTATTTGGAGTTCTGTAGGCTTCTTGTATGCCTATGGGTATCTCTTTTTTTAGGTTAGGGAAGTTTTCTTCTATGATTTTGTTGAAGATATTTACTGGTCCTTTGAGCTGGGAGTCTTCACTCTCTTCTATACCTATTATCCTTAGGTTTGATCTTCTCATTGAGTCCTGGATTTCCTGTATGTTTTGGACCAGTAGCTTTTTCCGCTTTACATTATCTTTGACAGTTGAGTCAATGATTTCTATGGAATCTTCTGCTCCTGAGATTCTCTCTTCCATCTCCTGTATTCTGTTGGTGAAGCTTGTATCTACATCTCCTTGTCTCTTCTTTTGGTTTTCTATATCCAGGGTTGTTTCCATGTGTTCTTTCTTGATTGCTTCTATTTCCATTTTTAATTCCTTCATCTGTTTGATTGTGTTTTCCTGGAATTCTTTCAGGGATTTTTGCCATTCCTCTCTGTAGGCCTCTACTTGTTTATTAATGATTTCCTGTGTTTCCCTAAGTGTGTTCATGTCTTTCTTGAAGTCCTCCAGCATCATGATCAAATATGATTTTGAAACTAGATCTTGCTTTTCTGGTGTGTTTGGATATTCCATGTTTGTTTTGGCGGGAGAATTGGGCTCCGATGATGGCATGCAGTCTTGGTTTCTGTTGCTTGGGTTCCTGCGCTTGCCTCTCGCCATCAGATTATCTCTAGTGTTACTTTGTTCTGCTATTTCTGACAGTGGCTAGACTGACCTATAAGCCTGTGTGTCAGGAGTGCTGTAGACCTGTTTTCCTCTCTTTCAGTCAGTTATGGGGACAGTGTGTTCTGCTTTCCGGCGTGTAGTTTTTCCTCTCTACAGGTCTTCAGCTGTTCCTGTGGGCCTGTGTCTTGAGTTCACCAGGCAGCTTTCTTGCAGCAGAAAATTTGGTCTTACCTGTGGTCCCGAGGCTCAGGTTCGCTCGTGGGGTGCTGCCCAGGGGCTCTCTGCAGCGGCAGCAACCAGGAAGACCTGTGCCGCCCCTTCCGGGAGCTTCAGTGCACCAGGGTTCCAGATGGTCTTTGGCTTTTTCCTCTGGCGTCCGAGATGTGTGTGCAGGGAGCAGTCTCTTCTGGTTTCCCAGGCTTGTCTGCCTCTCTGAAGGTTTAGCTCTCCCTCCCACGGGATTTGGGTGCAGAGAACTGTTTATCCGGTCTGTTTCTTTCAGGTTCCGGCGGTGTCTCAGGCGCAGAAGTCCTGCCGCTCCTGGGCCCTCCCCCACGGGAGCCCAGAGGCCTTATACAGTTTCCTCTTGGGCCAGGGATGTGGGCAGGGGTGAGCAGTGTTGGTGGTCTCTTCCGCTCTGCAGCCTCAGTAGTGCCCACCTGACCAGGCGGTTGGGTCTCTCTCTCACCGGGTCTGGGAGCAGAGAGCTGCTCCGTGTGTTCTTTCTTGATTGCTTCTATTTCCATTTTTAATTCCTTCAATTGATTGATTGTGTTTTCCTGGAATTCTTTCAGGGATTTTTGTGACTCCTCTCTATGGGCTTCTACTTGTTTATTTATGATTTCCTGGAATTCTTTCAGGGATTTTTGTGACTCCTCTCTATGGGCTTCTACTTGTTTAATTATGTTTTCCTGGAATTCTTTCAGGCATTTTTGTGATTCCTCTCTGTAGGCTTCTACTTGTTCTCTAAGGGCGTTCTTCACGTCTTTCTTGAAGTCCTCCAACATCATGATCAAATATGATTTTGAAACTAGATCTTGCTTTTCTGGTGTGTTTGGATATTCCATGTTTGTTTTTGTGGGAGAATTGGGCTCTGATGGTGCCATGTAGTCTTGGTTTCTGTTGCTTGGGTTCCTGTGCTTGCCTCTCGCCATCAGATTATATCTAGTGTTACTTTGTTCTGCTATTTCTGACAGTGGCTAGACTGTCCTATAAGCCTGTGTGTCAGGAGTGCTGTAGACCTGTTTTCCTGTTTTCTTTCAGCCTGTTATGGCGACAGAGTGTTCTGCTTTCGGGCGTGTAGTTTTTCCTCTCTACAGGTCTTCAGCTGTTCCTGTGGGCCTGTGTCTTGAGTTCACCAGACAGGTCACTTGCAGCAGAAAAGTTGGTCTTACCTGTGGTCCTGAGGCTCAAGTTCGCTCGGGGGGTGCTGCCCATGAGCTCTCTGTGGTGGCAGCAACCAGTAAGATCTGTGCCGCCGTTTCCGGGAGCTTCAGTGCACCAGGGTTCCAGATGGCGTCTGGTGTTTTCCTCTGGCATCCCGAGATGTGTGTGCAGAGTGCAGTCTCTTCTGGTTTCCCAGGCGTGTCTGCCTCTCTGAGGGTTTAGCTCTCCCTCCCACTGGATTTGGGTGCAGAGAACTGTTTATCCAGTCTGTTTCCTTCAGGTTTTAGGGCTGTCTCCTACTGATCTGCTGTATCAGAGAAGGTGGTGTGGCCCAAGCTCAAGCTTGAATAAGGAAACCCTAATGCGTTGCATCAGAATTGGCTCCCTGGTGCTCTTTTGGGGGTTCAAGAATGGTTCCTGCAACACAAGTCCAGGACAGTTTAACTATAGATAACATGTCGATGACGTGGGTATTTGGTATGAGTCAGTTAAAATGTGGCTGAAATACTCTATCCAGAGGACCATGAGTCAGCTAATAACAGCTGGCATTAGATGTCTGAGAAACCTAAAATTAAACAGTGATGTGATCTGTTATGTAACATTTTTGTGGGCTTTGTGTAGATATGACCTTTGAGGTCACACGCCTTAATCTTTGCCTTCATCAACCTGTGTATGTGTCTGTCTGTGTGCCTATAGGCCTGCCTCCATGCCTTGTGTGTCAGTCTGTGTGCATGCACCCCTCTTTATATGTCTGTCTTCCTGTCTGTTTTTCCCTGGGTATCTGCTGGCACCTGCTCCTTGCTATCTCTTTAGCTTTCCATCCACCTTCCTTTACCAGGGCTGAAGTTAGAAATAGTACCCCCATTCAGGCTTACTATCCATACTGAGATGCTTCTGCAGGGCCATACCTATGGAGCCTTTGTGCTAAACCACAGGGTCTCAATTTGTTCCAACAAGAAGCACAGGAGGAAGTTTAGAACATTTGTGCCTGGGAAAGCCTTCTGTTTGAGAAGGCTAGGGCACCGACTACTTTACAGTGTCTCCAGATGATTGTAACCACCAGGCAAGGATGAAATCTAGGGGTGCAGACTTTGGGACACATTCAGAAATCATTGACTTATGTAGCACATGTAAGCTGTGTCTTTTAACATAGCATAATCAGTAATTAAGGAGACATTGCATGTAGTATTCATTGTGATTCCAGCACACATTTTGGCACTCCAATGACAATAACCCAGAAAAAAAATCTACTGAGTGGGAAATCCTAGTGATAGGAAACACTTTGACATATAATTATGCTATTTGTGTTTCCATATTTTTAAAGTTGAATATCAGTATGTATTTGGAAAATCAAACTTTATATTTTGAGGCAGCTGACTTTGATGTCTATTTGATTAAAAAGACAGTCTTCTATAGGAACTCACAACATATGATCTTCATATATGACTTGAAGTTGGAACAAACAGATCACAGATTGGAAACTGTACCCCATGCATGATTTAGCAGATTCTGGAAAAGTGGAATGTTAATATTAACAATGTTGTTTTTGAATTTTAATTTTATCTTCTTCATTTCATGTTATAGTCCTATTTTATCTGGCTTAGCAGCTCTAAGACCATGTACTAGAATACTCTTAAAATGCTCAATGTATTATTATTTTTCCCATCAGAAACAAAATCTCTCATGATGGTTTCTTCCTAATGTCTTTTGTTGAAAACCAAAGGATTATGGCACCTCTGGGTCTCTCTTTATGGGCCTTAAAACAGCTGGGCATTGATCCTCTGATGAGCGACTGCTTGAGAACGAAAGCAATTTCCTCCTTCGGATATCTGGGTGCCTTGTGGAGATGGGAAGGCTTTAACTACTACGTCTCTGTACTTATTACCATTCCATTTGGAAAAACATGTCACACAGGGACAACGAGATCCAGTTACACTGTCGATTCTGCTCAGATGAATACCTGATGAGGCGACAAACCTGTTTTAAAATGAATTTGCTGCTCCCATCAATTCCTTATGACTCTATTGCAAGCCTGAAAATGTATCAAATAATGAAACTTGATCATCTGACCCTGCTAAATGCACCAAGCAGTCTCCCAGGCAATACATGCGACAAGCTCCTTATTTATTTAATTCTCCTTTTTGAAAGCCCCTCAAGCCTTCTGCAGCAAAAAACTGTTTCTATCTTCTATATACTGCATTAAAAAAATCTATCTATATATGAAACTTGAACAAATGTCATTGGGCCATTTGGAAAAACAGAATTCATTTACATTAAGCATAGTACAATACTATCATTAGTTGCAATAGAGGAGTTTCCCCTTATGAACAAAGATACTGGTTTCTGGTGGCCAACCCTACCAGGAAATCCAGCCAAGCCAAGTTTCAAACAGGTGAGTTCTCTAATGTGGCAGTGGACAGATGCCTCTGGTGAGGGTATCTGTCCTGTGACAGTGCTTTGAACTCTATGTGAACAGCCCTTGAGGCAAGGGAGTATATTTTGATCCAAAAGTCATTATCAGGTTTAGAAATTCTCACCTCCCTTCAAAAGCACGATTTCGATCTAAGTGCGTAGTTTTATCCTGGTGAGAGATTAACATGTCTCACCAGAGCATTGAAACTAATTGTTACAACAAATTAATGAATTACGTGTGCAGAAGGAATTGTTCCCTTGCATGGAGAGGGCTAGAAAAGGCAGAGTACCTCATTTTCCTTAGTAATTTAATTATAATGGAATGATTATTATAGCACCTCGTTCCTGTAGGGCTTCTGAAATTGAAGGCTTAGGTGTGATTTTTATCAGCAGCTAGGGATGGGCTAACCAGCTTCTCAATGCCTATTCTCATGTGCTGTTTTCCAACACCCCCAGACCCTCTCTCAGATGGGAACTGTGGCTTGTCATAATTATGTGTCTGTGGGAAAATCAGCACTGGTCCAATAGCGGTAGAAAATGGAGTTTTAACTTATTTTCCCAGCAATAAGGCTGAATTTGAATTTGTCCTGGGTTTGTCATGCCTACAGAGCTACTTTCTCTGTGACTAGGAGTGTCTGAGCTGAGCATGGGCCTTCAATTATGGGTACCTATTGCTTTTAAAAAATGTGTGTGTGTGTGTGTGTGTGTGTAAATATTGTGGGTTCATGTGCACATTTGTTTATGTGTGCAAAGGACGACCTCATGTGTAATTCTTAAGAACACTATCTTCTTTTTGACAAGGTTTGTCATTGGCCAGGAGTTCATCAATTAGGCTGGCTGGCTAGAAAGAAAGAGACCCCAGGGATGAGCCTGCCTCAGTCCCCTCAGAGTCAGGGTGACAGGCATGTCATGTGGGCACTGGGCATAGAAGTCAGGTCTGTATGCTTCTGAGGCAAATGAAGACTTTGCTGATGGAGCCAACTCTGTCAGCCTGCTCTTGTGTGGCTGCTTGGCTTCTTGTGTTTTCCAGACAAGATCCCACTATGTTACCTGGACTACCTTAAATATGCGATTTCCCTCCATTGGTTTTCAGAGTGCTGGGATTACAGGTCTGGGCCACCATGCCTAACTATTGCCTTTGACTCACTTTAACCACTCCTCCATTATCCCGGCAAAGCTGCACAACCCTATTTTATTCCCATAAGGCTCATCTGGGACTTAATCCCTCTCCTCTGCTCTGTGGGATATAAGGGCCAGGCTTGGTACATCAGGGTCAAGCATCTCTTAGAGGATGAAAGGCTACCATTTTGTGTGATGTGTGTCTGGCATTTTATAGTAGTACATAAGGCCTAGGCATTTTCTGAGGAACATGGACTAGTTCAGGGATGGGTATATCACAAATCTTATAATTCATGCTCAAAATGGTAGGTAAACTATGTTTTATGGTTTTGAGTTTTGTTGGGCCATATGTATTGCAGAGATGTTGGAGAACGGATGCCTGAATTTGAGCTGAACCATTAGCAGATTCCTGGATTAGAACTATGGGAACCAAAATATCTTCTAACTCTGGGGTTGAATTGGACGCTGTTACTTTTATCCAAAGAGGCCCTTTCTCACCTGTTCCCTGTCATGGATCCATAAACGTGCAAAGGGGATGATGGCTCTGCTGATTGAGTTCCTAAAGATCATCCCTGTGGGTCAGAGAGTCCAGTATGTTGTGTTTTGGGGTGATTTCCTCTAAGGTGAATCTACAGAGCCCAAAGGCTCAAGTGCTGCCGAGGCAAGAGGAAGCTGTGGCCTCACTTTAGAGAGGAAAAACTTGCAGATTCAGGGTACTTTCCTGAAAGATGCAGAGAATTCCTGCTTCTTCTTCCTCCGTCTCATTGTGAACGGCAACCGTGATTTGAGCAAAACAAGCAAAAGGAAGAAAGACAAGCCAGCAATATTTCTTACAAGGTCTATGAGTCTCTTTTTCTGCAGAATGATATTTATAGAGGAGGAGCTAGAAAGATTTGTAAGCAGCAATTGAACCATTTTCACTGGACATACTTAATTAGGCAGAAAAATTGTTCTTACAGAAACAGTGTGGTGAGCCCAGGCCGGGCCATCTTCTTGTCTTTTATCTGAATTTACAGCTAACTTTCCTGTGTTGTTGTTGTTGTTGTTGATGATGATGTTTTCAAACTTAGAACTTCCTTTTTGGCTTTGTATTAATCACCTGATTATGGAGGTCTGGACTCACACAAGGGGATCCTTAGAGCTGGGATGAAGTCAGCCTTCCTTTGCCTCTTAGTCTCTGGTTACAAATTCTGGGAAGCACAACAGGAAGACAAGCCTTGGAAGCAGGCAGCGACTGGCTTCTGATTGGCCTCGGGTTTTCTCTGGGTCAGCAGGCAACTGCTCACCTGCTCAGGACTGGCTGCTTGGCAGGCTGAATGAAGTTAATTAGTTCAGGTGGGACTTGAGTACAGGATCTCGGTGTCCCTGGCATCCCCTCTTATCTATCTGAGCAAAATGGAAGCAGAGTGACAAGTGAGAAGCTGCCAGGTCTGGCCTTATTTTAACCACAGGACTCACACCAGCAAGTGTCATATTGTCTTTGAAGAGGAAGGAATTGAAGTCCATAACCTCATTCTGCCAATTCTCACAACTCCCCTCTTGACTTCTAAACAATTCATCGGTTCTAACAAATTAAGGTTACACTCAGTTGAGAGTGAGCTTAGCTTTCTTAAAGGCAAGATTTTATTTCTTTATATTTTAAGTACTGCCTAGGAGTTAGGTTACAGACTGAATTGTGTTTCCCTCAAATTTAAATCCTAATACCTAGTAGCTCCAAATGCTATCACATTGGAGATGAAATCTTTATTATTCAAAGCAGGTAGGTAAGGGGAAGCCTTAAGTGAACTTCATGGATGTGACTATTGGGAGAGAAAATTTGGATAGAGCCATGCATCCAGGTGTGGTGATGCTAAAAGACAGAGATAAGACAATTAGAAGAGAAGGGGCGAGAGAAGACTGAGCCACATTCCTCCCTCTGCTCCAAAGAACCAGCCCTGCATTGAGCTTCTTGCCTCCTGAACTTTGAGATAGATTTCTGCTACTTCTTGGTGTGTTCCTTGATAGTCTACAAACTAATATAGCGTGCTAGCATTGCATATTCTTAAACTCAGGTTGCCCCTTTCTGAGGTTAATGACTGTAGTCTAACTTAAAACTCAGGAGACCTACCTGTCCATGGTTCTGTAGCTATGTAACAGACAAGGTTGAGTTGTAACCCATGTGCTTGACTTAGTATTTTCCCCCTTCTCTTCTGAACATGTTCATGGAGCTAAAGGAGATATATTACTTTTCTTAAAGGGGAAGATAAATATATTAAAAGTACAGGCAAAAGATAATAGTACTTGCCACACGAGTTTAGCAATGCTATATTTCTTTCAGATTTTTTCTCTCAGAGGAATAAATCATCACATATAATCCAGTTACTCTTCTTCACATCATTTTCTCTCCTTCATGCTAAAGGAAAACACTACTTTTATTTGGTTTACATTCAGTCCATGTTTTAATAGTATCCTCTTGTATGTATTTATCCATCAATAATATGATACTTTATCACCTTTCATGAACAAAATAGATGGTATGACACCATCCTGTCACCTATAACCTTTTAAAAACATAGCACTGTGCTATGATATATCTGCATAAACATACATAGAACTAGGTTTGCTGTTCAGGAACATCCTGTGATATTCATTGTCTAGTAAGCATAAAGTGATATAAGGTACTATCGCAGTTGGAATTATTAAGCTTTCCTTTATATGTATGTGCACGTTTGTCTTAAGTTAATATATCTAGCAGTTGGATTGATGTGTCACAAATAGATACTTCTTTATTTTTATCAAGCATTACCAAACTGAACGTCAAGTGGCTTGTAATTGCTTCCTTGAGAATAAATGTTTCCCTCCGGACAATATCATCAGAGCTTAAGTTTCTGGTCCAATTTAAAAATTATGTGTACTCTCTATCCAAGCACCGTTGAGGACTTCTTTGCCTTCTGACACCTGACCATTATACAAACTGAACTACTGATTTACTCTTGCGGTTTTTAGATAGGTTCCCTGAAGCGGAATTCCAACTGTTACAACAGACATCCCTAATTCATCTCCGAGAGGCCAGATTGTTCATTGGCTCAATGGCTTTAATGGTGGGTAGAGTTACTTCATTGGAAGGATAAATGATGTGAACAGGAGATGAAACTGAACAGGCAGATAAGGTGCTGGGACACAGATGGCAGCAGTTCTGAAATGTCCTTTGTTTTCTGACCAGGAAGCCAGAGGGAGATGTGTTTTCTTATTGTCTTGTAAATGGATACCAAGGCTCTGCTATACCTGTGAGTGGAGACTGGAACTCCAGCTTAGGTATTAGTAATCTCTCCCAGTAAACAGCTTTGGCAGTGAGTCTCTAGGGTTTTGTTGTTTTTGGTGAGAGTGAGTAATGCCTATTCCTTAACTTCAGCTGATCTCCTAAATTATTTTAGGGTTATGTCTTTAGAGTGAGGCTACCACAACAGCATTAAAGACCTGTTATGGAAAAACTTCTGGTCAAAAGAATGAAATCGGGTTGGGGATTTAGCTCAGTGGTAGAGCGCTTGCCTAGCAAGTGCAAGGCCCTGGGTTCGGTCCTCAGCTCCAAAAAAAAAAAAAAAAAAAAAAAAAAAAGACAAAAAGACAAAAAAGAATGAAATCTCTGACCTGGACATGTGCCTAACATTTTAGTTGGATGGAGAAACGGACCTCCCCTCTGGGACCATTCCTAAGAAGGCAGTTTTATGCCAGTCATGCTAAAGAGTTAGACAGAATAATTATCTCTTGAATGAGAGGCCAACTTTTCCATCTCCAAATCCCTGTCCCCTGGTGTTGTCTGACAGTGTCACACCTATGTATCTATGTAAGTCTGTCTGCTTCTATGAATTACTCAGAAAAGTATAACTTTTGTTCACTTCATCTCCTTTCTGAGAATGCTTTCTCTAACACTTTGGGCTTCCCTAGTACTTTGTGGTTTCTTATTCTTTCTCTAAGACTCCCTACTCTACCAAGTGGCTGCCTGCCAGTGTGTGGCTGACCTCATGGTTTTTTCCCCTTTCTTCTCTTTCTTTCCTATGCATCTGTCAAGGTTTACAGCTTATTTGCCCTGAGTATTTGTGTGTGCATGTGCCTGTGCGTGCGTGTGTGCATGTGTGCGTGCATGCTTGAATGCATGCGTGTGTGTGTGTGGGGGTGCTAATTTTACTTTTTTTCTGAGTATTTTCAAACTTGTAATAAACTTGCTCTTGAATTTCAAAAATAGATGAACACATATATACATACATATAAACATAATGTATATGATATGCATTTATATTCATTTTTATTCATAAAGTATTATTTTTCATGTAATATTATATCTATTTATATTACATTTTATAAACTGTATTATAACTTGCTTTTCTTGGTGTATTCATGAGATTTATCTGTTTTCATATTCATTGTTTTAATTTAGTAAGTTTCATTGCTATACATAATACATTTTGATTTTCTGTTCTTCCTTCTCTTTTTCTCCATATCATATCCTTTCATCCCACCCCCACATTCTTCTCTTATAGCCATTTATGTTGTTCCCAGTTGTCACAGCTTGTATATGACTCCTAGCACATATAGGTGAAAGGTTCTCTAAATGGTATAGAATTGCTATCCTGGGATAAACAATGCCTTTAATTTCATAGATATTGTCAAATCATTTTTATGATGCTACCAGCGGATGTGGGGATTCTTATTGTATCATATTTTGCTCAGCATTTCTCTCTGTCATGCTTTTGTTTTAAGGTAATTGATTGAATATTGTAGGCAGGCTACATATGTGTGTGGGCATGCATTTATGTTTGTATGCTTGCATACGTGCATACATTGGCTTTAGGAGGGCAGAGGTTGATATCAGTGTGTACCCCTGGTTGTTTCTCCACTTCGTTATTTATTTACATATTCATTGATTTGAAGTAGGGTCTCTTAGTGAACGTGTAGCTCTCCATTTTGGCTAGATTGGCCTGCTAGAGAGCCTACCAGGATTCTCCTTTCTCCATCCTCCAGCATCGAGGTTATAAGCCCATGCCATTGCAGATGGTTTTTATGTGCTTCTAGGGATCCGATGCTTGTACAGAAGGTAATTTGCCCACTGAACCATCTCTCGGTCCCCACGGTTGCTATTGCATAAATCTCTCCTTTGAATGAGAAAAGCATATACTACGTTATCTTGTGTTAAGTTCAGTGTTTGATAATAAACAGACAAAAGAAGGCCTTGATTTGTAGCAGTTGCTCATTTTTAAGGCATACATTTCCCATTGTGGCCAATTTCAAGTCACTACTTTACACAATTTTAAGTCATCAGTATGATATCACTGAGAGTGACCATGCTCCACTGGGAAGAGACAGCACAGCCAGTTCAAGCTTAATCAACCCCCACTTTTCCCATATCCAATGTTTGTGTGTGTGTGAGTGTATGTGACTGTGTATGTGTGTACACATGTGTATGCACTCAAAGTCCAGGCTAATGGAGGCATTTCCTCAATTGAAGTTCTCTCTACTCAAATAATGCTAATTTATGTAAAGTTGACCAAAACTAAGCAGAGTTCTAACTTCAGTTGTGCCCATAATATTTAAGATGCCATTTACTTAGCATTGATCTGCAGTGTTGTACAGCTCATAAATCAAGTGTTCTTTAGAAGTTCTTCAGCTGACTTCCTTGGCATACTTAATGATTTATGGGTCAAAACCACATCAGCTCAAAGATACCGCCATGTAGTCCATATTGTTCTTCCTTGGAATCATTTGGCTTTCTCTCTGCTTTTATTCAGTCACTGTGGACCTTTTATTCATAACACTATTTCTGTACATCAGGATCATGGGAGTAATTCTTTCATAAAGGAACCAATTTTACTGAAATGATGAATCAAGACCACTGTTTGATGTAATTTCATAGGAATTCATATTTCAAGTGCAGCCAAGAAATATATTGCAGTCTCTTCTGAATTTTTATCCAGTTATTCTGAGATCTTCTCAGTTCCTCAGCTTTGTCCTATGGAGCTTGGTGTTGGCTGACAAAGCAGACAAGAAAACAAACTTAACTGTGTGCTCTTTCAAAGATACTTCTAGTTACATAGACATCAGCCATTCCTTTCTCAATAGCCTTGAAAGTCTACTGTTCAAGTACAAAATGCAACTCAAGAGTAGTTGAGTGGCAGAATCAAGATCAGAACCAAACTGTAGCTTCATGATGTTTTGAACTACTACATAGCTCAGAGTGTAGCAGCTGATTTAATAGTAGAAATAGTCAAGCCAATACTAATGGCAGGGCAGATGCTTTGGTAAAATACTTCTGTTTCTATAATCTGTCCATCAGTGATGATAATGATGCTTGTTGGAGTGAAAATAAGCACATTGCCAATCTGTGTTTCTGAGACTGACAAGCTGTTAAGGAGTCAACACCAAATGGACCATTTCTCTTGGTTGTTCTTGCAAAGAGCAACACATCAACCAAAAAAGGCGTCCCTTCCAGGGGGTTGCCAGGGCAACAGAGACTTCTAATAATCAGCAGTCTAACAAGTCATCGAAGATGTTCAAGCATGCTTGCATTTGTCTATTTAATAGTCTCCATAGAACAGCCAGACTAGGGATTCAGGTTCAAAGGAGTATCCCCAGCACCCATAGGTGGTGCCTTCCAATAGCACTTCCCCAGCTGCGTCATGGTAGACCATTTTGCCCAATAGCAAGCTAGGTCCAGTACATCTCGTTTTTAGTCAGCTCCATCACTCAAATATTTCTGGTAAGTGATCATGTCAGTAGTGAGTGATATTTTCCCAGTCCATCTGCCACCAATAATCACCTAGCACTGACCACAATCAATCAGCAGCCAGCTGTCCACATCTTTGACACCAGCCTGCATAGATTCCCACATAGGTAATTAAGAAACATTTCCAGGAGTTTTCAGGCCAACTTGCCCATGGATCCTGGAGCCAAGTAAACTCTTATATTACAGGCAGAAGCAGAGGCATCTAATATGGAACTCAACAGCTCCTTGCCAACTGAGACATCCACAGCATTTTCTGTACTCTTCTAATAAGCTCCTTTCTTAATCAGTTTATCATTACCAGACAGAACCCTATCAACATAATCTAGTTCCAAGTTCAGAGACATATCCATTATACCACTTGAAAACACTACCGTTTCTTCCCTTAGAGTGTTCTTCATCCCACATACTGAACATACCATCAGTATATAAGGAATACTCAGTCTCTTCAACATCAACAGAGATGCAACAAGATTAGATCCTAAGAACAGAGGACGTCTCGAGAGTAGGTACCATTTTCCTGAAAAGGAGGGTCCTTGAAATGATGAATGGTGATCTCAAAGCATGTTTGGAAACCACCACTGCATGAGTGCATGTGAGTGTCATGGCTTGTCCTTCAGTGTTTCTTCCAAAGCTACAATTTAACTTCGAATAGACAGCTCAGTGAGGAAGGGAAAGGTCAAGAAATCCATCTAATTTGAAACTTTTAATAGTATGGTATAGCGATGAGGGAGTAGAATAGACACTGAATGAAAATTGAGAAAGATTTTTTTTAAATTTATTAGTTTGTCTGGTCTGAAGTATGTTGTGTTTTCGCTGAATAAAATGAGGATGAGAGATAGTACACTTACCTTAGAGAGGCGGCTGTTCTGATTACTGCAGGGTTGTAGTTAAGGTTCTTTGATAGGGAGATAGCTCAGTCAGAAAAGTCCTTTCTGCATAAGCTTGAAGACCTGAGTTTAGGTGCCTAAGCCCAAATAAAAGACATTGGCTCATACCCGAGCCTCTAGTCTTGGAGAATGGAGACAGAAGAATCCTGAAGGCTCTCTGGCCATCAGTCTAGTTGAAACGGCAAGGGCCAGGTTCAGAGAGACTCTGAACAAAAAGAAAGGATTCTTGAAGAAGAACTGAGGAAAGGCATTTTATCAGCCTCTAACCCCTACATGTACCTGCTTAGATATGCAGTCCCATGTAAGTATATGCTACTAAAGTGCATACACACACACACACACACACACACACACACACACACACACTTAAAAATAATTAAACAAACAAAATTCTTATAAAAGTGTCCGATTAACAGAAAATACTGATATTCTCTATTATTCCATAAATATATTTGGAATTAGAATATCAGGTTTCCTAAATTATTATATCCACATTTCCATTAGAATTTCATTATATTTCTATGCTAGTTTGGGGTGTACTTAATTGTATAAATTTATCCTTTGAATGTAAGTACTATATATTTTTATACATTTAATTTTTTCCTTTACAAAATTTATATAGCTTTTTAATCACATCTTGTATAAGATGCCTTTTATTTTTGTCACTATAGATGGTGTCTTAAAATTTTAGATATTTGATTGTAATGAACTTCAAGCTCAATTTCATAATATTTTGAAGAGACTTTGGTAAGAACCTTGCGAAGTTTTGTAGATTAATTTTGAATAGAGCTCTTCATTATACATATGTTATATTTCTCATATGTTTAGAATCTTTTAAATAATTAATTAATTAATTTATTTCTTATGTGAGTGTGGATACAGGCTGTGTGTACAAGTGCATGTGCACATGCACTTAGAGGAGAGCTTGCAGGATTCAACTTGCGGGATTCAGTTTTTTTCCTCTACTCTATGGGCTCTGAGTATTGAACTCAGATTATCAGACTTGTTGGTAATCCTTGATAGATGTTATTCAAGACATATTAGCATTATGCCTAGGTTCTGTATGTTATCAGTTGTTGTTATGAATGAGAAGTTTTATTTCTGTTGCACTTGTTATCCATGTGTTGTTGTACATACATGACCACGAAATTTTACAGTGACCTTATTGAATGTTATGAATGCCATTGAATATCAGATTATGAGATTTTATAGCTTGATATTTTCTTGAATTTTCAATTTCTAAATTTTCTTTTGTCTGTATGTTGTATATGTGTATAGAATATATGTATGTTTTTGCTGATGTATACACAAGTGCATGTGGCTCTGAATGCATGTGTGTGTCTACATTTATGTTGACATCGGATGCCTTCACCCTGGTTTTTGAGTCAGGATCTCTCACTGAACTCATCAGTTGGCTAAGCTGGCTAACAAGCTCCAAGTATTCCCTCTCCGTGCACTGTAAGTAGAGCTGAGGGTCACTCTTTTATGTGTCTGTCTTTTATATGAGTAATGGAGATCTAAACTCAAGCTGTTTTGCTGCAGGCATTTTATCCACTATGGAACTTCCCATCCCCTTGACTTTTCTATGTAAATAACCTTATAATTGGCAAATCATAACAATTGTGCCTTTATTTTTGTGCAGCGAATATATAAGTTCTTTTCATCATTTTTATCATGACTAGGAATATCAAGGATATGTTAAGTCACATGAATAATGAAATGCAACATTTCTATGTGTAGTTAGTGGCAAGGTCAGTATGAATTCAAGTCAATAACCTCAGTTACTCTGTTATGCTGAAACCAATAGTTTATCTTGCACTTCCTAAAAGTAATTAAAAATGTTTTGAGACTATAAGATAATTACACCATTTTTCTTCTTTCTCTTTTCTCTCTCCAGTCACTCTATGTAACCCTCTCTCTCAAATTCCCTTTCTATCAGTCCCTTCCCTTTACATGTTACAGGTGTGTGTGTGTGTGTGTGTGTGTGTGTGTGTGTGTGTATGTGTGTGTGTGTGTGTGTGTGTATTCTTCCATAAATATATAAATGCAACCAAGTACAACCATTCAATCTGTATAATGCCTTTACTGTGTGTATATGCCTTTAGGATTTGGTATCGGATACCCAATTAATGTGCTCCTCCTTGGAGATGACTAGTTCTCTAGTTCTCCTCCTTGGAGATGACTAGTTCTCTTGTTCTCCTCGCTGGAGATGACTAGTTCTCTCATTCTCCTCCTTGGAGATGACTAGTTCTCTAGTTCTCCTCCTTGGAGATGACTAGTTCTCTCATTCTCCTCCCTGGAGATGACTAGTTCTCTCATTCCCCTCCCTGGAGATGACTAGTTCTCTCATTCTCCTCCTTGGAGATGACTCGTTCTCTCATGCTCCTCCCTGGAGATGACTAGTTCTCTTGTTCTCCTCCCTGCAGATGACTAGTTCTCTTGTTCTCCTCCCTGGAGATGACTAGTTCTCTCATGCTCCTCCCTGGAGATGACTAGTTCTCTCGTTCTCCTCCCTGGAGATGACTAGTTCTCTTGTTCTCCTCCCTGGAGATGACTAGTTCTCTCATGCTCCTCCATGGAGATGACTAGTTCTCTTGTTCTCCTCCCTGGAGATGACTAGTTCTCTTATTCTCCTCCCTGGAGATGACTAGTTCTCTTGTTCTCCTCCCTGGAGATGACTAGTTCTCTCATGCTCCTCCCTGGAGATGACTAGTTCTCTCGTTCTCCTCCCTGGAGATGACTAGTTCTCTCATGCTCCTCCCTGGAGATGACTAGTTCTCTCGTTCTCCTCCCTGGAGATGACTAGTTCTCTTGTTCTCCTCCCTGGAGATGACTAGTTCTCTCATGCTCCTCCCTGGAGATGACTAGTTCTCTCATTCTCCTCCCTGGAGATGACTAGTTCTCTTGTTCTCCTCCCTGGAGATGACTAGTTCTCTCGTTCTCCTCCCTGGAGATGACTAGTTCTCTCATGCTCCTCCCTGGAGATGACTAGTTCTCTCATTCTCCTCCCTGGAGATGACTAGTTCTATCATGCTCCTCCCTGGAGACGACTAGTTCTCTCATGCTCCTCCCTGGAGATGACTAGTTCTCTTGTTTTCCTCCATGGAGATGACTAGTTCTCTTGTTCTCCTCCCTGGAGATGACTAGTTCTCTTGTTCTCCTCCCTGGAGATGACTAGTTCTCTCCTGCTCCTCCCTGGAGATGACTAGTTCTCTTGTTCTCCTCCCTGGAGATGACTAGTTCTCTTGTTCTCTTCCCTGGAGATGACTAGTTCTCTCATTCTCCTCCCTGGAGATGACTAGTTCTCTCATGCTCCTCCCTGGAGATGACTAGTTCTCTTGTTCTCCTCCCTGGAGATGACTAGTTCTCTTGTTCTCCTCCCTGGAGATGACTAGTTCTCTTGTTCTCCTCCCTGGAGATGACTAGTTCTCTCATGCTCCTCCCTGGAGATGACTAGTTCTCTTGTTCTCCTCCCTGGAGACGACTAGTTCTCTCATGCTCCTCCATGGAGATGACTAGTTCTCTCATGCTCCTCCCTGGAGATGACTAGTTCTCTTGTTTTCCTCCATGGAGATGACTAGTTCTCTTGTTCTCCTCCCTGGAGATGACTAGTTCTCTTGTTCTCCTCCCTGGAGATGACTAGTTCTCTCATGCTCCTCCCTGGAGATGACTAGTTCTCTTGTTCTCCTCCCTGGAGATGACTAGTTCTCTTGTTCTCCTCCCTGGAGATGACTAGTTCTCTCATGCTCCTCCCTGCAGATGACTAGTTTTCTCATTCTCCTCCCTGGAGATGACTAGTTCTCTTGGTCTCCGCCCTGGAGATGACTAGTTCTCTCGTTCTCCTCCCTGGAGATGACTAGTTCTCTCATTCTCCTCCCTGGAGATGACTAGTTCTCTTGTTCTCCTCCCTGGAGACGACTAGTTCTCTCATGCTCCTCCCTGGAGATGACTAGTTCTCTCATTCTCCTCCCTGGAGATGACTAGTTCTCTTGTTTTCCTCCATGGAGATGACTAGTTCTCTTGTTCTCCTCCCTGGAGATGACTAGTTCTCTTGTTCTCCTCCCTGGAGATGACTAGTTCTCTCCTGCTCCTCCCTGGAGATGACTAGTTCTCTTGTTCTCCTCCCTGGAGATGACTAGTTCTCTTGTTCTCTTCCCTGGAGATGACTAGTTCTCTCATTCTCCTCCCTGGAGATGACTAGTTCTCTCATGCTCCTCCCTGGAGATGACTAGTTCTCTTGTTCTCCTCCCTGGAGATGACTAGTTCTCTTGTTCTCCTCCCTGGAGATGACTAGTTCTCTCGTTCTCCTCCCTGGAGATGACTAGTTCTCTCATGCTCCTCCCTGGAGATGACTAGTTCTCTTGTTCTCCTCCATGGAGATGACTAGTTCTCTTGTTCTCCTCCATGGAGATGACTAGTTCTCTTGTTCTCCTCCCTGGAGATGACTAGTTCTCTCCTGCTCCTCCATGGAGATGACTAGTTCTCTCATTCTCCTCCCTGGAGATGACTAGTTCTCTTGTTCTCCTCCCTGGAGATGACTAGTTCTCTCGTTCTCCTCCCTGGAGATGACTAGTTCTCTCATGCTCCTCCCTGGAGATGACTAGTTCTCTCATTCTCCTCCCTGGAGATGACTAGTTCTCTTGTTCTCCTCCCTGGAGATGACTAGTTCTCTTGTTCTCCTCCCTGGAGATGACTAGTTCTCTCCTGCTCCTCCATGAAGATGACTAGTTCTCTTCTTCTCCTTAATGGAGATGACTAGTTCTCTTGTTCTCCTCCCTGGAGATGACTAGTTCTCCTGTTCTCTTCCCTGGAGATGACTAGTTCTCTCATTCTCCTCCCTGGAGATGACTAGTTCTCTCATGCTCCTCCCTGGAGATGACTAGTTCTCTTGTTCTCCTCCCTGGAGATGACTAGTTCTCTTGTTCTCCTCCCTGGAGATGACTAGTTCTCTCGTTCTCCTCCCTGGAGATGACTAGTTCTCTCATGCTCCTCCCTGGAGATGACTAGTTCTCTTGTTCTCCTCCATGGAGATGACTAGTTCTCTTGTTCTCCTCCATGGAGATGACTAGTTCTCTTGTTCTCCTCCCTGGAGATGACTAGTTCTCTCCTGCTCCTCCATGGAGATGACTAGTTCTCTCATTCTCCTCCCTGGAGATGACTAGTTCTCTTGTTCTCCTCCCTGGAGATGACTAGTTCTCTCGTTCTCCTCCCTGGAGATGACTAGTTCTCTCATGCTCCTCCCTGGAGATGACTAGTTCTCTCATTCTCCTCCCTGGAGATGACTAGTTCTCTTGTTCTCCTCCCTGGAGATGACTAGTTCTCTTGTTCTCCTCCCTGGAGATGACTAGTTCTCTCCTGCTCCTCCATGAAGATGACTAGTTCTCTTCTTCTCCTTAATGGAGATGACTAGTTCTCTTGTTCTCCTCCCTGGAGATGACTAGTTCTCCTGTTCTCTTCCCTGGAGATGACTAGTTCTCTCATTCTCCTCCCTGGAGATGACTAGTTCTCTCATGCTCCTCCCTGGAGATGACTAGTTCTCTTGTTCTCCTCCCTGGAGATGACTAGTTCTCTTGTTCTCCTCCCTGGAGATGACTAGTTCTCTCATGCTCCTCCCTGCAGATGACTAGTTTTCTCATTCTCCTCCCTGGAGATGACTAGTTCTCTTGGTCTCCGCCCTGGAGATGACTAGTTCTCTCGTTCTCCTCCCTGGAGATGACTAGTTCTCTCATTCTCCTCCCTGGAGATGACTAGTTCTCTTGTTCTCCTCCCTGGAGACGACTAGTTCTCTCATGCTCCTCCCTGGAGATGACTAGTTCTCTCATTCTCCTCCTTGGAGATGACTAGTTCTCTTGTTCTCCTCCCTGGAGATGACTAGTTCTCTCATGCTCCTCCCTGGAGATGACTAGTTCTCTTATTCTCCTCCCTGGAGATGACTAGTTCTCTTGTTCTCCTCCCTGGAGATGACTAGTTCTCTTGTTCTCCTCCCTGGAGATGACTAGTTCTCTCATTCTCCTCCCTGGAGATGACTAGTTCTCTTGTTCTCCTCCCTGGAGATGACTAGTTCTCTCATGCTCCTCCCTGGAGATGACTAGTTCTCTTGTTCTCCTCCCTGGAGATGACTAGTTCTCTTGTTCTCCTCCCTGGAGATGACTAGTTCTCTTGTTCTCCTCCGTGGAGATGACTAGTTCTCTTGTTCTGCTCCATGGAGATGACTAGTTCTCTCATGCTCCTCCCTGGAGATGACTAGTTCTCTCGTTCTCCTCCCTGGAGATGACTAGTTCTCTCATTCTCCTCCCTGGAGATGACTAGTTCTCTTGTTCTCCTCCATGGAGATGACTAGTTCTCTCATGCTCCTCCCTGGAGATGACTAGTTCTCTCATGCTCCTCCCTGGAGATGACTAGTTCTCTTGTTCTCCTCCCTGGAGATGACTAGTTCTCTCATGCTCCTCCCTGGAGATGACTAGTTCTCTCGTTCTCCTCCCTGGAGATGACTAGTTCTCTTGTTCTCCTCCCTGGAGATGACTAGTTCTCTCATGCTCCTCCCTGGAGATGACTAGTTCTCTTGTTTTCCTCCCTGGAGATGACTAGTTCTCTTGTTCTCCTCCCTGGAGATGACTAGTTCTCTCATGCTCCTCCCTGGAGATGACTAGTTCTCTCATTCTCCTCCCTGGAGATGACTAGTTCTCTTGTTCTCCTCCCTGGAGATGACTCGTTCTCTCGTTCTCCTCCCTGGAGATGACTAGTTCTCTCATGCTCCTCCCTGGAGATGACTAGTTCTCTCATTCTCCTCCCTGGAGATGACTAGTTCTCTTGTTCTCCTCCCTGGAGATGACTAGTTCTCTTGTTCTCCTCCCTGGAGATGACTAGTTCTCTCCTGCTCCTCCATGGAGATGACTAGTTCTCTTGTTCTCCTCCATGGAGATGACTAGTTCTCTTGTTCTCCTCCCTGGAGATGACTAGTTCTCTTGTTCTCCTCCCTGGAGATGACTAGTTCTCTCATGCTGCTCCCTGGAGATGACTAGTTCTCTTCTTCTACTCCATGGAGATGACTAGTTCTCTTGTTCTCCTCCCTGGAGATGACTAGTTCTCTCATGCTCCTCCCTGGAGATGACTAGTTCTCTTCTTCTACTCCATGGAGATGACTAGTTCTCTCGTTCTCCTCCCTGGAGATGACTAGTTCTCTCATGCTCCTCCCTGGAGATGACTAGTTCTCTCATTCTCCTCCCTGGAGATGACTAGTTCTCTTGTTCTCCTCCCTGGAGATGACTAGTTCTCTTGTTCTCCTCCCTGGAGATGACTAGTTCTCTCCTGCTCCTCCATGGAGATGACTAGTTCTCTTCTTCTACTCCATGGAGATGACTAGTTCTCTTGTTCTCCTCCCTGGAGATGACTAGTTCTCTTGTTCTCCTCCCTGGAGATGACTAGTTCTCTCATGCTCCTCCCTGGAGATGACTAGTTCTCTCATGCTCCTCCCTGGAGATGACTAGTTGTCTTGTTCTCCTCCCTGGAGACGACTAGTTCTCTCAGGCTCCTCCATGGAGATGAGTAGTTCTCTCATTCTCCTCCCTGGAGATGACTAGTTCTCTTGTTCTCCTCCATGGAGATGACTAGTTCTCTCATGCTCCTCCCTGGAGATGACTAGTTCTCTTGTTCTCCTCCCTGGAGATGACTTGTTCTCTCATCCTGGCATTCCTAAGTTGCTTGCAGTTCTTCATCTGTGGTTGATGCCTCATGGGTTTTACCCCTTTCACATTAGCACATCTCTTGGTGATGTCTCTGTTCAGGACATGGCATCTGTATGGATGAGTGTAACTTCTCAGATACTTCTAGGAGGTGCAGTCTCATAGCAAACTTCCTGTTCTTCTGATTTGTAGAATCTTTCTGCCCCATCTTACAGAATGACCCTTGAGCCACACATATAAGTGTTGTGTTGTACATCATCACATTTATCCACTGGGCTTTACAGCCATGCACTTCGATTGACCGTGGTTTTCTGTAATGGTCTCCATCCATTCTTATGCTTTCCTTGTACTTCTGTTTGATTTTGTAGCACTAAGCATTTGGAAAAATACTGGTTCACTGAATTATACAGATCTTTCAAGTGAAGAAATTTTCATCACAAAGTGCCAAAAATCACATTTATTAATATAACCATGATCTTCCTAGAACAGTTTAAAACATTGCAGTGCTTTTAAGCTCACGGTGATGAATACCAATTTTACAAAATTCTAATTTCCCAATTTTCACTTGAAAGCTTGGATTCCATCACTGGCAACAGATATTGTTAGTTGTCACTTGTTTTCGTTGACATGTCAGACTTATTACATTCATTTTTCAGAAAAATGTATGCCTAAACCCAAACATTGATAACTAGAGTTTTGATGTCTGCTACTCATTCTTCTGTGTACAAATGGTTTGTCATGGGAAACTTGGAAGTTCATTTCACAGTCTACACATCTGAACAATGGCTTTTCCTTCAGACAATTGAAAGGCTTCAATATGTTCAGAAAGTACTTTGCCCTGTTTCCTATTTTGTCACACTATTAACGGACATATACTCAAAAATTGAGATTGAGTAAAATTAATGATAGCGTATCACAGAGACTATTTGTAAGCAAAACTGGTGGAGGCCAGCTAGGTGGAGTATTTGTGGGATATTTTTCCCTGAAAATGCCTCAACTATGGCAAAATTCTGCATAGGACTCCATGCAAACTTTTGCACTAAGATACTAGCCCCCAAACAGTTTGTTTAGCAATGAAATACAGCATCCCTGGGATGATTCCATTACTCCTCGGAGTGCCTGATGAGACATCCTTTCTTTACACATAAAGCAGGTCACAACTGCAAATGTCCAGCGGTTGCTGTTCTCACTCTTGACAGGGCCTGGGCATCCCATACTGCTGCAGAAATCAAGAAGGATAAGTCCTATCTCCCAGTCTCCTTGGAAGCATGGCAGCCTTCTTTGGATAACTTAACAGCCAGGTTCCATCCACTTTCATCTGAGCCACAACACTGCTTTGTAATGAGTCTTTTCTCTGACTTCTGAGTGCCCATGCTTATCTTTTTCTCTACACCTCTGTCCTGCATGGAGTGGTGAACTCTATTCTGTCCCTGTAGTTACTACATAAAACCAGTTTAACTAGTGTCCTTCTGTGTTTACATCTGACGTCAGGTGTGAGGAAATCACTGATCCCTGTTGCAATTTCCACTCAATACTGTTCTTACAGTACTACTTTCCATGGATGTCAATGCCATGAAAATGGCAGATAATAGCCTAGTGTTATAATTTTGATATAGTGTATTGTCTTTTTGCTTATTTGAAGTTTCATAGTTATTATTATTATTATTATTATTTTGTATGTTTTATAAGATATTTGGAGAATTTGATGACCTTTTATTACAAAATTTTAATCTACTTATATTTGTTTTATCGAATTTAATCAAAACCATTTAACAGATTATTTTCTTATATTCTCTCCATTCCTTGTTATGATTTTGTCAGATTTTTCTAGTTTTTCTCCCTTGCTTTCTTGAAGTTTGTCTTTGATTTCTGTTTTTATTATATAGTTTCTCTGAAGAACTTTGATGTGCTCTTTTAATCATTCTTACTAATATATTATACCTTGTAATTTATGTTTTCTTGCATCATTTCTTTGTGCTTTATTGTAGATGAATGTATATCTTTTCTAAAATTAATTTTGACTCTGGCTATATGGAGTAGATCATTTAGGTATTTTAAATTCTATTTTGGTACCTAATTTTAATCTATATCCTCACAAATGTCTCCTTTTCCTATTTCTGTTCATATCTGACTGATTTATTTTCATATTTTTTAATGTTACAGATACTATTTATTGCTTTGAGATATGGAACATTTCTATTTTAAATTCATTTTTTCTCCACATTTCAATGATTGGCTTTCTTTTCTTAGCTTGGGCTTTTTTAATATGCTAGAAATTTCAGTTTGCAAGCTCACCTTGAGCAGCAGTTCCCTAGTGCGACTTTGTGCCAATTCCTTCCTGCCTGTGATTTCGTGAGCATGATTTATCCTATCTAGATAGAGTCAGCTTTTACATCGTGGCTCCACGCACTTGTCTCATAGTGACACTGGGGAAAGGACAGTCCTAGTTAAAAACCTTTCACCGGCTAATCTCTGGGGAAATTTTACCATGGGCACACACACATGAATGAATATATTCTGAGCATTTATGGGTTTAGGTTGATTCAGATTCTGATGTGTCCATTTGCCTTTGTTTGCTTTTTTTTATAGTTTATTTCTAGACGTTGGACGTTTTATACGTGGTTTAAGGTTGTTGTCAACCTCACAGCACTATATATGTGAATGTCAGAGAAGGTTATGTGATAATTCAAGGTATTATGCTGACTGGAAGCCTTTAGAGTATTTAAGAAGTTCTACTAGATAAGAGGCCACCACACATAATAACATAGAGGGTAGAGGTGGGGGATTTATTAATTAGAATGTTTACAACAGATACAATTATGCATGCTGAAGTCTTCATTTCGGTCTCTGCATTGTCTTATATGTTACTGGCCCTCAGTATCCATTAAACTCTTGAGTTTACAGTCTGCACATCTGCTGTTTGAATCTTCCCTAGTTGGCCCTGATTCGTTGCTGTTTCATGCTTGCTTCTCATGAATGCATCTCAATATCATTGTGGTTACTATATATCATTAAGACGGCCTTTATTATGGATCATCAAGTATTCACAACTGATTTCTGTATGTATGTAAAATATATGTGATGAAATTAGACATATGGCTTAATAATAAAATTAAAAGCAGCAAACGTATGGATTGGAAATAGAAAGGAAATGGGTAATTTTAGTGGGCTATGAATTTGCAGACCACATGTCATTGTAAAATGTTCTGAAACCGTGAATTCAAGGCTATGTAGAGGACTCTGGAAGCATTCCTTTGTAGTATTTAATGTCCGTTCTATGGTTCAGCACAATGGAGCACACTCATGACCTCAGCCTTTGGGAGACAGAGGCAGTAACATTGTTGTGAGTTCATGGTCAGCGTGGTTTACAAAGCAAGTTCCATGCCCATCCAGGACTGCATAGCAAACCCCTGTCTTTAAAAACACTGTAAATATTAACTACCTTGAAATATTTTGATTTGATCTGGGAAGATGCCTGTGTGATATGATTTGAGAAAAATAATAGGAAGACACATTTCCACCCCTGAATTCCTCCCTTAGTGATTACCACACTGTCTGCTCTGCATGTGAAAGAATCAATAATTTGTATTCAGTAAATTTGAATATTTATAATCTAAATATCCAGAATGCAGAATTCTCCAAAATACAAACTCCTATTGTTAACACATAACCCATAATTGGAAAATTCCATACTTCAAGTATAGGTTGTAGTCAAAATATAAGCTCTCTAATACTATTGTGCAAAATTATAGTACCTACAGGCTGCATGTATGATCAAGGGTTCTATGTTTAGACTTGGGTCTCATGTATTAATGACCTTCTTATATATGCAACTATGGTGATTTGTGAGAAAATGGCCCAAACATGCCCATAATGGATGGCACTATGTAGGTGTAGCCTTTTTCAAGTAGGTGTGGCCTTATTGGAGGAAGAGATCAGCTTTGAGGTCTTAGATGCCCAAACATGCCCAGCGTGGCTGTCTCTCCTGCTGCCTGTGGATCAAGATGTAGAGCCCCCGGATCCTTCTCCAGCACCATGTCTGCCTGTGTGCTGCCATGCTCCCCACCATGATGATAATGAACTAAACCTCTGAAGCTGTAAGTCAGCCACAAGTGAATGCTTCTCTTTATAAGGATTGCCTTGGTCACGGTATCTCTTTACAACAAAACCCTAACCAAGAAATTGGTGCACCAAGAAATGGGGAGACCTGGTGGGGTGGGTGGGGGACATCCACTTGGAGACAAGGGAGGAGGTGTGGCATATGGAAGAGTTGGAGGGTGGACCAGGAGTAGGATAAAGTCTGGATTGTAAAAAAAATTAAAGAATAAAATTAAATAAAAATAAAGAAGCAGCCTAGCCTCCTTCTACCAAAAAAAAAAAAAAATGGAAACAAACCAACCTCAATTCCAATGCTTCTAACCTTGAACATTTTGTTAACTGATACTCAGCTGGCGCTGGCCTTTCTCTGATAAGAATCTTAACATCTCCATCATCTTTGCTGTGCTGGAACTGAGTAGATTATCAATAGCCCTCTAGGCTGATTTTTTCATCCACTCATCCAACATTTATTGAATGCCTTTCTACGTCAGTCTCTTCTTCATATTGTAGATGACTCAAAGATGAAAACTAAGTACTTGTCTTTGGGAACTCACTGTCCCGGGAAGGATACATAGCATGAGATACCGTCACATAATGTAATATGCTCTGTACAGGTGTGGGAATGTCTTGATAGATTAAGGAGGGAATAAGAAATCAGTCCATGAAAATTAAGTAAAAATTTTTAATGAACGTGTCACATTTGAGTCTCTTGAAAGACTTGTAGGAAACTGGCTCCTAAGAGAAGAAGAAAGTCAAGTGGATGCTGAAGTATTTTGAGGATGCAAAGTCCAACTTGGCAATGTGGACAGATGTAGAGAAACACAGGGCTCCAGGAGAATGGTAAAGCACCAGTAACAACATTCGTTATCCTACAACAGCAGCCATTAGTCTGAGTATGACCTCAACCTCAGCCTATGACTACCATAATTTTTGTTTATTTTTTATAAGACTCACAGAATGGAAGGAACACAATACTTGCTTAAAAGGTGGAAGGTACTTAGCTTTGAGAAGAGTTCTGCAATATACTGAACATGTGATTTTTGTGCAAACTGTTTAACCTCTTGAAACTTTCTTCAATAACCAGATGTGATAACAGTGTTGTTCCGTCACACCAGTGAGTTCCTAAATATAAATTAAATATCCTATTGGGAAAAACATGTAAATTAGGAGCCATCATACAATCATAAGATGCATTCAGCGAATGATTGCATCGCATTGAGGAGGTTCATAGCTGGGGATATGCACACCCATCACTAACAAAGATCAAGGTAGGGGTCTGCCATTGGGGCTAAAGTGTTTAGGTCTGCTACCTTTGTACAGAACAACTTCTGAAGAAATGGGATGTTACTGATGCTCTTTCTTCTTTAGGAAGCATACTTTGGTATGCAGGAAGAATTTTTTCTGGGACCTCCTATGGATACAAGTAATGTAGATGCTCACATTTCTTACATAAAATCATTTACCTATGCACAATCTATTACTGTCCTTTGCACTAATATGCATGTTCCAAGTCATTTCTAGATTTCTCACAATACTTAACACAATGTACATAGTAGATGTGTAGTTGATGTATTGTTTAAGAAATTACGGCATTTATAAAAAGTCTGTACAAACACACTTTAATTTTTTTCTATCGTTATATGAATCGATAGATGCAGAATTCACAGGTAGATAGAGTGTACTTCCTAAGTCAGCAGAAATGGGATCCACATTGCCTACACCTGTTACCTTTTCATCTTGAATAAACTAACATTCTTTTGTTTCTTGTACACAATACAAAAACCATCAAATGACTCAGAAGCTAACACTTCAACCTTGGGTTGTGTGAGCGTTCAGGAAAATTTAATGGCAAGAGTTCGACATCTGCAACCTAAATTAGCCCCAGTGTACCACTTCTGCTCTCAGATTCCGGGTGTGCCAATCAAATACAAGAGACACACAATTCGATGAGAATTGGTTCTTTGGGTATCATAGCATCTTGACTTACAAGGCTTTAACCTTGGCCTCATGCTTCCTGTGGGGCCTGTTGCTGAAGTTGCTTAAGGGCTAGAAATATCAAGTACTTCACATATTTTTTTTCATCTGAGTAAAATTGAAAATGAAACCTTTAAAGTCCTATTGATTCTAGACATGTTCTATATGCATTAAATTGAACTTAATGGACTGAGAAATGAGCATCATAGCACCTATAGGTAAGAATTATTCATGTAAGGATATCTGCTCACATGCCCTCTATCCAGTAATATATGTATCTGTCTATGACAATATATAGCACTAAAACATTATGTTGAATATTCCTGAAATAACGAGAATCAATTTTCATTCAGGCCACTTAAATTCTGCTCACCATTAATCTGTCATTAATTCTTGGCTTTGCTTCTCTTAAATATAGGTGTGCAAGATTTAATGAATATTTTTATGATTAGAAACACAGACTTAGATTCTTAGCAGGAGTAAAATGTAGAAATATGGATGACCACACTGTATTTATGATATTCCAATCATAGTTACAACAGATCTTCATTTGGCTCGTTTCTGTACGCTGTCAATATCAATGATTTTTCTAATCTTCTCGTGTGTGATTGCACCTACTTCACCGTTTAAACAGCTGCTAATGAACCTAACACACTTCAACCTGAATCCTTATTTTGAATGAAGCCTTCACCTAAAACTCATTTATCAGTGGACTACTAGAGGGAGATACTTAAATATATTTTGTAAACTAGAACTCGGTGTATCTAACACTTAACTCATTGTATTCTGACAAATGCAAGCTTATTGTTTACTGCGCTTCAAGTGTCATTCCTGGTGTGACCTTTTCCACACAGCTTCCTTATTCAATCAACCACACCATCCTTGTGTCATTGCTTAATGACAAATGGTCGACTTTATTTTATTTGAATGAGGATGCTCTGTTATAAATCTCTCCCGGCTTCCCTTTCCTTCTTCTCTTTCCTCCCAGTTCTGCCCCATATATGTGACATATAAGTGAGTTTCGTTTCATGTCTCTTTTTCCCAAACACATTTTCATAATGTAATTAAGATCAGAATCCTCTCTAAGGCATACATTTGGGTGCCTCTTTGAATCCATAGGAGGTTCCAGAAGAATTTCTCATGCATACCAAAGTATAACTATACTTCCTAAAGAAGGAATGGCATAAATAAAACCTTACTTCTTAACGACTACAGTAGTTGTCCACATACAAATTTCTGAACAGATTTCCTAACATCTGGAGTCTGAGTTGTGCATTCTTGACAGATGCACAGTGTCCTTTCTGACTTGGTCTGCACCTGCTTCCCTACCTTCCACACTCAGTCTGAGGTACTGTGTCTGTGCCTGGAGCTTTCTACAAATGCCATGTTGCTTCACATCTCACATCTTTACTTGTGCTGCCCCTTCAATTCTATCTCTTGTCAGCAAGGTAGTTTCTGCTCCTATTTTAAGACCTAACATCTTTCTCTCCAGAGTGGCCCCCTTCAAACCCAATTTGAAATAGTAAATGCTCATGCTAGTTCCCACACATTGACTACAAACCTCTATGTGTTGAAATTTTATTGGCAATTTTTGTTTCTTCTTCACTGAACTATAACATTTTAAGGAAAAAGACAATTTTCTCTTCACCTTTGCAGTCACAACATCAAACCCAGTGCCTTCCACGTGGTTAATAATTAAGAATGCTTGCTAAATTGTCTTCAAGTTAAATTAATACATTCAATAGTTTTATATGACATTTCCTTTCCTTTGGCTGAGAGTTTTGGATAATTGAGTGGATTAATGAAAAACTTTGAGAGAATTCTTAATGAGATGCTCTCTATGTCAACCATAGGTTAGAAACAGGCAGTGAGCACAGTCATTATGTTAAAATTTCTGATGGAGAAACATCCAAGCAAAATGTAAAAATTTTAAGATAGAGCCTACCGGTTTATGGGAACCAGTTAAAATTCCAGGATTGTATGATTTGTTGCTGTCATACATAATAATAAGTACTATAAATATGTTTGATGTATTAGACATGTAAATTTATGTGTAGATTATTGCTAATAACTAATGATTGTCAGATCAAGTCATTCACAGTCTCTAGAGTGAACCCCATTCCAATTTTGGAATCTCTCTCATAAGAAAGAAACTTCATAAGAAAAATGCACTGGGCTGGGGAGATGGCTCAGTGGTTGAAGAACTTGATGCCAGGTGTGGGGATGAAGGTTTCAGATGCACAGAAATTACACACGATTGGCAGCTAAGTATGGTAAGCTAATCTGCTTGCAATTGAAGCCTCAAAGTGGAGACAGGACATCTTCATAATGAGCTGTCTGGGAAGACTAACCCTATGGGTATGGCCCTATATCTCAGTGAACTAAGTGGATATGTCATTGAGGATAATTTCTGACATCCACCTTATATTTTCACATGCACAACCACATACATGTATATATACACACACACACACACAAACACACATACACACACAAGTGGAAATCAAGGAAGATGTACTGTGGGATGCTAAGTAGTCATCTTTGTCTGTAAACACTGGGTTTATCATACATCTAAGAGCATAACTTAGGAAGAAAATAAAAATGCTATGAATGAGTGTTCTCCTTGATCATTCTAAGACTCTCAGAAGCACAGCTAAAAATAGTCCAATTTCTCTGAAGAAACAGTCGGTGAGCATAAGAATAACAACTGTAAACCTGCCCATCTCATTTCCTCTCTCTGCCAAATGATTCAACCTAGATGGGCCTATTAATGAGAGATGTGAAGGAAAGGGTACACAATGTAAAGTTTTATAAAATGTTACTTTGATAGACTCGTTTGGTCCATTTGCCTGGGATGTGTTAATATGCATCTTTCTGATCAAACTTGCTTGCTTTGTAGACCTTCCATTTATTTGTTGGGTTTTAGACCTTTATCACAAAGCCAGACCTTTAATTTAAGGAACCTTTTGCATACACATTCCTGGAAATAAGGAATCTATTGTGTTTATTAAATTCAAATGTAATTCTATTTGCACTACAGAGTTCTCTTTTGATTAGTTTAGAAATAATTGCATATTTCTTCTGAATTAAGAACACCAAGAAGAAAAAAAAAGTCAAAAGACTCGGAGGTAAAATTGTATGTTTTGAGGCTGCCTGGGGTATATATTTACTTCTTTTTATTCATTAACCTGCTTACTCAAGAGCTAATTATTAAACATCTCCCGTGTACCCAGGGTCTTGCTAAGTGCCCTGTCAACCTGTAGTTCTATGGAAGTGAGCTCTTGTATCCCTTAAGAGTAATTACGTATAGAGTCATGAGCTTCTCAAGAACAGTTCAGAAAACTGTGGAAGAACATCAGCAAGGATCTGATCCAATCTGGGTGTGAGGTTAATTTTAGGATCAAGGTACAGAAAAGGGAGCCATGGGGAGGTATGATCAGGGAGGTTGGTAAAACAAAGGCTGTAAGGTACACACAGGCTTCTAGAGGGGTAAGCTCTTCTTGGATCCCTTCAAGCTGCAGTGACACTTTCCTGGATGTAATGATGCTTTTTTTTTCTCCATTTCAGATCTGACCTTTCTGAGCTCGGTTGTCAGGAAGTCTCATTTCTCTTTCAAGGCTGGCAAGAGACTTTACTGAAGACTGAAGTTGGGAAAATGATGTGTAACAAATCCAGCTACAAATGCTACAGTGAAGAATAAGCTCTCGCCAAATCTAGAAACTCAGCCCCACACTTACTTACCTTTGCTCAGAAGCCCGTCAGTGTGGGAATCCTGCAAATTCCTACAGTAACATATACATTAAAAATTCCCTAGAAAAGATAAAGAATTAGGTTGCACAGATTTCCCTTATCTTTTTATAATTTCTGATCTTTGGGTGACATTTCAATCTTTAAATATTAATAATTATACTTCACCTCAGAAATGAAGAGGAAGTGAAATTAAATCTCATTTCTCATGAGAAGAAAAGAATGAGGTTGAGATTTTTAACAAAACATTGAATGAAAAAGATGCCAGGTTTGGGAGATATTTAATGTGTATGTGTTTATTTACAAAGGGTTTCAGAACAGGCAAAAATGAAGTTTTTCTGTTAGTTCAGTCATCCCTAGTAGACATATCTTTTGTGGTGGTGATGGTATTAACTGAGGAGCACAGGAGGACATCTGGGGTATTTGTGACTCATTCTATTACATATCCAACATTTTAAGTATGCTTTACAATGCTTGCTTTTCTGTATCTAATGTAATTCAATTAAGTGTTCAAAAATGCTAATTGATGCCCATTTTTATTATAGGATGAGACCTAATAGGCAAGTGTAGAAACAATCTAAAAATGTCTGTTGATAGATAAACGAATAACAAAGTGTATGTGCACATAATGGAAAAGGAGTCAGCCTTCCAAAAGGAATATGTATGGTAATGTAGGTGAATCCTGAGGACACTATGCTAAGTGAAAGCAGTCAGGCTGACAAAATAAATACCACGTGATCCTGTTTTTCATAAGGTACCTACAGAAAAGACTCATTCACAAAATCAAAGTATGGAATGGTGACTGCCCAGACTAGAGAAAGAGAGAAAGAGGAGTTACTGATTAATAGGCATGAAGTGTTAGAATAGCAAAAGGATAAGTTCGAAGTGCACCATACACAACATTTTACCTAGATCAACACTATGACATTGAACACTTTTGTGTTATTATTAAGTATTACATATTATTAAGACAGTTGATATCATGTTGAATGTTCTTATCACACTAAAATAAAATAATATGATCATACAGATTAAATTGCTCATGTAGAGGAGGAATACATCTGTCCTTATAGACATTACCCACAGAATATCTACAGAGATATTAATGAGTGAGCCTTTATAGTGACCTGGTGCATTTAACCTATCAGTAGACATAAGTCACGTATTGATACAGATTGCTGTAGACCAGATTATCCATTTAATCCCAGTTCTTGTGATAGCTAAACATATAATTGTTTAAAATTAATCAATGTACAAAATTTGCATTTTATTGTCTGAGAAGAGGAATAAAATACCTCTTTCCCTCACCCACCTCTTTTTTTTAATTCTTAAAAACTGCTTTTCTAATTTTGTGTGTGTGTCTGTTTATGGCATATGCATGTGTGTGGTGTGAATGCGCAGAGATCAGAGGAGGATCCTGGGTTGTCTATCATCCTTTTCCTCCCTGATTCTGAAGCTCATATCTTTTTGGTCAGTTGGCAGCCAGCAAGGCTCCTGTTTCTGGCTTTCACACACTGAGATTACACACACATGTGAACCATGTTCCTCTTTCCCTTATATTACGTGTGCATGTATCTGAACTCAAGTCCTCATGGTTGCACAACAACTTCTCTTAACCATTCAGCAATCTTGCCAGCTCCTAGAGAACGTGTTTCTAACTGTATTTCGATGCAAAATGATGTAGTTCTGAGATGTCTTTTTATGTCTCTGGAAAAAAGTGAGAGTAACAAGTAAGGTCCTAGTCAGTAGCCTATATGTTCTGGGTTTATATGCACTGAAATACAAATTGCATGGTAAGCAAAGAGTATCTTTCTGAGTTGACATTGTTTCAATAGACATACGATTTTGATGACTGGCTTTTCTTCGGAAAGAACAAATCAATGGTGCAGGACATGCGATTATAGATGTATGCCCTGGTTTTATTTGTACAGTGCAAAGAGGAAATGTATCATTGCATGCTACATTGGTGGTGTGAAATATAGCAATTCTTTGCCCCATCTCATTTTTAAAGTTATGAGTTTGCAAATGCATCATTTTGCAGAGTTACTGCTTTGAGCCTAGACTCCCAGTTCATTGGAGGACAACTTGAATTCAGGATTTTTATGAAAAATGAACAACCAGTCATGATGTTCTCCTAAAACTACCATGGAGTTCTAACACTAGAGTCTATGTAGTCAGTGGCCTGACTGCTGCTAAATGCTGTTTTGCTGGAGGATTAAGAAGGGAAATGGGACCCTAGGTGGCTCTTTTCTCACTTACAAGTAGCAAAAGGGACTCTGTTCCTTCTATGTATATCCAGAGTTGCTTTGTGTTCAGTAACTCACGAAACGCAAGGGTATTGGTAGGGATCTACAGCAAAACCAAGCAATTAAGGTTAACATTCCTGACAGCAGAATATTTGTCACACTGAACAACCACACAATTGAGTGTTGAGAGACTCCTGGAGCATTTCAGGGTTCTCTGGGGATCTGAAAGCTCCTGTCAGCTCAACCAACAGGATACAAGAATGCCTTCCATAAACAAATGAAGGGGCTTTGAGAGGATTCTCTTCCAGCTGTGTGAATATATCCTGCTGCACATCTGGATGCCCAAGGGAAATGGTACCCTGAAAGGCCACACCAGATAGCAGGTAGGTGAGTGATAAGAAGCCTTCTCAAGTGAAAATATTTGTCTGAATGAAAATGAAGAGGCAAGACAACCTCTACGGAAAGCAAGCAAACAAAATCTCCCAACCATATGCTTAGCAGTTTTCACATTTAATAACAAATGCCTTTTTCTTTTTAATATATACATATATTTCACTGCCACTGTAGTGATTTTTAGACTCCCCAATAGCTTGGCTTTCATCCCCCTCTATAACTATCCTTTGCTCATGTTCTCTGCCTCCCTCTGGAATTGATGGGCCACATGAGCTACAGATGATTAGGGATGGGAAATTAAATCCATGAACAAGCAGAACTAATGAAACGCTTCACAAGAAAGCAAAAGTTAGATAAGAATTATTGTTAACTAGATGAGCCTGCCCTTGCTGGGTAAAAGTTGAGAGTGGAGTGTGGGAGATGGGTGGAAACATCAAGTTTTTTACCTTAATGACAGAACCGTAAGTCTACCATAATATTTATAGCCTTTTATAAGTCTCTATATAGACTTTTACTATTTATACAGATACAAATATATATGTGTATATATATATACATATATATGCACATACGTACCAAAGACATCCTATCCTTGCAATTTACACATTGCATATCTCATATTTACATAGCCATTTAAAGTTATATATAAGATATTATCTCTCATGTCTTCATTATTCTCACACAAGAAATATAAATTGGCCATTGACGTCAAAACTAATCTAGTGAGTTGGCTGAGCAGGTAACCATTGTGATATCATTTACATACATTTAAAAAGGGATCCTTGCTACATCACATCTCTTGATTGTTTACTGATGCTTTCACAGACTTCTCTCATCTTCCGTTCCACAGTTGAACCTGACACTGCATAGAAGGCCCATTGATGAGTGCAACAGAGAAAATACCATGAAAAGAAGAGAACTGTTAACAGTGGAGATGTACATGCAAACTCTGGGAAAATGCGGTGCACTTGGTCCCCAAGGAGACAGAGGAGAGAGAATCCCGCTGGTTAGTGAACTGACTATGGAAAAAAATATCTGATGTGACAAGACAAGGAATTCTTGCACACTATAGAAATAACCCATTTTTCTCTCTTTTGTTACTTTCAAGTCTTTGTTCCAGGCACATGGCCACTGATTTGAATAGATTTCATTTTCAGCAAAACAGGTAGTTACATATTTCAAGCATTGTTCCAAGCAGAATCCCAACCCCCTTACAAATTAAAGAGGACATCGACCACTTTCTTCATTCTTTAGCTGCTGGTATATTCTTCTTGCAAAGTTCAAAAGTTCCAGGTCCTAGAAAGCCTTCCCACGTGCCAGGCAAGTATATGGTCATTGTATGTTCACACTCAGAGCACAGCGCTTCCCTCTCTGTAGCTACGAACTTGCATGCTCCTTGAGAGTAGGAAGACAGTCTGCCACTTAGTCCAACCAGTGTCTATTTTCCTACTGGAAAGCTGCTTAGGGACTAAGGAATAACTTTTTAAGTAACGTGACAAATAGAAAAAAGACCGAATTGCAGCATTTGTCTCTGCTGCCCTCTACCACAAAGTCCTAGGCAATATAAGTAATGATTTTATTAATATAGTGCAAGTTTTAAAGAGGTATGTCAGTTTTTCTGGATTAAGGGGTAGTTCATAAGTTTTCTTAGCAGGGCAGGTTTCTCGCATTTGGATTTGAGAATTGCAGAGTAGGGTGAACATTTGAGTGATGGCTGAAAATGTATAGCAAACACTGACCTCTGAAAGGGACACTATCTCTGAAATGTTGATGGTTGAAGGGAATGAGAAGCTAACTAACCCGCGTGCATGGTTATCTGTCCCTCGAGATGGTGGCTACTGGAAGCTGGAGAAAGGGCTTTCAACAAGATTAAAGAGATGGTATTAATTGCTATTGATCGTGGGTCAACAAATTAAATTCACCTGCAACTGCCTCTCCAGAAGATCTAAATGTGAAATGCCATTAATGGGTCTGGCTGACCCAAGGTTGCGATTAATTTAATAGGAAATGAAACAACAGCAAAAAGCGTGTGTGTGTGTGTGTGTGTGTGTGTGTGTGTGTGTGTGTGTGTGTGCGCACGCGCGCGCATGCGCATGCGCGCGAGCCTGTGTGTGTATTCACATGCATACATACTCTGTGTAGATGTAGAAAGTTAGGTATCTCGGAGATATAAGGTCTTCTTGGGATCTAATTACCTACCCCTTTACCCCTATATGTTCCATAGAAAAGCAAACCCAGATGGCCACTGTGTGTATCTAAATAATTCTCGTATCAGTCTGTCTATTCATTTAAATGTGTACATTTCAGGGTAAAGGATAGAAGCTCACAGGTACTTTTGTTTCACAGTATGCAGATATATTGTAATAAGAGATTAACATTTGCAAAAAAAACAAATTAAAGAATTATTTTCTTCTTACCTTCCAAATACAAACTTTCTTTTTTAAGAATACTATATATAAAAGTCCATCTCATCAGGAGTGAAGTTTGGCTATTCAAATTTCAATTTCTCAAGTCAAAACGAAAGTAGGTTAGCCAGCAGGTATGGTGCCTGGGAGACAGATACATCTGTTCTAGACTCTGAAGTTTTAATCTGTTACTAGTAACTTTGGCTCAGTATCCTGACATGAGACCAGGTGCCAGTCACTCCAAGAAAAGTATAGGCTTCATATTATTGGTAACAACATCCTTCTAATCTTATAGCTAGTGATGTGACTGCTTTCCTTCTAGACGTCCCATCTGATCCTCAATGAAGTACTGTTGTCCCGATTGATGTGTTTGAGTCTTGCTTATTCTAGATTGGATTCTCGTTATTTCTTTCCTGGGCTTCTGAGTTGTCTACCATTAGTGTCCCCACCTCTCTGTTCTCCAATTCATTCTTCACTCCGGTATCACAATTTTTCATAAGATATGAATATAACAACTCCACTTTCTTTTGCTTATTATTACAGTGAATACACAAAGCCAATGAAAGGCAAGTTCAGTTTACTTAGTATGGTTTTCCAGTCTTGACAATTGGGTTTTCTTCTCAGACACACCTTTTAGTATATTCCTGCATCTGTAGCTTTCATACTTGAATCATATCTGATTGCTTGTCACTCCCAAAATATACAATTCATTTTTTTCTGTTTCCCTAAATACATACACAAATCATATCTAAGATACAATATTGAAATCCAGTATCACTTAATCTATCTCTTTTCTAATTCTTCCAGTCTTAATAATGGCAACTGATCTCCAATAGTACTTTCAAGGTTTTAATTTAAACTTTGGTATTCTTCTATTCAATGCTTTCAACTCTGTGCTATATGAAGACAGTTCTGCTTAGCTATGTAAGCCCAGGAAAACCAAATGTTCTCTCTTTCTGTGTTATAGTCTGCAAAATGGTGATTCCAGTCAATAATTTCATTAGAGTTGTGAGGATGAAGGAAGTCATCGTCTTATGCATGCCATCCAATACAGTGTCTGATACACCAAGAAACTCAAATAATGGCAGCTGAGTTTCATATTCTCATTCTTACACTCCTGTTGATGTATGTGTTCATTTACTTGGAGAAAACAATGTCTTTTATTAGAAAACTGTTTTTTTATTGGAAAACTTTTTAACTTTATATTAATTACAATAGGGTAGCTGTTTTGAAAGTGACCCTACTCAAAGCCCATCTGTAGTGGGTGTATGGGAGATACTTAGCATTTGAAATGGAAAGAATGAGAAAAAAATCAAAACAAAAATCATGTCATAGCTACCACTGAAAACATTTGTAATAGAAAATAAGTTGAACCCTTAAAATTCAGTGGCAGAAATTCAAAGGAGTGCATTGTGTGAAGAGGAGGGGAGCGGTGAGGGTATTCCTGTGGGCTTGTGTGTGCCCACACTGTATTTCGGTCCATGTGTAGGTTATGGCTATAAGTCAATTCAGATATTTTCCTTATTGTCCCCTGATGATTGCATGTTTGCCATCAGGTTAGACAAGTCACCCAACGAACATTAGTGGTTCTTCCATTTCACTTCCCATCCACAGGGCTGCCATGCCCAGGTCCTTAGTTGGGTAAGAATCTGAGCCCAGGTTTACGAGGCAAACACGTTACCCACTGAGCTCTCTCCCTATTCCTCAATTCAAGTTACTTAACTTTTATGAATATTCTCCTTTCTTGGTACATAACATTGAACACTCAAGTGTTCATACCAGACAGGATGTCTTGGGTGTCAATCTGATGCATATAAAAAAACTTGGTCAGCAAGCACAAGTGGGTGTGACCAATTCAGAGATAACATTTTGCCTTTCAAAAGTCAGGAAGAGACTTTTTAGAAGCAGAGTACTATTCTCAACATACAATTTCAGATGGCATCAACAAATCCGATCTGTGCCTTGGTTCATAGTTCTCTGCTTCTGAACTGTCTCCTGTATGAAGCTTTGAGGACATAGGGAGTAGAAAGTTCAATGTATGGGGAATTAAAATTCAAGAAAGTCCAATTTTGTAGTATAAAAATGTTGGTGGGATACAGGTATGTCTTTACATGCTTAGGAATATCATATCGATGTGTTCTGAGTGGGTATTTTTTTCCATTCTCTGGTAATGTAGAAAATGATAGTAGTCATAATAATATAATATTGTTCACATGGACTATGGCAATAGCATTTCATTGTGACTCCTGAGGGGAGTTTGTGTACAAAGAAGACAAAGCTGTGTGCTATGGGCACTAGTTGCCAGCAATGGTGCTTACTCTCGACCTGACTCTCCATTGCCTCTTGGAAGTCAATTGGTGAAGTTGAACATGGGTGTTGAAAGAATAATATTCTCAGTAAAACTTTTCAAATAAAAACAGACCCAGGAGTCTTGTCAGAGTTTTTTTTTTTTTTTTTTTTTTTTTTTTTTTTTTTTTTTTTTTTTTTAGCAGTAGTTGGCAAGGTGCAAATCTATATTTTAGATTTAGAAGGCACATCAACCAAATATAAGGCCATTTTGGATTACAAAAACACACTTTCTTCTCATATCATTTTTAGAAAAATCCTTTGAATATGGACTGCATATTGGATAGTCCTAAGGTTACTCATTTTGCTGGATTTGATAACATGACGATACATTTTGTAAGAAAATACCACCTTTAAAAGACATGATTATATTATTTCAGAGATGAAGGAATATATGCTTGATATCATGGATAGAAATTAGTAAGTTAGCTAGTCTGCAGAATCTTAGTGACTAGTGAATTGGGACGATGAGGACATAAAGGACTCTCGTGCTGTTTTATTGACTACTTGAAAATTTTTATAATAAATTTCTGCATGGCCACTTTCCATCTCATGATGTCAGGTAAAGCATCAGCCTTACATTTTAGTGTTCTCTCTAGTAAAACACAGGCAGATTTCTTCATCATAGGTATGTTTTGAGGACTGACCATGAGGCTGGGGTCTCCAAGGCTAACATTGCATTTGGCATCCTGAACAATGAAACACTCTAGCACTGAGTAAGCCTGGAGGAAAAGAAGGTGTTTGTCCCTACCATTTAAAACACTCACACTTGCAGTTTATTTGAGCCTCGTTGTATGATCCACCCCGCCCCCAAATCAGCCTCATACTCTGAAAAATGAAAAATGCAAACAGGCAAATACCAAAGACAAAACTTAATTCTAATTGGTTACAGCTGTAACGACACATGTGCTGTCAGAGGACAGATGCTCCCAAGAGCTCGTCATTGACTAAGGTGTAGAGAAAGGAGAAACTTGGGAAGGAAAATATACCACAAACAATGTTCACTGGTTAACACACTTTATATTTAACAAAATAATTTTTTAATAATATATTCTTTTACACATCAAATATTGTTGCTAGAATCCCTTTTTTACAGTTTAGTATTTAGTGGTTTGTTTTTTCCCCCCCTCTCTCTCACTAGTTTTCAGGCACACCATTTTTCAAAGGTTTTAGGAACTGAATCAGTTTAACAGGCATCAGCTGACAAACCAGATACTGACCCCTTATTTAAACATAGCTGAATTTAAAGTCTAGAGCCAAAGGCAGAAGAGAAATAGTAACACAGAGGCGACCGTGTGGCTGTAATCAAAACCTTAAAAAAAATAACAAAATGGTTAGACCAGAAGAACTCTGATGTTCTGATCTTGGAAAGAATTTCTCCGTGACCTGGTAGTAGGAAGTTGTTGAATGTTTATCCATTTATGAGAAATCCTGCCACAGTATAGCTCTGTCTCTCGCTTAAGGTGGGAAAACATTGGTGCTTGGGAGCGTTAAGGGACATACTGTAGTGAAGCCGAGCACAGTCAGAAGAACAAAGCAATCAGACAAAAGAAACCAAGCCCAAACCCGACATAAACAGTGATAAAAATCTCCTGCTCAAGTTTGTCATAGAGGCCACTATTGATCTGCTGCCAGCCCAAAGCTCTCTGAAGAATGTTGAGCGAGTTACACTCTAGCCTACCCAGTCCGTGCTGGGAATGTCAGTGGGCTCAGATACAAAATTTCTGTACCTTGGCTTCCAGGTTGCCCATTCTGTTCCTAAGAACATAGTAACTCCTTAATAGTAGATAAGGGTCTAGGCTACATGGGTCTCTCTATTAGCAGTATATTTTTCTCAGTTTTTGACCTTATTCCTGTCATTTATTGTAATAATGATAATGATTGTTATGTCTTTCCAAGAATGTGGGTTTTTGGAACTGGTGTTAGGCAACCTTAGAGCAAAGAAAGCCGTACAGTACAACTCTGTCTAGACATGGGGGGAAGTATGGAGTGCCTTTGCTTTTGAGTGTAGGCATAAATCATGCAGAATTGCTCATGAATGATTCATGGCTGTCTCTATGATGTATCCATAGTGGCAACTGAAAGGCACCAACCTCTCAGCAAATTGGTGTTCTAAGGGAAGGCGGCTGGATGTTCTTCCTCGGATGGCACCAGGATGGTTATTTGTATCATAACACAAGCACAGTGTGTGTAAAAGTGTCAGGTCTGGCTCGTCAGCACATTAATTTTGGAAATGACAACTCTTTCTTGATGACAGGCAGTGCTTCCAGGGAGGAGAGGCTGACAATTTTAAATGAGAAAACTAATTTATGAGACTAAAGAAACTGGTGTCCGAAGAGTGGGTGTTAGAAACATCACTTAACAGGGAGGAGAGTGACCCTTGGGGTTACTGTTTGTGCATGATCCAAAGGGCTCAGGGGCTCAACAAAGTCATGTGTGTGCAGTCTTCCCAGCTTGTTATATGACAGACATGATATAGCTGGATGACACAGCTTCCCAACCAGGTAACACTTTGTTCCCTACCCACACCCCTCAAGGACTTTTGGCTAAGTCTGGGGACATTTGGTTGATATAACTAGGTAGGTGCTCCTGATACCTAGTGGAAGAAATCCAAGAATGTCGCTTAGCATATCCGTCCATGTAACGTGGTCCTTCACAGAAGCCACATGAAACGCAGATTAGGGGTGGAAGCAGAAAACAAGAAAAAGAAAGACAACTGGAGATGAAGAATACTTTGAAGTTTCCTAAGGACCCTATTAGATCTGCACCAAGGTTTTTAGGACAGATAGTGGGATAAGTGACTAGACCATGTGGTCTCAGAGCTGTGAATTTTATACTGGAGGTGGCATCAGATACCCTGTGTATTTCTTTTATTATTATTTTTATTATTATTAATTTCCATTATTAGACTAGCAGCATTACCAGGGCAACCTTGAGACTCTTCAAAGGTTCTCTTTAATCGCTTAGTACCTATTATATACATTAAAAAATGTTAAACTAATGAAATTGTATTGTGCAAGACTCACTCTACCCTAATCTTTAATTTACATCAGCACTTAAGGTGGAAAGAGTGTCCTGAATCTGGATTTTAGATTTAGGGCTGAGTGGTTGTTACTGGAACGTGGCAAACACAGTCCTGAACCATAAAAACTGCTGTGTATAGGACTGGCTTTCAGCCAATTGGAACTTGAAAGTCAGAAATGTTTAGAAAGATTGATTCACAGTGGGGCTACTCACCCTGGTTCTGGTATTTATATCGCCCGATGACAAGGTGGGCTTTGCTGTGTGTTTAATTATAAACCAAGCTCAAAGCTGGCATCATGAAGAAGTCCAGTGATTAAATGCTACACTTTTGAAAACCCGTTTCTGTGGGTTCTTCAGTCATGGTGTTCTCGCTCGCCTACTTGGTTCTGATAGGCAGTTTCAAAATTTTATGTGTGAAATGTGTGGTCTGTAAGAATCAACAGTGAGCCCCAATGTATACCTGTTTCTCGCCTGATCTGCAGAGGACCCAGTTTACCTCTCTGTTTCTTAGCCTACAAACATAACTACCCCCAAGAGAGTCAAGGCTTGTACACTCTTCAATCTTTCCCCTCTGGAAGGAGACTTCCCCCACAAAGTTTCTTTATCAAACAATTCTCATGAAAACACAAAACTTTACCGTGTAGTCCAATCTAACCCCTTTAGATTCCAAAGGTAGAAAACATACAAGAGAAAAATGTAGGGTGCACACCGGAGTAAAGATGGAGTCAATCAAGGGACGTGAGCTGGCAGGTCAGAGGCATCACCTGGGAATGAGCCTGTCCAAGGCTGTGTTCTTTCTTTCTTGTCCAAGAAATCTTGGTTGTCTAGTCACCATCAAGCATTGACAATTATAAAAGTGCTTTAGATAGCTATATGCTATGTGTATTTTATATAGCAAGATAAAGAGAGAGAGATTTCCTCTTCGTAAAATATTCACTTTTGTCAACCCCAGAAGATTTTGCTGGTGACCGTGTTGTAGCTGGCAGGGGTTTGCTTGCTTATTCTGTTGAGTGCGATATGTGTGCAGTGTAGAAGCCATAGCATCCCCTCTTAGCACTTGTCACCGGTCGGGAATTTGCCCTAGACAGTCTGCTTGCCTTGGCATTCGCGCTTTGAACACTGAGCGGGTTTCCACCAATCCCCGTTGTGACAGTGACAGATGTTACAGTCGTCCACTTTAACTTCAATGCCAGCTGGAATTATTGTAGTTCCTGCAAAGCAGTTTGGACCTGGAACACACATATGTATTAGTTAGTGCATTAAATCTGGGAGTCTCCCCTCTACCCTTTCTTACTGCTTCCCAAGAACAAGTCCATTGTAAATCATGAATGAGAAGGTCAGGCTGTGCCAACAGCTTGTCATCAAGGAGCTTCTAGTCAACCTCTTCAGAGTCAAGCTTTCAATCCCATGATCTTTCGCACAGAGCTTATATTTTCTATGTATTTCACTCTGAGAAAGGGGAGAGAAAGACAGAGACAGAGAAACAGGGAGAGACGGGGGGAGGAAAAGAGGAGAGAGGGAGAAAGGAACACACACACACACACACACACACAGAGATATAGAGAGACTGCTTATTGTCTCCTTATCAAGTACATTATGGGTTAAACTTTATTTGCTTTGTCCTCTGGGTATAAAGGTGGTGAGGTGCTCCATGAACCGGCTTGGCCTCACATTGTCATGTGTACCCATGGTGGTTTCTCTCCCTTCATGTGGAAGGATATAGCAATGAACTTGCTCACTCCCCAGATCCTGCTGGGTTCCAGGAATCCCCAGCTTGTTTCTTGATAACAATGAATAATTCATGGGTGGATGATTTATTCATGTCTCCAAACAAGCTTTGTTAGAGGTTCATTTGATTTTTATAAATGGAGTTCCTTTAATCTGTTGGCTATCTTCTTTTCTTTTCTTTTTTTAAAGGAAAGACCCAAATGGTTGGCTTTTGAATTTCAGCAAGAATTTTATTTTACCTTATCAGGCTCTCAAGCTTTACAGTAGATGACCCCTGCTCACTCTATGTGGATGAATGTGTTTGTGTCTGTCTGTCTGTCTGTCTGTCTGTCTGTCTGTCTGTCTGTCTGTCTTTCTAGTGAACCAACCTCTCTCTCTCTCTCTCTCTTTCTCTCTCTCTAGTTCTTGTCTCTTGTCCCTCCATCCTTTGTTTTTTGAGTTATTTAGTTTCTCGCTTTGTTTTTGTTTTCCTCATATAAGGATGCTGATAATCCACATGGTTATTTCCCAGGTTGAAATAGTATTAGAAATCTCTTCCCAAGGCATGGTGGACTGCAGAGGAATGGTACGAATTATTGGATTTTAGGAGTTATTTGTTGTTGAGTCTCTAAAGAGCCCATTTGGGTAAAGAAGGGAGTGCTGGGTTGTGTCCAGTGAGGATTTGTTATGCCATCAGTTTTGGCTACTGGCCACAGTTACTAACCCAGTGGCAGTCTGGTGACATGTTATTGTCAATGCCCTGCTTTTACTATCTCAACAGTTACTCAAAATGTATAAGACTTTCTCTACTGCCAAGCAAATGAAATCAGAGGCTATTTGTAGTGCTGTTCATTAGTGTAGGCTTACTTTTGCAAAAATTATAGCTACAAGGTATGATGCATATTTGTCACCAAACAACTAGCATACTATGCCTGTAACAATCTTCCTTTTAGAGCTTCTCACTGTGTACACTACACCAAGAGTATTTGTGCTCACGTGCCTTTCCTTCAATCTGCTACAAGCATCTAGACTACGTGCCTAATGATGGAGGCAAACTGTGAAGAGCAGAGTGATGGACGGATCAGGTGAAGTCTGGTGATAATTAAGTATTGTATGATTTTCTGCCTTTACCCAGAAGGCTACTTCTTTTTCTGATTCTGTGATAAGTTCTTGACCATCTTCAACTTCTGATTATTTCACAATCATAGTATTGAATATATATATATACACACACATATATATATATATATATATATCAGAGGGTTTAAGGAATTAGTTAGTGGACTGGACTACCCATGTGATTATAGTTCTAGGGGCTCAACACAAAACATGAGTTTCTTCTGAACCCAGAACTGAGGGTTCTTTGGAGAACTTGGATCAAAGGGTGTCCCACAGTGTAGATGATGCTCTCTCATGCCTGTTGCTTAGGCCTGTTTTCTGACAGACACCTGCCAGCCTAACCAGTTTCTTGTAAGGACCCTTGTAGCTTCAGAAACAGTACTAGATCTGACCAACACTGTCTGTCTGAAGTCAGTCCAGAAGACTGATGCTTCTCCCTGTGCCCAATCAAGATATTCTTTCTAAGCATATATTTTAACTGTCTCAGAAGGGGAAGAAAACAATTTAATCATCTTTAAAAGCAAAGATATGCACTCAACAGGCAGACTATTAACTAGTAGGAATTCTCACAGATTCTTTAAAGGATGTGAAAATGGGATGGAAGAAAAAAATCTCTCTGTCTCTGTTCCTGTTCCTGTTTCTGTCTCTCTCTCTCTCTCTCTCTCTCTCTCTCTCTCTCTCTTGATGTGCACGTCCGTGCATGTGTGCGCATGAGCGAGTGTGCACACATACGTGCACCCAGATAGGCTGCTGTCTCCCAGAATGTTGGAAACACTCACTGATACAATACCAGAAGTTAGGTAGAATATATGAGAAGAGACTTCTTGCAAATCACTGTGTATGTCTGGAAGGGATATTTTGCTAGAGCTCTGTTTTGTATTTGCTGTTTTCTTGTATTGCTCTGTTTTCTTGTTGACTCTGTCAGGGGCATGCTGTGATTGGCATGCATTTGATTAACCTCTATCCATCTTTTCTTAAGAGTCACTTAGAATTTGCTGCACTTTCAGCCCAAGAAATATTAATTATCCTGATGGATTGAACACAAATGAAGGATTTTTTACATGTGCCAAGACTGGCCAAAACCATTGCCTGTGAATGATGTAGTGAGCATTCAACTGTCTACCTAATGGCCAGAGGCATTTTTGCAGAATCCAGCTTTCTTGTTTGATCTCCTTAACTTTTGTACTACAGAGATTTTATTGGTCTTGTTCTGGGAATCTCAAATGTGACCATAACAAGTCTCAAGTTTGCTGTTAAAAGTCATATGCTTAAAAGCAATTTAGATAATTGTCAGCAGCAGAATGGTTGGCACTATTTAAAAAATGTTCCAGTTTTAGCCCTGTCCCCAATACTGGTAGCAGTAAGTGCTAATTTTCTTTGAGCATGTGACTGTTCCCCATGAGTTCCTTACATAGGTAATCTTTTGCCTCTACCTGCTGTCCCCCTACTTGGAGATTGCTCTCATTTTTACTTTGTCTAGATGGCGGGATAAATTGCTCAGAAGACCAAGTTGGACGACAAAGCAACACATTTGAATGTATAGGACTTGGAGAAACTCCAGAGGGAACGAATGAAAATGATTAAACTGAAGGTTGGCAGAAAGGACCTCTGAGGGAAGGGTGAGGGGTTGGAATCATTTTATGCAGGAGAAGATAGAGAAACAGCCCAATGACTCTTAGGGACTGGTAGCTTAAAGAGAGGAAAGGTGGCCTGACCACTCATTCTACAATCTAACTTCATAGATTGAGAAGATACACTGATCTTCAGTGAATTGATCTCTCTCTCTCCTCTCTCTCTCTCTCTCTCTCTCTCTCTCTCTCTCTCTCTCTCTCTCTCTGTCTCTCTTCAAAGAACTGATATTGTGTGTGGCAGTTGTCAAAATTGTTCCTGAACCTAGAGATAAGCCTTTATCTGATTACCACTGCTAGAACTATAGTATAGAAATATTCACTTACAGATGGAAACATAGGTGATCAGTTGTTCAGCTCTTACTCTATGCTGGAATGTTTCTCATACTGTTTTTACAATAATCTAGAGAAGGCCCATGCTCTTTCTCACATAACATTGAGCCTCAGAGAGAGAAAATGACTAGCCAGAGGTTACATGCCCAGAATGTGGTATCACTGAAATATAAATTAAAATCTCTATGGCCTATAAGAGGTTTCCAGTTGCTCATAAAAACAAGTTGTATTCTAGAAGTGGATTGTCAGGGTTAGTTTGTTTGTTTTTTCCTAGACTTGGAGCTTCTAATCAAAATGTAGAAATCTAGCCTGCTCAGTCATTGTAGATGCATATGGAGGTAGGAAATGGACAGAAAGAAACAAGATTGTTTTTCTTCAGATCATTGTCTATTTACTGGTTTTATGTTGTACATTCAAATAGTTTCTAGCAAGTATAATTTGTTTAAAGACTAGAGAAAGTCTTCTGGGAGAAGATATGTGGGCCACGGGGCTTTCCTCAAGGTAGCATTGAAGTTTCCACTGGTGTCACTTGCACAGTGGAAGGAAAGACAAAGAAAATTATGATTATGATTAGGATTAGGAGGGGCTCAAATTGTGGTTCTGTGATTATAATGCATGTGGTCTTTGGAAAACATTTTGTTATCCAAACACAAATGGGAGAACCACATGATACACACTCAGAAAGGATTTAGGGTTTTGAGAATGTGGTAGAATTGGAAATTGGATTCTTTGCTGAGACTAGGAGGTAGGAGGAAAGAAGGGGAAAGGAGACATTTTCCCCATGAGACAGAAGAACATTCTCTACTATTCGACAACTCTTTGAGCGTTTATTTTGCATATCTATAAAACAAAAACCAGCTTAATTTTCTCACAGTCAAAATCGTTCCAGAGAAGTCCTATAAAGAAGAGAAAAGTGTGAAACTGAAACTCTCTGGAGGTATGACTGAGGCAAGCCAAGCAATTTATCTTTTGGACAACACTTCCTCCCAGCCTCTCATCCCAGCCTCTCCAAGGTGTCACTAGACACATGTATAGAATATCTTGTGATCAGAGCAAAAGCACTTGGAATACTTTCTTTTAGCTATAGTAATACATGATTTTAACAAAATCAGCCAAACATAGAAGGATTTCTGTCATATTTGTGGTTATAGGAACCAAGAGGATTTACTCAGACACTAGAGTTCTTTGATAATTTCATGAAATCCCCCTTATAAAAGACTGCATAGGAACAATGGGGATAAAAAGGAGTTGAGACCTGGTCTGATCATACATCAATGCATAGCTAAGTTTGCTTCCAATGATAAACATCACACAATGTTATTAAGGGGCAAATATTTAATGTGGTAAGTGCTCTGACAAAAGCATAGGCAGCTGTGAGTTGTAAGAAAGATCCTGACTCAGTCCAGTGGAAGAGTTTGTGCTGATAAAGTAGGGGTGGAGTGGTGCCCCTAAGGGAAGAAGAAAAGACCAGTGGGGTCCAGTGACACATATACGTTAGTGAGGAACTGATTAGGAAGCGATCAGATACTGGAGTCCAAGAAGTTGTGAAATAGCCAAGACTTTTATGATCTTATTAACATGATTTTGGTGCCTTGAAACTGGTCACGGTAAATGTGTTTACACAACCCAAGTCAGATCAGAAAATGTCACAAGTCAGGGTTTCATTCCCACCTTCTCCACTCTCCATTCCTCAGCTAGTTGCTAGACATATAGAGCATGTTTCTAGGTCAGGGCTCAAGATTCTGGGCTATTTACCCTATTAAAGATTCTATACCTCTACTCTGCTCCAACCTCCGTGTGTGTGTGCATGTACATGTGCATGTGCATAAGTGTGTGTGTGTGTGTGTGTGTGTTACCTTGAGATGAAGACACTTATGATGTGAATTTCACTAGTGTCACTACAGGACTTGTCTACAGACACTTGTGGGTGGACTAGAGAGGACGAATCTTGGCAAATGCAGGGCTTCCTCTGATGTTGCAAAAATGCCAGTTTAACATTTACATTAGTTTCAGCAGTTAGCACATGGGCTTGAATTAATTGATCAGATTATTGCTCACAGAAAATTCTAAGGGGAAAGACACCGCCCACACCCCCTGCAGAGATGGTGTGATTTCTGAAAGGAGGGCCAGAGAGCAGAAGTAGGTTTTAGAAGAGCAGTTGTGAATTGAACAATGCTCTACTCAATGATAACCTGGTCAAGGAAGAAATAAAGAAAGAAATTAAAAACTTTTTAGAATTTAATGAAAAAGAAGGTACAACATACCCAAACTTATGGGACACAATGAAAGCTGTGCTAAGAGGAAAACTCATAGCGCTGAGTGCCTGCAGAAAGAAACAGGAAAGAGCATATGTCAGCAGCTTGACAGCACACCTAAAAGCTCTAGAACAAAAAGAAGCAAATACACCCAGGAGGAGTAGAAGGCAGGAAATAATCAAACTCAGAGCTGAAATCAACCAAGTAGAAACAAAAAGGACCATAGAAAGAATCAACAGAACCAAAAGTTGGTTCTTTGAGAAAATCAACAAGATAGATAAACCCTTAGCCAGACTAAGGAGAGGACACAGAGAGTGCGTCCAAATTAACAAAATCAGAAATGAAAAGGGAGACATAACTACAGATTCAGAGGAAATTCAAAAAATCATCAGATCTTACTATAAAAACCTATATTCAACAAAACTTGAAAATCTGCAGGAAATGGACAATTTCCTAGACAGATACCAGGTACCGAAGTTAAATCAGGAACAGATAAACCAGTTAAACAACCCCATAACTCCTAAGGAAATAGAAGGAGTCATTAAAGGTCTCCCAACCAAAAAGAGCCCAGGTCCAGACGGGTTTAGTGCAGAATTCTATCAAACCTTCATAGAAGACCTCATACCAATATTATCCAAACTATTCCACAAAATTGAAACAGATGGAGCCCTACCGAATACCTTCTACGAAGCCACAATTACTCTTATACCTAAACCACACAAAGACACAACAAAGAAAGAGAACTTCAGACCAATTTCCCTTATGAATATCGACGCAAAAATACTCAACAAAATTCTGGCAAACCGAATCCAAGAGCACATCAAAACAATCATCCACCATGACCAAGTAGGCTTCATCCCAGGCATGCAGGGATGGTTTAATATACGGAAAACTATCAACGTGATCCATTATATAAACAAACTGAAAGAACAAAACCACATGATCATTTCATTAGACGCTGAGAAAGCATTTGACAAAATTCAACACCCCTTCATGATAAAAGTCCTGGAAAGAATAGGAATTCAAGGCCCATACCTGAACATAGTAAAAGCCATATACAGCAAACCAGTTGCTAACATTAAACTAAATGGAGAGAAACTTGAAGCAATCCCACTAAAATCAGGGACTAGACAAGGCTGCCCACTCTCTCCCTACTTATTCAATATAGTTCTTGAAGTTCTAGCCAGAGCAATCAGACAACAAAAGGAGGTCAAGGGGATACAGATCGGAAAAGAAGAAGTCAAAATATCACTATTTGCAGATGATATGATAGTATATTTAAGTGATCCCAAAAGTTCCACCAGAGAACTACTAAAGCTGATAAACAACTTCAGCAAAGTGGCTGGGTATAAAATTAACTCAAATAAATCAGTTGCCTTCCTCTATACAAAAGAGAAACAAGCCGAGAAAGAAATTAGGGAAACGACACCCTTCATAATAGACCCAAATAATATAAAGTACCTCGGTGTAACTTTAACCAAGCAAGTAAAAGATCTGTACAATAAGAACTTCAAGACACTGAAGAAGGAAATTGAAGAAGACCTCAGAAGATGGAAAGATCTCCCATGCTCATGGATTGGCAGGATTAATATAGTAAAAATGGCCATTTTACCAAAAGCGATCTACAGATTCAATGCAATCCCCATCAAAATACCAATCCATTTCTTCAAAGAGTTAGACAGAACAATTTGCAAATTCATCTGGAATAACAAAAAACCCAGGACAGCTAAAGCTATCCTCAACAATAAAAGGACTTCAGGGGGAATCACTATCCCTGAACTCAAGCAGTATTACAGAGCAATAGTGATAAAAATTGCATGGTATTGGTACAGAGACAGACAGATAGACCAATGGAATAGAATTGAAGACCCAGAAATGAACCCACATACCTATGGTCACTTGATTTTTGACAAAGGAGCCAAAACCATCAAATGGAAAAAAGATAGCATTTTCAGCAAATGGTGCTGGTTCAACTGGAGGTCAACATGTAGAAGAATGCAGATCGATCCATGCTTATCACCCTGTACAAAGCTTAAGTCCAAGTGGATCAAGGACCTCCACATCAAACCAGACACACTCAAACTAATAGAAGAAAAACTAGGGAAGCATCTGGAACACATGGGCACTGGAAAAAATTTCCTGAACAAAACACCAATGGCTTACGCTCTAAGATCAAGAATCGACAAATGGGATCTCATAAAACTGTAAATCTTCTGTAAGGCAAAGGACACTGTGGTTAGGACAAAACGGCAACCAACAGATTGGGAAAAGATCTTTACCAATCCTACAACAGATAGAGGCCTTATATCCAAAATATACAAAGAACTCAAGAAGTTAGACCGCAGGGAAACAAATAACCCTATTAAAAAATGGGGCTCAGATCTAAACAAAGAATTCACAGCTGAGGAATGCCGAATGGCTGAGAAACACCTAAAGAAATGTTCAACATCTTTAGTCATAAGGGAAATACAAATCAAAACAACCCTGAGATTTCACCTCACACCAGTGAGAATGGCTAAGATCAAAAACTCAGGTGACAGCAGATGCTGGCGAGGATGTGGAGAAAGAGGAACACTCCTCCATTGTTGGTGGGATTGCAGACTGGTAAAACCATTCTGGAAATCAGTCTGGAGAATCCTCAGAAAATTGGACATTGAACTGCCTGAGGATCCAGCTATACCTCTCTTGGGCATATACCCAAAAGATGCCTCAACATATAAAAGAGACACGTGCTCCACTATGTTCATCGCAGCCTTATTTATAATAGCCAGAAGCTGGAAAGAACCCAGATAGATGCCCTTCAACAGAGGAATGGATACAGAAAATGTGGTACATCTACACAATGGAATATTACTCAGCTATCAAAAACAACGACTTTATGAAATTCATAGGCAAATGGTTGGAACTGGAAAACATCATCCTGAGTGAGCTAACCCAATCACAGAAAGACATACATGGTATGCACTCATTGATAAGTGGCTATTAGCCCAAATGCTTGAATTACCCTAGATGCCTAGAACAAATGAAACTCAAGACGGATGATCAAAACGTGAATGCTTCACTCCGTCTTTGAAAGGGGAACAAGAATACCCTTGGCAGGGAAGAGAGAGGCAAAGATTAAAACAGAGACTGAAGGAACACCCATTCAGAGCCTGCCCCACATGTGGCCCATACATATACAGCCACCCAATTAGACAAGATGGATGAAGCAAAGAAGTGCAGACCGACAGGAGCCGGATGTATATCGCTCCTGAGAGACACAGCCAGAATACAGCAAATACAGAGGCAAATACCAGCAGCATACCACTGAACTGAGAATAGAACCCCCGTTGAAGGAATCAGAGAAAGAACTGGAAGAGCTTGAAGGGACTCGAGACCCCATATGTACAACAACCCCAAGCAACCAGAGCTTCCAGGGACTAAGCCACTACCTAAAGACTATACATGGACTGACCCTGGACTCTGACCTCATAGGTAGCAATGAGTATCCTAGTAAGAGCACCAGTGGAAGGGGAAGCCCTGGGTCCTGCTAAGACTGAACCCCCAGTGAACTAGACTGGTGGGGGGAGGGCGGCAATGGGGGGAGGGTTGGGAGGGGAACACCCATAAGGAAGGGGAGGGGGTAGGGGGATGTTTGCCCGGATACCGGGAAAGGGAATAACAGTCGAAATGTATATAAGAAATACTCAAGTTAATAAAAAAAAAAAAAAAAAGAAGAGCAGTTGTGTTGGATCCCAGAACTGCGTGCAAGGTAACTGAGCTTTCGTGTTGCAGAACGCATAGGAGGAATCAATTAGGTATCAACAAAACTAGTCCTGGATGATTTAAGAGGAAAATGCTCTTCTTGGAGGCATTTATATCCAAAAAATATCCACAGTAGCCAAAGCACAAAGCTAAAGGTCAGACAGTTGAAGCAAGGATCAAAAGCCACAGACAAGGAGCAGTGAAGATTCACCTTGGACACAGGATGAGCAGGTGATCCCATCAGTTTAGCCAGTTTAGGATTCTGGGAATGGTTTCTAGAATAATTCACACAACTTCCTGTCCTACCAGTGCTGCCAGGATGGGCTATGTTTCTATATTAGCTTTTCATCTGAAATCTGCAGTAGATGTAGCTAGCTGCAAGACCCTATCAAGTGCTCTAGTCCCTGCTCTAAGGAGTGTTGGAGTAAGACTCTCTGGCCTTGGCACCTTTTCTGCAGGATAGAAATGTTTCCTCATATATAAGTGATTTCCCCAATTATGCCGAGGAGACAGTTCAGTTCTGATGCTAAGCTGAATGTAGGGTGTCAATGAGGATGAACTTCAGAATGCCTTTCTTTTTTCTCCCTTTTTAAAATAAATTATTTTAATTTTGAGATTATAACTTACATCATCCCTTTTCTCTTTCCTTCCTCCAAATCCTCCCATGTACTCTTCCTTGTTCTCTTTCAAATTCATGGCCTCAGTTTACAGTCTGTATTGTTACGTACATAAATATATAGATTCTTAAATATAATTTACTGAGTCTATATAATGTTACTTGCATAATTGCCCCTTTTCTATGGAGCCCTCCAATCTTTGTTTCCATGGTCCTGGCCTATGGAACCTGGCAGGTTCTTCCTCTAGCCTCTCCTATTGATGCCAGACAATGCCATCCTCTGCTACCTATGGAGCTGGAGCCATGAGTCTCTCTATGTGTACTCATTGGTTGGTGGTTTAGTCTGGAGGGGGGGTCTGGTTGGTTAATATTGTTGTTCTTCCTATGGGGTTGCAAACCACTTCAGCTACTTTAGTCCTCTCCTTGCTGAGAAAACATTTGACAAAATTCAACACCCCTTCATGATAAAAGTCTTAGAAAGATCAGAATTCAAGGCCCATTTCTAAACATAGTAAAAGCTGTATACAGCAAACCAGTAGCCAACATCAAATGAAATGGAGAGAAACTTGAAGCAATCCCACTAAAATCAGGGACTGGACAAGGCTGCCCACTCTCTCCCTCCCTACTCAATAGAGTACTCGAAGTCCTATACCTCAACAACAGAGGAGGTCAAAGGAATACAAATTGGAAAGGAAGCAGTCAAAATATTACTACTTAAATATGTTATGATAGTATACTTAAGTAATCTCAAAAATTCCACCAGAAAACTACTAAACTTGATAAACAACTTCAGCAAAGCGGCTGGATAAAAAATTAACTCAAACAAATCAGTAGCCTTCTCTACTCAAAGGATAAAGAGGCTGAGAAAAAAAATAGGGAAGGGGTTGGGGATTTAGCTCAGTGGTAGAGCGCTTGCCTAGCAAGCACAAGGCGCTGGGTTCGGTCCCCAGCTCCGAAAAAAAGAAAAAAGAAAAAAAATAGGGAAATGATATCCATCACAATAGTCACAAATAACATAAAATACCTTGGTATGAGTCTAACCAGGCCAATAAGAGATCTGTATGGCAAGAACTTCAAGTCTCTGAAGAAAGAAATTGAAGATCTCAGAAAATGGAAAGATCTCACATGTTCATGGATTGGTGGATTACTATAGTAAAAATGACCTTCTTGCCAAAAGCAATCTACAGATTCAATGCAATCCCCATCAAAATTCCAACTCCATTCTTCATAGAGTTAGAGCAATTTGCTAATCCATTTGGAATAATAAAGTACCCAGGATATCAAAAACGATTTGCAACAATAAAAGAACTTCTGGGGGAATCACTATCCCTGACCTCAAGCTGTATTACAGAGCAATAGTGATAAAAACTGCATGGTATTGATACAGAGACAGGCAGATAGATCAATGGAGTAGAATTTAAGACCCAGAGATGAACCCACACACCTACGGACACTTGATCTTTGACAAAAGAGCTAAGGATGTCAAATGGGGAAAAACCCCCAGCATTTTCAAAAATTGGTGCTGGTTCAACTGGAGGTCAGCATGTAGAATGGAAATTGATCCTTTCTTATCTCCTTGTACAAAGCTCAAGTCCAAGTGAAACAAAGACTTCCACATAAAACCTGATACACTAATACTAATAGAAGAGTATATGGGGAAGAGCCTCAAACACATAGGCACGGGGGAAATTTTCCTGAACAGAACACCAGTGGTTTATGCTCTAAAATCAAGAATCAACATATGGAACCTCATACAATTGCAAAGCTTCTGTGAGGCAAAGGACACTGTCAATAGGACAAAATGGCCACCAACAGATTGGGAAAAGATCTTTATCAATGAAATGATAATATCCAATATATACAGAGAACTCAAGAAATTAGACTCCAGAAAATCAAATAATCCTATTAAAATGGGGTACAGAGCTAAACAAAGAATTCTCAGCTGAGGAATATCAAATGGTTAAGAAGCACCTAAAGAAATGTTCAACATCTTTAATCATCAGGGAAATGCAAATCAAAACAACCTTGAGATTTCACCTTATACCAGTCAGAATGGCTAAGATCAAAAACTCAGGTGAAAGCAGATACTGGTAAGGATGTGGAGAAAGAGGAACACTCCTCCATTGTTGGTGGGATTGCAAACTGGTACAACCACTCTGGAACTCAGTCTGGAGATGCCTCAGAAAATTGGACATAGTACTACGTGAGGACCCAGCTATACCACTCCTTGGCATATATCCAAAAGATACTCCAACATATAAGAAGGACACATGCTCCATTGTGTTCATAGCACCCTTAGTTATAATAGCTAGAAGCTTGAAACAACCCAGATGGCCCTCAACAGAGGAGTGTATACAGAAAATGTGGTATATTTACACAATGGAGTCCTACTCAGCTACCAAAACCAATGACTTCATGAAATCCATAGGCAAATTGATGGAACTTGAAAATGTCCTGAGTGAGGTAACCCAATTACAAAAGAGCACACATGATATGCACTCACTGATAAGTGGATATTAGCCCAAAAGTTCAGAATACCCAAGAAACAATTCACAGACCATATGAAGCTCAAGAAGAAGGAAGACCAATTTGCAGATGCTTTACTCCTTCTTAAAAGGTGGAACAAAATACTCACAGGAGGAAATACAGGGACAAAGAGTGGAGCAGAGACTGAAGGAAAGGCCATCCAGAGACTGCCCTACCTGGGGATCCATTCCGTATGCAGCCACCAAACCCAGTCACTATTGCTGATGCCAAGAAGTGCTTGTTGACAGGATCCTGATACGGATGTGTCCTGAGAGGCTCTGCCAGTGCCTTAATGATACAGATGAGGATGCTTGCAGCTAACCATTGAACTGAGCACCTAGACTCCAATGGAGGAGTTACAGAATGCTTTTCTTCACTCTCAGTGTTAGCCATGATTTTATGCTTCTCTTCTTTGTTCTGAGACATTAAAATACTAGCTAATGACAGGAGTCAGATATAGTCTCCTGAGAGGCACAGCCAGAGCATGTCAAATACAGAGGCAAATGCTAGCAGCACACCATTGAACTGAGGATGGGGTTCCTGTTGGAGGAATTAGAGAAAGTATTGAAAGAGCTGAAGGGGCTTGCAACCCCGTAAGAACAACAGTGCCAACCAACTAGAGCTCCCAGGGACTAAATCACTACCCAAAGACTATACATGGACTTACCCATGGCTCCAGCTGCATATGTAGCAGAGGATGACCTTGTTGGTCACCAATGGAAGAAGACCTTGGTCCTATCAAGATTGGACCCCCCCCAGTGTAGAGGAATGTTGGGGAGGCAGAAAGGGGGGTGATGGGGAGGGGAACACCCTTATAGAAGAAGGGGAGGGTGATGGGATAGGGGGCTTATGGACAGGAAACTGGGAAAGGGAATAACATTTGAAATGTAAATTTAAAAAAAACAATAAAAGGGAAAAAATGCCAGTTAAGATGCTACCATTTTCTCTTGTAAAATGCTCAGGTAAAATCCAGGACCATTGGATACTTCTCAACTCAGTGAACTCTGCTCCCATTGTCTTCCCCCTCCTTTCCTTTCCTTTCCTTTCCTTTCCTTTCCTTTCCTTTCCTTTCCTTCCCTTCCCTTCCCTTCCCTTCCCTTCCCTTCCCTTTCCTTTCCTTCCTATTTTTCTTTGAGACAAGATCATACATACAGGGCTCAGGTTGGCCTTGACTTTAAAATACTTAAGAGCTCTTCATGCATCATCTATTTTCTCTTCCAGTGAGAATGTTTTCCTTACTTTTCTTGTGAGACAAAAAAACACAAACATATTGAGTAAGTCTCTCAAAGTCTCACAGCCAATGAGAAACTGAGATTTGGGATACATCTCAGTTTCTTTATGCACCATCCCAGAAGGCAATCATCCTGAAAAGAAGAGATATTGTTCATTTCTTCTAAATTTTTGTCAGCCCCTGGGATGATCAGGCTGCAGTAGAGGCAAACAACTTGGATGCTTAAGTTCCTGGTGTGCGTGTGGCGAGGCAAAGGGTGAATGGGAGAGTAGGAGAAGGGGAAGAGGAGGAATTCTATCAATAAAATTCACGTGTGAGGAAGGGAAATGGCTCTGCACAGAGCTTTACAGAACAGCTTTTCAGGAATGGAATTTGGTCCTGGGAAGTACACATCCTTGTGCTTTGTGACCACAAAGGCAACATGTCTCCAATGATGAACACAGAGGACCACCGGGATGACAGGTAGCATTCCAGATAATTTTATTACTTATCAACTCAGACACTTTGCAGAAAGCTAGGCTGGCTCTGCTCTCTTTATCTGTGCTTTGTGCTTATAAAGTAGTATGGCTTCCTTAAAAATTCTCTCTGAAAACAACTTTGTGCTGTTTAATTGTCCTCTTTAGATTATTTCAATCTCTAGCCTTGATTTGAAAGTTCAACATTGGCACTTGGTGTCTTTTAGAAATTAGTTGTAAATGATCTTCCTGCTGGCATAAATGAGGCCAATTCCTATTGTGCAAAGCCATAAACATCCTATATTTATTTGGCAAATCATCTAAATCATTGTTTCTGTGAATAGTAGGCTTGTAGGCTTCCGTTTGCAATTGAATTGGATTGGATTATGTCCTTCCTTCTGATTTTAATTCTCTGCTTCACCAAATCTGTTGGAACTTATTGTGCTCTGGAAAAGCAAATAGGCTTTCTGATCAGGTGGGTCTATTTTCAATTATTAGAATCTTGGAAAAAATTGTCACTAATAAACACAGCAATTAGAGACGAACACAGTTAAAATGGGTTGAAATGCCTTCGCCCTTCCTAGTGACGTGTCCCCAAGGCCTTCTTAGGTGTACACAGAGAGCAGCGATGACATTCCACTTGGAGTAGAGAGAGGGCTGGTTCTCTCCCTCTGCCTGCAGCCAGCCGTTCCTGCTTTACTTCCAAACCCTTTTTATTAAACTTGAAAACAAAAAGCTTCCTCAGATTAAGGAGGCAAGATTCAGGAAGGATTATTTTCTCAGAGGCTGCCCTGAAGGTGACTGTTAATCATTTTATTTGAAAATTCAATATTGCCAAACTCCCACACAGATTTCAGTCTGAGGACGCCAGAGAGTTTTCTGGCCTCTAGTCTTTAAGATTTATAGGTTGATGTTCCAATTAAGTAAAATGCAGGGGACAGAGCCCAGAGAGGAAGAATATGGTCATGATACACAGCAAGAAAAAGGTGGCTGCTTGTTTTCTGCCCAGGCTAATTGTCTAGCTCTGAGCATGGGATAATTTTCAGGTTCCACATTAGCTGTCTAGCTTACCAGTCTCACCATCTACTTAGTCCAATTTTCAAATTTGCCAAACATGAGTGTCCCACTTCAATAGAACTGTGAATGACTTTTAAGTCCTCATCACGCTTCTCTCTGCTATCCTAAGGCTAGTTAGGGTTCACATGGTCCCATCCAATTCATATGTAAGGATGCCGAAGTTCAAAGAGACAGATAAAGCAGAGAATTAAGACCCTGGAGCTAGACAACTCCCATTTCAGTCTTCCTTGGGCATTGGCTGGTTCTATGAACTAAGTGCCCTTAGCCATGAAGAGAATTGTAATAAAATAAGAGAACCTATTTCATCAAGGTGTTGAGGAGACAAATAAATTGTCATTCATAAGGCACCACCATGGCTATACCCATCACATAATGAATCCGAATGGTTATTGCTACTTATCATTCTGTTTATTGCTATCACCTGAACTGCAAACGGAATAACTTTTTTTACGTTATCAAGTTCAGGTCCTTTAACTTCTGCTCTAATTTTTTATTGTTATTTCAAAGAATAAACAAAGGCATTTCTTGCACATATGTGGATTAATATTTGTTTCCAGACCAAGTAGGCATACTACAATGAAATCTCTGTGGATTTCTCCCACGTTTGTTTACTGTTAATCAGAGAAAGACAAGTGAAGAAAATACATGAATAATGGCTCTCCCAGAGAGGGCACAGGGGATAGACGCTGCTGTGAGCCCTTTGCTGATTGAATCATGACTTTTTAGGAAAATGACTTGCAGTGAATTACTGAGACAGCTAATGGTCAGTGATTTTTGTTGTAAAGAAAGGGGATGGGTGTGTTGGAAAAAAGTTCACATTAAAGGTTAAAAATGGGATTGCAAACCAATTAAAAAGAATAAGCAGAAATAGATGTTCCATATAAATCTGTATATAGTGAGAAGTTTTGTTATTTTATAGCTTAAAAAAGGGTCAAAGGCTCTGAGTTTGATTATTTCCTACCTTCTACTCCTTTTGCATGTATTTGCTTCTTTTTGTTCTAGAGCTTTTAGGTGTGCTGTCAAGCTGCTAATGCTCTCTCCTGTTTCTTTTTGGAAAGCACTCAGACCTGATTTTTCCTCTTAGCACTGCTTTCATTGTGTCACATAAGTTTGGGTATGTTGTATCTTCATTTTCATTAAATTCTAAAAAGTCTTTAATTTCTTTCTGTATTTCTTCCTTGACCAAGTTACCATTGAGTAGAGCGTTGTTCAACTTTCATGTATATGTAGGCTATCTGTTGTTTTGGTTGTTATTGAAGACCGGCCTTAGTCCATGGTCTAAGTCCTTATCAGATCTGATAGGATGCATGGGATTATGTCAGTCTTCTTATATCTATTGAAGCCTGTTTTATGACCAATTACGGTCAATTTTGGAGAAGGTACTGTGATGTGCTAAGAAGAAGGTATATTCTTTTGTTTTAGGATGTAATGTTCTATAAGTATCTGTTAAGTCCATTTGGCTCATAACTTCTGTTAGTTTCTCTATGTCTCTGTTTAATTTCTGTTTCCATGATCTGTCCATTGATGAGAGTGGGGTGTTGAAATCTACTACTATTATTGAGTGATGTGCAATGTGTGCTTTGAGCTTTAGTAAGGTTTCTTTTATGAATGTAGGTGCCCTTGCATTTTGAGCATAGATATTTAGGATTGAGAGTACATCTTGGTGGATTTTTCCTTTGATGAATATGAAGTGTCCTTCCTTATCTTTTTTGATAACTTTTTGTTGAAAGTTATTTTTATTTGATATTAGAATGGCTAATCCAGCTTGTTTCTTTGGACCATTTGCTTGGAAAGTTGTTTTCCAGACTTTTAGTCTCAGGTAGTGTCTGTCTTTGTCTCTGAGGTGTGTTTCCTGAATACAGTAAAATGTTGCGTCTCTTTACATATCCAGTCTGTTAGTCTGAGGAATTGAGCCCATTGATGCTAAGAAATATTAAGGAATAGTGATTGTTGTTTCCTGTTATTTTTGTATTTAGAGGTGGAATTACGTTTGTGTGTCTCTCTTCTTTTGGTTTTGTTGTAAGGAGATTAATTTCTTGCTTTATCTAGGTTGTAGTTTCCCTCCTTGTGTTGGAGTTTTCCATCTATTATCCTTTGTAGGGCTAGATTTGTAGAAAGATATTGTGTAAATTTTGTTTTGTTATGGGATATCTTGATTTCTCCATCTATGTTAATTGAGAGTTTTGCTGGATATCATAGCATGGGCTGGCATTTGTATTCTCTTCGTGTCTGTATGACATCTGCCCAGGGTCTTCTGACTTTCATACCCTCTGGTGAGAAGTCTGATATAATTCTGATAGGTCTTATTTTATATGTTACTTGACCTTTTTCCCATACTGCTTTTAAAATTCTTTCTTTGTTTTGTGCATTTGGTGTTTTGACTATTATGTGATGGGAGGAATTTCTATTCTGGTCCAACGTATTTGGAGTTGTGTAGGCTTCTTGTATGTTTATGGGCATCTCTTTCTTTAGGTTAGGGAAGTTTTCTTCTATAATTTTTTAAAGATATTTACTGGTCCTTTAATTTGGGAGTCTTCACTCTCTTCTATACCTATTATCCTTAGGTTTGATCTTCTCATTGTGTCCTGGATTTCCTGTATGTTTTGTGCTAGGAGCTTTTTGCCTTCTACATTATCTTTGATGGTTATGTCAATGTTTTCTATGGTATCTTCTGCCCCTGAGATTCTCTCTTCTGTATCTTGTATTCTGTTGGTGATGCTTGCATCTACAAACTCAGGGCTGAAATCATCCAAGTAGAGACAAAAAGGACTACACAAAGAATCAACAAAACTAGGAGCTGGTTCTTTGAGAAAAATCAACAAGATAGATAAACCCTTAGCCAGACTAACCAGAAGGCATAGAGAATGTATCCAAATTAACAAAATCAGATATGAAAAGGGAGACATAAAAACAGAATCTGAGGAAATTCAAAAAATCATCAGATCTTACTATAAAAGCCTATATTCAACAAAACTGGAAAATCTGGAGGAAATGGAAAATTTTATAGACAAATACCATGTACCAAAATTAAATCAGGATTAGATAAATCATCTAAACAACCCCATAACCCCTAAAGAAATAGAAGCAGTTATTAAAAGTCTCCTAACCCAAAAGAACCCAAGACCAGATGAGTTTAGTGCAGAATTTTATCAGACATTCATAGAAGACCTCATACCAATACTTTCCAAACTACTGCACAAAATGAAAGAGATGGAACACTTCCCAATTCCTTCTATAAAACCACAATTACTCTTATACCTAAACCACACAAAGACCCAATAAAGAAAGAGAACTTCAGGCCAATTTCCCTTATGAATATTGACACAAAAATAGTCAATAAAATTCTTGCAAACTGACTCCAAGAACACATCAAAATGATCATCCATCTTGATCAAATAGGCTTCATCCCAGGGATGAAGGGATGGTTCAGTATATGGAAATCCATCAAACTAATCCACTATATAAATAAACTCAAAGAAAAAAAAACACATGATCATTTCATCAGGTGCTGAGAAAGCATTTGACAAAATTCAACACCCTTTCATACTTCAAAAGTCCTAGAAATATCAGGAATTGAAGGTCCATACCTAAACATAGTAAAAACAATATACAGGAAACCAGTAACTAACATTAAACTAAATGGAGAGAAACTTGAAGCAATTCCAATAAAATTAGGGACTAGACAAATTTGCCCACTGTCTCCCTACTTATTCAATATAGTACTCGAAGTCCTAGCCAGAGCAATCAGACAATGAAAGGAGGTCAAGGGATACAAACTGGAAAGGAAGAAGTCAAAATGTAACTATTTGCAGATGATATGATAGTATACTTAAGTGACCCGAAAGTTCCACCAGAGAACTACTAAGCCTGAGAAACAACTTAAGCAAAGTGTCTGGATATAAAATTAATTCATACAAATCAGTAGACTTCCTCTACTCAAAGGATAAACAGGCTGAGAAAGAAATTAGAGAAATGATACCCTTCACAATAATCACAAGTAATATTAAATACCTTGGTGTGACTCTAAACAAGGAAGTGAAAGGTCTTTTTTTAAATTTAATTTATTTTTTATCTTTATTAAATTGAGTATTTCTTATTTACATTTCGATTGTTATTCCCCTTCTCAGTTTCCAGGCCAACATTCCCCTAGCCCCTCCCTCTCCCCTTCTATATGGGCTTCCCCTCCCCATCCTCCCCCCATTACCATCCTCCCCCCAAAAATCACATTCACTAGGTGTTCAGTCTTGGCAGGATCAAGGGCTTCCCCTTCCTCTGGTGCTCTTACTAGGCTATTCATTGCTACCTATGAGGTTGGAGTCCAGGGTCAGTCTTTGGGTAGTGGCTTAGTCCCTGGAAGCTCTGGTTGGTTAGCATTGTTGTTCATATGGGGTCTCGAGCCCCTTCAAGCTCTTCCAGTCCTTTCTCTGATTCTGGGAAAGATCTTTATAACTAGAACTTCAAGTCTCTGAAGAAAGAAATTGAAGAAGATCTCAGAAGATCGAAAGACCTCCCATGCTCATGGATTGGCAGGATTAATATAGTAAGAAATGACCATTTTGCCAAAAGCAATCTAAAGATTCAATGCACTCTCCATCAAAATTCCAACTCACTTCTTTATAGAGTTAGAAAGAGAAATTTACAAATCCATTTTGAATAACAAAATCCCGGGATAGGGAAAACTATCCTCATCAACAAAAGAACTTGTGGGGGAATCACCATCCATGACTTCAAGCTGTGTTACAGAGCAATAGTGATAAAAACTGTATGGTATTGGTACAGAGACAGGCAAGTAGATCAGTGGAATAGAATTGAACACTCAGAAATGAACCCACACACCTATGGTCACTTGATCTTTGACAAAAGAGCTAAAATCATTCAATGGAAAAAAGATAGCATTTTCAACAAATGGTGCTGGTTCAACTGGAGGTCAGCATGTAGAAGAATCCAAATCCAACCATTTTTTTTGGTTCTTTTTTTCGGAGCTGGGGACCGAACCCAGGGCCTTGCGCTTCCTAGGCAAGTGCTCTACCACTGAGCTAAATCCCCAACCCCAAATCCAACCATTCTTATTGCCCGGTACAAAGTTTAAGTCCAAGTGGATCAAGGACCTCCACATCAAACCACATACACTCAAACTAATAGATGATAAAGTGGGAAAGAGTATCAATCACATGGGCACTGGGGAAAATTTCCTGAAGAAAACACCAATGGCTTACGCTCTAAGATCATGAATCAACAAATGGGACCTCATAAAACTACAAAGCTTCTATAAGACAAAGGACACTGTCATTAGGACAAAATGGCAACCAACAGATTGGGAAAGGATCTTTACCAATCCTAGATCTGATAGAAGCCTAATATCCAAAATATACAAAGAACTCAAGAAGTTAGACTCTAGAGAGCCAAATAACCCTATTAAAAATGGGGTATAGAACTAAACAAAGAATTCTCAGCTGAGGAATATTGAATGGCTGAAAAGCACCTAAATAAATGTTCAACATCCTTAGTCATCAGGGAAATGCAAATTAAAACAACCCTGAGATTCTATCTCTCACCAGTCAGAATGTCTAAGATCAAAAACTCAGGTGACAACAGATGCTGGCCAGAATATAGAGAAAGAGGAACACTCCCTCATTTTTGGTGGGATTGCAAACTGGTACAACCACTCTGGAAATCAATATGGAGTTTTCTCAGAAAATTGGACATTGAACTACATGAGGACCCAGTTGTACCTCTCTTGGGCATATACCCAAAGGATGCTCCAACATACAACAAAGACACATGCTCCACTATGTTCATAGCAGCCTTATTTATAATAGCCAGAAGCTGGAAAGAACCCAGATGCCTTTCAACAGAGGAATGGATACAGAAAATATGGTACATCTACACAATGGAGTACTGCTCAGCTATGGAAATCAATGACTTCATGAAACTCATAGGCAAATGGATTGAAGTAGAAAGTGTCATTCTGAGTGAGGTAACCCAATCACAGAAAAAAAAAAAAAAACACATGGTATGCACTCACTGAAAAGTGGATATTAGCCCCAAAGCTAGAACTACCCAAGTTACAATCCACAGACCACATGAACATCAAGAAGTAGGATGACCAAAGTGCAGATGCTTCACTCCTTCTTAAAATGGGGTACATATTCATAGGAGGGGATATGGAAACAAAGTTTCGATCAGAGACTGAAAGAATGGCTATTCAGACCCTGCCCCACATGTGGCCCATACATATATACAACCACCAAAACTAGATTAAGATTGATGAAGCTAAGAAGTGCATGCAGACAGGAACTGGCTGTAGATGTCCCCTGAGAGACACAGCCAGAGCATGTCAAATATAGAGGCGAATGCTAGTAGCAAACCATTGAACTGAGAATGGGATCCCCATTGGAGGAATTAGAGAAAGGATTGAAAGACCTGAAATGACTTGCAACTCCACTGGAACAACATTGCCAACCAACCAGAGCTCCCAGGGACTAAACCACTACTCAAGGACTATACATAGACCTACCTATGACTCCAGCTGCATATGTAGCAGAGAATGGCCTTGTTGGGCTCCAATGGAAGGAGAAGTCATTGGTCCTGCCAAGGTTCGACCCCCAGTGTAAGGGAATGCTGCGGGGGGGGCAGTGGCTGGAAGTGGGTGGTGATCGGGATGGGAACGCCCTTATAGAACAAGGGGAGTGGGAGGGGATAGGGGGCTTATGGACAGGAAACTGGGAAAGGGAATAACATTTGAAATATAAATAAAAAATATCCAATAAAAATTAAAAAAAATACCCCAGAATTGCAGTGGGGTTGGGTGGGAAAGGCTCGAAGGTGACTGTTTACCGACAACAGATTTATTGAACTGATTTTGCTATCCTACTCTACAGGTTCTTCTGTGGTCGTTAAAAGGTAAGAATCACAATCTGCAACTGCTTACAAGACTTTCGTGAGCTCTTATTGACAAAGTGTGGATTTATGCAAAGAAGTGGGTACAATGTGATTCTAGTTTGATAACACAAATGTAGACAAGCAGATATCTATGTGTATGCTCAGAGGGTTGCCGGAGGATGGAGCAAAGAAATAAGCACAAACACTGTGCTGTTCACATGGCTTGTGTTTCGAGGGCAAGGAGTTGCTGATGGGCAGGGAGGAGTGAGATTCAGCCAGAGAACAAGTTTAAATATTCTACAGTAAGGAAGGCATCAAGTCATATTTATAGTTGGTTCTGTGTATAACAAGAAAGAAATTCTGATACTAACATGCATTTTGAAATCAATGTGCATGTCTAATGATAAGGTTCTTTCCCCTTAAAATTTGTTATTGACTTGATAGTACAGCTGGTATATCCTGAAACTGAAGAAGTGTAGTGAGGGCAGGCACAGCAAAGGGCAGAAAAAGGAGAGTCTTCGTTGCTCTAGTTTATTTGATCCTGAGCCTCTAGGGGTCTAGCTCTCCATTCAGAAGGCACTGGCCAGGTAAAGTGGAAACATAGGTACTCCAAGGAATGAACTACTCAAAGTCTAAAAATGCATCTATCAACTTTCAGATAGTGTGTAATTGGACATAAAGCTAAAAGAAGCTGAAATATCTCATTGATATTTTATATTGATTATATGTTGATGGAAGGTGAAATAAGATATGTATTATATATTGCTTATATAAATATGTATTTTCAAAGTTGATTTTTATCTTTTACCTTTTTAATATGACTGCTAAAAGAAAATTAAACTCATACTTGTGGAGCTGGAGTTGTACTCACTTTGTATGTATTTGCTTAGCATGTAGCATGTAGGAGGCTCTGGGTTCACACTCTAGCACTGCCTACACTGAAATCCCAGCATTCATGGGAGCAGAGTGAGGAAGTTCAAGGTCATTCTCAGCTATGTAACAATTTTGGGTACCACCTGGGCTACATAAAATTACTTCTTACCCCTCCCAAAATAATAAGAATCCCAAATAAGCAGGTAAGTAAATAAATATATATTACCCTTGTAGTTCACATGGTATCGCTATTGTTCTAGAGAAATAATGTAAAAATGTAGTACCGGGTCCTCACAAAGAAGCTAGTTTTTGTATAATTTGGGGACAAGAAATGTTCTGATTTGTGGGAAGTAGCCTATCTTTACGACAGGAGAATTTTCAAAGACAATCTTGGTCCTTGATTAATCTTATCACCTTTATTTTGGGTACCCTTGAAATTAAAATTCTTGGGCCCCATCGTATACTTTCTGAACTAGAAAATCTGGGTGTGGAGTGTTCATAACCCATGACATTCTAAAGGATTTTTCAGTGGAAGCTTGAATGTGAGAACTCCTGCCTGAGATCAAGCAGAGCTTGGATGAAAGCCATGCTACCAGAAGCCAAGGAGATAACGTAGTTAGTGTCAGTTCGGGAGCAGGCCTTGCTGCACAATGAGCGTATCTGAAAGGCAATGAATTCAGCATGCGACAAGAACATAGGCTTTTAGCAAAGGGTCATTTCTGAGAAGAAATTCTGGGCAAGTAAATAGTGGTTAAATGGTTCAATTACTTTGAAGTTTCAGTCTCAGCCGCTGAGGCTGTCATTACTGTGTTTCTCCAATAAGTGTGATTTTTACCCACATGACAGCTTGGGAATCAAGGAGATGTGTATGAGACATGGCATTTGGAACTATTTTAGAGGCTTTAATGACCTCACTTTAAAAAAAATAAGGTGGTGTTCACTGGAAACAGAATAGTATATACTTATCTTTGGATTTGAAACAGGCTAGGGAAGGATGTTACACAGCTTTTCTCAACTTGCCTATAAAGTTGTCTTTAAACAAACTTATCCTTCATGTATTTGAAAACTTACCTCATCAATAAAAGAATCACACATCTATTCTTGTTTCATTAAAAATAGTCATGGGTGAATATCTTAGGATGTACTAGGCTTGCCTGACCATCTGGGGATGGAACTCACACCCTCTTAGTTGATGGAGGGGTGGCTTAGCTTGTCAACAAAACATACGTACATGCACACACACACATCATTCCATCACGGAGATAAAAGAGAAAAGTTTTAGTTATACTCAAAGATATGGATTGCTTTGAAACCACAAAACATAAAAAAAAACAAAAAATAAAATGGCACATAATTTATTTCATTATCAGAATATATGTCAAAAGATGATGGCCTTTTCTTGACTAGGATAGTAATGTATTGTTAGACATGCCATAGGTACACTAGGACACACAGTGGTGTTTTCTGTGATGTATAACTAACAATGCCTTTAGACAGTTCCTAACTCTGAAACAGAAATCATGACACAATTAGTATGAACAGAGTTCCCAAATTATACAGTAAAACTAGTTAGCTTAGTTGTATAATGATAACAAGCTGATAATTTGAAAATTCTACAAGCAAATACTAAGCACTTACCACTGTTTGAGCAAAATGAAACAATTTTGATGAGACAAGGGGAGATGGTCCAGGAGAGAAACATCGTCCCTGTAACCGCTCCTAAGGGCAGTTGGTGAAAATACAGAGCTTGGGGAACATTCTTAATGCTAAAGATTAGAGGCAGTACCCGGGTATGAAACAAAAGTTAGGGGTAAGCAGAACCAATTCTTTAATGTTGTTAAGATGCTATGTTTGAGGTTGTGGGTGGCACCAGAAAGGCAATTGTAACTGCTGTTTGACTAGACTTACTATTTAAAATGTTATTACACCTGCTTTACTATAGGTACCAGCTGAATCAGAAGTTGTTGTTACTCTGTCAAAGGAAGTAAATCTATGGATAATTTTCTTGCATGAGTCAGAAATAATGGTAGACTAGTTCAGGGCAGTAATCATGGGGGACCAGGAATTGTGGATAAATACATGGGAAGTTTAGGAGACATTATCAGTGTGAATCTCTCATGTTAGTGGTATCCTGGGCCTGGGGAATGACACAGAAGTTTCCACATAAGGTCTGATTTGTAAGTATATATTTGGAACTGTGGTGAAGCTGGGTTTTGGGAGAAAGAGAATGGAGTCAGTCTTAGAGATTTTGAGTGGAAGGGACCACAGACAACCTATACAGGATGTGAAGAGAGGAATTTAATGGCCTAACGGACTTGGAGAGAGGTGGGAGCCTCTGTTATACAGTTACTGGAGCCAGGGTAGTGTGGACAAGGTTTCCCTGGACTGTCTGATGTTAAGCAGGTAGAAAAAGGGTCTAAGATAGCATTGGCATTTAAGGTGCAGACAGAGAAGGAACAGATTCCAATGACCAAAATGAAGAAAGGGAATGCATGGGAATGTCTAAGACCAGAAAAGCTTCAGGCCCAATGCAGCTGGCATGGCGAATGGAAATTAGAATTGAGCCAAAAGGCTCAGGGTGACCTAGACAAGAATAAATTCTGAGGTGGCAAGAGCCAACACCACTTTAGCAGGGGGAGAAAGTGGGCAGGTCTAAGGATGGAGAAATCAAGGAAGCTGGAGGGGGAGGAGAAATTGTTTATGAAGCAGGAAGGGTGGGGTATGTTGATAGAACAGCATCCTTGAGGAAGGCAAAGAGCATTGAAGTCTACATTCTTAGATGGGAAGCAGACTCATTTATCATACCAGGAGGCAATAAGAAGCTGAAAGAGTTTCTGTCTGATAATTTCTAGTTTCTCTAGGAAGTAGGTGGGACATGAACTTTCAGAGAGAGGAGGGAGAGGAAGAAGACAGAAAAGGGCTGAGGCAGCTGATAGGGGAGGTATAATGGAATTGTTGAACAGGGCTGACGGCCCAAGTGAAGAAAATGGCTACAATTTATACTGTAGCAATTTGATTGCTTCTGTGATCTTTTTCTCTAGAGCTCAAAAATATTGTCAAAGGGAGCTCCGGGCAGACAGCATTTAATAGCCTTGTGACCTCCAGCAAAGAGCCTATTCTCTCTGTTCTTCCCCTCCACACTGTTTTCTCATCTATGAAGTAAGTACAAGACTATTTCCCTCATACCCATCAGAAGAGTTATATGTATAAGGTGCTGGGAGCAGTGAGTTCAGGGTACTACTCTGTGAGTGCTTGCTAACATCCAGGCTTGGAGTTTGGCAGGGAGAGATGATGGAGATGATGCCATTAACAAGAGAATGAACGAAACTGCAAACTGAAGAGTTAATCTGAAGATAAAGGGACCCCAAACATTGATTTTTTTCTTTCTGTTTTCTTTTCTGGAAATCACTAGGTTGATTTGTATTTATTGGAAGTTTTCCCAGCCTTGGATTATAGTATGCTAGTTCTATTGATAGAATCAAACCATTGGTACAAATGAATGATGTCACCTCAGCTCGGTTACCCTCAACTCCTCCTCTTCTTTGGCAATGGGACCCAACATGTACAGAATTTACGTTAAAAAGGTATTTGCTTAGGAGCTTTAGCTTGAAGTAGTTTCTGTGGGCACTCCGTGTTCTGGAATGCCTGAGAAATGGCAAAATTCTTAAAGAGAGAAAAAAATTATAAGAAGCAATATTAAAGGAATCCCCCTCAGTTAAGGCAATCGTGTCTGAAGGCTGTAAATTTGCCAACTGTTTATGTTCTTTTCCTCGAGGTCTGCAATACAATTTAAGGCAGGAAAACAATCAGTTTGGTCTGAGCTAGAATTGCTGCGGAATAAACAGCCTCGAAAATTGAACTTTAAAAGGGACTCTCTGCATTGCCGACGTGCCCAGATGCTCTGAGGGGTGATTTTTTGTCTCAGAGAACACATTTCATATGGTCATTGAGATCGTGAACTGAGACCCTGGCTCCCCCCGCTTTTTTTTCTTTTAAAAATCATAAACACAAATGGATTAGGTAGGACAATGACTGAGGTTTAGATGGTGCGACATCATTAAAGGACCCACTGACTGCCATAAAAATGGGGAAACAGACTCAGGCTCTAACTAGCAAGCAAGCAAACAATTCTGGACTGGGTGCTGCCTGACATCCTGGGAGTCTACAGATTTTCTGTTTTATTCTTTCTTGTGCAAATGATTTTTAGCTTGAATCTGGAATGAGCAGAGAGGTCAGGTTAGTTAATCTTAGGTGGAAGACCTGCCACTCCTATTTTAAAAGATATCCCCAAGTATGCCACCTCCCCAGACACCAGTGGACAGGTTTCAACTATCAGTGACATTTATTTATTCCTTTTTTCCCCAAATACATTACTGTCCTCTTGACTGAGAATAAAACACTAGACATGTTTCTAGATCTTCGTAAGCATGTATTCTAGCAGACAGAGAAACAAGGCAGTTAGAAATAGGAGGTGTGTATGGGTTGGGGGGTGGGGGGATGGGGGGCGTGATAGAGAACAGTCTCGATCAAAATAGAAAGCAGAGGAAGGCTTCCTGGAGGATCTGGGGAAGATTGAGAGAAATCTTCAGAAATAAAAAGGAAGCAATCTGTTGGTAAAGGCAATTTGCATGTCATTGTGGTGATAAAGCTGTTCCTCTGGGGTTTTAAAAGCTATGTAGGTGGTGTGTGTGTGTGTGTGTGTGTGTGTGTGTGAGAGAGAGAGAGAGAGAGAGAGAGAGAGAGAGAGAGAGAGAGAGAGAGAGAGAGAGAGAGATTTTGAATAGAAGTGTATGAGACTCAATTTAAATAGAAATTAAGATGTAGAATGAATTAACAAGAGTGACGGCTTCTTTTTCTTTTTAAATTAGTGATGCTTGTTTATGTATATGCCTTTATGCAGAGAAGAAAAGGCCAGTAATGAAAGATGACAGGTTTTTAGAATTTCTGGGTCTTTATGCAGGGGTAATCACAGAATAAAAAAAAAATCAAGATCCTAGGACCAGTTGCAGACACAGCATCACCAGGGAGCTTGTTGGAGACCAGTTATATGAGGCTCTGTTCCAGACTTGACAAACCGGGACCTCTTTCAACAAGAGGCAGTATTCTTCTAATACATTCCTTTTCAACCTTCCTGATGCTGCAAATGATTACTACAGTTCCTCCTGTTGTGGTGACCCTACAACCATAACATTATTTTCATTCTTAGTTCATAACTGTCATTTTACATTATGAACTGTAATGTAAATATCTGTATTTTCTGATGGTCTTAGGCTACCCCTGTGAAGGGGTCACAACCTACAGGTTGAGAACCCATGTTCTAAGTTATAACTATTAGGATGAGAACAGAAGGGTTTCTTATTGGTGAGGAAGAGCTGAGAAATGATGTCCTCTTACTTTGCTGGGAAAGAATGAGTTATTTCTTGAAGGGGAGGAGTTTGCCAGTTCTTGAGGCTTTCTAAGATACCCTGGGAGAGAAAGCCTGACATCCCTGTGGCCTTGTGTGGGATGCATACTGCTGCGGCCAACCTAGGAGCTATGCATTTGCACTGATGTAGGTTCGATATTTTGCTAGACAAGTGGAAATCTGCAAGAAGGCAAAGATGGATTAATGAAGTGCTGGGTTGGAGAAGATAGTCAATGAGGATCAATGAAAGCCAAGATTATGGGGTCAATCATAATTATCAGTAGAAATAAGAAACACTGCATTGCTAGCAGTTTTGGGAGCTCATCAAGAAAGAACTGATATCACTCTATGACAGACTTTATGGTGTTTCACAGATCACCTCTCTAAAGCATTCACTGTTTTCTTCTTACCCCAGTCTCTTAGCCTAGTCTGATATTGCTCTTGGCACCAAAGCCATACACTGACCTCCCTCTGCATTACTAAATCCTCTGCAGTTTCAAAGTCCTTAAAATGAGTAGACTTGTAAAGTGGGTCTAAAGCTTTTAAAAGATCCAAATAATGTTCTTTTTCATCGTGAATGTGTCTATATTTTCTTTATAGGATTTATAGAGGCAAGTCTATTCTGAACACTACCCTGGATTCCATACCATGGTTCTTTCCTTAACCTTCCAACTTCAGAGCATTTCATTCCTCCCGTGTGACTTTTTGTTTTTTTAACTATCTTTATCAACAACACAGGTCAATCCCTCGCATTGTGAAACTCCGAGTAATGGGCATCTCTCGTGCTCAGTTTTGTTTTCAGGAGATTTGTAGCTGCACAGAGGCTTCAGAAATGGGGTAGGAAGCCCTTGAAGAGATGGTGCCAGAGGAAAAGCAAAGGGGAGATTGTGAAAGGTTTTTCATGCACAACTCGGGTTTTTAAGTTTAACCTGTAGGCACTGTGGAAGGCTGGGCACCATGGGTAAACAACCAAGGGAAGTAGTGTGAACTAATATTTCTCTCTGCTCCCTCTGTCCAGAATATGGACAACTGAATGGGATTACCATCAGAGAGGAGACCGTGAGGTGCAAACTAACACGGTCATGATGGTGGGTGAGAACGAAGGCAAGACTGTAGGCGTTGACAGTGAAGTTGTCCCTCGTTACAGGTTAGCCGTTAATGGCGTGGGTCTGTGAGGAAGATGTTGGCGGTTCATCCTCAGCTTCTGGGTTGGGTGATGGGTCAAAACCATTTAATGAGAGAGTCAGGAAGGGAAACTGAGTCAGAGAAGAGGAAAGGGGACAGCTGTGACATCTGGGGTCTGAGAGCGGTGAGCTCAGTTTTAAACATTTAAAAATATTCTGCTCCTGGCAGTAAGTATTGACGGGGTATATTAGAAAATAAAGGCCGTGGGCATGAGCCTGTGCTTTTTGAACTTTAAGGAAGAGCCAAGGTTGAAACACAACCGTCTTATTAAAAATACTTGCGCTTATTTCCCCCAAGTGAAATTTATAAACCACCCCTACAGCCAAATCTGTTGTGAGGGAGTAAGATATCTGGTAGAGAGCCCACTGACTGACCTTTAGATACACCCTGGTTTCCACAGGATGCTCATTTTCATTCCAAATGGCACGGCACAGCCCCAGGGACAGCACTTTCTGGAGCATTTGAACAATAAAGAGAATTTGCAGCGCTTGCATTTTACATGCAGGGTTTCAAGCCAACTTGGTTTTAAACACTGAGCTGGGCACTTTTGAAGCATTTGCATATCTGGGTTAGTCTCTTTGCTGCAGAACTTTTACAGAATGACCCTGAGAAAGTCCTTGACCAATTCAGTGTTTGTTTGTTTGTTTGTTTGTTTGTGTATCTGAGCCTCAGTGGAGACAACTCAATATGGTGATAGGAGAAGGATCAAGACTGTTACATTCTGGAAATCAAAAAGGGACACCAAAGCTGTGGCTAAGCCAAATTCTTAACTTTTTCCTGTAGCATCATTTGATGTTTTTGTTTCATTTTGTTTTGTTTTGAAAGGGCTCTACCTCATATTCTCTGGAACCTGGATAAATGTTGCATGATAATGTTTAAAAACAAGATTAAGTCAAGGGACCTTATCATGGATCACTCAGGAGGTGGTCCATGCAAGAGGGAGGCAGGAAAACCAGCATCAGTAGTGGAGAAGGAAGCAAGGAACTGGGTGATGAGAACAGGGGATCATGAGCCAAGCAAGGCAGAGATCCTCCATACACTGGAAAATGCATTGAAATATTTTCCCCTCTGAATCTTCTGAAAAGACAACAGCTCTGGCGGCTCTTTCGCTACAGAATTCTGACCTTTAGAATTAAAACCAACCACGTTCCCTAGGCCCTTCATGCCAGAGTAAGCAAGAAAACCTAAGAGGCACTCTCTGAGGAGGAAGTTGATCTACAAAGGCTCTCTGAAGAGAAAAGCTGCAAAGAAGGCCCCAGAGCAGACTGGAAGAAAGAGAAATGAACAGAACTTCTTGGAAGAGGTGCAGACCAACTGAGTCACTTAGAAAGGACACTCTACACACTGTTGAGCTCCCTGCAAGGTGTGCAGTGTGCCCAGGTTTTCAGGGTTTGTGAGCTGTTACCTCTGCAGGGGTGTGTTTTGGTGATACAACTGTCTTTGGGTCATTTCTGCTCCTGTGAGTAACTTCTCTCCCGTATTCCTGAAAGCAACCCCAATAAAACTCATTGCTTCATGAAATTGGACTTTGGCGTTATCTGCATTTTGGTTTGCCATGGGTTCTCTATCTGAATTGAGGAGACATTTGTGTTGTGTCTCCCCAGAAAAGGTTTTGTCACACAACACAAATCAACTGTGAGAATACGTCGAAGGATTTGGCTGATGTACTCGTGGTCTGCCCTTAGCTGCTTTTTATACATTAACAAGAAAAGACGCTTCAAGGCTCTCAGGATGGTACCTCAATCCACTGGATTTGGTTGAGTTCCCTGCTCAGATTTGAATTTGTAGGCAGAGTCTTTATATCCTGCAGGGAAAACATGGAAATTTATTTATGAATTATAAGTCCTGGTTTGCACTGTTCATTTTCAGAAATCAAATGTACATCTTCTCTGCCAACATGCAGTTCTTTAAAAAAAATGCCCATGCAGATTCTAGAGAATATTGGAAGTAAATAGGGGGAAAAGGTGTGAAACTTTTTTGGCCTGAAAATCATATGCCTTGTGTTTTCAAGCACTGGTAGAAGAATATCCATAGCATAAGAGAGACGCTGCTGAGTCATGAGACCCAACAGGAACAAATAGAAGGGCTGGGCTGTCTGAGTGACCAGTTACTCTCCTAGTTCACTATGGTTGGGGAACCTTGGAGAACAAAGCAGCTATGGGCCATGGCTTCTGTAGATTTAATGAGAACTTTGGGGTTGCATTGGCATAGCCTCCATCTTGAGAAGACATTCACAGGTAGCGGAGTCTACTGCAGTGTGAGAGAGAAATCAGTGAACAAAGGCAGAGGAAGAAAGAAAAGCTTTGGTGAAACAGGTAGAGGTGGACTTCTGAGCACGTTGACTTTGGTCCACAAACACCATTCAGCGGCCGGCTGTATGCTGTGTACTAGGCTTCCCCAGGACCAAATGGTTTGCCTTCAGCTCTTCATACCAGAGAAAAGTCAAGATGAGGATGGACAAATGACACCTTTGAAAGGCTGTTTTCCACTTCTTTACCTCACTATCCTGGAAACTGTAATTTCAAGCATTATGGCATTGCCTACCCACAGGCCACTTCGGGGATAGCATTCTGTCACTAAGCAGAGAAAGCTTGGTGGAATTGAGTTGATTTTTTCATTTTTTAAAAATCTATAATGATCTTATATGGCTGCTCCTCAGTTCTTCTGCTCCCCCAGAAACTTTCATGCTGATGGGTCTTTATCACTAAAATATCAAATTGTGGCATTAGAGTGTCTGGTACAAATACAAGCCTCAGATGTTAAGAAACACAGTCCATGTTGTAAGAACATGATGTTCTTCTAACTTTCCAGTTCTGGTTAATTCCATTTTGCTCCCTGTAATGTATATTCTTTAGCTTCCTCCAAGTCATGCACATATAAAGCCATATGCATCTAGGACTTTGTGTTTTGTCCTATCCTCGGTGTCCTGCTCTCACCTTCCTTGCTCCAGTTTTGCCGTTGGTTCAGAAACTTCTGGGGGATATAAACTCAAGTATACGAGGCTTGAAACTTCAGTGTTCTGTTCCTTTTCTAATAACTTTCCCAAGCTCCAGTTCGTGGCTAGAAATATGGTGACATTCAAGATCCAGATAAACACACGCTATCACCTTGAGTTTGCCATCTCTCCCTCTGGACCTTCCTTTACTGTGACCTTATTTCTACAGCAGAGTATGACACAGAGAGCATCTGTATATATGACTGTTTCTCTATTGGATTTAGTACTAATAAGGTTCTCGACACATTGCATGGCAACAGCTGAAAATCATTAGTAGCAACAGGAAATGACTGTAATTTCCTTGAACAATACTCCAAGAAGTAGGTTCTGCCTCCCGTGTTAAAATTAGGGTATCATCCTCCTTGGAGTTCCCATGCAATGCTCAGCTTTAGCACAGAGTCTTTTGAATGTGGTAATTTTCCCCAGGAGGACTCTTCTTACTCAGCCACTTACGCCGTTTGCAATATTGTGTTCTCAGCGTTTGGTAAAAAAAAATGATATGTAGAAAAATTGAGGCTTCGGAGTGGAAGAATGACATTCACTTTACAAATGCAAACATGACAGTAAATCACAGGGTATTTGAACAATTGCATGTGTTTTTCTGTTGTTAAAATTTTGATATTTGCAATAATTGCTCAGCCTGCCTGTGAACATTACACTTCATTTTTATGAAACTAACAGTCACTGGGAATGAGGACAACTGCCACACCGAAGTGCAGTATTGCTCCTGCTGTGGCCATTTCTATAATAAAACAGTGCTTTTGCATGCTCCCCACTAGAGCATTATGGAGAGAGGAACTGAAAGCGTTAGAATTCCAGAGAATCTAGGCGGAGCGAAAAGAGACAGCAGAGAAGATCTAGGGAACATTTGGCTGCAAGAAAATTAACACAGCGAGCATATGGTAATCAAACCGGAGTTTCGTGTATCTTGGCAGCTATGTACCAAATGCCACAGTGATTCCTCTATGCTGCTTAGTAAACGGGACTGACCATAAACGAAGAAAGAGTCAATGCTGGGAGGAAGCTGTGACCCTTTGGGATTAGCTTGCTAGATGATTTTTGCTTTTGTTATCATTGTTTTTTATTATTAGTATGAGGTGTGTGTGTGTGTGTGTGTGTGTGTGTGTGTGTGTGTGTGTGTGTGTGTGCAGCTGTGTTATATGTAGACGTTAGAGGGCAGCTTTCTGCAGTAAATGAGGGAGTCGGGTCTCTTTTAATACCTTTACCTGGACTCAAAGGAGTGGACCCTGATCCTCTAGCTTTGTAGCAAGCACACTTGCTCCCTGAGCCATCTCACTGGCCCCAGACTTTTTAAGAGGGCCATCTCCTAGGCTACTAAATGAGACTACTCCCAAATTCTTCTGTCCCTTCTTCATGTATCATATCACTCACTCAACCTTAACATGTTACCATTCATGTTTTCATGTGTGATCCTCAATCAAACCTTGCAGGTAGTGAGCAGAGTGGAAGAGATGACGTATATATCTCAACAACATCATTAGCACTGCTGTTTGAGATACAGCCTAGGCTAAACATGAACTCAGTGCTCAGACAATGCCAATCTTGAACGGTCTTCTTTCTCGATCTGCTGAGTACAGGGATTTAGAAAAAACAATTTAAGAAAAGGAGAGGAGGTTTCAGTTTGTTCATAAGCCCACCCAGCCAATGTAAAAATTATGAGCTGTTATCGGTAGCTCTTTTTATGATACTGAGAATTTATTCATGATTTTTTTCAATTTTCCTAATAAAGAAAGCTTTAAAAACTTTTATTGTGCTTATGGATATCTTAGTGTTCACGATCCAACATTCTAAATGCATCATGGACTCTCATTGTAAAACCCATATGTCTTACAGTTTCCATTGCTGTGACAGTACACCATGAACAAGAGCGACTTGTTTGTAATTACCTGGTCACTCTTCATCTCTGAGGACGTACGCAGGAACCTGGAGGCAGGCACTGAGGCAGAGGCCAGGGAAGAATAATGCTTACTGGATTTGGTCTTAGATGACTCTAGCTTGTATTAAGTTAACAAACAAACAAACAAAAAAAAACCCGCCAGCACACTTTATAGTTGTTGTAATGCTCATTTAGCAAGGGCTTCCTGGGAATTCTAGACCATGTTACCCAAAGAAGCTGGCATCAATGACCTTGTAGTTGAGATGATATGGAACTTGTGAAGAATCAGGACAATGGAGATGTAGCATAGTGTAGCCAATTTAGGGTCCTGGGTTCAGATTTCAGGTTTTCTTCTACTGATTCCACAGCCTTGAGTTTCAAAACTCTGTGCTGTGCTCCATGCTTTTGTATCTTCAAAGACAGAGTAATAGCAATTCTCATATCATAGGATTGCTACAGAACATAGAATGATAGATTAATTCACGGTTGTTTGTTCTTTTTCTCTGCACAATTTCAATGAACATGGTGGCAATGTCCTCCATTAAGGATAAGATGTATAAAACTTAGGATATGAGTTGCCTTATTTATCATCGATTACTTGTTGGCTATCACATCTTGCTTAAAACTACTCTATGGGAATGGGCTCTAGTGTTTGGAAGTAGTGCTCAGCTGGAATCTTCTGGGAAACACATCTAGCAGTATGGGGATGCCCCACAGAAACCATCAAGTAAAGTAGCACCCAGCTCATAGACTCTCTGCAGAGGAACTGTTGATGAAGCCGGGTGGGCAGATTGAATGTGCTACCTTTCTGGATTCAGCTAGCATTTTCTTAAAGAAAGTCAGATCTCATAGCATGTGGTTCTGGGTCAAAAATATGAATCAGTCGATAGAGGCGCCCTAATCAATATCTGTACCAATGTACAGCAAGGTGACTCAGAGTACTAGGGACACAGCAAAGCTATTCATGCCTGTAGTTACTCTCACCCTCAACCGCCCTGGGCAAGCAGATAGTAGAGGACTTGGCGTCAGAAGCGAGCGGCTTAGTTTTGGTTTGTGTTTTACTAGCTAGACGTGCTCTCTCAATCTCCAGTCTTCCACTGTAGGCAGGGAGAGCAATCTTATGTCTCCATGTTCATTCTCATAGGATCACAGATTGCCAGGTAAAATGATAAGCAAGAGAACATCTATGTTACTGAAGAAGCACTGTGGTATTTTCATTACCTCAACAGTCACGAGACTGGCAAATAATCACTCTCTGGGCATACTTCGAAGGCTTTAGATGTTTCCTTACCCAGCAGCACCCTGAAAGCAGGCCACTGGGAAGATCTGGCTCAAAGACAGAAATTCTTTCTGTCTTCTAGAAACCACTTAGCACTCCAGAGTCAGCCAAAGCAGCTGGTGTTTGAGAAGTGGTGCAGCCAGTGTAGAGACTGTGGAAACTATCTTCATTATTTTTCCTCCATTAGTCTCCCCGACTTTCCTTTCTTTGGTCAGAATATTCAAGTGGAGGAGGAACACATTTTCTGGGGGCACATAGAACAGTTTGATTTTTCTGAAAAAAAAATGCAGTGGAGAACAGAAGTATTTTTTAGTTGACTATTTCATCTAATAGCTAGATTTCAATCAACCTTGGTTATGAAATGCAAGGCAAAAGATCAGATGGCATTGATTAGATTAATGTGACTACCTTTTAAATTGTGAAGTGGAACTAGCTTTTTTTTTTATCCTCTATCGGGTAGAAGTATAGTCATATGAAATTGATGTTATTGTATATGTGTTTCATGAGGTTGAATTGTACTTAAAGATAAACATTGGAACATTCAGAAGGCTCAAAATGAATTAAATGTGGGGATGCTTGGAAGCTAGGTTTGAATACAATTTAATGATGGCATATCTTGACTCAACCTTTTAGAGAATTTCTGAAGAGTAGATGGGTTGGCATATGCCTATATGGCACTGAGGCAGGCGAATCATTTGGAGACAGGAGACACAGGACAGTTTGGGCAGCATAGTAGTGAGAAACTGTGTAACAGAAGTATATAAAAGTTATAGGAAGGAGGGTGTATTAGAACTGAAGGTTTTTTTTTTTCTTTCTAGTTCTCTAACCTAGAAGACAGCATTTCGTACTGCTTGAAAGAGATGCCCCATTAAGTGGCCACTGAATGCTCCTACAAACTTAGGCAGCATGAATGATACTGTTTTTTCAGGTGCCAGCCCTTCTGTGGGCAGGGTTTAGATTTCAATGGGAATTATCAGAGACTTGGAAAGAATAATCACAACTGTACAACGGGAGTCTAGCACAGGGTGTCGCACCATAAATGCTTGCCGAAGACACGAACTTCCAGTTGGCACAAGGTTTCTAAATTATGCACACATTTTAGTAATGGGAAAGTTTATGTAAATATGTCTTGGATGAGAGTGTATGAAAATTGTACAGCCATTAGCTGTAATCACCCTTGGGATAAATCCATTTCTGGAGTAGGAGAGGCAGAGGGAATATGAAAGGTGAAAGACTGGAAAGGGCATACGAGAGTCACACGAGTGGGATAATGAGATGCTGGGAACTTGTTTTGACCAGTGCCTGCAGCAGTTTTTCTCTGCCTAGGGCACCCCAGTCACTGCATGGCAGACACCAGCTAAAATAGGAGCGCCACCAGACTTGGCAGCTCAAGAGCCAGGATGTGCATCATGCATTAAGTATACATCTCGGGATGATGTCAGGGTCAATCTGAGCCAGGCAGCAGCAGGAGACTTTCCAGTCACTTCAACTTTGCACCCACCTCTGTTTTAGGACCGGGAAAGTCTTGTCAGCAGCAATGATTGCTTACTGGTACGGCAATCGTGGGAGACAGAAAGGCGTTTGGCAATTCTGGTCCCCAGACAGGCACAACAGCTGGTATGGGGCACCTGGGAAACTCTGCCATGCTGGTAGGTTTGGGAGGTATTTATGTAATCCTCCAAGCTGCCTGGAAGCTTTGTGGGTTGTGTATAAATGATCAGATGCAAATAGTCCCTAGTGGTCACAGCTTGTTTTCTAAAATTTTACTGCGTGGCACACACAAGGACAAGCTGGAGGGAGTGTGTTAACAATCTAGTGGTTGAGAGCCACCTAAAATGAGGGGATGCCATTAAAGCCAGGCAGACTGTCAACGGCATTGCATTCACTCAGGGAGCCAACACTCTCCCATAATGAATGACCTCTTCCACCTGAGCGAAAATAAAATGACCGCACGGCTCTTCGGCAGCTGAACTCCCCTTCTGGTGACTGTTCATTATTATTCTGAATTAGATTCCACACTTTCACCTCAGGGAAACAGGAAAAGAATAAACAGTGCTTACTCTGCCTCAGACCTCGAATGCTATCTAAAATCTACCTACAATTCATCAGTCTCAATGACTCATGTTAAAAATCCCCGCTAATCGTGTGAAAATATTACCTGCTTACCATCAGATAAGCAACCCCAAAACATGACCGCCTGTTTGCAAAGTGCCGAGCCTGGCACAGTTTCATCACTTCAGTCCTAGTTTTGGAGATGGGAAGGCCATGGTTTGGTGGGCTCCAGCATTTATGTGTCGGAGCAAGGGCGTAAAATGAAGACTACTCTAGCCCAGAGGTACTGTGCTCACTGCCGTATTATACACACAGTAATCTTCCACAATACATTTTAAGTATGTCTAGTCATTTATTTGACAGTGTTGTTCTATTCTCTATCAGGATTCATGATAATGGAACAATGAGACAGAGTGCTCTCATGGTGGGAGGGAGGATCAGGAGACCTCAGAGCAGCAGAAGTACACATGGCTCGATGGTTCAGCTTGGGAAGTGGAAAAGCAAGATGCTACTCAGAGAAACAAACAAGAAGCCACAGAGGCTCATTTCCTCTCCTCTCCTCTCCTCTCCTCTCCTCTCCTCTCCTCTCCTCTCCTCTCCTCTCCTCTCCTCTCCTCTCCTCTCCTCTCTTTAGGTTCCCTGCTGTCTTTTCTGTCTTTTCCTCTCTCCCTTTTATTCCTCCATCTTTTATTTTTCCCCAGGTTTCATTTGCTTATTTGGGTAGCATCAATGCTAAAAACGAAATGAGGGATTGGATGAAAAGGAGATCCTGCACGAAGAGACAACTGATCTTGGGAAAGGGTGGTGACAGATAGAGGATGTGGTGCCCAGCCTGGTTCAGGGAGTCTTCTACTGTATCCACTGCTGGGTACCTAAGTATTTCTGGAGCTATTGTAAACACAATGTTATAAATTTTATTAGCTAAAGAGCTCATCTTCCGTGGTAATATCCTTTCTTAGTATTATTAGCTAACTAATGTTTTTAGAAAAAAGTACCACTGGGGTGGAGGGGGAAGACTCATAAATTTAGGGACATTAAGGACGTAGAGGCAGTGAGGGGAATGAAGGAGGTCCGTTGGCTTCTTTTCATGTGTTGTCTCTTGGGAGGAGGACAATGTTTTGTTGGTATTAAGATTACATATTATGGAATAAAGATGTAAAGGCATTAGTCTTATGATGCATGTCTTTCCCATGCAAGAAGAAACCATCACTTAAACAAAGGGTGATTCTTGGTTTTCAGAGATCAGTGGTTCACAGTAGGGACATGGGGGTTATCCTTTCTAGGGTTTGCCAAATACTGATGCTACCTAACTTTTCGTAGCTTCTCTGTTCTCACTTATAAATTAGAATGCTATCTTCATAGGGTACTGAAAAGACCAGAGGAACAATGCATATCAAGATTCCAGTAGATACCCAACCAGAACTAGACATTTTTCTTGTTTATTTTTCCCCTGTGTATGGTGTATGCAGATGTGTTTCTGAGCACATGTATATGTGCCTGTGTGTGCATATACGTGGATGCTATAGGCTATTTTGCTTATTCTTTCTACCTATGTTTAGATAGGGTTTCTCGTTTAACCAGGAACGCATCAATTCAGCTAGCCCGGCTGGCCAGTGAACTCTGGGGATCGGCCTATCCCTGCTTCTGCAGTGCTAGAGTAACAAACATGTTTTACATTCAGTTTTCACAGTGGCACCAAGTATGAAACTTAGTCCTTGTGCTCACATAGCAGACACTTCGCCAACTGAGCCATCCCTTCCACCTTTCAAACACAGCCCTCATCAAACAGCCATCAGCACTTTCTGGGTGACACCTCATTCCCATTCTTCTTGGGAAGGAGGAATCTTAAGCTGTCAATCTGAAATCTGGCTTGCCTTTCTTTAGCCCGCTTCTCTGATATTTTAAAGATATCTTTGGCATCGTAACAGAGAAAGACAAGCAAGGCCCATGAAGCAGTAAAAAACACATAAAATATACAAATGAATCTTAATTTTTTATCATTGTAGAGGTGGGATTTGAACCATTTAATTAGACTGCCAAGGACTTTGTTTCTTTTTTTTTCTTCTTCAACATCAGAGAGGCTTATGAAATGTATTTTAAAGGGGAAAAACTAGTCTGTTTCATAAGAATTAGCGTCTTTGTTAAAATACCAGTAACAAAAACATTTATGCCATGAAATCAGACATTGCTGACCCCAAACAATAGACATTAACAAAAACAACCACTGAAGCCTTTGCCCAGATGTATCTACCAAGTTACTTCATTGTCCATTAGCAAAAAGCACAAAACACAACTATGCTATTGGTGGAAATTGTAGGTTCTCAATTTGATGGTTTAAAATAACCAGTGGTCCCAGAGAATCTTATCTAGTTATCTATGTGGCCTCTCGTTGCAATTGGCTGTTCATTTCCTAATTAGTTCAAGGTACACACAAGAATTTGAGGCAGCACGGCAAACTTACTAGCAGTAAATGAATCAGCACATTTATTTGCATTTGAATTTTGATTGTGCCAATTTTTGGAAAAAAATAAAATAGACCATCAAAACAATTTTATAAACTTCTCTGCAATTGAATTGAGTGAGTGTAGTAAATGCATGCTTTCCCCAGGTACCAGCTGGGTCGTACGTTGTTCCCCTGAGCGACTGATGTCTCTGTGCAGAGGTAGCACTGTTATTCTCAATCAAGCAAGGTAGTCCCCAAATAAAGCACACAATGTAACATCCAAGGAGTGTGCCACCACACTGCCTTCTTAACAATGCAATTGATTATGTAGTTGCTTGATTTTGTGAGGAGGCCTTACCACAAGAGTTGAAAGTTTTAATGCCAACTATTCATTCATGCAAGGAAGATCTATAGATACAATTTAAAAGTGCTCAGTTTAGAAATTATGAGACTTTTTCCCCAGTGGAAGTTTTAATGTCAGCTGTGCAAAAGGCATAGACAGCTAATTCCTCTCTCAAACAATACAGAGAACTAAGGATGTTTTTGACAGAAGTAATCCCAGGTTCACGCACTTAGCAACTTCGGACTCCTAAGTAATTTAAAGTCGACAAAACAGTGTCAAAATTGATGTAGTAACATATACTCAGAATATCTTCAGAAGAAGGTAGAGAGAAGATTTTATTAGGATAATATTCTTTAAATGAAATGAACTATTTTTCCTCATCCTATATAGTGAAATATGTATACTAACCAATATACATATTAATTTATTATAAAATGATATGAGTATGAATTCTAAAATCTATATGCATTTTATTTGCATGTACATGATAATAATCATGCAATAAAAAGGGTTTTGCTTTCACCAGAATTCTTATCTAGTGGAATCCTTAGTTACACCACTTCAAGCTAGTCTCTTAGCATGTCTTTGTTGTAAGGATTGGCTCAGTTTGTGACATGAAAATGTTCATCTGACCTGCACAGAACAGGCTGAACATTCCTCCAATTCTCTACTTGTTACTGAAACTACTTATCCACAGAGCACATCCTACATGTGATAATTTTGTAGAGTAATAACTGCTTCCAGACTTGAAAGGGAATGAATAGTTCATGAAGAACCACTGAAGGGTGTTTCTCCATGTCTTCTTTTGCAATCATGGCCATGCAGACATTGGGGTCAACTTATAACATTGTCTACCACGCCTTCTCACAATCTAGTGCAAGCTTGATTAGCTCATGGTGGAGTCTATTGGCATAAAAAGTGCTATCATGGGCACACACTTATACCAAAGAAACCACCGGTGAAAGAGAAACTGTTAGGAATGGCAGGGAGCAAGCAAGGTGTGAGGGTCGTTACTCAGTCTCCTCAGAACTTTGCCTGTGGCAAATCCACAGAGAACAGCCACCGCTAGTCCGTTTGGAAGCAGTTTGCTTGTCTGTGGTCACTTTGTCTTTGCAAATGAGTTTGTGCTCATTTGTTTGTGTTAACGAGTTCAATAATAAAGTCATATAGATTTTTGGAAAATGTGTGGTAAAATTAAAAAGCATAGGTTTTTAAAATTTATTTTCTTCATTTTAAAAAATCTATCAAGTTACGATCATGTATAAACATGGGGCTGATAGTGAAATTGCACAATATGTACACAGTATAAGGATGACTGAAGAAGTTAGTTAATACATACAGTTATGTTCATCATGTGTTTCTCCCAAATTTTATACCTCCTTTGTGTGTGTGTGTGTGTGTGTGTGTGTGTGTGTGTGTGTGTGTGTGTGTGTAGGTATTTGTGTAGGTGAACGAACCATACATGTGAGAGGCCTGAGGTGTCTTTGTTTCTCACTCTATAGTTTTGTGTTGGCTAGACTGGTTAGCCAAGGATTCCCTGAGATTCACTAACACACACCTTCCCCTAATGCTGGCAGTGCAGGTACAAACTGCCACCCCTGTGTTTTGTGTGGGTGCTGACCTCAGGTCCTTATGCTTGTATAGCAAATGCTTCCCCTCCTGAGTCATCTCCTCAGTCCTCAACTTTGGAGCAACAGCTTCCTACCCATCCCAACCCCCACCCGCAACCACCATTCTACCTTCTGTTTATGTATTTCATTTTTGTAGATCTGACATTAAGTGAAAACATGTGGAGGATTCTGTCTCTCTGAGTCTGAATTATAGCTTCCTAAGTTCATCCGTGTTGTTGCAAATGAGACAGCTACTCATGAAAGCCCTAGGGTGGGGGAAACTTAAATGTCTACAAGAACGTGAATGGATAAAAAATATGTTTTATTATTTTTACTCAGTCATTATATAGTATTAGACATTGTGTTGGATGTTAGGAATCTAAGGACCTGAAGATTTGGGTGGATATTCTGTGTGTGTATAGACTTTGATGGGAAGGGTGAATAAATGAATTGCTTTGGCATTTTTATGAGGGACACCTAACACAAAAAGATGGGGAGTGGAAAAGGATGTGTTAGTTTGGGGGAAGTAAGATCTCTAATTTATTTAGAAAGATTAGTAAATGCTAGGGAGGGAGGGAAAAAGAGAGGGAGGAGGGGAAGGAGAGATGAAGGGAGGGAGAGAGGAGTTTGAGGGGCTTATTTTGTTAGGGTGATGGGGACTTCACAACAAAAAGTAATGCTGAAGTTATTTGTGAGTGTTTATGGTGGCTTAAATAGGAATACTCCATTGGCCCATATATTTGAATATTTGGTCACTAGGGATTGAAGCTACTGGACAGGGATTAGGAGGTGTGGCTTTGTTGGAGGAAGTGTGTTACAGGGGGTGGGCTTTGGGGTTTCAGAAGCCCAAGCGAGGTCCAGTGGCACTCTCTCTTCCTGTAGATCCAGATATAGAACTTTCCAGATGTTGCCATGTCTGCCAATGTGCCACCATGTTCCCAGCTTTGAGGATAATGAGCTAAACCTCTGAAACTATAAGCAATCTCCAATTAAATGGTTTCCTTTGTAAGAGTTGGCATGGTCATGGTACCTCTTTGCAGGAATAGGACACATGATGTGAAGAGAACAAACGTACATTTTAAGAAAACTCTCGATCTTCCTGGTTGCTGCCGCCACAGAGAGCTCGTGGGCAGCACCCCGCGAGCAAACTTGAGCCTCGGGACCACAGGTAAGACCAAATTTTCTGCTGCAAGAGACCTGCCTGGTGAACTCAGGACACACAGAGGCAGAATTCCTCTAGGACCGGGCACTTCCTGTGTTTACCAGGAGTCCCACACCCGCGGATCCTGGCCCGCAGCAGCTCTCTGCTCCCAGACCCCGTGGGAGAGAGACCTCACCGCCTGGTCAGGTGGGCACTCCTGAGGCTGCAGAGCAGAAGAGACCACCAACACTGCCCACCCCTGCCCACATCCCTGACCCAAGAGGAAACTGTATAAGGCCTCTGGGTTCCCGGGGGGGGGGGGAGGGCCCAGGAGCAGCAGGACCCCTGCACCTGAGACACTGCCGGAACCTGAAGGAACAGACCGGATAAACAGTTCTCTGCACCCAAATCCCGTGGGAGGGAGAGGTAAACCTTCAGAGAGGCAGACACGCCTGGGAAACCAGAAGAGACTGCACTCTGCACACATCTCGGACGCCAGAGGAAAACACCAAACGCCATCTGGAACCCAGGTGAACGGAAGCTCCCGGAAAGGGCGGCACAGATCTTCCTGGTTGCTGCCGCCGCAGAGAGCTCGAGGGCAGCACCCAGCAAGCGAACTTGAGCCTCGGGACCACAGGTAAGACCAACTTTTCTGCTGCAAGTGACCTGCCTGGTGAACTCAAGACACAGGCCCACAGGAACAGCTGAAGACCTGTAGAGAGGAAAAACTACATGCCCGAAAGCAGAACACTCTGTCCCCATTACTGGCTGAAAGAAAACAGGAAAACAGGTCTACAGCACTCCTGACACACAGGCTTATAGGACAGTCTAGCCACTGTCAGAAATAGCAGAACAAAGTAACACTAAAGATAATCTGATGGCGAGAGGCAAGCGCAGGAACCCAAGCAACAGAAACCAAGACTACATGGCACCATCAGACCCCAATTCTCCCATCAAAACAAACATGGAATATCCAAACACACCAGAAAAGCAAGATCTAGTTTCAAAATCATATTTGATCATGATGCTGAAGGACTTCAAGAAAGACGTGAAGAACTCCCTTAGAGAAACACAGGAAAACATTAATAAACAAGTAAAAGCCTACAGAGAGGAATCGCAAAAATCCCTGAAAGAATTCCAGGAAAACACAATCAAACAGTTGAAGGAATTAAAAATGGAAATAGAAGCAATCAAGAAAGAACACATGGAAACAACCCTAGATATAGAAAACCAAAAGAAGAGACAAGGAGCTGTAGATACAAGCTTCACCAACAGAATACAAGAGATGGAAGAGAGAATCTCGGGAGCAGAAGATTCCATAGAATTCATTGACTCAACTGTCAAAGATAATGTAAAGCAGAAAAAGCTACTGGTCCAAAACATACAGGAAATCCAGGACTCAATGAGAAGATCAAACCTAAGGATAATAGGTATAGAAGAGAGTGAAGACTCGCAGCTCAAAGGACCAGTAAATATCTTCAACAAAATCATAGAAGAACACTTTTCTAACCTAAAAAAAGAGATACCCATAGGCATACAAGAAGCCTACAGAACTCCAAATAGATTGGACCAGAAAAGAAACACCTCCCGTCACATAATAGTCAAAACACCAAACGCACAAAATAAAGAAAGAATATTAAAAGCAGTAAGGGAAAAAGGTCAAGTAACATATAAAGGCAGACCTATCAGAATCACACCAGACTTTTCGCCAGAAACTATGAAGGCCAGAAGATCCTGGACTGATGTCATACAGACCCTAAGAGAACACAAATGCCAGCCCAGGTTACTGTATCCTGCAAAACTCTCAATTAACATAGATGGAGAAACCAAGATATTCCATGACAAAACCAAATTTACACAATATCTTTCTACAAATCCAGCACTACAAAGGATAATAAATGGTAAAGCCCAACATAAGGAGGCAAGCTATACCCTAGAAGAAGCAAGAAATTAATCGTCTTGGTAACAAAACAAAGAGAAGAAAAGCACACAAACATAACCTCACATCCAAATATGAATATAACAGGAAGCAATAATCACTATTTCTTAATATCTCTCAACATCAATGGCCTCAACTCCCCAATAAAAAGACATAGATTAACAAACTGGATATGCAACGAGGACCCTGATTTCTGCTGCCTACAGGAAACACACCTCAGAGACAAAGACAGACACTACCTCAGAGTGAAAGGCTGGAAAACAACTTTCCAAGCAAATGGTCAGAAGAAGCAAGCTGGAGTAGCCATTCTAATATCAAATAAAATCAACTTTCAACTAAAAGTCATCAAAAAAGATAAGGAAGGACACTTCATATTCATCAAAGGAAAAATCCACCAAGATGAACTCTCAATCCTAAATATCTATGCCCCAAATACAAGGGCACCTACATACGTAAAAGAAACCTTACTAAAGCTCAAAACACACATTGCACCTCACACAATAATAGTAGGAGATTTCAACATGCCACTCTCATCAATGGACAGATCATGGAAACAGAAATTAAACAGAGACGTAGACAGACTAAGAGAAGTCATGAGCCAAATGGACTTAACAGATATTTATAGAACATTCTATCCTAAAGCAAAAGGATATACCTTCTTCTCAGCTCCTCATGGTACTTTCTCCAAAACTGACCATATAATTGGTCAAAAAACGGGCCTCAACAGGTACAGAAAGATAGAAATAATCCCATGCATGCTATCGGACAAACACAGCCTAAAACTTGTCTTCAATAACAATAAGGGAAGAAGGCCCACATATACGTGGAAATTGAACAATGCTCTACTCAATGATCAACCTGGTCAAGGAAGAAATAAAGAAAGAAATTAAAAACTTTTTAGAATTTAATGAAAATGAAGGTACAACATACCCAAACTTATGGGACACAATGACAGCTGTGCTAAGAGGAAAACTCATAGCGCTGAGTGCCTGCAGAAAGAAACAGGAAAGAGCATATATGTCAGCAGCTTGACAGCACACCTAAAAGCTCTAGAGCAAAAAGAAGCAAATACACCCAGGAGGAGTAGAAGGCAGGAAATAATCAAACTCAGAGCTGAAATCAACCAAGTAGAAACAAAAAGGACCATAGAATCAACAGAACCAAAAGTTGGTTCCTTGAGAAAATCAACAAGATAGATAAACCCTTAGCCAGACTAACGAGAGGACCCAGAGAGTGTGTCCAAATTAACAAAATCAGAAATGAAAAGGGAGACATAACTACAGAATCAAAGGAAATTCAAAAATTCATCAGATCTTACTATAGAAGCGTATATTCAACAAAACTTGAAAATCTGCAGGAAATGGACAATTTCCTAGACAGATACCAGGTACCGAAGTTAAATCAGGAACAGATAAACCAGTTAAACAACCCCATAACTCCTAAGGAAATAGAAGCAGTAATTAAAGGTCTCCCAACCAAAAAGAGCCCAGGTCCAGAGGGAGTTAGTGCAGAATTCTATCAGACCTTCATAGAAGACCTCATACCAATATTATCCAAACTATTCCACAAAATTGAAACAGATCGATCACTCCCGAATTCCTTCTATGAAGCCACAATTACTCTTATACCTAAACCACACAACGACCCAACAAAGAAAGAGAACTTCAGACCAATTTCCCTTATGAATATCGACGCAAACATACTCAATAAAATTCCGGCAAACCGAATCCAAGAGCACATCAAAACAATCATCCACCATGATCAAGTAGGCTTCATCCGAGGCATGCAGGGATGGATTAATATATGGAAAACCATCAACGTGATCCATTATATAAACAAATTGAAAGAACAAAACCACATGATCATTTCATTAGATGCTGAGAAAGCATTTGACAAAATTCAACACCCCTTCATGATAAAAGTCCTGGAAAGAATAGGAATTCAAGGCCCATACCTAAACATAGTAAAAGCCATATACAGCAAACCAGTTGCTAACGTTAAACTAAATGGAGAGAAACTTGAAGCAATCCCACTAAAATCAGGGACTAGACAAGGCTGCCCATTCTCTCCCTACTTATTCAATATAGTTCTTGAAGTTCTAGCCAGAGCAATCAGACAGCAAAAGGAGGTCAAGGGGATACAGATCGGAAAAGAAGAAGTCAAAATATCACTATTCGCAGATGATATGATAGTATATTTTAGTGATCCCAAAAGTTCCACCAGAGGAGTACTAAAGCTGATAAAGAACTTCAGCAAAGTGGCTGGGTATAAAATTAACTCAAATAAATCAGTAGCCTTCCTCTACACAAAAGAGAAACAAGCCAAAAAAGAAATTAGGGAAACGACACCCTTCATAATAGACCCAAATAATATAAAGTACCTCGGTGTGACTTTAACCAAGCAAGTAAAAGATTTGTACAATAAGAACTTTAAGACACTGAAGAAAGAAATTGAAGAAGACCTCAAAAGATGGAAAGATCTCCCATGCTCATGGATTGGCAGGATTAATATAGTAAAAATGGCCATTTTACCAAAAGCGATCTACAGATTCAATGCAATCCCCATCAAAATACCAATCCAATTCTTCAAAGAGTTAGACAGAACAATTTGCAAATTCATCTGGAATAACAAAAAACCCAGGATAGCTAAAGCTATCCTCAACAATAAAAGGACTGCAGGGGGAATCACTATCCCTGAACTCAAGCAGTATTACAGAGCAATAGTGATAAAAACTGCATGGTATTGGTACAGAGACAGATGGATAGACCAATGGAACAGAATTGAAGACCCAGAAATGAACCCACACACCTATGGGCACTTCATTTTTGACAAAGGAGCCAAAACCATCCAATGGAAAAAAGATAGCATTTTCAGCAAATGGTGCTGGTTCAACTGGAGGTCAATATGTAGAAAAATTGCAGATTGATCCATGCTTATCACCCTGTATAAAGCTTAAGTCCAAGTGGATCAAGGACCTCCACATCAAGGAGATACACTCAAACTAATAGAAGAAAAACTAGGGAAGCATCTGGAACACATGGGCACTGGAAAAAATTTCCTGAACAAAACACCAATGGCTTATGCTCTAAGATCAAGAATCGACAAATGGGATCTCATAAAACTGCAAAGCTTCTGTAAGGCAAAGGACACTGTGGTTAGGACAAATCGGCAACCACCTGATTGGGAAAAGATCTTTACCAATCCTCCAACAGATAGAGGCCTTATATCCAAAATATACAAAGAACTCAAGAAGTTAGACCGCAGGGAGACAAATAACCCTATTAAAAATGGGGTTCAGTGCTAAACAAAGAATTCACAGCTGAGGAATGCCGAATGGCTGAGAAACTCCTAAAGAAATGTTCAACATCTTTAGTCATAAGGGAAATGCAAATCAAAACAACCCTGAGATTTCACCTCACACCAGTGAGAATGGCTAAGATCAAAAACTCAGGTGACAGCAGATGCTGGCGAGGATGCGGAGAAAGAGAAACACTCCTCCATTGTTGGTGGGGTTGCAGACTGGTACAACCATTCTGGAAATCAGTCTGGAGGTTCCTCAGAAAATTGGACATTGAACTGCCTGAGGATCCAGCTATACCTCTCTTGGGCATATACCCAAAAGATGCCTCAACATATAAAAAATACACGTGCTCCACTATGTTCATCGCAGCCTTATTTATAATAGCCAGAAGCTGGAAAGAACCCAGATGCCCTTCAACATAGGAATGGATATAAAAAATGTGGTATATCTACACAATGGAATATTACTCAGCTATCAAAAACAACGAGTTTATGAAATTCGTAGGCAAATGGTTGGAACTGGAAAATATCATCCTGAGTGAGCTAACCCAATCACAGAAAGACATACATTGTATGCCCTCATTGATAAGTGGCTATTAGCCCAAATGCTTGAATTACCCTAGATCCCTAGAACAAACGAAACTCAAGACGGATGATCAAAATGTGAATGCTTCACTCCTTCTTTAAATGAGGAAAAAGAATACCCTTGGCAGGGAAGGGAGAGGCAAAGATTAAAACAGAGACTGAAGGAACACCCATTCAGACCCTGCCCCACATGTGGCCCATACATATAAAGCCACCCAATTAGACAAGATGGATGAAGCAAAGAAGTGCAGACCGACAGGAGCCGGATGTAGATCGCTCCTGAGATACACAGCCAGAATACAGCAAATACAAAGGCGAATGCCAGCAGCAAATCACTGAACTGAGAATAGGACCCCCGTTGAAGGAATCAGAGAAAGGACTGGAAGAGCTTGAAGGGGCTCGAGACCCCATATGAACAACAATGCCAACCAACCAGAGCTTCCAGGGACTAAGCCACTACCCAAAGACCATACATGGACTGACCCTGGGCTCCAACCTCATAGGTAGCAATGAATAGCCTAGTAAGAGCACCAGTGGAAGGGGAAGCCCTTGGTCCTGCCAAGACTGAACCCCCAGTGAACCAGATTGTTGGTGGTGGGCGGCATGGGGGCGAGGATGGGGAGGGTAACGCCCATAAAGAAGGGGACGGGGGAGGGGGATGTTTGCCTGGAAACCGGGAAAGGGAATAACACTCGAAATGTATATAAGAAATACTCAAGTTAATAAAAAAAAGTAAGAAAAAAAAGAAAGCAGTAATTAATTATTATAGTAATTATTAAAATTGCTATAATTGGAACATGTTAAAACGAAGAATTAAAAGAAATTAATATGTGAAAAAAAATAAATCTCTCTCTACAAGCAGTTAGAACTTACCCAATCATGAGAAGGATGTTAGCATTTTTTGTTCTAGAAGCAAAGGCACTTTGCCATAGTGGACCAAGTGTTTGCTGGCTAGGACTCAATCTTTTAGTTAGCTATAAATATGTAAACACAGAAAGTTTTCAAGGGCATGCAGTTCATCTCAATCCATTGTGACCATTGGGCTTGCAAAGGTTTCTGCTGGCCTAATTCTTTATCCATCTAATGGTTATTCTCACAGTAAAGGCCAACATGGGGTAGCAGCTACAGTATGATTCACACACAGGTCTGTTCCTGCTGTAGTACTGGAAAGAGATGCATCAGGCACCCAATAAGTGAATATTTGATCAAAGAAAAAGTGAAATGTTTCTATAATCTAGTATTTCCTCTGTGTTTACTATATGCCATGCACTGGGGCTTTGGTGTTGGAGAAAAAAAGTCCGTATGTTCTCACAGTGTGACAGATGGCTAAGTCTAGCATTAGGAGAAGCAAAGCTTTTTCATTGTTGCTCAAATACAGGACATTAGAGACTGTTTAAATGGCTAACACTTAGCATGTCTGCCAGTGGTGAAGCTCTGGCTTGGATCGAAAGCCTGAGATACTGAGGTGTTATGTTGTCCAAAGAGTCTATGCTGTCTATTGGTCTTTTCTTAGATGTTTCCATGCATAAGACCATTTGTGTATGCAGGCAAGTGTGTGTGTGTGTGTGTGTGTGTGTGTGTGTGTGTGTGTGTGTGTGTAAGAGAAAGAAAGAGAGAGAGAGAGAGAGAGAGAGAGAGAGAGAGAGAGAGATTCTGTGTCTTCTCATTTTTGTAACTTGTGTTTTACTTTCTGTTAGGATTTTATTGATTTCTCTTATAACACTGTGTTCATATAATTGATCCAGGCACTCTATAGCTGTGTCCACTGCAAGTCAGGTTGCCTGCCTAACACTTAGTGTTTGAAATTGGATCAAACTCATACAACTTTATGACACACTCGTCTGTCTGTAGGCCTCCCTGGAAGCTCATGGTTTATCAGCGGTCACAGTGCCGTTGGATTATAGTCTTTATTGTAGCATCTAATTAAGTTCAAATGAAATAAACCTTGTATTTTCTTCTTGGGAGTCAAGCTCAAGTACATGTCAATAGGTCAACTTCAATAAGAGATTCTAAACTGGAAATTGAGGGATACAAAAGAGAAGGGGTAGGACCAGAGCTGCAGAGAAGAACACAGGATGTTTTGCTGAAAAGTATTTTTGCCTCATCCACTGCTTTTATGAAGGACAAGACAGAAAGCAAAGATTAAATAGAAATTTGTCTGGCGATATGTAAGAGATAGTTTCAGAAACATTACAGGGATGCAGTTTGAAATAAAGAGTTACAAAACATTACCTCCAGACAAGGCTAATCCTTTGCTCATCTTTGACAGTGAATGGACTTTATGGTTTAGCTTAAAGAACATTTTTGACTCATCTGAAACAAATCTATAAATCATTTTCAAATAATGTCCATATTGTTTCAACATTACTTGTAATTTTTAATGGCTCCACTCTGCCGTTTAAAAACAGAATTGCCACTAGTTGTAACTATACAAACAATCAGGCATTCTAGCGAGTCAATATCTTTCTAAAGACTACCGTAATCCAACAAAAGGTTATTGGAATTTCTTAATCTCTTCATTAATAGACTTCCAACGGTGTGAATACTGTTTGAGGGAGGCTAAGATCTCTGCATTATGTTTTCCACAGTTACAGATTGTCCTCCAGTGAGTGCTAGGGATAATATTGGAGATGACTTCATGTAAATGTTTAAAACAGACTAATGTCAGTCATGCCCCTGCTGCAGCACACGGGAGGAAGTCAGAGTGCAAGCTCAGGTGTAGGTCTTGACTTCCCACCTAGTTTCAGACAGGATTTCTTATGGTTTGCCGCTGTGCGTGGCAGGACAGTTGACCCACAAGCTCCAGAAAATTCTCCTCGCTCTGTTTCCCATCTCACTGTAAGAGCAGCAGTGCCAGCATTACAAATCTGAACAATCTCGCCTGGCTTTCTGCAGGACCTGGGGGTTTGGACTCAGGTCACACGCTTATGTGGAAAACGCTTTATCTATCAAATCCATCTTCTTGCCCCACCTTTTGTCTCCTTGGTGGACACTTCTAATTCACTGGACCCAGTTTTCCTTTACGAAACTGCGCTAGGGTATTTATGATCTTGTAGGATGTCTTAATTACAGAACTACAGGGGGTACTGTTCACACTGTAATGAATAACTGATGCTCTTCAGAGTTGGCCAGCAAGCGAGTCTCGAATGTACCTTCTATTTGTCACCGCCCCATTGCTTTTTCCTTGGTGCTCATGTGTTTTTTTATTTTTCTTGTTTAAACCAAACTTACTAAAACCTTAAGTTTCTATTCTTATTGCAACTTCAGTTGTTAAGCAGATTTGTTTGTTTGTCAAAGAATACAGAAGCGCAATTGACCTGGAAGCACAAGGGAATTGTTCATTTCTTAAAACCCAGATTTTAATTGCAGTATGTGCAATTAAAATGCATAGTGCCCAGGAAAGCGATGCCTGAGAAATATGCTTTACAGCGCAATTGGCATCGGGATCCAGCTTCTGGGTACAATGAGTGAAAGTCGGCTCTGTTTTCCCATCTTGGCTGTGGCATTAGCAGTACCATGGACACTTACCACACATCTCAGAGATACACGGTGTGAATCAGAGGGTCCAATTTGGCCCTACGTATGTCCCTTCTGTGAAACTTTTCTGGGGCCTGGCCCTTGACTCCAGCCACCAATATCTGCAGCTGAAGGGATGGAGCCGCGCTAGGGCTCTGAAGCTATGGCCAAGAAAGAAAAAGAGAGAATTGAAAGCGTTTCCATCCGTTGTATTGGCAGAGAGTCAAGGAAAACAGTTTAAAAATATTTGTCAGGAAGTCACCATTACTTGGAAGGTTTATGGCTAAAGTCTATCTGTCATTACGCACAGATAACCCCGGCAATTTAAATTACAGAAGCCATACACACAATTCAAGGCAAAGTTATGGGCATTCCCTAAAACCTCCTTCACTTGGTTGACTAAGATCAGAAAGGAAAAAAAAATGTTTTCCACTAAGCAAATGCCTTAAATCAGAGCATTCCAGGAGTGCTTTCGGTTGGGCTGAATTTGCATTTATATGAAGAGAAATAACAAGTGTGTATTTGAGAGTAGGATCCTGTCTATTATTTGTTTATTTTTTCATTATACTTATTAAATCTCATTATACTTATTAAATCTCTTGGATTTTATTTATTTATTTATTTTGCTTTTGCTTCCTCTCTCTGTAGCTCGCAAAGGAGCTTATCACTTGAAATTGCTTTAAAGGTGAATGTGCACGCAGACTCTCAAGTGGAAGTTACAGAGCAAGTCAGTGGCAGAGCCCGGGGCAGAGACCTGTACCTCATGTGGTTCAATGCCAGCAGCCTCACGTAGAGTGCAGACTGCTGCAAGCTCCTTCCATTTTCCCAACTTTATCTTTAAATATTGCTAGAGCACCCCAAAGAAGCGAGAGGGCTTTAATGTATGTATTTACACACACACACACACACACACACACACACACACACACACACACACACACACACACACGTTCACATACGGTATAATTACTGCTCAGAAAGATTCCATAAAGTAGCTTTGTACGTTACTGTGTTTCTGGGTCACAAAAGATACTGGACCGTGATAGCGTATGTGGTTTGTCAGGTAATCATGAGCAGAGCTGTGACTCAGACATGGGGCACGAGCTGACTTTTGTTCTCTTTGCTTGGAGAGGTCGTGGACTCTCTTGAGTTTTGCTCTCTAAATGGTACTGTTGTTTTGGTCATTGTTAGAGGAATAGGAAAGGATTTAGGTCAGGAGGGGAAGCAATAAAAAAGCGTAAGTAACCTATTAAAAACACCTCCCCAGGACAAGGACAAGGCTTGGTATCTGTATCCCCAGTGTCCCAGTCTCCTGTCTGTTTGTGTTTAGTCTCAAGTGGAAGAAAGTTTCGTTTCTGCAGCAATACCTTACGTAGTTCTGCTCAGTTGTTAAAAACTTCCAACATAGACGGGCTTGACATTGCCAGTGTCTACTTTCTATGACACATCCGTGACTTAAAAGTAAACACATACAGACACAGGAAAACTTGTGTTATCAAAAACCCACAAAGTTACCAGTGAGCTAATCTCCTAATTTTGATATTTAAAAAAGGGAATGGAAAAAGTTAAAAACATTTCAAAGTCAACCTAAATTAAACCTTAACTTCATGAAGCTGTTGAGAGGAAAGGCAAGATTTTGACCATTTTTTTTCAGTGGGAAAGAAGATGCTCATGGAAAAAATAGGGTACGTTTCTCAGTGTGGCTCTAATGAAATAAGTTTTAATTTTTAGTAGTGCATACATAGGAAAAGCATACTATTTTCTCAGTAATATCTCTATGAGCAAAGATAGAAGGTCATTATCACCTTTTAACCTAGAATCTGGAGAAACTATAATTTGACCATTGCTATCACCACCATGAGTCTTATCCATTTCTTACGTTCTCGCTGTGTCCCAGCTGTTGTGCAAGCACCGATGGAGCCAGACCTGGATGATGTAGAGCAGTAGTGTCACCATCCATCCCTATCCTGTCACCCATCTCCATGGCTCCCCTTTATGGTCACGCTTTCTAGAAATCTCAAAGAGCTAGACTTCTCTTTCTTCCCCTAATCTTACAGAGCCCAGATAGAGATAGCAAGAGTTCTGGCATCACTCCTTGGAGGGAGGCTTAAATGATGCATTCGTGGGGATCTTATGGGTGTGTTACTATAGCTCTCATTTATATTCATTTTTAAAAATATGGTAAGTGAGATAACCAACGTTGAAACCTGCTCTGTTCCATAAAGATCTCAGGAGCTCCCAGGACAGATGTGTGTTTTTGTTGGTGTGTGTGTGTGTGTGTGTGTGTGTGTGTGTGTGTGTCTTAAAAACTCTGTATCCTAATCCATCACTGCCTTGCTTGCACTGTCCTGCAGGCCACAGTAACTCTAACTCTGCCTTAATGGGAAGCAAACCACTTCTGCAAAGAGTCCACTTAAGAAATGGCTTTGCTTGACATCTGCCGACAGAAGAGTTCACCCTTCCTGAAAAATAGAGCACTTAACTCACAAGAAAGTTGATTACCTGCAGAACAGACCCAATGCTCCAATACAGAGCGAATGCAAAATTGCTTCTATTTTCTAATTTTTTTCCCCACTGTGCCAGAATGAATTACCTGTAAGTCCATATATTTAGAAGTAGGAATGCCATACCAAGGAAAAAAATAACTTGATCTAAAAAGCATTTGTTACTTCCAAGGAATAATTATTTGGCCATGTTTCCTTACATTCTCAGCAGAAAAATCTGCTCTTTCTAACAGGATCAGATGCCTTGACATGTCAGGAAGCTTCCGGGTGTTTGCTCTCCAGGCAGTAGATGCTGATTCTTTTTTATCACCTTTATTTTATTTATTTAATAAAACATTTATTTAGTAAAGGAGGATCCGGCTGGCTACATATCTCAGACTTCCTCAGAACTCATTATGCAAACCCAACTGGCTTCAAACTGTTAATCCTCCTGCTTCAGTCTCCCTAGTACTGAGATTATAATTATAGCCACCTTTCCTGGCCCCATTAATTGTGGCATTCATGATTTCTGTGTTCCTCACGTGATTCAGACATGCAGGGGCGTGGTTGGAAGGGTCTAAGGTGACCACTTTCCTTTTCAATCTTCTTTGTCAACAGAAAAGTAGACTCAGTTTTGATTTCAAAACAGAGTAAAGTTCATTTAAGGATGAGAATGGAAACATCTTAGATTCACAAAACATTCAAATGACTGTGTGGGTGAAAAATATCAAGCTATCCTTATCATTGAAATGACTGTATTTTTCATTTCTCCTACTCAGCCTAATGTGATTACCGGTGTAGCAAGGCACCCACACACAGAGTTCATGAGGCTGCGTAAGCAGAGGTTCTGTGGGGTTTCGCTGTTACCAGGTGAATGCTGTCTAAATACTGAGTACTGCTTAGGAATATGCAGATCCTATGCATACATACATCCTTAGGTTACTCTGAGATGAGAACATGTGTAACTGGATACCTGTGACACTAGTGTATGTTCAAGTCTACCTGAGCTGTGAATGACTGATGGAAATGTGTTCCTATTAGAAATCTTGTCTGTCTCTGAATGCTTGTCCATCTGGCTCTTTAGGAATCTCCTTCTTCATTGTTCCTTTATTTAAGCTCCTCAGGGGGCCTGTGAGCCGGTGAGGCATGAGTGGGTGGTCACTTCTGCATGGCTTTTCAGTGTTATTGGTTAGAAGAACGTGTTACTAATAAAGTCTACGCTGCCATGGCACGGAAGGAGAGACGAACATCATCGAACCTACGTCATCCTGAAATGAGTAAGTGGCTACCGACAGTTCGCACCGTTAGAAAGAGAGGACTCGTTTCTTACAGCTGAGCTCCCTGGCAATCTTGACCTTCTCTGCTGTTGGCGCTGACTTTCTCTCCTCACTAAATAATTGCCGGTTGTCTCTGTTAGCCACATAACATGATGCCACAGAAATGGCAGGACTGTCATGACGTTTACATTTGGCTAAGGGAAGGTGAGCTGTGAAGGAGAGAAGGCTTGGCGAGGGCCCCACTTGGCACACACTCAGTTTTTAAAGTACTTTGCAAAGGGAATGGAATGGGAATTACAGAGTAATTTTACTTTCCCCCCACACGATGAGCTATTCTCTGAACTGTTGTCATTCTCATGACTTTAACACGCCATTGCTCCCCACCCCCCAGCAATCATGAGTCCAAAGACACAGCAGCCTGTAAGAATATAGTGTTTTAAAACGTGGGGATGCTATGGGACCCATTGGATGATCTTAGGATAGAAGTTTCTCAGACTGAGAGCTTTCATCTGAGCACAGAGGAGGGACAAAATCATAGACCCTAAGCTTGCAGCACATTAGCAGACAAGCATAGGACATTGACAATGTGGATCTTCTCTTTGAGATGAAAATTAAAGAAAACACAGTTACTGTTTGACTTCCCCAACACTGGGGTAGTACTCCATGTTGAAGCAATGCAAGGACGTCAATGACTCAGACCTTCACTGTATACACCTTCTGTAGAGAAGGTTCACAGCTTAGTGGGACAAGAGTTGGATTTAACAAAGGCTTCCGTACAAGTATTTTTAATTTTTTCTCTTATTTTTGAAGTTATAATAGCATTATATCATTTACCTTTCTTATCCTCCTGCCAAACCTTACTATATACACCTCCTGGCTCTCTTTCAAGTTCATGACTTTCTTTTCCATTGATTGTTGTTATTAGAATATATACATACATATTTCTAAATGTAGACTGCTCAGTATGTATGTTGTTACCTGTATGTATGTTTTCAGGGATGATAGTTTGGGGTTATGTGTGCTGTCCCTCAAGAAGACTATTTCTCTCACTCTCAACCCTACATAAAGAATAGTACAAATAGTTTTTGCCCTTCAGTCTCATACAAATCATCTTTGTTATTTCATGCCTAAGGATGTCAACTGAATATACATTCTTACCTCTGTCACAGAAGAAATTATTCTAAGAAGTACATTAAGTTAATAATTCTGATCATTTAGCTTCCACTGACTACTTTTAATGTGAAACCCAACTATCAACAAACCCCCAAGGCAAATGGTAGCCTTATTTACCAAAACTATAATCTAATTACAAGTCCCTTGCCTTGGAATTAGAGCACCCGTGGCCATCCCTACTCTCCATAGTGTGATCAGGGCTACATAAATCAAATTTTTGGAGAGTCAGTCTCTATTGTTTAGTGTAGAAAAGCTGATGGAGTTTGTCCTACAGTATACAACATTCAAGTTTTCTTTAGTGCTCTTAATAGCTGCACTAGAGAAAGACAAAGTGCTTCGGTGGCAAGCATGTTGGCATAGGTTATGCCTTCTTTGTTTTGCCAGCATTTCACTTGTGACTGTAGACAGTCACTAGTCATCAACCAATACTTGGACAGTGCCTGTAAAGCATGTTGTTTATCTATACCTGTATACTATCTAAAATCCTAAGAAATGACCATTTTCTTAATTTGTCATACCTGGTCAGATATGTAAGGGCACCAAACAGAGTTACTGTCTCTAAAATTTTGGATAGACTTAGTTGGAAAAAAAGAATCAAATGGAGAATAGAAATCATTAGGGATTTGGGGTGGTTGGCAAATGGAAGCCAGCATTTTCCAGACATTTCCCTCCCCTGTCCTTTGTGTGTTAATTACCCACTATTGATATGCTGTGTTGATGTTTTTATATTGTTCCTTGACACCATGAACATGGGTTTAAAAGACTGCTTTGTTCTGCAGTGACCCAATTACTTCTAGTAAGTGGTTCATTTCTGGTATATATCTGCTATGTGGGCAAGAAAAGAAGTGATATAAATTGGGATTATTCCCTGGTGAGAACTGAAAGATACCATTGAAACAACAGCATATTAGCAATAGTTGAAAGGAGAAAAGAGAAGTTAGGGAGACAACAGAGCTTTCTTAAAAAAAAACAAAAACAAAAAAGAAATAAACAACAACAACAAAAACCTAACCCAATGACCAAGGCATGTAGAAGAGATTAGGCATGTTTCATTTGCATTTAAATATCAAAAAGGACCTATGGGTTGGAGTTATTATGAAGTCCAACCCGTCTCATGTTTTATGGATCTTTAAAAATCTAAAGTCTTTTTTAAAAAAATATTTTTTTTTATTTTATGTGCATTGGTGTTTTGTCTGCATGCATATCCATATGAGATTGTCAGATCTTCAGAACTGGAGTTGCAGACAGTTGTGAACTGCTATGTGGGTGCTGGGAACTGAACCCAAGTCCTCTAGAAGAGCAGCCAATGCTTTTAATTATTGAGCCACCTCTTCAGCCTAAAAATCAGAAGTCTTAAAAGAAGAAAAGGGCTACCTCAATACATGGTAACTTTCCCACTGATGGAGAATATCCACTGGTTCAATGGATATTCAAATGTTGCAAATGAGATTCAAATCACAGATGACATACCAGTTGTAAGGCACATGGATTTCTGATTCAGGGTTTATTCTGGCCCAGAAAGAAAACAGGTCTGCTCTTTGAATCTGATAAAGACTGCAAATGTAATAGATTACACTTCACTTTCCTTGATCTCCTACTGTAATCTTTATACCCAAAGAGGTGCTTTATGCATGTTTAGCTCATACTTATAGAGACAGATATAAGTAAGCTGAGAGTTATCTCATCTAAGTGATACCCTGGACCCTGGTTGATCCTAGCAAGTAAGGATCCGTATTCTCTGGAGAAGAAGATTTTAGAAAGACTTTGCTTATGCTAGGGAGACAACTAACAAGAACAATTGGTATGCTAATGGGAAATTATTACTTCATGTCAAATAAATACAGAGACTTTATGGAAAAATAACCTAATGGTACAATGTACAATAATCAGGGAAAGGAAAGGAGGGTTGAGTGGAAGATGGGCATCTTACTAACATAGACGATAAGAAGGCAGACTACTTGTAGTCAATGGATGGAAATCGAGACATGGAGGGTCATAGTTAGAAAGACACATGTTTGGGAAGTAGATCAGGAAATGAAACAAAAGACGAAATTGAGGAAGAGTAACAGGAGACGAGAAGTTAGGTGGGCCATGAAACATGAGACTTGTAGATGGACTTAAGGACCTCGTTCTAAGCTCAGTGGAGGTCACAGGAGTGTTCTGAGTCTGGGGGGAAAATAACAATCTGTGACAAAGAGAAGAGAAAGTAGCAAAGACCAAAGAAACAGAAGATATGGGCTGGCTCTAGTCTAGGCAGGCAAGGGTAGAGTCCACCCACATTGCAGTTATCTGTCAGTATTATGAATTTTATTCTCATGTGGGTTATCATGATTTCACTTAAATAGGCTCTAGTGCCACTAAGTGTCTTAGCTGCTAGTATGTCAAACACTTATTCTGCTGTAAAGGAGCTAAATTGTACTAGAGAAGAGGAAAAGATGTTAGTGAGGAGAGTTGCTCCATTTTAACTTGCTTGTGTGTATGAATTATTGAAGTATTGAATACATATATTAAATATATATTGAATTATAACCAACTCTGAGATAGGAAATGGCTGTATCCCTAAATATCTAGCTTATTCACCCCAGATGTTCTTTCATGCTGAGAAAGAGTTAACTGTAGTGGACAATAATGATGATCATTTCTCTGTGGCTTTTTGTATTATTTAGAGCTAATCAAATTTATTATATCTCTATCTCTATCTCTATCTCTATATCTTTATGGATAGAGTAGAATGAAATTACTTTTAATTGCAAAATAAACCACTACCCAAAGACTGTACATGGACAGACCCATGGCTCCAGCTGCATTTGTAGCAGAGGATGGCCTTGTTGGGCATCAATGAAAGAAGTCCTTGGTCCTGTCAAGGCTGGATCCCCCAGTGTAGGGGAATATGGGGGCAGTATGGAGAGGGGGGTGGATGGGGAGGGGAACACCCTTATAGAAGAAGGGGAGGAGAATGGGATAGGGGGCTTATCTCCAGGAAACTGGGAAAGGAAATAACATTCAAAACTTAAATAAAAATTCAATTAAAAAAAAAAGGAATAAATCTAAAATTGGATTAGTCTTATGTGATAGGTTTAATTTCCGCCCTTTTGAAAAAGATACACCAATCTGGCATGACCTGTGATAATGATTTGATGAAGAAAACTATTTCTAGATTAATAGTTAAATTGAGGACTTTGAGATAGCACAGTGCATCATTTTGATGAGCCATAAACCCAGTGATGAGTCAAGAATGTTGACCTTGGAGATCACAGAAAGAATGGCCAGAGTCAACATGGCTTTGGACTTTTTAGTCCTCAAAACTATAAGAGAATAAATTTCCATTGCTTAAAGTCAACAACTTTGTGGTGGTTTGTAGTGGCATCTGACCTATTGTACTTGTTATTTTTACATCAGATCTGCAAATAAAAATATTCTTAGAAGGGCAACTTACCAGCTGCTCCCTTTCCCCAGTGACCACTAACTGCCTTTAACCCCTCATCCCATTGATGATGGAGTACTGACAGACCTAGTCTTGTGCAGGTCTTGTACAGTTAACCATAGTAGCTCTGAGTTCATGGGTTCAACACCTGTGTTGTATCCAGAAGACAATGCCTACACCCCCCCACCATCTCAGCAGCTCCTGACTCTCTGTGTAAGTCCAGTATAAACTTGCTTAAAACATAAGAAGGCTAATAAAACATGACAAAATAGGAACCAAAATAAATTATTCATTCATTCAGTCAGTCAGTCATTCACAGGACCCTTCCACCCACATCCAGGATTTTCTAAATATAAACCACTCAACTGGTGGGTAGACTTGACTTGTATTTAAAAGTAGTACGAAGCCAGCTGAAGCTGTCAGGGAAGAAATGGAAATAGGAATGGGATAATTTTTATGTGTGTGTCCCTCTAACCTTTGTCTGAATGGAGATTGCATAATAAATGCATGACTATCAACCCAGAGTTCCTTTGGGTTGATAATCAAATAGTCTGATCCTTTTAGTAACAATGGATGGTAGACTCTTCCACTTGAAGACATAGGACATTAATGAGAAAAAAATGTCAATTGGGTATTGTAAATGTGCCATCTTTGACTTCCTCACTAGGGTCACTTGGCTGGGACAGTGACAACATACTTCTCAGTCACCATTGATCCTTAGCACAAGGATCAATGTATCTAGTGGTACTTACTAAATACTTGTGAAATGAAAACATTGTAGATTAGAATAAAATGAAGCTAGTTACTGTGTTTATTGTTTCAGAGCCATTGTGGCTTAATCTCATTTGTACATATGAGAAAACAATCTCTGGTTCAGACTAAAGGAGAGAAAACCCTCAGAAGTTTGTTGAGATCTAAGACTTTTACAGAAGCTAGAAAGTCTAAGGCAATTGGTGACAAGAATTGAGCAGAGAGCTTTCCAGATGAGCAGGGTGCCATTGTCCTTAGTGTGAGGATCTTATTCTGTGTTTTAAAGACCCAGAAAATTGAGAAGTTAGCAAGAGATGGATCAGACAGAGCTAAAATGTATGTAATGCGAGTTTTACAGCTACCGGGCAACACTGTGTATATTACAGAAATTAGCTTTAAAAAATGTTCTTAGTGGAAGGAATATGATGTGGTTTAATATGTGACATTTTATAAAGGTTTTATTTTGAATTTTTCTTTTTAATGCTTTTATTTTATTTTATTTCACTTTTTGTGTATGTGACATGTGTGCAATTGTCTTTGTCCTGTGTGTGTGTTCCCCGGTTGGACGTTTTGCCTTATCATACTCTATCTTCTCTTTTGAGACAAGTGTCTCAGTAAAGCTGGAGATTGTTGCCTAGACTAGGCTGTCTCACCATCAAGACACAGAATCTGTTTTTCTCTATTTTATAATTCTGTAGTCACAGACATGTTTTCATACTTGACTTTTACAGTGTTTGGTATTTGAACTCTGGGCTTCATGGTTACATAGCAAGCACTGTACCAATTGAACTATATCTTCAATAAACAAGTACTTAAACTTACAATGATACAAGTCACCTATTTCTTAGGCTTCTGGTCCTAATTAGTCTGTTGTTATTCTATTCATTATGTGTCTGTTCTCACTTAAAGCTAACCTAGAAAGTATCAATCAACAATAGAGCACCCAATTTAGTAGGATGTGAGTCTTTTTGTAATTTAAATAATAATTTTATATTTAATTTTCTTTGCTATTTCAAGTACTTTAGTTTTGCATATTAGGAAATTGTTTCAGTTATCTTAGTCAGACAGTGGTGTTGCATGCCTTTAATTTCAAGCATTTGCGAGGCAGAAGCAGGCAGATCTCTGAGTTCAAGGCCAGCCTGGTCTACAGAAAGAGTTCCAGGACAGGACAACCAGGGTGACAAAGAGAAATCTTGTCTTGAATAACCAAAAAGAAGAAGGAAGGAAGAAAAAAGAAAGGAAAATGTAATGAAGAAATGAAAAGAAAAAAGAAAATGTTAAATCTGAATTTTGAAAAACACACATATTTTTGATAAATACTTATTTAGGATCAAGAAAAGAACAAATAACAAATAGAAAGCTGTTAACAATAATTAGAAATTGTACATCTTAGTGCAAATGGGAGCAACAAACCTTCATCAGATCCCTTGTGTATCACGGTTCCTGGAAAGTGAGGCTTGCCCAGGTCAATGGCATTTTTCATGAATGCACATGTCCCACGGGCCCTAAGTATGTGTATATTTACCATTAAGGTCAGCAATTACTGGGCAACTGAAGTGGAAATTACAGGAGGTAAAGTCCTGGGGCTGGGGAAGTTGGCCCTGTCATTGATACTATGGCCTTAAAGATGGACAGGTATCATTAACAAATGATAAATTCATTAAACAAAGTTATTTCTCTTCTGTCCAAAGTCAACAGATGTTCACTTGGTTCATTAGTCTGAGAGTCTACCAACAAAGATTGGTTTCTTAATGCTTATTTCCATATAGCATAACCATCTGATGATATATCTGAGTACATTATATATAAGTAGTCAGTGTGGTTCTTTGAATATTAAAAAATATTAGCTTTGGGACTTTTTATTTTTATGGATGCATTCCTCATTACCTCCTTATTGCTTTGTGTATTGTGTTCTTAGTATAAATATTTAACATATCAAAATTTAATAAAAACCAAAACAAAAATAATTTTAAAGTAGCTTCTTATCTTTTGAAATAGCCTTTTATTCACCTATACACAAATATATGTATTTTATAGCTTGTGTCAGTCACTGCCCTGTGCTGTTAAATCTAACCAGAAATATTCTTAGACGTGACCTACACTGCCTCTTCTGCAGGCACACTCAGGTTCGGACTGATAATATACACTTAAAATGTTGCATATTTGCTTTAAAGATTTTCATGAAGTGTCTTAATATGTTTTAAAATATTACACATTTACTTCAAAGATTTTCATATAACAATCTAATTGTTATTTGGATTTTTAATAATAATGAAGCAAGTTGTCATCGATAAATTGTCATCCTTGCTCCCTGTCTCCTAAAACTACTGAAATGAACACGACCACAGAGCTGTTCTAGTTCTCTCATGCACACAGAGCACGAGAGCACTGGGTGGCTTCTGACCCATGCACCTCTCTCTAATGCAGCGCCTCTGTTCACATAGTGACACACTCCAAGGAATGGCCAAGTTATTGTCGCTGGTGGGAGAGGTAGCTCTACATGGGGTGTAGTTTCAGAGTGTGAGGAACGGTGCTTCAGGTAATGATGCAGATGATGCTGTGTGCTGGACCAACTCATAGTTCTTGAGAGCCATCCAGCATCCTATGCTCACCTCCCTGAGATGCAGAATTAGTCTCTTTTCTAAAGCAGGAAGGGGCTCCAAGTCTGTTTACAACAGTTTTGGTACAGGACCCCTCTATTTGGGACTGGATATGTACACTTACTTCTTTTGCTTATTTAAAAGATAACAAATGCTCACACACAAAAGAGCAAACGTATGAAAATTAGGTGGAAAAACAGAATAGAAAGCAGAAACTGTGAAATTAGTTAAGATGGGGTTGAAATGTTGGCTCATCCTCTCCCTCGTTTTCTTGGCTTACACATTTTCTTCCGCAAATTGGCTAAGAAAATTTAGTAAGATTCCGAGGGCGAAACAAGGAGCTGCATGTAAATTACCTAGCATGCTTTCTGAAACATGGTAGCTTTGGGATAACTCATGCGTCTTATTGTAAGATGAAAAGGGGAGTGACTTGTTAGTCTACCACCAGGTATTAATGTTTTAAATAATTTCATGTTTCCCTTAATTCCTTTATCCTAGGCATGTGTGTGTGCTGCTTATATGTGTATCATGTACAGTTTTGAATGGTTTGTCGCATTTGCCAGAGTATACCATCAAAGAGAGATGTTGATTTCCACCCATCCGCTGGGCAGCGACAGTGAAAGATAACACTGGATGCTGGCAGGAGTGAAGTTATGGGCACAGGTGTACATCACTGGGGAGAGTATCTGTGGGTATAACCTTTCTGGAAAGCAATTTAGTAAAAATATTTCAAGAGCATTAAAACTCTACTACCTTTTGACCTCATAATTTTACTTCTTTACAGTCAGTCTCAGGGACTAAGTGAATATATGTACAAAGGCTCGTGGTCAGGGAAGTTCACTGGAGAGCCATTTATAACAGGAGGTCAGAAACCATTACTGTCCACCATACGGAAACTGCTAAGTAAATTATGCTTCCTTTAAGGGATGGTATACATACTGACTTCGAAAAAACTTTCAAAGAGAAGTTGTGTGAAAAAGTGTCCTTGACAGGATTTTGCATAAGGTGAACATATGGTATGGAAAAAAAAAGTACAAGATTAATTCCATGGTTTTTTTTACAGTAAGTATGTGTGGAGTATAGCTAGAAGAAATGTGTGTATGTTTTATTAATTATTAGATCTCTGGCTGGTGGAAACACTGGTGTTCTGGTTTACTTCCTTCTCAAGTACATGTTGCAATGTAAATATTAATCTTCATCAGATAATGTACAGCTACATTGCCTGGCTGGTTCACGATGCTTTTCTTTTTAATCACAAGCATCTTCCTTGGGTTGTTTTTCTTGTCACGTCTGGTGTCATGCTTAGCAACATGGACAAAGAATGTGGCATGCCAGGATGGTACACTGATGTTTGAAACTTTGTAATCCTGTGACATTAATACAATCCACATACTCTCTTCTTCTGTTTGCTTCCTGAGGTTTCTCCCATCTTTATATATCTAATGCTCCCATGAAAGGTATTTGGTGCAAAGTAGAGTTTTCCTGAGAGAGAGAGAGAGAGAGAGAGAGAGAGAGAGAGAGAGAGAGAGAGAGAGTGTGTGTGTGTGTGTGTGTGTGTGAATATGCATGAGTGTGCATTTGAGTACATGTGTGTACTCTAACAGCAATGCTGAATTATAGGAAAATAGAAATTGCAGATGTAAGAGTGGAGTCTTGCAGAGAGACGTGTTTCTAAGAACACACGTATTCTTATGTTTCCTCTCTTCCCTTTGTTTCCCAACCACTTGGATTAGGAGCAAGTCAGCAATTTTCAGTCTAAAATTTTCCCTAAGAGTGAATGGCAGCTTTCATAGGCAGCCTTTGAGTCTTTTTTGTTTTTCCTTTCTTTCTCCCCTGACCCCTCTGCTTCCTACTGATCCCTGTAGTCAAGTCCTTTCCACTGGCTTTGGGCTAACGTGCTGACTTTCCAACATAATTCAATATAGTTCTTGACGAGGCAAGGACGAAGATGCTCCACATAGTAATCTGAGGGCTGTGTGGATGAGCACTATCTGACCTGGAGGTTAATATTTACATTCCAATGTATAGCTTAAGAGCGGGTCCATCTAAATTACTGCATTTAATTTGCTGATTGCTAACGTTCTTCTGGTGATCATGCCTTTGAGGTATAACACAGCTGAAAAAGTAATTTGTATACTGGCATTGCTACCTGACAATTTTTTTTTCTGCGAAATATTAGGAAATAAGAAAATCTTGGCTTTTAAGGACACAGTAGGAGAAAAGGTCATAAAAGAGAAAGGCTAAAATGACTTGTACTGTTCCTTATGATATTTCTACTTAGAGGGAGGAAAATTAGATTAGCGTCTGTCATGATTTTCCCAAACACAAAGCTCATTCTTTCAAATTCTCAACATGATGCCTTCAAATTTTGTTAAAGGCCATCATCATCATCATCATCATCATCATCATCACCACCACCACCACCACCATAATTACAATCACCATAATGTATATTTAATCTAATGTGCTTTTAATATGTGCCAAATGCCGTTCTAACTGCCTTATATGAATTAATCTACATTAATCTTCCAAGAAACTTATGAGATAAATTTATCACTGTATAAACTTCACAGCTAAGAAACTGAGATTTTGCCCTGGAGTAAAGAAACTTGCGACTTTGGAATTGAATCAACTTGATTTTGGGGTTCCTATCTAATGACACAGAACTACTTCTTTTAAAAATATTTTGTTTTATCTTAGTCCTCTCTCCTGAACTCTGTGTGTCTGCGTGTCATATCCAAACACATGTGTTTGCTGGTGTTTGATGAGGCCAGAGGAGGGTATCAGATCTCTGGGACCAGCAGCTACAAGTATTCATAGGCAGTCTGACTTATGTTCTAGAATATGAATTCCAGTCCTCATGATTGAACAGAAAACATTCGTAATCATTAAGCCACCTCTTCAGCCTGACCACACCATACTGTTAACTTTCACCTTTGTATATTTTCTCCAGGGTCCAACACATCACTATTTGCTCTGAATCCCTTTTAAGTGGCTCATTATAGTGATGCCATTCATGGAGCCTCTTCAACAGCATTCTGTCCCCACAAGATGCTCTGGTCACAAGTGTGATGACCGCAGTGGTTTCCATAAGCTGCTGTGATAACATTAGTCTGTGTTCATCTGTCCACGGCCTCCTTCACATAGCCTTTTCTTCCCACTGTTTCCTCTTAACTCTGGGTCTTTACTTCTCATTCCATTCAATCAGTTTCTCCAGATTGGTTGTAGAATGGAATTGCCTAGGGAGCCTTGAACCCCAGGCCTGGGTCTCACACTACAGATGACTTGCTTGCCTCAGGCAGTGCATCATGATTTTCAAAAGTTCCCCAGATAATTCACATGTAGTGGTTGGAAACTACTGGCCAGTACATTTCCTACTCATATTGCCATCTTCCTCACCTGGCTTCAATGTCTCCATAACCGTGCATCACACTACCTTATAGTTCTGTATAAATCTCAGACCACTGGGATTGCCAGTACCCATATGTAGAAAGGAAACCCTGATCTTGAATATTGAAATACAAATGAAGAGAAGAATTTAAGGGGAAGGGTTTGTTTGCCATGACAAGTAAAATGATGACAAGATTTGATCAATGTGGTTGATCATGTAGAGATCACTGATAACCTAGGTTAAATTATTGGAGGTTAATACATATGTGTATGCACATATGTATATATCATATAATATACATTATACATATGCACATATACATGAGCACATATACATATACACATGTGCACACACATATATGCATATGCATATACATACGCATAAACATGTGCATGTGCATGAATGTAGTTACCCTGTAATGGACTGACAATGTCTCTACCAGACACAAAAGGATAACAAATATCCCAGGACTAGGAATGGGGTACATCTTTGGAGTTTTTGCCTACTGAGGTCCCATAGTTTCTAAAACATTGCCATCATGCTCTTGGTTACTTTCCAGAAACTGATGGTAAGACCTAATTGACGAGACAATGTACTTAAGTCATAAAAGTGTAGGTATTGACCTAGAAGTGTCATCCCTTACTGGCGAGCTTCCATAGTGCTGGAAGGTGCTGGGTACAATATTTGAGGGGAAAAGGAATCACCAGTCTTACCCAGCTGTGCATGCAGCAAGTTTGAACAACTGTCTTATAACAGCATTGCTTACTGGCGCAATAGTGGCACAGACATCATGAGAATAACCAAGTACTTTCTGGATGGATTTAAGGCCCCCTCCATAATACAAACCCCATACATGGCATCATTATCAGTGCCAAGAATCTGTGGCTAGACAGGTTACAGGCTGTAGGGGGGAACCTATAGCTATATGGACAGAGTATTAGACCAACTCATTACTAGACCCATAGATTAATGCATCTCTCAACTCTCATTAGAGAGGCAGTAGATTAATGTGGAGACTCCAAACTGGTCAAGGTACAGAACATAATTGAATGTGGAATTCCAAGCTGCAGTTGAGACATCTATATCCCAAGTCACAGGATTATTGCCAAGAAGAGGGCAGAAGGAATGTAAGAGTCAGAGGCCATGGGCTGGCTACAAGGAACTAGTGTCTTCTGGACACTACTGCACATATACTCACAGTGCGTGAGAGCATGTGTGTGATAGCTATCACAGGGTGTGATAGCATGCACAAGATTTGTGCAAGCTCGAGCCAGACAAAACTGCCAATATGGAGAGGGGAAGAGGTCATCATACTCCCCTTATAGCTATGGAGCTAGGGCAGTGGATAGCTGCTGGGAGATGGAGGGTGAGATTGCTTCCAGGGTGTGGCCCCTGGTTAGTTGCCCATGGTCTAGTGCAGTGGCTCTCACCTTTCCTAATGCTACAACCCTTTAATACAGTTCCTAATGCTGTGGTGACCCCCCAGTCATAAAATTGTTTCATTGCTACTTTACAACTGTAATTTTGCTAGTTATGAATTGTAGTATAGATAACTGATATGCAGCATATCTAATATGCAACCCCAAAGGGGCTGCAACCTATAGATTAAGAACTGCTGCTTAGAGGAAGGCCACAAATCCAAGAGTATATGGGTAGCACAAATTGTTTTCAATGAATGTAAAAGGGGGGGCACAAAGTTGAATGGAGAAGGAAAGGAGATGTATCTGGGAAGGATTGGGGGAAGGGGTCCATATATAAACATATGACATGAAAAGCCTTCCCAAAGACATAACTTTTTATAACAGAATGGTGCTAGAAAATAAGAATTCTGGGAGCAAAACAAACAAACAAACAACAACAACAACAACAACAACAACAAAAATGACAATGTGAAGGTTGGGGATGGAAATATGCCGGAACAAAAGCTTTGGATGGGCAGGTATGATAAGGTCTAATGTGATTTCTTCATATGAGGAAATCTTTTTTTGGGGTGGGTGGGGGGAGCCAGTAACTTGCCACAGAATTTGTAGGTCACAGCCAGAGCTGAGGTCTACCTCCAGCCAACCTGTCTTCAACAGGTTCATGATATTTGCTTGCATTTAGTAGAACTTTACTCCCTCACCATCACCCCCATCCACCCTCCATACAGCTCTCGTTTTATCCCTAGAACAAACTGTCTGCTAGTAAAATTTTGACTAATGAAAAACGACGTATAATTTATATAGACTAAAATTATCATGTATCGCATCAATGAAAAGAATGAAATCTTTGGAACCTCAAGCTTTACATAAAGCATCACGTTTATTAGCTTTCTGTAAGTCACTGTAAAAACGGCCTGCTCTAGCATCTGCGGCCCTCACTCATCCTGGGACAGTCCTAGGATTCAGAAACAGGCGGTTCTCAAGACTAGATTTCAGTCTGAAGGAGCCTCGCAGCGGCTCTTGCCCAGCTGCGTGGTAAAGGGCTGAGACTTCGTAATGGAGATTGTCAGGTACAAGGTAAGAGTACTGGTAGGTGAGCAGCGGTACTGGAGTCACCGATGAGCTGATTCCTCGTGTGGTACGACAATTGGAAAGATGTGCTGATAAATGCCTATGCTAGGGTTGGGAGGAGCCCTGATTGGTTGCACCTGCCAATTTTGGCGGTTTAAATAGCCCCACCTTGGCCAGTTTCAAGTTATCAAAATGGAGTTGAATGTGAATTAGGAAGGAATGAGAGTCATCCATCAGCTTTTCCAGAATCTTTACAAACTAGACCTGGGGAACGATCCGAGGCTGAGCTGTTTTTGCTTATGTATCTTAGTGCTCTGTTTCTTAGAGGCATCACACACTTTTTGCATCATATAGGGGTAGAAAAATGTTGTCTTTAAAGTCTAAAGATTACAAGTCTGGCTCGGACTCTGTCAGTAATTTCCACTCCTCTTGTGCCTCCTCATTCACTTTCTGTGGACCCCTGAATGGGAAATGAAGTAGCTGGCCTTTTAAGGGTTTTAAACATTGGATGCCGCTGCGATGCAGGGGCCCGTGGGATGCTTGAAGTCAGCCCTCTCTTCTGCAGGGATAAAGAAATCTCCTTGTAAAACTATGTGCTATATTGTGCTTTTGGGTTTGAGATGAAAATGTCGTCTTTCCTCAGTAGCTTTCTCACGCTGTTCTCTATCACTGTGGCCTTTGAGATTTCTCAAAGAAACCAGCAGGGGTGTTTGAGGTTGCTCTGGTATAATATTCCCGACAGGGCTTTCTGAATAATGAAAAGGTGTATGCGATCCTGCCAGATACCTTCTCGTTCCGAGGACAGCTAAAGCTGCATCCTAACCTTTAATTTTATGGCCTCAAAGCTTTTGCTAACCCTTTAACATTATATTAACAAAAGATGGACTGGGCGAGGGTGGGGGGGAAGGGGGTGCTTAATGCTTTTTATGATCTATTTTAACATTTTATTTCGCTTTGAAAATATAAATTTTTCACAAGAATTAAAACTGTATTTTATCCTTTTAAATGCAGCCCCAGATGATGTATGTAGCTGCACTGGCAGAAAGTCAAGCCTGCACAAAGCCCAAATTGAATCTTCCCTCTGACTGCAGCTGTGCATGATATTTTATGCAATTTTTTTATGCTGGTCATAAACGAGATAGAAACTGTGATTATGCCAATTTGGGAATAATACATTTCTCACAAAAAAACCCTCCATGACCACCAGTGATCAGACATGTGTATGTATTTACAGGATACATCCCCCTTCCTTATCATTAGATCCTGTGATGTTGACCCAATAAAAGATTTCTATGTAAAGCATCATCAGAACTTAATCTCCTAGTTCTGTATAATACAAGATTGAAATAAATAAAAAAATATTCCCAGTGTACTATTTGTTTGGTAAAATATAGCTCCTTAGCAACTAAATGTTCTGGATTGGGTCATGGTATTTGAATGTTGAAATAACTAGGCTTATTATCATTCCATTATATGTTTGCTTCTAGACAAAGACTAAAATGAATGGAAGAGGGAGTTTCAAGTATGTTTGTAAAATATGGCTTTAATATTAAAATATATTATGGAACTGTGTTACATAAAGTGATATCAAGGAATAGGAAGAAAATATTACTTAGAGAGGAGAAATTGATGCCTTAATGGATCTGTTGTTTACACTTGACACAGTAATAATGCTTTCTTTCTGTGACTGATATTATCACACAGATAATCTTTAAACAACTATGGCAAAAAGGCTGAAGAGAGAAAAATTCAACTGCTAAGTAAATGATTGTAGAAATGAATAAACCTTTCATAGGAAACTTAACAATTGAGAACCCAATAAACAAGGTATCATACTTATAGCCCGAAAGATGGAGCTGGTGGCTTGTTTGTATCCACCTGAATCATCAGTCAGTTTCCATTGATAAATAAAACCCAGAGCCAAAGATAGCTGCTCAACCCATACCCGCCCCCTCCCCCATTGCCCCTAAAGACCACTTTTGGCATCTGACATTCATTCAAGTTTCTGAGTGATCTGAGAATGCCAGAGGGCTGATCACATTGTGGGACGATTTCATACATCTGAGGATTTATCTTTAGAGATTTAGGGAGGATTTTAAGACTTGGTTAATTGTATGCTGGGGACAGGGGCTAGAATGCTCTTGCATTGGATGTAAGCTTTCATTCTCTAATATACAAATCCGTTGCTACCACCTGCATTTGAACATATTCTACTGCAAAAAGTGCATGCATGGTTCAGCAGTACTATGGGCAGGAAGCTTTGGAATTACTCAGGGCTTCCCAAATTAGGTGTTGATTGCTTGAATGAAATAAACGAATGAGTAAAAGGCACAGACAGGTATGCTGTGTGGATCACTGCACCTCCCGTGGGTCAGCAAGAGTAAGCATCTTCTCTTGTTTGTATGGAACTCACCCAGTGAAAATGTGCGTCAGACGGCAGTGACCTTTCTCCATCTGGTTTGAACTCACAAAAAAAAAAGAGTCATATTTTTGCATCTTCAAAGGGTACTCAGCATTGTTACTTGGGTACATTCAATATCATCTGATAACAAATTCTGAAACAAAATGGTCTGGTTTATGTACTTTTGGATGTTCCTGTTTGGCAAGCTTAATGACTTCCAGTAAGAAGGAGGAGTTTAAAGGTCACGGTAAAGGCGAAATACATAATGACCAACAGGATATTGGTGTTGCTTTATGACTTGAAAGGAATCACTTGTCTGACTGAAATGGGATTTACTTCTAAAACATTACCATCCAGGTTAGGCTGGTTAATCAGTGGCCTTTGCTTAGAGGTACGTAACCATCTGAACTTGGTAGTTACTGAGCAGGTCCCTTTGGACAAAGAGTGGTTCCGTCTTTATCAACTCTTGTTGAATGATGACTGCAGTGGTTCAAAGGGGTTCAACCTTGCAAGTCAGCAGTTTCAATGGAGTCTGGAAGGAGACATTCTTGAATGCCGGCAATGTTTCGTGTGGAACTTCTCAGCACGTATTTCACTTAGATACTGTAGTTTATATGATCATTTTACTTCCGGCTATAATTCATCCTGCCAACCTTCAGACATATAGTCATAAATGATTCCATTTCCAGTTAGATCTGCTTAGACATTCTTCTTGTGGTCCATCAGTTTTGTATGGGGAAGCCAAGTGCTACTTTTGACATCTCTTAGGTTTGAAATCATTCAGTGCTGAATTTAATGCATCTACTCTTGGAGGCTTTTACATTTCGACCTGATAGTGCTAGTCTTTGGTTTGTAACATAAACTCTATTATTCTTCAGCAGGTATCTGTCACATTGATGAGAACATTTTCTGGAAATGTTAGTGATGATTTTGAAGTGCAAATGACTCTTAACACATCCCAGTAGTGTAGCTTCCCAGGTGGCAGAGTGAACTTGACAAGCTGAAGACCTGCTGACTTGTTTTTGCTTGAGCAGACAAAGATACAGTTGCTTCCTAGCAAGTTTACGGTTAGAACGTAAGACTCATCTTAATCCCTCATATATGCATTATCTGAAATCATCATCAAATAAAATCAAATGAAATACATAGCGTATTTGGAAGCAGAACATGGTTGGTAAATGATGTTTCTCAAGAACAAAAATGACATAAATGACAAAGATAAGCATTAGGTTCATGACTTATTGAGGGAATGATCAAAGTATTATATACATGAATGCATGCGTGCGCATACACACACCCACACCCACAGAGAGAGAGAGAGAGAGAGAGAGAGAGAGAGAGAGAGAGGGGAGAGAGAGAGAGAGAGAGAGAGAGAGAGAGGAGAGAGGAGAGAGGAGAGAGAGAGAGAGAGAGAGAGAGAGAGAGAGAGATGGCTACATTTTCATCTGACCTAACCTTCTTTCAGCTGAAATAATGAAGCCTATTAGGAGCTTATATGCATCCTCTGCAGAAATAAGCATCCGTTTCAGGTGTGTGTATTGCTTTGCTTACCTAGGCTGTTGTAACAAAACCGCACAGACTGAGAATTACAATGAAGACATTATTTATTTTCTTGGCTCACAGTTGGCCGAATCCTCCGTGTGCCCTCACATGGCACTTTATTTCTCTCACTCTGCTTATAAAGCTGTAGTGCTCTATTAGCTTAGAGTCCTCCCCATAGAACTTTAATGCTCTCTTAAAGGCACTATCTCAGATGTAATCACACTGGACATTAGTGCTTAAACATACACATTTTGAATAGATAGAGGTGAGTCATTGGAATGTGGCTATAAGTCTTCATTTACTGGTGGCATTAATAAGTATTTCTATATAGGCTCAAGATATTACATTAATGGATTAAAAAGATGAATACAATAGAGTGTTTACTCCTGAGGTTAGTGTAGTAAAGTCTGCTAGATTCTTGCTTTTGTGGAATTTGCTGTGTAAAAAGGTTTGATCCCAACTATGTATTCCAGAATAATGACATTTCTCAAGGTTCAGAATCTCAACTGAAATCACAGGGAACCTTCTGCTGTGTCAGAAAACATAGTTCCAGTCTTAGTATAGGACAAAACTCTCCATTCGTGTGGGTGGGGCATCATCCTGCCTAGCAAACATGGAGCTATCTGAAGAATCATTCATTTATTCAGCGATGTATCTTCTGGGTATGAGTAAGAACTGGCGGGCACATTTAAATGATTGAGTATATGTATCTTGCTGGCTGTAGAAATGATTAGGCCACACCCATGAAGGCCAGTAGAAGACTCAAATTTATGACGAACCTCTCTCACAATATTTTACATTAAATTGAGAGCCCTTCCCAGAACTGAGAGAGGGGAGACGTCAAGTAAGTTAATTTGCAGCACAAAGTCTCCTTTTGAATAATAGAGAAAAAAGATCCAAGAAACACAAATTACCTTGTCCACTTGACGTTGAAGGATAGAATGGGGAGGAGAAATAGAAATAATATAATCTTTCTAGGAGAGTTCCTAGAACTAACAGAAAATAGATGGAGAAAAAAGATAACATACACGAGTTAATACTTAACCCATGTTTTAAATGAATAATGAGAATGAATTGTAATTTCTGAACATATTAGCAGAGCCCAAAGAAATCCCAGAAGTACAAACACAAGTGATCATCTCGCTCTTCAGTAGTTAATTTAGCTTATATCTGCATTCTGTTAATGACTTATTAGGATTCCAAAGTTTTTTCAGAATGAGTATAAAATGACTTTCTGATTCTAAAGAAAGAGACACAAAATAAGATTAAAACAAAAAGGGTTATAATAGAAATTTAATTAAAAAGCAAAATTGAACTTGATGCCTTCAGCACGGCACCAAAATAATGTATTTTATAACCTTGTAGTTTCAAGTGGGGTCTTATTTGAATAGCTTTCAGATATATAAGATAAACAGTGTTTTTTGACATTGAATTTTTTGATAAAACAGGTAGCTTTCATTTTAATAACGCACTTGGACAATACTTGTTTTCTTCCTTTATTTCAAGAAATCATCCTTCAAATTGATAGTAAAGTAAATATATATACATGTACACTTACGAAGTGGTGTGACATCATTAAGTCCATATGCATTTCAGTACCTCTTTGGAAGGAAAGCAAGGGTAATCATGGAGGGCAGAGGGAGGGAGGGAGCAAGGGACCTGGGTGGGAAAGAGGACAGGGAGTGGGAAAGGGGAACATGATCAGGTATTGGTGGGGAGAACAAGACTGAATCCCTGAGGGCCAGCAGAAAGAATGGAAATAGGCAACCTTGGGAGGTAGGAGGTAGGGAAGCCCTATAGGACTCTACCAGAGACCTGGGAGGTGAGAGACTCTCAGGACTCAAGGGAAGGACCTTAAATGAAATGCCCAACAGTGGGGAGAAGGAACTTGTAGAGTCACCTCCAGTAGAAAGACAGGACATCAAGTGGGGGGATGGGTTTGCTATCTCATGGTCAAAAACTCTGACTCAGAATTGCTCCTGTCTAAAAGAACCATAGGGACAAAAATGGGGAAGAGCCTGAGGGAAAGGAGGTTTAGTGACAGGCCCAAATTGGGATCTAGCTCAATGGAAGGCTCCAAGGTCTGATACTGTTACTGGTGCTATGGTGTGCTTACAGACAGGAGCTTAGCATGGCTGTTCTCTAAGAGACTCAACAAGCAGATGAAAGTCAGATGTAGATACTCACACAGAACAAATGGACAGAAGCTGGGGACCTCTGTGGTTGAATTAGGGAAAAGCTGGAAGAAGCTGAGGAAGAGAGCAGCCCCATAGAAAGACCAGCAGTTTTAACGAAGCTGGATCCTAGAGATCTGTTAGACCCTGAACCAACAACCAGGCAGCACACACCCACTGATATAAGCCCTCTGACACATATAAAGCAGAGTACTGCCTGGTCTGACCTCAGTGAGAGAAGATTCACCTAACTCTCAAGAGACTTGAGGCCCCAGGGAGTTGGGTGTTCTGGTGGGATGGGGTTGGGGATGGGGACATCCTCTTGAAGACAGGGGAAGAGGTATGGGATGAGGAACAGACAGAGGGTGGACTGGGAAAGGAATAACAACTGGACTGTAAAAAATGATTTAATAATAATAATAATAATAATAATAAACATTAGAAAAATAAAATAAATAAAAATTTGAAAAAAGATGGGGAATCAAAAGAAGTTGAATGTAAGATTCTATTGTTAGAGATGCCATGCAGTTTGGATGAAGATTTGGAGCAATTAAGCTGAAAATGACTTGGAAGGCACCCGCTGATGACAAGTTATCATGGTGTGAAAAGACAATGCATGCTGTCTATGTGAGCTACCAGGTGATAACAGTAAACAGGCCTTACCCATGAGCCACAGCAACGACTGAAGAAGCACTCACTGGTACAGTAGTGGCATTTTTATGGGGTAACAAACAGCTATCTAATTGGACTTGAGTTCTACTCAAAAGCAGAGAACCCATGCCTAATACTAAAATCCCAGCCAACTACCTCCAGCTGGAGAGGTCACAGACCCAAGAGGTGAACCTACTACTGTGTATTACTACGTTTTACTAATCATTTTAAACTATATTGTAAATGCTTACCTGCAGGTAAGTGTCATTCTTAGTCCTCATCAAAGAAGCATCCTCTCGCTACAGATAGACTATTACAGACATTCATGACTGGTCATAATGCCAAGAGTAGGCAACCATAGGTTGCTCAGCCACAACTGATACACACACACACACACACACACACACACACACACACACACACACAAAATATAATACCTGCACTTAAAAGATTGGGGAACATCATAGAAGAAGGGACAGATTTTAAAAGCCAGAAAGCCAGGAAACTTATGTAAGATAGTATATAGTGTCTTCTAAACATGACAGAGAAGCTGCACCCATAATATCTAAACAATACAGTTGTCTACATAAGACCTGCATAATGGCAATAACACTTAAAATGCCAGTGTGAATGAAACAAATAGTATAAGGCCCTGACTCCAGAGAAAGAGCTATAGACAATCAAAAGTTGCTGAAAGAGGGAGCTTTTTCCATGGTTGAGCCCTCTGTTTATCTAATTAAAAATGATTAGCCCTAAACACATGTACAAATGAACAACATTTATAGATTCTGTAGGATACATATTATATCCTACAGAATCTATACCTATATATCTTACTGAATAAATGTATATTTATAATTATATATTATAACATACATATCGATTTTATAATACTTATAATTAATATGTATATATATAATTAAAGAAGAAAGGGTTATGAATTTAAGAGGGAGTTGGAGAGAACATGGGAGGAGTTGGATGGGGAAAGAAAGTTGTAGAAATGATGCAAATAAATCATTCTTGTATGTAGTCTCAAAAATAAAGGAATCATCATTTTTTAAAAGATGGGGCAGTGAAAGCTACTGTTAAAATTAAACAGTGAAAGCCTGTCTTGGAGAGCCCTGATATACCTGAGAGCAGAGGAAGACCACTACTTCTGCTCCAAAGGACCCACCTGGAGTCCTTAGGACACAGGAACCAAGGAACATTCTGGGACAGGATCCTTCCGGTTTCTACCTGTACCCAGAGCTGACCCTGGGACACAGCTTTCTGTACCCAGATCTCCTCGGGAGAAAGCTGGTCCCGAGGAGTGCTGAAACAGGCTTACAGGAGGATCAAGTCACTGTCAGAGAGAGCAAGAACAGCAGAGATAAGAGCTGGTGGGAGGCAAGAGCAAGAGAAACAAAGGCCACTTGTCATTATCAGATCCCATTTCTCCCACCACAGCAGGCCCTAGATATCTCAACATACTGGAAAAGCAGGATTTTGATTTAAAATCACAACTCATGATGGTGTTAGAGGTCTTTAAGAAGGACATAAATAACTCCCTTAAAGAAATACAGGACAACAGACATAAAAGGGTAGAAGCCCTTAAAAAGAGGAAACACAAAAGTTCCCTAAAGAATTACAAGGAAACACAACTAAACAGGTGAAGGAATTGACAAAACCATCTGGGGTCTAAAAATGGAAATAGAAACAATAAAGAAATCACAAAGGGAGACAACCCTTGAGATAGAAAACCTAGGAAAGAGAGCAGGAGACAAAGACACAAGCATTACCAACAAAATACAAGAGATAGAAGTAGGAAACCCAGGGGCAGAGGATAACATAGAAAACATCGACACAACTATCAAAAAAAAATGCAAAACACAAAAAGTCCCTAATCCAAAACATCCAGGAAATCCAGGACACAATGAGAAGATCAAATCTAAGGATGATAGGTATAGAAGAGAATGAAGACTCTCAACTCAAAGGACCAGTAAATATCTTCAACAAAAATCATAGAAGAAAGCTTCTCTAACCTAAAGAAAGATGCCCATAAACATACAAGAAGCCTACAGAATTCCGAATAGATTGGACCAGAAAAGAAATTCCTCTTGTCCCACAGTAGTCAAACAGCAAATGCTCAAAACAAAGAAAAAACATAGAAGCAGTAAGGGAAAAAGGTCAAAGGCAGACCTATTAGAATTATACCAGACTTCTCACCAGAGACTATGAAAGCCAGAAGACCCTGTGCAGATGTCATACAGACCCTAAGTGAACACAAAGGCTACTGTATCCAACAAAACTCTCAATTAACAAAAATGGAGAAAATCAAGATATTCTATGATAAAACCAAATTTACTCAATATATTTCCACAAATCCAGCCCTACAAAGGATAATAGATGGAAAACTCCAACACAAGGAGGGAAACTACACCCTAGAGAAAGCAAAAATGTTGTCTAATTTCAACTAACACAAAGGAAGATAGCCACACAAATACAATTCCACCTCTAACCAAAAAACAAAAAAAATAACAGGACACAACAATCATTGGTTCCTGATATCTCTCAACATCAATGAACTCAATACTCCAATAAAAAGACACAGGTTAACAGACTGAATACGTAAAAAGGACCCAGAATTTTGCTGCATAAAGGAAACACACCTCAGTGACAAAGACAGACATTATCTCAGAGTAAAAGGCTGGAAAACAAGTTTCCAAGAAAATGGTCCCAAGAAATAAGCTGGAGTAGCCATTCTAATACTAAATAAAATTGACTTTCAACAAAAAGTTATCAAAAAAGATAAGGAAGGACACTTCATATTCATCAAAGGAAAAATCCACCAAGATGAACCCTCAATCCTGAATATCTATACTCCAAATGCAAGGGCACCTACATACATAAAAGAAACCTTACTAAAGTTCAAAGCACATATTACACTTCACACAATAATAGTAGGAGACTCAACACTCAACTCTAAGCAATGGACAGATTATGGAAACAGAAACTGAACAGAGATACAGAGAAACTAACAGAAGTTATGAATCAAATGGATTTAACAGATATGTATGGAACATTTCATCCTAAAACAAAAGAATATACCTCCTTCTCAGCACCTCATGGCACCTTCTCCAAAATTGACCATATAATCTGTCACAAAACAGGTCTCAACACATATGAGAGGATTGAAATAATCCCATCCATCCTATCAGATCACCATGGACTAAAGCTAGTCTTCAATAACAACAAAAACAACAGAAAGCCCACATACCCATGGAAGCTGAACAACACTCTACTTAATGATAACTTGGTCAAGGAAGAAATAAATAAATTAAAGACATTTTAGAATTTAATGACAATGAAGGTACAAAATAACCCAAACTTATGGGACACAATGAATGCAGTGCTAACTCATGAATGCAGAGGAAAACTCACAGCTCTGAGTGCCTCCAAAAAAGAAACTGGAGAAAGCATACACTAGCAGCTTGACAGCACACTTAAAAGCTTTAGAACAAAAAGAAGCAAATACACACAATAGGAGTAGACAGCTAGAAATACTCAAACTCAGGCCTAAAATCAACCAAGTAGAAACAAAGAGAACAATACTAAGAATCAACAAAACCAGGAGCTAGTTCTTTTAGAAAATCAACAAGATAGATGAACACTTATCCAGACTAAACAGAAAGCATAGAGATTATGCAAAATAACAAAATCTGAAATGAAAAGGGATACATAACAAAAGAATCTGAGGAAAATCAAAACATCATCAGATCCTACTATGAAAGCCTATACTCAACAAAACTGGAAAATCTGAATGAAATGGACAATTTTCTAGACAGATACCAGGTACTAAAGTTATGTCAGCATCAGAAAAGCCATCTAAACACTCCCATAATTTCTAAAGGAATGGAAGCAGTCATTCGAAGTCTCCCAAACAAAAAAATCCTGGGAAAAGATGAGTTTAGTTCAGCATTCTATCAAACCTTCATAGAAGATGTAATATCAGTACTCTCGAAAACTATTCCACAAAATAGAAACAGAAGGAACACTACTGAATTCCTTCTATGAAGCCAAAATCATGCTTACACCTAAACCACACAAAGACTCAAAAAAAGAAAGAGAACTTCAGACCAATTTCCAGTATGAATGTGGACGTAAAAATACTCAACAAAAATCTCACAAACCAAATAAATCCAAGAGCAAATCAAAACGATCATTCATCATGATCAAGTAGGCTTAATCCCAAGGATGCAGGGATGGTTCAATACACGGAAATCCATCAATGTAATCCACTATATAAACAAACTCAGAGAAAAAATCCACATGATCATCTCATTAGATGCTGAGAAATCATTTTACAAAATTCAACACCCATTTATGTTAAAAGTCTTGGAAAGATCAGGAATTCAAGGCCAAAACCTAAACATATTAAAAGCAATATACAACAAACATGGAGAGAAACTTGAGGCAATCCCACTAAATTCAGGGACTAGACAAGACTGCCCACTCTCTCTCCCTACCTATTAATATAGTACTTGATGTCCTAACCAGAGCAATCAAACAACAAAAAGAGGTCAAAGGGATACAAATTGGAAAGGAAGAATTCAAAAATCACTATTTGCAGATGATATGATAGTATACTTAAGTGACCCCAAAAATTCCACCAGAGAACTACTAAGCCTAATAAACAACTTCAGCAAAGTGGTTGGATATAAAATGAACTCAAACAAATCAGTAGTCTTCCTCTACTCAAAGGATAAACAGGCTGAGAAAGAAATCACGGAAATGACACCCTTTACAATAGTCACAAATAACATAAAATTACCTCAGTGTGACTCTAACCAAGCAAGTGAAAGATCTGTATTATAAGAACTTCATCTCTGACAAAAGAAATTGAAGATCTCAAAAAATAGAAAGATCTCCCATGCTCATGGATTGGCAGGATTAATATAGTAAAAATGGCCATGTTGCCAAAAGCAATCTACAGATTTAATGCAACCTCCATCAAAATTCCAACTCACTTCTTCATAGAGTTAGAAAGAGCAATTTGCCAATTCATTTGGAATAACAAAAACCCAGGATAGGAAAACTATCCTCAATATTAAACGAACTTCTTGGGGTAATCACCATCCCTGATCCCAAAGTGCATTACAGAGCAAAAGTGATTAAAAAAGCCAAAAACCAAAACTGTATGGTATTGGTACAGAAACAGGCAGGTAGATCAAGGGAATAGAATTGAAAACCCAGAAATGAACCCACACACCTATGGTCACTGGATTTTTGACAAAGGAGCTAAAACCATTCAGTGGAAAAAAGATAGCATTTTCAACAAATGGTGCTGGATCAAGTGGCAGTCAGCATGTAGAAGAATGCAAATGGATCCATTCTTATCACCTGTAACAAAGCTCAAGTCCAAGTGGATCAAGGACTTCCACATAAAACCAGATATACTCAAACTAATAGAAGAAAAAGTGGGGAAAAGCCTTGAACACATGGGTGCTGGGGAAATTTTTCTGAACAGAACACCAATGTTCTAAGATCTAGAATCAACAAATAGGACTTCATAAAATTGCAAAGCTTTTGTAAGGCAAAGGACACTGTTGTTAGGACAAAATGGCAACTAACAGATTGGGAAAAGATCTCTTCCAATCCTACATCAGATATAAGGCTAATATCCTACATATTCAAAGAACTCAAGAATTTAGACTCCAGAATCAAATAACCCTATCAAAAATAGGGAACAGTGCTAAACAAAGAATTCTCAATTGAGGAATATCAAACGGCTGAGCAGCACCTAAAGAAATGTTCAACATCCTTAGTCATCAAGGAAATGCAAATGAAAACAACCCTGAGATTCCATCTCATACCAATCAGAATGGCTAAGATAAAAAAGTCAGGTGACAACTGATGCTGGCCAGGATGTGGAGAAAAAGGAACACTCCTCCATTGTTGGTGGGATTGCCAGCTTGTACAACTACTGTGGAAATCAGTCTGGAGGTTACTCAGAAAATTGGGCATAGTGCTACATGAGGGCCCAGCTATATCTCTCCTGGAAATATACCCAAAAGATGCTCCAACATATAACAAGGACACATGCTCCATTATGTTCATAGCAGCCTTATGTGTAATAGCCAGAAGCTGGAAAGAAGCCTGATTCCCTCAACAGAGGACTAGATATAGAAAATGTGGTTCATTTACAAAATGGAGTACTACTCAGCTATTAAAAACAATGACTTCATGAAATTCATAGGCAAATGGATGGAACTAGAAAATATCCTGATTGAGGTAACTCAGTCACAAAAGAATACACACAGTATGCACTCACTGATATGTGGATATTAGCCTAAAAGCTAAGATTACCCAAGATACTATCCACAGTCAACATGAAGCTGAAGAAGAAGGATGACCAATGTGCCATAGCTTCAGTCCTTCTTAGAAGAGGGGACAAAAATATTAATAGGAGGAGATATCGAGACAATGTTCAGAGCAGGGCCTGGAGGAATGACCATTTAGAGTCTGCCCCACCTGGGGATCCAGCCCATATATATATGTATTTGCCAGAGCATGACAAATACAGAGGTGGACTCTCACAGCCAACCATTGAACTGAGAACAGGATCCCCATTGGAGGAGTTAGGGAAAGGATTGAAGGAGCTGAAGGTGTTTACAACTCCATAAGAACAACAATATCAACCAACCAGAGCTCCCAGGGACTAAACCACTACCCACAGAGTATACATGGACAGATCCATGGCTCAAGCTGCATATGTGACAGAGGATGGTCTTTTGGGGCACCAACGGGAAAAGAAGACCTTGGTACTGCCAAGGCTGGACCCCCAGTGTAGGGGAATGTCAGGGCAGGGAGGCAGGAATGGGTGGGTGGATGAGTGGGGGAACACCCTCATAGAACAAGGGGAAAGGGATATGGGATAGCAGGTTTATGAATGGGAAACTGGGAAAGGGGATAACATTTGAAATATAAATAAAAAAATCCAATAAAAATTAAGCAGTAAGGGATGAAGTGAGGTAGTGCCTTACAGAATTCCAGGCAACTCCTTTCAGGTAAAACCAGGTAGATCATAGAAGCCAGGGAACAAGAGGATGGTTGAGCATCATTGTCATCTAACCAGCTTTGTACAACCCTATCCATTCCCTTATGTCCTACAATTCTCTATCCAATTCTGTAGCATTCAAGACTCAAGGCATTTCCTCTGAGGAAAAGTCAACATAAACAGTAAATTATCTTTGCTTAAAAAACACAAAATTTTAAAGATGAGGGAAATTTATATAGTCTGTTACACTAGAGAGTGATTATTAGCATTCAAGATCAAATGTGATCAAAATACCATTAAGTAAAAATTATGTAGCAAAAAAATCCAATTAGTCTTTATTCAATTGATTCATTTTAAAATGTGGATGTACAGTTAAAGTTCAGACACAGTTTAAAAAGCTCACAGTTTGGATGCTGCTTATCTGGTGTGCAATCTCTGGCAAAGCCAACAGAAAGTATACAAGTAAAACAAGGAGGCAGAAAAACATGGAAGACATTGGCCCAACAGTACCATTGGAGCTGAATCAACAGGGAACCAGCACACTGGCTAAACTAGCCTCTTGGTGCTATAGTAGGAAAGCACGACAAAGGACCAAGCAGGCCAAAAAATTGAAGAAGGAAAGAAAGAGGATTGATTGTGGGTAGAGCTCTATTTGGGAATGGGTAAGAACTGAAGTAAAAGTCAGATTCAGTTTTTAGATTTTCCAAACAACAATAGCAACCTCAAAACAAACTAAAGCAAAACACAAAAGAGCAATCCATTGAATCACTCTTTGGAAGCTAAAATATGATTAAAAATATAGAAATGTTAGAAAAGAAACTGGGAAATTTTCTGAAAATCAAAACAAAAACCAAGGGGAAGGCAACAGGAATACCCAGAAAACACATATGCATGGTGCAATTGGACTGTACCATAGCTACTCCTTGTTATTATTTGTTTGTTTGTTTGCTCACTTGTGTGTGTGTGTGTGTGTGTGTGTGTGTGTGATGTTGTCAACCATTTGCTTACAGTTCCATATTGAAGAAGCATCCCATGAAAAAGCTTTATAGATTCTGAGTGATCCTCACCATAACAAGGTAAACATCAAACATCAACACATCGCTTATGGAATGGAAGCAAGAAAAAGAGAAGCAGAAAGAAAAGCAGAGGGTAGAGGTGCCCTGTTCACATCTTTAGATGGGGAGGAGAGGTAATTTCCACAGTTTTAGAATAAGAAAGGAGTAAGTCTATCGCAGGCAAAAATGCTAAGCATTTATGTTAATGCAACATCTGATTTGATTGGATTAAGTTACAGTAAAGATGAACGCAGTGAGCAAGTAGCCAAAAATCACTCACCAGAAGAGTAGGCTACTGGCCATCTAATAGAAATTGGAGCCAGCATCAGGCTCATGACCTCCAGGCTGTTAATAAAAGTGTCTGTTAAGAGCAGCAGTTACATATGACACTATCCTGACAGATTACTGCAAAGCAAGTATTTTTCTGGAATCACACGCAGAGATAGGAGGGAGTACTTATTTTAGGGGGAAAACGTGTTGCAATGACAAAAGCTGGGATCTAAGTGTAGAACAGAATCCTTGTTTGATCTCTGATTGACTCAGAGACCTTGGGCACTGCCCCCAAGTCTGGGTGAGTAACTGTACACTCGCAAGACCATTATTCCTCTGTACAATAGAAAAGGGGAAATGCAGCAATGCATATAAAGAGATCATTACTGCTTCTCCACACTTATGTCTGTGGTCCTTATGTAAATGCAGTTGCTCTAATTGGCTCACTAACTGACAGGTCTCTGAGCTGTGTAATAATGCAGAATCAGGGACCCCAAGTCAAGTTCAATTTGAAGTTGGATTCCATCTGGTCTGTTGGGTAGATAATGCTGTTGTTCCAATTTGTTAGCCTGCTCCTTATCAATACGAAGCTCAACAGTTTGAATATTGACCCATTAAGGTCTCAAGGCACACATTTATAGGATTACAGATATTTTTAGTTGGATTCTAGGTGACACATTAAATATTATACAACCTTCTGGTGGGTTTCAGTTTGGTAGAGTAGGTTTGTGGTGTGTGGAGGTCAGCTGTTGACAGTGGGTGTTCTCATCCACTGATGTCCAAGTTCTTTTCTCAGACCAGGTCCTTCACTGAACCTGGAGCTTGCTGGTTCAGATAGATGGGCTGGTCAGTGATCCCTGAGGATCCTCTGATCTCTGGCTTCCCTGTGCCGGGACATCAGTGTGGGGCTACTGTGCCTGGCTTTCTTACGTAAGTACTGAGGACTGTAGTCAAGTCCTCAATTACTGCATGGCAATACTGTACGGCCTGAGCTACTCCTGGGCCTTATCATTTGTATTTCTAAAATAGGCTTCTGCCCTAGTGTTTGTTACTTCAAAGAAATGTGTTGATGGAGGCTTTGTTTTATAAAATCCATTTTGTATTTTGGGATCATAAAACAGGCAGTTTTTATGTGCAATATTAGAAGATAAACTGTTCAGTAATTTGAATGACTAAAATGCAAGATACAATTTTTGGTAATTGGAATGACTGAGATGTAACCTCTCTTAATACTTTTAGTATTTTTTTTATTTCTACACATGTGTCATGAAGGTAAAAAAGTTGAATAGTGTAGGTTTTAGTTGTAGCTGTTGATTTTCAGACAGGGACTCACTCTGGAGCCTAGGATGGCTTCACTCTGGAGATCTTCCTGCCTCATCAGACTGAGTTATGAATCACTGTGTCTGACTTCTCTAAGATATACTTTTACAGTTTATTTCTTATAAAATTTGAGTCATTATATATTTTTCAGAAATATTTTTATTTCCGCATATTCAACTAAAGACCCTTTAAACTTCACTATTGATGTTTAGTTCTTTTTAACTTTTTGCTATTACATATTTACTCTGATATTTACCATGATAAAAATTCCTTGAGGTAAAATTGTTGAGCTAAATCGAAGTACTTTCTAAAGCTTCTGGGACTGGTAGTTAAGTAATTTTCTAGAAAGATTTATTAGTTTGCAGTCCCACCAGTGATGGGTCAGAAAATGTACTTATAAAACTATTATGATTTTGAGAGATTTTGTCTAAATCAGTGCTTCTTTGGTTTCTAGCAAAATTGACCTATTTTATATTTGCTGGTCATTAGTATTATTTATGTGTTTCTCTTTCCTCGTGCCTTTTGCCCATCTGCATTTGTATTTTTAGTCTATTGAGCATCACTGAAAGCCTTTGCATGCTAAATAGAGAAGTCCTTAACCTACCACTCCTGATGCAGTGACAAGGGCTGCCCTCCATTATTTTGCCCAAATTAAATAATTTAGTGAAAAGACGCCATTTTAAGCTGTCTGCAGAAAACAGCTTCGTGCAAGATTAAGAATCGAAGCGTGAGAGTCAAGGTCTTCATTAAAGTATCTTTTGGAAGACTTTGTTATTTGAACCATCATAGATAGTATTTCCAAACACATTTTAAGCAATAAAAGAGATTGACACATATAAAAATAAGCCTGTGTCTTTCTTAATAATCTTTGTTTAATAATCTCCTCCTGCCCCAAAGATGCCCATCAGTAAGAGACTTGGGAGTAAAGATGATCTCTAAAACCTAATATAATAAATAGGGTAATTAATCACTTCTTTAGAAAAAATCAGACTGTGATGTGGTAAGGATTTGTCTTTCCCTCTGTCTATCTTTCTGTTCCTACCACCCTCATGCTTTTGCTTCGTATTTTTTTTCTTCTTAACTGTTGGGAATGACATTGAATTTCATACTGTGACAGAACACAGATCTACAGAAGAGGGTAATTTTGTAAGACAGTTAAAATTTTCTCACTGACATTTTCTATTGTAACTCACAATGCCAATTAATTTGTTAATTCATTAGCAATGTAACAGAAGAAAGGACTTTGAAAACACTGTGCTTTGTGTAGATGGTGTTTAATTATGCCTAATTAAATACTATGGAAGACCTGATTATACCTCTGAGTATTTCTTAGTCTGAGAAAAAAAAAAACAAAATAAGGGTTGTAGTCATGAATACAATGAACAAAAGCTGAAGTCAACGTATCTTTATATACAAAAAGGGAAACAAATTATAGAGTAGTACTGGGAATGTTCCACAAATCTGGGTGCAGATTCTCCGCACAGGCTTATGTGCTACTGTTTATTTTCATTATTAGGCAGAATCTCGAGTAAATCCGTGTAAAAACCATACTGATTCGGAACACGTAGAGCAGTGCCAATAGGTAAACAATTTCAGGGCAAGCTGATGCTTTATTCTCTTTCCTGAAAGTCAGGAAAGCATTTTTTTTTCCAGATGGCCACTGTGCATATGGCTGTGAGTACTGTGGTGGCCAAAATAGGAAACAGGAGCACAGTTCTTTCCAACTGAATCAATTCTGTCCTTGAGAAAAGACATTTCACAAAGTGTCCATGAGGATGAGAGACACACGAAATAGCTTTCATGTCCACCTAAACACCTTTAACTAGTCTCTTCTTTGTCAGACTAGTTAACTTTACTTTGGGATTTTAGGGAAAGAAGGCATCGAGTTAAAGCAAGGCCTGGCAATTTGCACATCAAAACTGGATGCATTTATCCTTTCTTTCTAGAACATTGGTGAGTTACCGAACCTCTCTCCCTGCTTGTTTTCTCCTTTGTAAAATGGGAGTCACAGCCCTGGGCTGCCCAACAGATTGTTGTGGAGATGAAATAATGGGTGTGAGGCAGTGCTTTTCAGTTACAAAGGCCACATTATATATCCCGGGACTTGACAAGAATAACCCCGAATTCAGTTCATGCTGGGGTACACATGATCTCTTCCTGAAGAGTCTAAACTATGTACAGTGGGGTGAGACTTGGAGCTTTGTTTCGACCCCTGCTGTGACAGTTCCTTGGTGGTTATCCAGTTAATCTTAACTAAGGAATACTTTGATGGTTTGTGTGTAAGCATCTCCACTGGAAGTTGACTTTTGCTAGGCAATCTGATTTAACTTGTTAACAAATTCCAATTTCCCCAAATGCAAGACACATACGCTGAGTAAAGATACCAATGACACAGTCTACTCCAAGCAAGCAACCAGACACTCATATATGAAATGCAGCCCATTCTGAAGCCCACTGGATCTCTGGTTCATCTTCGTGAGTTTACGGGTTAGAGCAGTGGTCCTCAACTATTAAGATGGGAAGACCCTTTATTACAGTTCTTCGTGGTGTGGTGACCCTCAACCATCAAATTACTCTCGTTGCTACTTTATAAGTGCAATTTTGATACTGTTATGAACTGCAGTGTAAATATCTGATATACACGATGTCTGGTCTGCAACCCCTGTGAAAGGGGCCTTTGATCTCCAGAAGGGATCACAACTCACAAGTTGAGAACAATTGGGTTAGGGGATCTGGTCCAAGATCAGTTATTCCAACCACACTAATTCCTATTCCCTTTTTTCTTTTTTCATCTTAAATTTTACCTTCCTCTCTCAGGAGGTGTATCACCATCTGGAAAGTATCTCAGACTAATGAAAATGGCCAATAAAGATCCTTTCTAGCTTCTCATTTGAAACCTTCATTTTTCATTTGTTTTATTTATTATATCAATCCTCTACCCTACTGGTCCCATTTGTGTGCACACCCAGGCACGATCTGTATGGTGCATGGACTCCAGGTGATTTCAAGAATAGACTCATAAGTCTTTTTTGGCTAACACACAATTCTAAGTGGGTTTTGTGTGGTCAACAAATTGTATTCTTTGCAAAATAACGTGTTTGCAATTTGTTCACAAAGAAGAGAACTTCAAGGGAGGGGCAAACATAGTTACTGCTCATAAGGCTAACAGTTTAATCCTAGTCAGGATCACATGCTGGTGAAAGCCAATCAGTTAGGACTGGAAGACAACAGAGAACAATGTGCCCACACCTCATTTGTCCCTCTGCAGAGGGGCAAAACTTCTATCACTTCCAGTTTGATCTGCTTGGATTTCCTCTGATTCAGTGTAGCAGAATTACCTAAATTTATCAGAAAGATTTATTATATCCTCTACCTATAGATACTCAATCCTACTGTGCAGAGAATCTGGATTATTAAATTATCATCATCATCATCATCATCATCATCATCATCATCCTTCAAATCCTCATAATTTCTAAAGTTTGAGAACAATTAGCCTAGCAACTCTTAGAACCATATCATGAATTTCATGGCTATAGGCACTTTTTTCATTCATGGTTCCCTTTTTCCATTAAAAAAAAAAAAGTCTAGCAAATTGTGTTTTGCTACTACATTGGCATCAAAGTGAGTGGATGCTTACATTAAATATTGAAATACTTTCTATTTTTGTATTTATTTATCTATTTATTTTAATTAATTAACTATTTACATGCCTACCAGTTTCCACTCCCTTTTTTTCCTTCAAGTCGCCTCCCACCCCCATCTACTCCTCTTCCCTTTCACTTCAAAAAGATCAGTCTTCCCTTGAATATTGTGATGGTTTGTATATAGTGACCCAGGGAGTGGCACTATTTGGAGGTGTGGCCTTTTTGGAGAATGTGTGGCCTTGTTGCAGTAGGTATGTTGGAGTAGGGTGGTTTAACACCCTAGTCCTAGCTGCCTGGAAGCCAGTATCCTGTTAGCAGCCTTCAGATGAAGATATTGAACTCCCAGCTCTGCCTGCACCATACCTGCCTGGATGCTGCCATGCTCCCACCTTGACAATAATGGACTGAAGCTCTGAACCTGTAAGCTAGGCCCAATTAAAGGTAGTCCTTCATAAGACTTGCATTGGTTATGGTGTATGCTTGCAGCACTAAACCCCTAACTAATACAGAAATTGGTACCATGAGTGCGGTATTTCTGTGATAGCCTGACCATGTTTTTGGGAGGACTGTGGAAGGAGTTTGGAACTTTGTGCTGGAAGAGTCACTGGAATGTTCAGAGCTCCGTGGCATGTGTTGTAGGGGCTTGGAAGATAATGTTGAGAACAGTGCAGAAGATGGAGGCCTGGCTTGTGAAATTTCAGAGGGAAGATTAATGACTCTTATCAGGGCTGTTGCTATTTTGATTGTGAAGATTCTGTGGTTTTGGTTAGCTGGGGCTGAAGAATCAGCTGTGCTTAACAAGATACCATAACTACTAAAGTGAAAGCTTTGCACTACTGGGACTATTGATGCTGGTTAACTGGAACTAAGAAATTAGCAGTGATTAAGTAGAGACCAGCATGACTAAGGTGAAATCTGGGAAATGTTTCTTGAGAGCACAGAGAAGCTGTGTTTCAGAGGCAGTCATGGTTGCAGCTAGACTTGGTGAGTCACCGAGGTGGTACTGGTTTTGAAGGCATTAAGAGGTCATGAAGAGTAGCTGAGACTCAATGCTGTGAGAGGTCCTGGAAGACCATTGGTGATGGTTCAGTCTCAGTCACAATTGATGACCCAGGACTGAAGGGATCATGCAAAGGAGTTGAGGCTTGGAACCATGGAGAGAGCTTGTAAGAGGCTCCTGGTGATGCCTAGTTGCAGCAGAAGACAGCAGTGTTTTGGAGATGCCAGTACCTTAAGATGACAGCCAAGAACAGCAGCAATGGAATACAGGCAGCTGGAGCCTTCCAGACAAGCTGTGTGCTACAAAGGGCAGAGCTGGAGAAGTAATCCAAGTCCTTGGAGAGCCCAGAAGATCGTGAGTAGATCCCAGACATTGGATGGTTTGAGTTTGATTTTGATTTTGATTGTGACTGTGCCCTGATATTTTTTCCTCTTGAAATAAGAAAGTAATTTAGTCGAGTCCACAGTTAAGAGACATTGAAATTTAAAAATATATTAGATATTTTAAAGGAATTGAAAATTTAATATGTAGAGACTGTGCTAATAACTTTAAAAGCTATTTAAATCTTGGGGGATGAATAAGAAAGTTAAGCTTAATAGTGCTGTGTTTGTGTGTCAAATTGACAAGGGGTCAATTGTACTGGCTGGTTTTGTGTGTCAACTTGACACAAGCTGGAGCTATCACAGGGAAAGGAGCCTCCCTTGAGAAAAGGCCTTCCTGAGACCCAGCTGTAAGGCATTTTCTCAGTTAGTGATCAAGAGGGAAGGACCCAGCCCATTGTGGGTGGTGCTATCCCTGGGCTGGCAGTCTTGGGTTCTATAAGAAAGCAAGCTGAGCAAGCCAGGGGAAGCAAGCCAGTAAGTAACATCCCTCCATGGCCTCTGCATCAGCTCCTGCTTCCTGACCTGCTTGAGTTCTAGTCCTGACTTCCTTTGGTGATGAATAGCAATGTGGAAGTGTAAGCTGAATAAACCCTTTCCTCCCCAACTTGTTTCTTGGTTATGATATTTGTGCAGGAATAGAAACCCTGACTAAGACACATATCAACTTGGCATGGCATATTATGTTGTAGTAAGTCTAGGCCCCACCCCTGCTATTAAGGCTAGATAGGAAGTCCAGTAAGAGGAAAGGGTCCCAAAAGCAGGCCACAGAGTCAGAGACAGCCCTTATTCCTGTTGTTAGGAGTTTCACAAGAAGACCAAGCTACACAACGGTAACTTATATGCAGAGGGTCTAGGTCAGTCCTGTGCAGGCTCCCTGATTGGCAGTTCAGTGTTTGTGAGCCCTGTGAGCCCAGGTTGGTTGATTTTATGGGTTTTCTTGTGGTATCCTTGACCTCTCTGGCTCCTACAATCCTTTCTCCCTGTCTTCTGCAGGATTCCTCAAGCTCTACCCAATGTTTGACTCTGGGTCTCTGCATCTAAACTTTTATTGACCTTTATTTCTAATTTAAAAATTAATACGTTTTCATAAGTTCTGAAAATATTTTTAACCTTATGTACCCTATCTCCTATTTTCTTCAAAGATCAGTGCTGAACCAGACAGATGAGGGGAAAAACAACACCTAATACTCTGGAAATTTAGATTCTAAATATTATTATTCTAACATAGCTTGAATAGATCCAAGTCCAAATCCTTATGGGAGTTCAGGGGACGCAGCCTTGCAAAAAGAACATCTGCAGGTTGTTCCTGTTTCCAGAGCCAGATATGTGTATATGGAGGCAGCGAAAATGCTTTCAGCTGACTTCTTAACCTAGAAAATGCAGACGTTGGGAAGGAAGACTCTATCAGCTTTTCTGAAGCATTATCATGCTACTTAAAATGCAAGTGCACATCATGCATTCATACCAGTGCAGATTCCTGAACCATTAGGCAAAGGGAATGCCAATTATGAAGATCTGGTGAAATTTCTTTCTCAGAATTGAAGAACACAAGGGAGAAGGCAAGGAAGAAGGGAAGTTTCCTGACATGTAGCCAGGACAACACATGAAGACAAAGGACAGATCACAGACTTCAGACAGCAGAGCAGGGACTGTAATGGAGGGGACAGCATAGACCTACAACCCTGCAGATCACCTTGAAGAACACTACGTCTCGTTTCACACTTAGCCTTAACGAAATAACTTACAGAATAGTAACCATTATTTTCCGAGGACTTGCCAATATTTCAGGGTCTGTGGGTAGGAATGAATCAGGCACGAACAGTACTACTGAAGAGCAGTGATATTTAACTGCTTTGATTGTTGAGTGTCCTGTAACAAATGACTTGAATATGTGCATTCAAAACAACTACAGCCAGAAAAACGCACTGCTACTGGATAGGGGGCATGTCTCACCTAATGATCTAAAATATGAAAACTGATCAAGTCTGCCTCTTAGGCATTTCCTTTATCTACAGGTGGGATCCAGCATGGCTTTCAGGTAAATCTGAGTGAATTGGGGGTATTACTCAGTATTAACTACTGGCCAGTAAACTTGAAACTACACCCAGTGGTTTCTATCCTATTGTGTCATTTAAGTCTTTTGAGACTCATGGAGAGAAGATGCTCATCTAGGACTCCTCAGGCGTGATAGCCTGACGAGGTTGTAAATGATGAGCTGTGTGAAGGAGAGCCAAGTGATGAGATGGTGAGCAAGGTAATATTACAAAGCCCAAGAGCCTTCCTGTCAACAGGGCTATTAGCTATTTAGACTCCTTTGGTTGTGGGATGGGGGACAATCATGTTTACACTGTTATTAACAGGGCAGGTGTGACCAGGGAAGATTGGTGTCTTTGCTGTCAATTCTTTCCTTGCTTCTTGTTAACAGAGCTGCTCTTATTGAGGGCAGCTGTATATCCAAGCATAAACCTGTGACTCAGGCAGTCTTGCTGACAAAAGGGCCATGTGACCCAACTGACTAATATTAGGAAAGGAAAAATTGTTAGGTGAGATTTGTAAAGAAGTTCCAGAAGCTGGAAAACAGATTCAGATGGGAGGGTGTTGTTAACTCTTCTCTCTTATGCAAACTGTATTTAAAGACAGAGCTACAGAGGTCCTATACTGGTCATGCAGTGCACACGGAGATAGAATCCTTGTGCTAAGAATAGTAAAGCAAAAAGATGGGGGCCACAATATCCGTGCTGTCAAGGCCACACCAGGTGTGTGGTATTCGTTTCTTCCCTTTGGCTTCTATAGATGACAGAAAATACACTATTTTGTTTAATCTCCTATCCTTTTTATCTTTCTATTACAGTTGAGTTGTACACAATTCCCATCTGACCACTTTATCTATGAATAAAAATGAAAGTACACAGTTGGCTTCCTTTGCCTCCCTCAAAAAGCTGATGCTGTTTAGGTGAAATAGTTCTTCAAACTGTGGGGGGTGGGGCTTACTTGCATGTGTGGACTTCAGAGGTTTCCCTTATGAGATGCTCTTTTTACATGAGAACATTGCCTCTTCCTCTTGTCTCCTTGGTAGTAAGCAAGTTCTTCCTCAAACACCTACAATGCTAACACCTATCCTTTCCTATAACCACACCCTCTTCCCTAGTCCAGCTCCTTCTGACTTTTAAAGATACAAATTAATTTCTTCTGGTCCTGGGACTCAAACCCAGAACCTTCTACATTGGGAAATGACTCCTTTAAGCCTTATTATTTAAACCAACCACAGCTAAGGTGCTATTGTCATTTCTATGTGAAGAAGAGGGTATGACATTTAGTGTTTGCTCTGGGAGATTTCCTTAAATTATTAAAGACAAAGTTAAATTGCATTTGATTTTGAGATGTTTTTATAAAGCACACTATCTGTGCAACAGCTCACATCTAAAAATGATGACTCAGCTTGTTGCAGATCAGGGACTTGCAGTGTAAAACTAGACTTCTGAATTACCAGATATCTGTTGAAATAATATGTCTTGCCCAATTGTTCCGAGTAACTGATAATGTTTAAACTAGATGGCAATTTTCAAAAGTTTCTGATTTCTTTCCTTCAGTTTTATCTGAAATAGAATGACGACACAATTCTCTAAACGCACATGAAGGTGTTTGTAAGTAATTTTTCTTTGAATTGACCACATAGTCCCTAATTTTTCTTGGGCTTATATGCTTGCCATTTGTTTTCTGATGGACATAATTAATAAAAATAATTATTTGCAATAAGAAAAATATGTCACTGGATTTTGTTATATGAGTACATATATAATGCACATGTGCATATATGCACATAATGGCAAACAGCTATATATATGTAGTATAAATACTATATGTATGTAATATTTATATATTTGTGTGTGGTGGGTCTAGATATATGAATATGTACACAGATAACACACATAGGGTTTACAATCATCATGTAACTTGTTTTTCAGTATGAGAAACACATGAGGGACTTTATTGACTAATTTTCTGTATTATATTAGTTTAGTGTCACATCTTTACAATTTCAAGGTAATAAAAAATCTACCTATTTCAAGACAGTCAGAAATGTTAGGGCAAATTAAATGTGAGGATTTAGTTTTGCATGTGTCATATGCCTTCAATTCCAGCATTCAGGTGGTGATGGCAGGAGTGTCATAAGTTTGAGGCCATACGTGACAATATATGGTGTATTCCATATTTGGCCTGGTGAGTTCCAGGCCATCCTGGGGCATGAAGTGAGATTCTGTTTTGAAAAACTACCATCAACAATGGAAACCAAATCTTCTGGGATTCACTGAGATTTGGAATGTTAGGTCCCAGGTACATGTAAGCCAAACATCTTTCAAGAAGGATAATAGCTCAAAAGAGGGATTGCCAAGACTGGGGGAAGTAGAGATGAAAGCAACTGAATTAAGAGAAGAGGGAGAGGGAATTTCAAACAGGGACATTTGCAGACAGAGGTCTTGTAAATGGGCACAGCACAATTGAAACAGAATGCATAAGGAAGTGATGACTCCGAGGCCACGACCACAGTCCACATCAAGTCACCTAACACTAAAGAACGGTATGTGGAAAAGCAAGGGATCAAAATGAATGTTTTTTTCCCTTTCCAAAATACTATCAAACACAAATGTTATAGGCCTGAAGCCAAAGATTATTCTTGGACTGGATCTTTTCCAATGCTCTAAATTTAACCAGCTGGGATTCTTAAGTGCCAGCTTGCTCAACCCTGTGAAGTATAGAATTTGTCTTTTAATAATAAATCTGAATTTCACTTCAGTGGTGGAAAAGACTATGCTTCCCTATCAAAGAAATAGTGTTTCCTGGAGCTATGTAATGAGCAGGGCTAAAAGAAAGATGGCAGCATGACTTGAAGGAAACAACACATACACATAGACATGCACATAATAAAGCATGTGAATCTTGTGGGCAACATTGTCAGCCTAAGTGTCTTAGCTTCATTGTGTGTGTGTGTGTGTGTTTATGTCTGTGTCTGTTTGTCTATGCATTATATACATACATGTATATTATATATACATACATACACACTTATATGTATTATATGTATCATATATAATTTTAGGAAAATATAAAATGATTCCTTGAAGTTTTATCAAACCATCTTGATGTTATTTGTCTCTCCTTCTATATTGATCTCCCTTCTGTCTCACTACAAAAACCCCAGTATCAGACATGAGAAGCCTTTTGAAGGGATGGTCAGCATAATTCAGGTGACTCTCCAAACAATATAGATTATCCGTTTAGCCCTGGGTTGCCTCTCAAGGGTTGAGGGTGGGCCACTATTGCTTAAGAATCTGGATCTTTCCTGCAGTCTAGCTTCCAATGGTCCCACAAAATACTATGCATGCTGCCAAGGGAGGGATGCTATTAGACAGTCCTACTAAGGGGCAACACATGTGAATGATGGTAATTGTTATGATGGTAATTTATTCATTAAGGTATAAGGACTGGTAGGAGCAACTAGAAGCTGTGTAATTGGACTTAAGACACACCTGAAAGGAGAGAAGTCATGCCTGTTCTGGAAATCTTGGCAGCCTCTAAGAAATAGTGAAGTCATGACCTCGGGAAAAAAATCCACTACTGCCACTTTACTAGACTAGCACAATGCCTTACTTCAATCTAAGTACTGTCCTTATACACAGAGATAAGTGCAGATTCCACCCCTCACCAAACAAACTTTCTGTTGCAGCAAAGGGAGAACATCACAGAAAACCATGTCTGGACACAATGCAGAGATCAAAGGATTGTGGGGAGTGCAGTCCCAATGAATACCTCTATATCACAGCTCCAGCATCTGGGAGATCACAGGGAAGTTGAGGGAAGATTACAGAAGAGGTGGCAGAAAGATTGTTAGAGCAGAATACCAGGAAGTCTGCTGGGGAGCGGTCTGCCTTAGATATGGCTACACAAACAAGCAATAGAAATAACCATGGACGTATAAAGATGAAAGAAGGCATAGTTCTCAGAGTGAGCTATAGTTAACCATTGTGAGGAGAAGAATTAGCTTCAACCAGGGATGAGAGGCATTGATGGGTCATCCAATGCAGAGTGGTCAGCCTTTAAACAGTATACACCTGTGTGTATACAGGAAAAATGGACTCGTCAAGGTATGTTCATCTCTCTATAAAATATACATATACATATATACACGTCTATACATATGCAACAAATATAATCAGAGGAAGAGAGGATTTTAACTTGAGAGCAAGGCCATGGAATGGGTTTAAGGATGAGTAACTGGGAAGAGGGCAGATGAAGGAAGTAATACAATTCTATTTCAATAAAAAACATTAAAACAGTAAGGCCCATGGAAAATATTCCTCCATTTTTAACATGGATGATCTTAGATGCTATCACTATTATCCTTATCAATTTTTGTTTGTTTTGTTTTGAATCATGTGTATGTGTTCTCTCTCTCTCTATATATATATATATATGTGTGTGTGTGTGTGTGTGTGTGTGTGTGTGTGTGTGTGTGTGTGTTTGTAGAGAGAAAAGTTTCCAAACTACATTACAAAATGGTAAGAACTTTTGTGTCAATTGTAGACTATCTCAGTGTTTTGATACAATCTTAGTATAAAACAATCATGGAATGGTGCTGTGTTTTAAACCTGCTAAATCTGTTTCGATCTTTTTGAGTGAACACCCTATATCTTTGAAGAGGAAAATGCACTGCAAGAGCTGCCTGATATGAAACATCTTCCTCTGCACAGACCAACTTTCCACTTGCTCCAGACATCAGACACCCATCTCGAGACCGTGACATCTGTCTACCGCACTGTGTTATTTCACAAACATCAGTAGCGCTGAGGTCTCCAACCCGTCCATCTACCAAAGCGCCAGCTCTCAAAGCATCGATAGATTCCTTAATTAATTTGCTATTTCTAAGAACATGTTCACTACTCAGCTCCACTCACTTTAGGGTTTGATTTCACCAGCACAGAGCAAAGATGTTCCTAACCAGAGCACCTGACTTCCCAAAGGATGTGCAGATTAAGGAGAAATCTCAGATGGGTGTACACTATTGCTCAGAGTTGTCGGTGGCTAATTAAATCTTCGATGGTTGAATGCTGTTTCTTTAATTTGAATAAAAGCCATGATTTAAGCAACCATTGATGTTGAAAATACACCTCTTTCAAGTTCTTAACTAAAGAATAATAGGAGGTTGGGGGATGGCTCAGAGCTCAAGAGAGCTTGGTTTCTCTTGCAAAAGACCCAGTTTCAGTTCCTAACACTCACATGAGAGCTAACAACAATTTATTATGTGTTAATACATATGTGTGTGTGTGTGTGTGTGTATATATATATATACATATATATATATATGTACCATGTTCATATACTTTCTAATGTTATGAAAACAGTGGGCTGAGGCATAGCTCAGTGGTATAATAATTTTCTAGCATATTTGAAGCCCGGTGTTCCACATTTAGCCTAATAAAAATGGGAGTGAAATATATCATGTAACAGCTTCTGTATCCTCTAAAATACTATGCTTTATAGCATTTTCCGCAATAGGAAACACAGGCCATTTATATTCTATCATAGAGTGGATCTGTGCTTTGTTTAACCAAGTGGGTGGCTGTTTGAGATGTCATGAAGTTTTCATTACTACAGATGATGCATAACAGCAAAATTACTTATCAAAGTCCCTGTTATTTCTTTTCCTAAGAGTGTCTTGTTCATGTCATCTGCTAATATTACTAGATTGGCCATACTTTAAAATTTGACCACTGAAACTACCACTCTTTTGTAATAGGAATAGTAGCTACTTTAAAGCATAAAATAACAAACATTTTGCATCATTTACATGGTTTCAAACATATACCCTCACATATAAAAATGACGCCGTATGGTATATATGTCTTAGGGTCTTTCATTCCCTCAACCCAAAATGGTCACAGTGTTTTCAAAGTGACTGGATACTTTTACAGAGGGAATTTGTGTGGTACCTCCCCCGGCCCTGTGCGGGCGATGATAGGGCTGTATTCGTGGGATTCAGTGGTTCTCCTTTCACAGTGTTGAAAACAAACAAATAAACAAAAACAACTCCCTCCCCCCAAATACAAAATGGAAGTGGTAATGAAGGAGGGTATGACTCCCATCACAGTGGGCCACAAAGGGAGCTCAGAGGACTGGGTCACAGTGACTTCGAAAGAGGCTCCTCCTGATCTGCAGTCTTTGCAAAGAATGGAAAAATGAAACTGATCCAGTGATCATAAAGAGATGCTGACAGAGAAGCTGCTCTGGCTTTTTCAGAGGAGGCAAAATTGAGAAAGCATAGCCTCTCCCATGAGGGAGGTCACAACTCTCTAAGGACACAAATGGAGAAAAATCCTGCTGGAATAACGGAGGGAGGGGTAGGCGTCAAGTCACAGCGGCTCAGCAATGGGAAGAGCCCACAGCAACAGGAGAGGTCGGCAAAGAATGGAGAACAGGATTAACTCGGCGTCTGAACCGTCGAATTTCTTGACTTCGTATTAGAAAAATATTTTCTGCTATACAGAACCTTAAAGTCATGTCAGCAAAAGAAAGGAAAGAATAGGTCCCCTGTTGAAGGAATCAGAGAAAGGACTGAAAGAGCTTGAAGGGGCTCGAGACCCCATATGAACAACAATGCCAAGCAACCAGAGCTTCCAGGGACTAAGCCACTACCTAAAGACTATACATGGACTGACCCTGGACTCTGACCTCATAGGTAGCAATGAATATCCTAGTAAGATCACCAGTGGAAGGGGAAGCCCTGGGTCCTGCTAAGACTGAACCCCCAGTGAACTAGTCTATGGGGGGAGGGCGGCAATGGGGGGAGGGTTGGGAGGGGAACACCAATAAGGAAGGGGAGGGGGGAGGGGGATGTTTGCCCGGAAACCGGGAAAGGGAATAACACTCGAAATGTATATAAGAAATACTCAAGTTAATAAAAAATAAAAAAAAAATAAAAAAAAGGAAGGAAAGACAAACTCAGATGGACTCAGTTATCAATATGAAGGCATGAAGGGTTTGTTTATGCAAATTCCTGATACACTAAGACACTTTGAAAGTCCCAACTCTACTAGAAGACAGTCCAGAAACAGTGAATGTCACACACTATGGAAACTTCATGTCCTGAGCAAGTAAGAGTGGTAGGACGCTAGCCACTTTGCCCCAAACTTTTCTACTTGAAATATGCCCCTGAAAGGGAAAAACAAGAAGAAAACACCCAAGACACCAAATTAGAAACTTAAAAAAAAAAGTACCTACTGCTATAAAAAAACCTAGTTGTATAACATCCCAAGGATGAATTTTAAGTACATTCAAGTCTTGAGGCTGGCAGCACCTGCCTAGTTCTGATACACTTTAATTTCTGATTTGACTTTCAGAATGTCTGGGGGAAAGGGGTAAACAACACTCATCTCAAGACTCTCAAAGGTGAGAGGAGAGATTTCCCTTCAAAATGGAAGATGGGTCACAGAACTGGGTGAGAAATTAAGGGGGACTCACTGGTTTGGAGAACAGAATGGCCCAAGTCATTCTTGATCCTTAATTAAAGAATGTTTCAAACCCACACATGCAATTGGGCTGGTTTCACGCATCCTCCTGCCAATATGATTGGCAGATTTGTCTATCTTATGCCATTCTGCTAGCCTTCTTGTTTGAGGAAAGCAGCTTACTTTGCTCAACAAACCAAAGCAAACCAAATGAAAATAAGTAAAACACACCTAGAAGAATTATTTCCGAACATTTTGTTACTCTGGGATTGAATAAATAATTGAAGACATAATAGGAAAAAAATAAACCCTCAGATGTGCCCCTTGGTCATATGTGAATGGGGTTATGCTAAGTACTACACCTCACGGTGCTTCGATGAGGGTATGGTAGATGGGATTACCATAAAATACAGTGACTATAGCACACTTTAGGGGCTGTCCATTCCCACTGATGTACTTTGATTGTTTTTAGGACATTAAGAATTACGTTATGGTATTTGGCTGTGGAGGACATTCTTTAGCTTATTAGAAGAGATTATTATTAGAAGATTTATTATATGAGGTGAATTATGTAATAAGAACAGAAGGGAAGAGAGGAAGGGCATGTGTTTCGGTGTTGCACTGGTCTGGGGGAACATGGTAGAATGGAACCTCAGCCCAGAAACATGGCAGCTCAGTGGCAGATACACTTCTCTTATTCCTGGTTGTTTTGTGCATGCATCCCCTTCATCACCAACTGGTTACCCACTACGCCAACCCTGTTCATTCAGGAAGACCGCATGCCCCCATTCTGCCTCCCCACTGTATTGCGTCCTGTCATTTTCACAGAGAGATGGCTAGCCAAGTCCCGTATGACTTACCATAAATTATACTCACTAGGCTATTCCTAGGTTTTAAAACACTATTCTCAAAAGCCAGTGAGTTCCGAGGCAAAATACTACTGTGATGGTTGATGTTGATGGCCCATGGGATGGGATCTAGACATTTTGGTTTTGGATATAAACTCGGTGTGGCTGTGAGGCATTTCTAGACCTGAGTTAACTAAGGTGAGAATACCCACCTAAGGTTGGGTGACACTGTCTCATAAACTGGGGTCTCAGAATAAAAATGAGAAAAGAAGCCAAGTATCAGTAGACACTATTCTGTGCTTACACACGCAGAGGCATGCACACTGGAAGAATAATATACGGTGCACGTTAACATTTTTTTCTTTGCTTCCTCTCTGAACACAATGTCATAGCCTAGTCTGTGTGCCTCTTCCCACAATTTGCTTTGGTGAATAGAGCATGAATGGAAAATGTGAGCTTCCTGGTGACCATTCCATTGTGAGCCAGTTGCTCTCTTACTACCTCTGCTAAGAAAAAAATGTACCTTCTGGAGAGGGGCTTTTACGCTTATTGAACAAATTAGGAGATGCAGATCTATGATAAACTTATACCTGGCATAGGTAGTGAATACAAAACTTGGATTCATGTACATTCTAAGCTTAATACTTAAAAAAAAAAAAAAACCAAAAAACTCCCAGGATAGCGTTGGTTTCTTACAGTAGCAAAGTCCTGATATAGTTAGGGAAGACGTAATTAAAGTTAAAGATTTATAGTAGCAATGAGTGTCTTCTTTAGATTCAGTGTTTCCCTGCCATACTTCTATATATCCAGATTAGCACATAGGATCTTAATATAAAGAAATGCACATTTCTTTAGAAAGAAATACACTCGCTGTATTTCCTCCATCATTCCACCTATTTCTTTGGTTGCTATTCCTAGGTTCTGACTGGTTGTGTATCCCATGGACACAGTCCTCTAGGAGGACTGGGTTGTTTGGTAAATCTCCTTGATACATTGTTGTTCTAAACTGGCAGTGCCTTAGAGCTCTGCTAAAGGAGGTAAAAGAGAAAGGCAGGACCTCCTTTGTAATAATGGGTGATGGGCTATGGAGTTCTTTGAACAGTCATTCCTTACTGCCACCTTTCTATTCTCCATCTCTGGGAATAGTCAATTGCATACTCTCCTGCTTCTGAGGGGCTTTGTGCTACCCAGTGGGTCACCTGTGGCACTTGGTGCCTTTCAGATGCATTATGCATACAGCATCGCTTCTTGACTTCTCCCCTCTCAGATTCGTTCACCACATTTAATTTCCTCAGATCAGCTGCCATCGTGCTTTCTTTCATCATTCTGCCATCATATTCCCGGGGCCCTACAGTCATTTTGAGTTGTGTCGCTTTCTTTTATATCCCTGGCATGAGAGCGTGTCAAATAAAAGTACAACAATGCCTTCCCTATCATTTGCTAGATTTCTACCAATTTCAGCTACCCCATAATTGGGAGGGAACCAGAATACCAGGTTGGAGTGCAAGATGAAATGGGTAGAAAGCTGTCACCGGTGTGGTTGCCATCAACACAGAGCATCACTGAAAGGTGACATTATTTTCTCAACCTCACTCACAGCAAAAACAAAACCCAAAAGTTCTATAGTGACTTGAACAAGGGCAGGGCAGCCCACAAGGTAGCAGAAGCAGGATGCACTTCCCCATATGGCTCTAATCTTCTTAGAGGGAATGGTGTGTCCAAGAATTAAACAAGGGAAAATGCAAGGCTACACGTGATTTGGAGCAAGTTACTTCCTCTTCCCAGTTAATGGAGGAGGTAGCCTTATTTTACTCTAAGGTACTGTAGCATTCTGTGATCTGAAATTGTTGCCCTAAATTCTCAATACTAGAATCTATGAGAGAAAAATACAGGTATTTCTTTAGTCCATTTTTCTTACCTGGTAGAGAATAATATCTCCCTTTTTAGTCTAAATTTAACCCATTGCTAATTGTCTGCATTCAAAATATTCCGACTTATTCAGTGCTCCACACGTACATACATGTAACTTCTCCCTACTTATACTTATTAAGTCTTTGCTTCAACACACAACACATTAAAAAACTCCTGTACCTATTAAAATTGACAGTCTTTGCCCAACTCAGTGGCATGTGGCATTATGTGGTTTTATAAGCTAGCTTGATTTTTTTTTAAATTGGAGTAAAATCCAGATAACATAAAATTTGCCACTTTATCCCATTTTAAAGTGCACAATTCAGCAGCTTTTTGTACACTGACAGGCTTCTGCCACCATTAGCACCATCTCAGTGTAGAACATTTCACCCCCCCTTACAGACACCCCAAAATGCATTAAGTGGCCATGCCTACGTCTCCTATCTATACCTTGCCCCTCTCAGCTCTGGCAGTGACTAGCCTGTGTTCCGTCTGTATAGATTTGCCTCTTCTGGAAATTTCATAGACTATGTGGGCGTTTATATTTGGCTCTCCCACTTAGCATAATGTGTTCGGTGTTCATGCTTGTGCTTGTAGGTTAGCTTTTATTTTTTTTAACACTTACTGCCTATTCTCATGGTTCCTAATTCCTCATCTCTGTTTGCTCCCTGCACATTTGACCTGACTTGTATGATGGAGTCCTTGACACTTCACTCTAGAGGCCGTTTCCTTCCTGGGAATCACATGGCCATGAGGTTCTTTTGTGTGACTTCTTTGTGGATGTGTCTTTCTTTTTCCAGAATTTACCATACTCGTACTTTCTGGAATTCTTGTTGGAACCAGTTATGCTTTAATTTTGCTTCTGTGGCTCTTCACATCGCTCCAAGGAGTCAGTTGACATACTTGAACCAGTCCTAGCAGTAGTTACTTATCATCTGGTTATCCCCAGCTCCCATAACACCTGCAGTACCGAGTTACCAATCCCTGCATCTCTTGGGGTTGACTCTTGTCTCCATCAGCCAGACACACAACTAAATATGACTCAAGACACAAGCTCCCGTGGCTTGATTCAGCCCAACTAAACAGACAGAAGGGAGACGTATGACTCACCCTGGAGCAGACAGAGCACACTCCTAGAAATCTGTAATTGGACCCAAGGAGGGATGTATATTTAGGCTTTTTGTTTTTATGCACCTGGTCCCACTGCAAATGAGGCTAGTGGCTATAAAGTCATGGTTTTGTCAGGTATCTGAAGTAACAAGGAGGAGAGAGGTGTCAGGAGAGTGATTCCGTTCGAGTCCAGATCTTAGCCTGTTTCTCCAGCGTGGCTGCATCCCCGCTCTTGGAGCCCAGCTGGTCATTCTCAAATATATCCTCAGCTTAGGGTAGTCATTTCCCAATGTGACTATAACTAATGCTTAAGAGTATGCATGCTTTTTTCATCTTCTTTTCCCCTATCCAGCTCTGGACACTGCAAACTGTCCTTGCTGACCACATTAATGATGGCTGTCTCTAAATGACTGCATGAGCTAGAGCAGCTCCCCGCTTCCACACCATTCCAAACCTGAGGATGCCAACCGAGCCAGAACTACATCTGTGCTGTTAAGCTTCTGAGACTTGGAAGCATTAGTTATAGCAGCTGTAAATATATTACCTGCTGTAACTAATGTTTTATTTAAAATTCAACAGAATCAACTGCCCAGAATCTTTATTTCTTTTATATTCCTTATTCTTAAAAATCGCTCTAAGGTACAGTGAGTAAAAAATCCTGTCATAATGAAAATTTCCATGGCCTGTGATTTCTATAATTTCTATACCTACTTGTTGACCAACTGTTACATATTGGTTTGGCATATTGAAAACCTTTCATCTTCTTGTTAGCATTCCTACAGATGTCAATCAGTCTACTCCTTGGATTTAGGGAAGGTTATTGGAACAGGTACAGAACAAATCCCTATTTTTAGCTAAAACCATTTAAAAGTGATCATTTTAGATCAAGAATTTACATTTGATATTTCTTCTGAAAAATGTAAATGTCTCTTTAACATCATCTAGCTGAAATTATCAAATTTTATTTTCTTGCTACTATCACAGCTTTCTTCTAGCAAATCAATATAATTATTTCTTTGAGCACTAGTTGCTATGACAATGGCCTTCTTACTAATCAAAGCTGGTTGGATAAGGCTGAGGGATGAAGAGTTGAGTGGAAACAGTACCGTAGTGGGTGCAGACAACTGTGAACAGCAAACATTCTTGATGTTATCTACATTAGTCTGTGACTTCTTGACTCATTCAAATTTTGTTTCCTAGGGGTTTTGGGAAATGAAAGAGGCATAGTAATACTGTCATAGGAAAATAGACTTATATGGAAGTCTACTGGGTGGCTCGATCCTTGAGTAGAAGTTAAGAGTCTGTATGGACTGCCGTGAGCAGCCCCTGCTGTGGTGGAGCAGAGGGAGGAGCTGTAGGAGACAAGATTTGTATTTAGGCACCATGAGACAAATCCAAGACTAAGAAGAGAAAAATCTCTGTTTCCCGAGCCAGGTATTTGGGAAGAGATGAGTTTTCCTGAAGTAGCCAGAGTATCAACCAACTTAGAGCCATTGTAGATTGATCAATATTTCACTTTCAGTGAGACCTAGCAGATTGTTTTGATAGATTTTCTGGGTTTCTTCACTCTTCTACCTGTTCTAATGAAGTCCATTCAGAGGAATCATACTGAGAATGGCAGCTTGTCCTTAAATAATACCATAGTCTACCAAGCACTGTGTCTTCTTCTCTGTCTTCTCTTTTGAAACCATTCTCATTAGACTTCAGCTATGCTAGGCACCACTGCCCTCTTAATCCTGGGTCCTCCAGGAATTCTTACTTGTTCGTGATTGGCATCTTGCTCCATGGGAGAACTCTTCATTTTTAGTTCATTCCTATTCTTTCTTAAACCTATGTCCTGTTAAAACATCCACTGGGAGCTCTGCCTATCTTTGTTTGCTCCTGAGTCCCTGGGATTGTATACATTGCCCATAGCACATTGGGCATGCTGCTGTCTTGTTGCTAACTCTATCACACTGTGCTAATCTCTTTGTTCATCTCCTCTGTAGGCTCATAAACCTTCTAAGGGTTTAATTATGATTTATTCTTCCTCTATAGCCAACATCTGGACAGGAACTGACATACAATAGGTGGTCCCTGGGTAACAACTAAATACCTTCAGTTCTTCAAGGCAACAGTTGCTGTTTAGTAACAAATATCGATGGGAATTATTAAATTCATTCAGGGGGTCCAAACAAAATGCTATAGACTGGTGGTTATTTCTTTTCTTACAAGTCCAAATGTTGGAAATCTGTGATCAAGAAGCCAGAGGTGTTGGTTTCTGTTGGAGCTTATCTCCTTGGCTTGTAGGTGACTGCCATCTTCTGCATCTGCACAAACTTTCCCCCTCTGTATGTGTCAGTGCTCTGAACTCTTCTTCTAATAGAAACATTGGTCATATGATATTGGGGTCCTCACTGATCACTTCATTTTGCTTTCTTATCTCTGTAAAGACTATATTTCCAAATATCCATGTTTTCAGAAACCAGAGGGTGAGACCTCAACATGTATGTTCTTTCAAACTTTGTATGTTGGCTCTTTTCTTGGAACCTATGGGCTCTAATCTACATTGGAGTGGGATACAAGCTAAAAGCAACATAAAGACAATTTAAATCAGAGAGAGTACGAGTCTGGAGAGAGAAAATTGCAATATGAAACACATCTCCAAGGCCCAGCTAGCTAAGTCTAGGGGCAGAATGCTTGGCTATGTTAGCATCTCTAGTCTGCTGGCATGTGGGATGGCAGGTTACTGGTCCCAAGCTCCTGTCTGCAATGGTTGATTCTCTAAGTTCATGCAGACAGGCATCATTCATGCTGCACTAGATGCTGTTCCGAGCAGCCATGATGTTCCCAACTGGACAAGATGGTCTGCTTGAGGCATGGAAAGAATTAAAAGTTGGTGTTCTAGATCAATTTCACCCTCTAGACTCCTAAGATATTTTATTAAAAAGGTGTCATTAGTAGGGCTTTAGTGGTGGTGAGTGATGAGAGTCAGGAACTTCAAGATTCACCCCCATTCTCCCTCCCTCACTGTATACTCTTCGCTGAGCCTCTTGACCTCTCTTTGGCTCAAAGTCTTCTCTGGTGGTGTCTGTAGCACCCTTTGTCAGTCATCGTGATAAATAAGCAAATAAGAGGGCCTTGGTTATGTGATACAGCTTATTATAGCTATGGCTATACTTCATTCTCATGCACATAGGATCTACAGCCATATGTAATGTGGGAACGAGGGGCCCACTTTCGTATTCTCTAAATGAGATGGCCAGATAAATAAATCAGCTAGAAGCAGAGCATAATCTATTGTACCTCTCATCATTTACTTCTGCAAGTAAACCCTTTCAGATTCTGCTATAATTTTTGATAAGAGTTGCATGAAACTGAAAATTCCCTCCTATTTATTTCTTTACAATTCACTGGTTCATTCGGGTTGGAATGTTAACTCAGCTAAGCCCTGGAGAGCAAAGGTTGAGACTACTTGGGGCTGGAGAGATCATTCGGAGTTTATGAACACTTGCTTCTACAGTGGAGCATCTCAGTTCATTTCCCTAGCACCTACGTGGCAGATTACAACTGTTTGTGATTCCACTTTCAGGGTGTCTAATGCCCTCTTCTTACCTGCATGGGTACTAAAAATGCATATGCTAAACACACATATATGTAGGTCAACACTTATACATATAAAATATGTCTTTTAAAAATAAAAATGTCTTTAAAAAAATCAAACAAACATGGCTAACCTAGTCAAGGTCCTCCCAGTATGGAGAAATGCATGGGGACAAATGAAATCCCACATCAGTTTTTATCTTTATGGCCAACCTACAAAGAAGATATTTTTAGTACAATTTTAATTTTTAAATTTATGTTCTATTTGATTATGCTCCAGATATGGAAATAGGAACTCACAGGTGTTGAATTGCTAGGGTAAGGTGATACAGCTGATGACTGGAAACAGCTAGATGTCAAATCCAAGCTCTTCTCTTTAACTCCGAACACCTTTCCCTGTGTACTTGTATTTAGGATATAGACCTCTGATGTAGATGTTTGTTCCTTATATTCCTGTTTTGTACAGTTGTTCACTGCATAATAACACAGCAGTTATCATCTTATGGAAGTGGAGATTTCCTACATTATCACTGTCACTTTCTTCATAAGAATTGAAGTTGAAAACGTAGTAGAGAAGGAAAATCAAAGGTTTAAGCCAAAGTGTATGCAAGATTTGACAGCATCACCACCCTGATGCCAAGAATCTTCAAGACTAGGCATCTTACAAAGAAAAAATTTAATTATGAGAACTACAACACAGATCTTGCCCTGTCACTTTACTTTTGACCATGTTTCAACACATCTTTTCTTTTAAAAACTATTTTTTGAGATTGTAATAAAATTACATCATTTTTCTCTTCCTTTTCCTCCCTTCAAAAGCTCCCATAGGCCCCTTTTTCCTCTCTTTCAAAGTAATGGTCTGCCCCATTTTCATGAATTGTTTTGATGTGAGACTGTAAAAATAATTGTGCCAGAAGCCAGATTTTTTTTTTTCATTTAAAAATCTGATTTCTGCCATTTGCAATATTTTTGGGCTAAATCTATAAGCAGACCTCACCAAACAAGCTTCTCCCCTGCAAAGCTGCCTGCAAGTAGCATCTTCTTTAGTACTGTTTTATGAGTTCTTTTCCTGCCCTGGCTGGGAAATGTCTGCCACTATTGACAGAGGGAATTGGAAAATCCGTAACTGGGTACTTAGGATAATCCCAAATGCCTAGACTTTGAAGGGCTGTCTGAAGACATTTGGTTCAAAGTCTTTTGTTTGGAGTCAGGCTTGTCAGTACAGTTATATATTCCAAGTTATACAGATTTTAAACTAAAAAAAATTACAAAAAGTGTTGGGGTGGTAACTCAACCATAGGCCATTTGCCTAGTGTGTTCAAGGTTCTGGGTTCAGTTTTCAGAACTGACAAAGGAAAGAAAAAAAAGACTTTGTTGTAAGGCACAGTGTTGAGACCTGGCATGGTAAAGCAGTTTAGCCAAAGCCACCCAATTAGCTAGTGTCACATCTTGGAGAATAATACAGACAGGCTGACTGTGTCCTGGGTGGAGTATGCACCCTAACTTCTGTTTCTGCAGTCTCAGAACAAGGTTTTCAGATATAATTAGTTAAGAGGAGGTTGGTTGTGATGGCCCTGATTCAATGAGTGGTGCCCTTTGAAGGAAAGAAAGAAGATGTGGGCCTCAGTGTAGGGGGCAGGTCACATAAAGAGGGATGTGAAGACAAGGGTGATGATTCTCCAAGGATAGGAACACCAAGAGTCACTGGAAAGCACCAGAAACTCAGTAGGGAAGGAAAGATTCTTTCCTTAAATCTCCCAACCTCTTCACCCTAGATTTCCATCCTCCAAAAAGTAAGCAAATGAATGTCTGTTGTTTTAACTTGATCTATCTGGTATGATTGTCCCAAGAAACCCAAACAATCCCTTCTGATTGGCCACAACATTCATTGGACACATCCTTTTTACTAAAGAACCCAAAGCAATCTGCTATGCCTGCAGTCAGGAGTCTCATCATGAAATATGAAGGATAGAGTTCAAGCCTGTAAGCTGAGTACCTCTCCCTCTCGCACCTGACAAACACACTTACTATTGTTTTTGTTCCAATTAGCTACAAGTCAACTTAGATCACATCACAGGAAGCAGTGATCTATTTAAATTCAGTGTAAATGCACCTCGGCTTGTTTTCATATCAGACAAGGCTAAATGTGGAGAAATTACTTCCTAGGTGTCTTGGGTTTTGCAATTTAGAATTGATATAGATACAGACCGCTAGAAATTGGAGGGGGAGAAATACTGATATTCTGGGCATCCAATCCCTAAATAATTAAAGAATTGACTGTCACAGTGTAATGTTCAAAATTCTCTCATCTTTCTATGCATCTATGTATCTATGTATGTATCTTTCTATTATTTTTGGTTTTGTATGTTATTCCGGCCATAATAATTAAAATTGAAACCATAACAGAAAATAAAGGCATTTAAGCAATTGACTCCAATTACTCTTTTATGGTTTATCAGAGTCCAAATTCATCCCCTGCTCCTCATTCATCTGCCTTCTTGGATGCAGGAGGAATGCACTTAATTTGCACTCCATCCATGGTCAGATAGGAGTGGGAAATGTTGTCGAGTTCTGGCTTCTGAGCAGAAATGTCATTTTCTGGGGTAACCCTTTTGCTTTAGACATAAGCAAGCAGCTGGTTAGAACTTCACATCGCAAGGCCGCTCTCTGTGAGGTGGGGGAGCTGGCAGAGGGAGAGCAGATTGATTTCAAGCCTACTGCATCTGCAGGGCTGCAGCACTTGAAGAAGAAGAGAGTGGAAGCGGTAGGTGTGGACCTCGAGTGGCTTGAGAAGCCACATCCAAGTACTTTTAATAAGGTTCTTGAATAATTCCACTCACCAGGGAATGAGTAAGTATTCAGGACAACAGATCTCAAAGAGAGTCAGAGTGTGAGACACACACACACACACACACACACACACACACACATGAGCATGTCTGCATACATACACATACTCATACATATGCACACGTGCTCACACATACACACACTCATGAATGCACACATGCACACACACACAAACACACATCCACTGGCCAGCCAACTAACCAATAAAGTGGTTATCAAGCAGATTAAAATCAGTGATAACGTATACTTCAAACATCTTAATTGTATTTTTCAAACGGTTTGCAGCAACGTAGAGAAATAGCTATTGCTTTTTATTCCTTTCATTTACTTAAGTCTTTAAATATGACAGTAGGAAGGAAGAGGGAACCTCTTTGGAGTCACTGAGGAAGGGGCTGGTTCCTGTGTGAAAGAACTCTCCTGGAGAGAGGATTGAAAATCATACTTATTTGGGAGGAATTAATTTACTTTATACACCTTTGGGGTCCTATTTAAATCTATTAAATTATTATAAACCTTTATAGACATGGGTTTAAGTTCCACTGGAGAACTTTGGGGAGCTGAGAGACTAAAGCTAACAATATTGTCCTAAGAGCAGACACACCGAAAGCTATTTTCTGTGTTAAGCTCAAATTGTTTATAGCTTTTTATAATATTTATATTTACTTTATTGATATTCTCCCATGTCTGAAATATCTATAGATCTTCTGATGAAAATATTTTGCCAACGTTTCAATGGGCTTCATTACTGTGTATTTCGTAAGTGCTAGAGGATATGAAGTTCATTAGGTTTTAGACACATTTCCCCCGTTTCTTCATCATCATGCTTATACAAACAAACAGCAAAGACTTTAAAATATTCTAGAAACCAGTATTGAGGAGATGCCATCTACAAACATGGCAATGAAGATTCTTATTCTCTTTCAAGAATTTGATAAAGTAACAGGTCTTCCTGGTTCCTGCCGCTGCAGAGAGCCCCTGGGCAGCACCCCACTAGCGAACTTGAGCCTCGGGACCACAGGTAAGACCAAATTTTCTGCTGCAAGAAAGCTGCCTGGTGAATTCAAGACACAGGCCCACAGGAACAGCTGAAGACCTGTAGAGAGGAAAAACTACACGCCCGAAAGCAGAACACTCTGTCCCCATAACTGACTGAAAGAGAGGAAAACAGGTCTACAGCACTCCTGACACACAGGCTTATAGGACAGTCAAGCCACTGTCAGAAATAGCAGACCAAAGTAACACTAGAGATAATCTGATGGCGAGAGGCAAGCACAGGAACCCAAGCAACAGAAACCAAGACTACATGGCACCATCGGAGCCCAATTCTCCCATCAAAACAAACATGGAATATCCAAACACACCAGAAAAGCAAGATCTAGTTTCAAAATCATTTTTGATCATGATGCTGGAGGACTTCAAGAAAGACGTGAAGAACTCCCTTAGAGAACAAGTAGAAGCCTACAGAGAGGAATCGCAAAAATGCCTGAAAGAATTCCAGGAAAACATAAATAAACAAGTAGAAGCCCATAGAGAGGAGACACAAAAATCCCTGAAAGAATTCCAGGAAAACATAAATAAACAAGTAGAAGCCCATAGAGAGGAGACACAAAAATCCCTGAAAGAATTCCAGGAAAACATAAATAAACAAGTAGAAGCCCATAGAGAGGAGACACAAAAATCCCTGAAAGAATTCCAGGAAAACACAATCAAACAGTTGAAGGAAATAAAAATGGAAATAGAAGCAATCAAGAAAGAACACATGGAAACAACCCTGGATATAGAAAACCAAAAGAAGAGACAAGGAGCTGTAGATAGAAGCTTCACCAACAGAATACAAGAGATGGAAGAGAGAATCTCAGGAGCAGAAGATTCCATAGAAATCATTGACTCAACTGTCAAAGATAATGTAAAGCGGAAAAAGCTACTGGTCCAAAACATACAGGAAATCCAGGACTCAATGAGAAGATCAAACCTAAGGATAATAGGTATAGAAGAGAGTGAAGACTCCCAGCTCAAAGGACCAGTAAATATCTTCAACAAAATCATAGAAGAAAACTTCCCTAACCTAAAAAAAGAGATACCCATAGGTATACAAGAAGCCTACAGAACTCCAAATAGATTGGACCAGAAAAGAAACACCTCCCGTCACATAATAGTCAAAACACCAAACGCATAAAATAAAGAAAGAATATTAAAAGCAGTAAGGGAAAAAGGTCAAGTAACATATAAAGAGAGACCTATCAGAATCACACCAGACTTCTCGCCAGAAACTATGAAGGCCAGAAGATCCTGGACTGATGTCATACAGACCCTAAGAGAACACAAATGCCAGCCCAGGTTACTGTATCCAGCAAAACTCTCAATTAACATTGATGGAGAAACCAAGATATTCCATGACAAAACCAAATTTACACAATATCTTTCTACAAATCCAGCACTACAAAGGATAATAAATGGTAAAGCCCAACATAAGGAGGCAAGCTATACCCTAGAAGAAGCAAGAAACTAATCGTCTTGGCAACAAAACAAAGAGAATGAAAGCACACAAACATAACCTCGCATCCAAATATGAATATAACGGGAAGCAATAATCACTATTCCTTAGTATCTCTCAATATCAATGGCCTCAACTCCCCAATAAAAAGACATAGATTAACAAACTGGATACGCAACGAGGACCCTGCATTCAGCTGCCTACAGGAAACACACCTCAGAGACAAAGACAGACACTATCTCAGAGTGAAAGGCTGGAAAATAACTTTCCAAGCAAATGGTCAGAAGAAGCAAGCTGGAATAGCCATTCTAAAATCAAATAAAATCAATTTCCAACTAAAAGTCATCAAAAAAGATAAGGAAGGACACTTCATATTCATCAAAGGAAAAATCCACCAAGATGAACTCTCAATCCTAAATATCTATGCCCCAAATACAAGGGCACCTACATACGTAAAAGAAACCTTACTAAAGCTCAAAACACACATTGCACCTCACACAATAATAGTGGGAGATTTCAACACCCCACTCTCATCAATGGAAAGATCATGGAAACAGAAATTAAACAGTGATGTCGACAGACTAAGAGAAGTCATGAGCCAAATGGACTTAACGGATATTTATAGAACATTCTATCCTAAAGCAAAAGGATATACCTTCTTCTCAGCTCCTCATGGTACTTTCTCCAAAATTGACCATATAATTGGTCAAAAAACGGGCCTCAACAGGTACAGAAAGATAGAAATAATCCCATGCGTGCTATCGGACCACCACGGCCTAAAACTGGTCTTTAATAACAATAAGGGAAGAATGCCCACATATACGTGGAAATTGAACAATGCTCTCCTCAATGATAACCTGGTCAAGGAAGAAATAAAGAAAGAAATTAAAAACTTTTTAGAATTTAATGAAAATGAAGGTACAACATACCCAAACTTATGGGACACAATGACAGCTGTGCTAAGAGGAAAACTCATAGCGCTGAGTGCCTGCAGAAAGAAACAGGAAAGAGCATATGTCAGCAGCTTGACAACACACCTAAAAGCTCTAGAACAAAAAGAAGCAAATACACCCAGGAGGAGTAGAAGGCAGGAAATAATCAAACTCAGAGCTGAAATCAACCAAGTAGAAACAAAAAGGACCATAGAAAGAATCAACAGAACCAAAAGTTGGTTCTTTGAGAAAATCAACAAGATAGATAAACCCTTAGCCAGACTAAGGAGAGGACACAGAGAGTGCGTCCAAATTAACAAAATCAGAAATGAAAAGGGAGACATAACTACAGATTCAGAGGAAATTCAAAAAATCATCAGATCTTACTATAAAAACCTATATTCAACAAAATTTCAAAATCTTCAGGAAATGGACAATTTCCTAGACAGATACCAGGTATCGAAGGTAAATCAGGAACAGATAAACCAGTTAAACAACCCCATAACTCCTAAGGAAATAGAAGCAGTCATTAAAGGTCTCCCAACCAAAAAGAGCCCAGGTCCAGACGGGTTTAGTGCAGAATTCTATCAAACCTTCATAGAAGACCTCATACCAATATTATCCAAACTATTCCACAAAATTGAAACAGATGGAGCACTACCGAATTCCTTCTACGAAGCCACAATTACTCTTATACCTAAACCACACAAAGACCCAACAAAGAAAGAGAACTTCAGACCAATTTCCCTTATGAATATCGATGCAAAAATACTCAATAAAATTTTGGCAAACCGAATTCAAGAGCACATCAAAACAATCATCCACCATGATCAAGTAGGCTTCATCCCAGGCATGCAGGGATGGTTTAATATACGGAAAACCATCAACGTGATCCATTATATAAACAAAGTGAAAGAACAGAACCACATGATCATTTCATTAGATTCTGAGAAAGCATTTGACAAAATTCAACACCCCTTCATGATAAAAGTCCTGGAAAGAATAGGAATTCAATGCCCGTACCTGAATAGAGTAAAAGCCATATACAGCAAACCAGTTGCTAACATTAAACTAAATGGAGAGAAACTTGAAGCAATCCCACTAAAATCAGGGACTAGACAAGGCTGCCCACTCTCTCCCTACTTATTCAATATAGTTCTTGAAGTTCTAGCCAGAGCAATCAGACAACAAAAGGAGATCAAGGGGATACAGATCGGAAAAGAAGAGGTCAAAATATCACTATTTGCAGATGACATGATAGTATATTTAAGTGATCCCAAAAGTTCCACCAGAGAACTACTAAAGCTGATAAACAACTTCAGCAAAGTGGCTGGGTATAAAATTAACTCAAATAAATCAGTTGCCTTCCTCTATACAAAAGAGAAACAAGCCGAGAAAGAAATTAGGGAAACGACACCCTTCATAATAGACCCAAATAATATAAAGTACCTCGGTGTGACTTTAACCAAGCAAGTAAAAGATCTGTACAATAAGAACTTCAAGACACTGAGGAAAGAAATTGAAGAAGACCTCAGAAGATGGAAAGATCTCCCATGCTCATGGATTGGCAGGATTAATATAGTAAAAATGGCCATTTTACCAAAAGCAATCTACAGATTCAATGCAATCCCCATCAAAATACCAATCCAATTCTTCAAAGAGTTAGACAGAACAATTTGCAAATTCATCTGGAATAACAAAAAACCCAGGATAGCTAAAGCTATCCTCAACAATAAAAGGACTTCAGGGGGAATCACTATCCCTGAACTCAAGCAGTATTACAGAGCAATAGTGATAAAAACTGCATGGTATTGGTACAGAGACAGACAGATAGACCAATGGAATAGAATTGAAGACCCAGAAATGAACCCACACACCTATGGTCACTTGATTTTTGACAAAGGAGCCAAAACTATCCAATGGAAAAAAGATAGCATTTTCAGCAAATGGTGCTGGTTCAACTGGAGGGCAACATGTAGAAGAATGCAGATCGATCCATGCTTATCACCCTGTACAAAGCTTAAGTCCAAGTGGATCAAGGACCTCCACATCAAACCAGACACACTCAAACTAATAGAAGAAAAACTAGGGAAGCATCTGGAACACATGGGCAGTGGAAAAAATTTCCTGAACAAAACACCAATGGCTTATGCTCTAAGATCAAGAATCGACAAATGGGATCTCATAAAACTGCAAAGCTTCTGTAAGGCAAAGGACACTGTGGTTAGGACAAAACGGCAACCAACAGATTGGGAAAAGATCTTTACCAATCCTACAACAGATAGAGGCCTTATATCCAAAATATACAAAGAACTCAATAAGTTAGACCACAGGGAAACAAATAACCCTATTAAAAATGGGGTTCAGAGCTAAACAAAGAATTCACAGCTGAGGAATGCCGAATGGCTGAGAAACATCTAAAGAAATGTCCAACATCTTTAGTCATAAGGGAAATGCAAATCAAAACAACCCTGAGATTTCACCTCACACCAGTGAGAATGGCTAAGATCAAAAACTCAGGTGACAGCAGATGCTGGCGAGGATGTGGAGAAAGAGGAACATTCCTCCATTGTTGGTGGGATTGCAGACTGGTAAAACCATTCTGGAAATCAGTCTGGAGGTTCCTCAGAAAATTGGACATTGTACTGCCTGAGAATCCAGCTATACCTCTCTTGGGCATATACCCAAAAGATGCCTCAACATATAAAAGAGACACGTGCTCCACTATGTTCATCGCAGCCTTATTTATAATAGCCAGAAAATGGAAAGAACCCAGATGCCCTTCAACAGAGGAATGGATACAGAAAATGTGGTACATCTACACAATGGAATATTACACAGCTATCAAAAACAACGAGTTTATGAAATTCGTAGGCAAATGGTTGGAACTGGAAAATATCATCCTGAGTGAGCTAACCCAATCACAGAAAGACATACATGGTATGCACTCATTGATAAGTGGCTATTAGCCCAAATGCTTGAATTACCCTAGATCCCTAGAACAAACGAAACTCAAGACGGATGATCAAAATGTGAATGCTTCACTCCTTCTTTAAATGAGGAAAAAGAATACCCTTGGCAGGGAAGGGAGAGGCAAAGATTAAAACAGAGACTGAAGGAACACCCATTCAGAGCCTGCCCCACATGTGGCCCATACATATAAAGCCACCCAATTAGACAAGATGGATGAAGCAAAGAAGTGCAGACAGACAGGAGCCGGATGTAGATTGCTCCTGAGAGACACAGACAGAATACAGCAAATACAGAGGTGAGTGCCAGCAGCAAACCACTGAACTGAGAATAGGACCCCTGTTGAAGGAATCAGAGAAAGAACTGGAAGAGCTTGAAGGGGCTCGAGACCCCATATGTACAACAATGTCAAGCAACCAGAGCTTCCAGGGACTAAGCCACTACCTAAAGACTATACATGGACTGACCCTGGACTCTGACCCCATAGGTAGCAATGAATATCCTAGTAAGAGCACCAGTGGAAGGGGAAGCCCTGGGTCCTGCTAAGACTGAACCCCCAGTGAACTAGTCTATGGGGGGAGGGTGGCAATGGGGGGAGGGTTGGGAGGGGTACACCCATAAGGAAGGGGAGGGGGGGGGATGTTTGTCCGGAAACCGGGAAAGGGAATAACACTTGAAATGTATATAAGAAATACTCAAGTTAATAAAAAAAATACTTTCAACAAAAAAAAAGAATTTGATAAAGTATTGGTAGTGCCTTCGTAAGCAAGGAAGCACGACAGCACAGATGATACCTCATTGCAAATTATAAGCCACATCAATATTTCAGTAATTGAAATCAGGCTTGCTTCCCATTCTGACTATATAACATATATGAAATCCAAAAGACAGTATCTCCCATGAAGCATTTCGAATGTCACTATTATTTGTACTGTTTTTTGAACACACCATGTCACAGCTCTTCTGATCTGTCCTGAGCTCATTCACAAAGCTTCTGTCAACGGTCACCTCAGTGCTAGGTCAAAACTTATGTTATGCGACTGGAGAGGTGGCACAGTGGTTAGGAGTATGGGCTGCTTTAGGACCTGTGTCTGATTCTCAGCACCTACATAACAGATTACGGACTTCTATAGCTCCAGTCCCAGGGGACTGAGGCCATCTTTGGGCCTTTGTGGGTACTCCATGCATAGGAGGCACAAACATGCAGTCATGGCCCCAAGACAGAAAATTAGAATAGCAACATTTATAAGTATGTGACCTAGGTCTGACTGTCAGCAGGACTTTTCTTCCTCTAGGTCTCTTGTAATTCACTGGTCTAGCCTCATGCCAGGAGGTTTCAAGACAAGTGCAAGAGAAGCATTGGACCAGTTTCCTGTAGATAAGCTTCTTTTTTCCTAGAGTTATCTCATTGGCCCAGGACTCTATATTTGGCCCTAGGTTATATTAATGTGATGCCTATTCCTGGCTATCAACTTGACTACAGCTGGAATTAACTAAAATCCAAAATTGGAAGACACATCTATTAGATAATTTTGCTTAATTTTAATTGGAAAGATCCACTTCTAATCTGGGTATTTGAGAAGACACATCCTCCATCTAGATCATTTGAGGTGGAAAGACTCAGTTCTAAGGGCCATAAGTTCTGCTAGAAGTCTATATAAGAACACAGACGAAGGAAGCTTTTGCTCTTTGCTTACTCTTGCTTTGCTAGCAAGTCCAGTCCTTCACTGATATTAGATACTATTACTTCAGAATTCCAGCACATACTGATTATCAGCTAAGACATCTAGACTCATTGACTGAACAGTGACTGGATTTTTAGACCTTCCACACAGAGCTACCAGTTTGTGGATTGGCTGGATCACACCTGTAAAGCATCCTAATACCCCATCCCCACCTCCTGTAAGGGAGGTTCTGATGCTAAGGTCCTGTTCCCCAAATGGTTTTTGATCTGTCAGTAAAGAAAGTCATGGGCCAATTGCTGGGCAGAAGGTACAGTTGGGACTTCTGGGTCCCTAGATAAAATGGAGAAGCAAGGAAGAAGAGACAGAGTTCACCAGGCTTCTGATAGAGAAAAATTGACCAACAGTGTGAGATCTCAAAAGAGCTGCCACACAGGCCGCTTCTATAGGCAGGTGGTCAGAGGTGTTTAGCAGGGCCCAGATGGGACTAGCCACTAAAGTTTAGGGTAGGTGGGAGGTACAGAGTGTTGATAATGACATGCTCTTCCAGGTGGGACATAGTAGCACCGAGCAGTTGTGCCAAGAATGCAAGTTGAAATTGAATGACGATGTGTCTTTGTCTTTTATCCTTGGATTCAAGGGAAACAGGTGAGGGCTCTTAGCGCTGCCTGATCCCGGAGCTAATGCAGGATATTGAAAAGCTACACACAACATGCCCCCTCTCTATATGTATATGTATATGTATATTCATTCTATCTCTCTCTCTGCATATATTCTATATATAGATTCCTAACTCTTACTCTAGAGAACACTGACTAGATGAATCAGTAAACAAATCACTTTATCCTCTGTCACCAGAGACTAGCATTCATCAGAAGTAAATCTCCTGCTTTGTTTAGCTTGGCGCACAGACTTACAGATAATGGTCCTTCTTCATCTTCCTGTTTTATTAGCTGAGGCCACAAACTAATTTATATCCAATGAGATATAAGTGAATATGCAAACAGTAAGAGAGGAAATATGTCTAACTTTGTTCCTTCCTCCTTCCCCCAGTAGGAAGCATAGATGTTTTGAATCCTGATTTAATCAATCACGTTAGATCATGAGATGACCTCAAGAAAGTCAATGTATAGCAGAGCACTAGAATAGAAGGAGAGCAGGCTCTTCAGTTCAAGAAGCGCTCTCTCAGCCCTGGACTGACTTCTTCTGGCTTGCTTGAATGTAAAAAGAGAGACAGTTTTCAGTTCTCCATGAGTCTGTGGGATTTTCAAATATTTGCAGATGAACCTGTATTCTTGCACAGCTCCTCACTGTATAATTAGTCACTTCAAATGCTTGGAATTCATTAATCTGTTGCCGAAGCTTCCTTCAGCATCATTTAGAGATAGAATCTGATCATCTTTTTGCATTTAGTCAAGCACAGCTTAAGAAAATGTTACCAGCACACTAATGAATTTTGGATTTTTTTAAAGTTTTGTTAATTGGAGTTATCTATCTCTTTTATTAGCATACAAAATCAAGACCTAGTCACCATTTTTCAAATAGCGAAACATGAAAATGAGTACAATTTAATTGGATGTAATTGTTATACTGTTCATACGATTTCTAGATTATATTGAAAAAAAATCAACCTAGGGGTAGTCAGTTCCTTGGGAGGGTGGATCTTTAACAAGCTTCATATTTTTTGATTGTTTCATTTCAGTTGATGCAAAAATGACATGAAAATTCGAAGTTCTAAAACCTTAATATGATGTTACTATTGAATGTCAACATGACCGGCTAGAGAAACTTCTAGCTGATTAGTCAATGTGATGTCCGGGTGAGTATAATGTCCTTTCCTAAAAGGATTATCTAAGAAGGGAAGATTTGAATAGGCTGGTATTCCACAGGCTGAGGACCTCAATGACTGAATTGCCAGGTCCCAGTTCCTGACAACCAAGGTGTTAACTGCTTTGCTCTGCTACACTTTGCCTGCTATGGTGGACTGACATCTCTTAATTGGTAAGTCCAAGTCAGTCCTTCATTCTTTCCGTTGCATTGGCTAGCTACTTTGCACAATGATGAAACATCTGACTAAACCCTCTAGCTATAGGACACATATAGGCAAATGTGCAAAGTAATAGTGAAATATTATACATTTATTAAAATAATAAATATACTAACAGTGTAAGAGAATATTATTGATAATATATTATCATCTATCTACTGTGAATAGATCTGTAAAGATATTAGAAGGATTGTTTTGTCAGATATATAAGTAACAGGATATTGTGCTGGAGAGCTAATCTTGGCTGTCAAATTGACTGAATCTGGAATCAACTGAAGTGAAAGCCACTGGGTACTCTTGTGAGGAATTTTCTTGATCAGAATATTTTAACAAGGAAGACCTAAATGCGGGTGACACCTTCTAGTGACAAACCAGATTAAAAAGAACATGGCAGAAGAAAAATTTCTTTTTTGCTGTTTGCCTTCAGTATTGCTAGCAAATTTATCTGTTCAGTGGCTGATGCATTCCTTCACCGATACGAGGACCAATTTATAAGGGATTCCAAAATAAATTAAAAGACTAGCAGCTCTTCAGAACTCTTCCATGCCTTTAGTGGCAGATTGGTACTGCAGAGCTAGCCAGCCTCATAAATGACCAACAGCTGGATTCTCAGACTCTTTACTGTGAGTCAGCTGGTATTGGGGTGCCAGCACCACATTGTATATGATGTTCTAGTGAATAGATGTATATTCTATCAGTTATGCTCCTCTAGAGTACCTGACTAATACAGTATGATAATAATAAAAACTTGAGATGACTTCACTTGGATGCAGAAACAACAGAAGAAGATATTTATTTGCTGATGTTTGGCTGTGGATCGTTGCATAAAGGCCCATGTATCAGCTGTTCCTCAACTTAGCAGTTCTGGAAAGATGTGACTTATGAGGGGTGGGGTTTGGTGTGAGGCTTTAGGAAATTGAGGATTACGAGACAGCTTTTTAAAAATCTCTTGGCCACCCAGTGTTGGGAAGATTGTGCTAAATTCTCTCCACCATAATGTTCTGCTTTGCTACAGGCCAAAATGACCAGGGACTAAAACCCACCCCCAAAGCCATGAACCCAAATAACATTCCTTTTTCCTGCAGTTGTTTTGTGGTAGCAGTCGGATGCTAAGTAACACACCCACAATTCTTCAACTACATGATCACAGTTACTAGTGTGAATTCACATGCCTGACTTTGGTGACACTTGTGCCCAATTCCAAACTTAATGAACAGGCTACGTTAGAGATTTAAAATATATTTCTTATTATTAGGTGATATAGTAGACCCATACCCAGCTGATGGTTGAAAAGCTAATGAACCATATTAATTATCAGCTGGAAAGTAATACAGGTGAATGAGTGTTTAACTAAGTCCAGCTGCAGACTAAGGAAACAGAGGGGCAGGACCATTCCTGTCCGTATAGCTGTGTGGTTCCTCAGAGGGGAACATAACATGGAGTTTTGGGAGGTCTTGTTCAGTAGTGTTCTTTAGAATGTTCCTGTCCTTTCTCTGTCTGCTTCTCATGCTGAAGTTAGAGAAGAGGCTATTTAACATTAAATCAGATTTAGGGCTTCAATCAAGATATTAAGTTAGCCTAATTAACCAGGTGAAATATTTTTTTTGTTCCCAATGTCTTATCTGAATTTTTGTTTAAGAGTCAAAGTTAGTGCTACTGAAGTTTTTAAGAAGGCCAGGGTGAAAAAACAAAGCCAGATTCTTTCACGGTCTGTGCTGGTGTTAGTCAATAAACCAGTTATAGAAATTGTCTTTTGAAACAGCTGTGTGCAGTTGCAAACTGTTCCCTCAATAGTACAGCTGCTTTATTGAATGGTGACTGAAGCCCGAAGGAAGATGGGATTTCCATTATATAGTCAACATAACCAAAGCTCTGTAAGACAACCAGTCGAGGTACAAACCCCCGATGCCGTCCATGACTTGTGGGATCTTAGAGACAACACTTAATATATTTAAGTATATTCAGCTCAGAAAGGGTCACAGCAACCACTGGTGCCTAAAAAGATTTCGGAGGCTTGAGTGAGCTCTTTCTTTTGATATGTATTGGTTCTTATCTTTGTATGTTTTAAGGACGGCTGGGAAATTAGTCAGGTATCACATATCTCCAGAGTTTATGTTCACACAAATAAAGAAGGTCATTCCTATAAAGCAGACAGGGTTACAAAATTGTGACACTGATTAGTACCAGAGAAACAAGTCCACTCTAGAGTTGGACCAAGGATGACTACTGTACGTGTAAGGCTTGTTGGCCACATGGATGCACAGATATGGCTTTCAGGAAACCGATGGTTGGAAGGTCGGTACGTCACATCCTGGCTTCTCCATTGCTATTGCTGCAGGGTAGAAAGAATTCACTTCACGGTCTCATTGAGTGGTCACATTACTGATAGCTCTTATCAGTTGGAATCTGTCACCTTTCATCTCACATACACATTTATCATGATGCTTCAGTCCTCCCAAAGGTCAGGCATTAGCTAGTGGTCTGCCACCATTTTAACAAATGCAAGGCAAATCAACACTGCAACTTCACCTCACTTTAGATCTTTAGATGTTATCTCAGGATAAGAATGAGTCTCCCAGAAAGCCTTAGATTCCTCAGGGAAGTTCATCAACACCCTTGGATGTAGAGACTACCTTCATTTCTGATACCTAAGCTAGTGGCAAAAAAAAAAAAAAAAGAAAGAAAAAAAAGGCTTCAATTGTGCACTTTCTTTTTTGGTTTCCACACAAATAATAAGTAGATGAAATATCAAAATTCATCTATAGCATGAAGGTTGAAAGAGAAGAAGAAAGGAGGATAAGGGGGAGGAAAGAGAAGGGTACAAAGGATTGGAGAGAGGAGAAGAGTGAGAGGTGGGTACAGAAATACAAAGAGAGAGGTAAGAGATGGAGAGAGTGAGAGAGAATGAGCAAGAGAGAGAGAGAAAGAGAGAGAGAGAATTATTTCATCTAAATGCAGGGAAGCACTGAATAAATATAATTATGGATGCAAGAAGGCCAACTTCAGGTTTTAATCACTATTTCTCCACTACCTACTAATTTGCTCTTCAGCGCCTGCTGTCCTCCAGCTTTTGGTTGGGTGGCATTAACTCACCAGGTAACCGAGAGTCATCTTTTCAGTTTATGCCTGTGGAGCGTCAGAGCATGAGAGGCTGAGGAAATTAGATGCATTATGTCCAAAACCATTCCTTTTCATTAGCATTTGGCACTGATGCCCTGATCTGTAACCCAGAGAGCATTTCTGTAACCTTATACTATATGGAGATCAGTATTTTGACCAAAGTGTTAAAATTCACTGTGTATACCTCACAGTGTGCATTAACAATGAGGCAATAGCAGGTTGAACATAACCACACTTGTTATGGCTATATGCCTTAGAGACATTGATTTGAATGATACAACCATCCTTTGCATACTAAACCACTTTGCATATTGACTGCGGCTTATTTCCTTTAATCTACGAAGACATTAGCTATCAAGGAGAAGGCAGCTTCCTCTCAGTTTGAGAATTATCATCACACTAAGAAAGTGAAACAGGTGGAGTTATGTCCTTGGTAATATATGAGGAAATGAGAAACTTCTTGAGACAAAAAAAAAAAAAGGATGGGTGTAGAGAGAGGCAGAAATAAGAAAGTCACAAACATTTAAATGTTCTGGTCTATTTCCATGTGCTCTATGAACAATACTGTCATTGCTCTGCGCTTGAAAATACTGACTGGTCTTCCTGGTTTGAGATGAATGATCAGGAGATTACACACACCTTCCTCTTTGGTAACTCCAATGGAATCTTGGGAAAAGAAAAGGGTTCTCTTCCCTGTCAGCCACCACAAAGCCTTCAGTTTGATCTGTTAATATTTTTTAACTCAAATATGTTTCCCAGTTTGTTTTATAGCTAACATTTGATAATTGGTAGTTTCACCTGAAATCAGATTTCAAACTTTCCATTCAATAGCCAGAATTAATAATACCAACCTGACATTTCCACATGGGTACATGGGCAGGAGTAGGCAGTAGTTCTGTTCAGCAATGCAGATTTTGTGGGTTTTATTTTATTTTATTTTATTATTTTCACTTTCCACTGTACTCTCTCTCCCAATAATGAAACTAAAGTAATAGATTTTTACTTAGGCTTACGTATATGTAAATTTTTGTTCACCAGGTACCTGTGTTTTTAACCTATTAAATGTCCAAGATAGCCACAGATTTCAAAATCAAATGGGAATGTTGCACTTCCTTGTAAGTAGAGGATAATCCCTTGGCTTTACATTGTTAACAAATGGAGCCCTGTTAAAGGAATCCAAGACTTACACTCACTTGTGTTCCTCCTCGGTCAGTATAGCATACGTGTTGGTTTTTCATAACCCATTTGGGGAAAGATGTCATTTCTACAAACTCCTGAAGAAATTTCCTAACAGATGCCTTGTTTTAATGTTCCAGGATGTTAAACAATGAGAGATAACTTTGAGAGGATATCTGGGTTCAATAGTTACTAGAAAGACATTTTACAGGTGCAAGATGAAGCTTTCCAAAGGAAAAGCTTTGATGCAACGTCCGTTCCATGCTGAAGAGTTACAAGTGCTTTTCATCAAGTTAGGGCCACCCAAGGCCACTGTGCATCCAGGAGAGTAGTTTCTCCAAAGTAGATTCCCACGTTTCCCTTGAGACACAGCAATCCAAAGATTTCTGTTAACCTTAGAGACTTGAGCAGGGTGGGAAGCTGGGAGAAGCAAACCTGAGATAAATAGCATCTATACCGTTCTTTAATAATGGGCACAATAAATTTCTAGCACTTACTATGTGTGAACCGTTTTACATAAGCTATCTCATTTAATTTCATAATTGCTTTATGAAGAATGAGTGTAAGTTGCTAGGAGGATGAAGAGCTGGTTCAAGGTCATCCAAGTTACACTGGATTCTCTCAATTGGCTTAAGTCCTGCTGAAACCACTTCAATGTATTTATTGTGGCCTAGATGATTTGGAGAAGAAATACCAGAAAACAAAAGATGTGGTTTATTTATGCAACACTGGGATTCGTTCTCCTTATTAAATACGTTTATATTTTCTGAATATGTAAACCCTCCTATGGTTTCCATTCAGCAAAACTCTGATGTAGCGAGCTAATGCTGCAGCAAAGTTGGAGAGCAGGTGGGAGTGGGGCTTGTTAGTTTATGTTGCAATTGAGAAAATCAAGCCACAGAGGGATAAACTAATTTGACTAGGGCTATATTGGAAGTGGCATTGAGCACGATGATGTCACCTTCTTTCCACTTTCTGTATGTTGCTGCTTTCTTTTGGGGCTTAAGTTAGATGATGACCATCTGCATATGAAAGACACTCTTGTAGACTGGGAAATGATCACATGCCTTCAATGCAGATAGAAAAAGACTTTTGTCTTTCTCTTTTCTTTCAGTGTTGCTATGTAGATCATGATTTAGAGGTGTTATTAGAAATTAGGATGTAAGGACTCATCAATCTGTTCCAATCCGCACACCCTATCTTTCATGGAGAACACTGTCAGACCTAGCATGACATCTTGGAGAGCTGTTGGTGATGATGAAGTTCTTTCTGCACAGAATCAGGGAGTCTGTAATTGATCATCTCACCTAGACATGAGCTAATGAGATCCGGATGATAGCTGAGATTTGCTTAGGACTGGAGATACAGTCAACCCTGCTGGCCCACATCGTATTTTACAGAGGTTACAGGAGATAAGGAAAGTGGCTACAGATAGATTAGCTTTAGCTTTTTAAATTTCTTCTACTCTGCCTAAATGATGAAGCTCATTTAGCACTTTCCTCTTGGTGGTTTTTGAGTATGTTACTCCCCCTCAGAAAACTGGGTTGAACTTAGTATGTAGAGATATGGTAGGAGTTTAAATAGGTGAGTAGGTTATTAAGAGAGACTAACAATGTTTTAATGGACTGAATAATTTACTGTCAGAAACTTAAGAGACCCGAGACTGTCAACTATGTCTCTCTTGTATTCACTTCTATATATTCTACAAGTATTTACCAAGAAGGTGGCACAAAATTATATTTCTCGAAATAGTTTTCATGAAATGTTAATAGGTTTTTTGAAGGGGAGTGACTTTTAAGCACCATTTTACCACTCTAAAATACTTTTATTACCCATACAATTAAAATTGTAATTACTAAGTTGTGTTGACATAAGAAACCAGACCAGGAAAAAGGTTATCATTATGGGTTTTCGGTGTAGGATGTGTCAGCAACCTCTATGCATTCCTCTAAACCTGATATACTGGGAGAACAGTTCCATGCCTCCCACTCCAAGCATACAGCTCAGTTTGATTCTGCTTCAAAGTAAAATGTCCCCTCTTGGCCCAGTCCATTAAAGATCTACTCCAGGAAATTCACCATGTCTTCCTACAATGGACTCAATGAGGACATTGAAGAATATAGAATATAGAATACCACTACATCATTGGACCTTCTGTCTGTTTTACAAATTTAGTCTGTTAGACTTTTGAGAGATGAGAAGTCTGAGTCTTAGAATCTCAGCCTTTAAGAGGACCATTTACCAGTAAAGAAAAAAATCTGTTTAGGCTTTAACACAATTAACAATGAGCTACGACTGTTTTAAACCTCTTGGAACAGAATTCATCTGCTGGAGCAGCTTAAGTACACCACACATTGAATTACTGCATAGATAGTACATACATTAAGTATGTTCCTGGCATCTTGGGTGTGCATCCACAATGACTGTTTCTTTCTTTGCCTTTGGTATTATCTATTGGGATATGAGGCAAAGGGACTCGCTTTTGTACTAGTGTTTAAGCAGTTTGTTTCATTTCAATGTTGTTAGGAGTTTTTACTTGGTATCGTTGTCTGTTTATGTCTAATTACCAAATGGCTCTCAATTGAATTATTTATAAAATTATGTTAAATAGAAATTTCCAAAAAGAAATTTCAAGATATGGTGTCTAAAAGTTAACATTGAAAATAAAAGAAAACGAAAGCTTTGGCATTCCAAAACACTTATGAAGTGTATCACTTACCTTCAAGTCTATTTATAGCCTAAACATACACATTATCATGCTGAAAAGGCCTGCCCACTTTCAGGTCCCTGAGAAGTATGAAGTCCTTCTTCATTCACTGGGCAAATGTATCAGTTCTGAGCTTTGAGTAAAGGATGGTTCCAGAAAATTCTACTTTCTCAGCAACCAACTGACAGCAAGTGTTGCAGTCAGGCTCCATTTTATTACCATGGTGACCCAGAATGGACATTGATTGAAGCTGGGACTTGTGAGTTATGTCTTTTTAGCCTGTTTTCTGTTTCTGGATAATTGTGCCTTTAAGAGATCTTTGGATTGAAAAGTGGTTTTCAACCATCATGTATGTGGACACACAGAAGCATGGTCATGGTATATTTATATTCATAGACTAACTAGTTTTAGGTCAGCCTTAATTTACTTATTACTGTCACACATCTATATTCTTGTGCATGTACATACAGATATATATTTATGTATGGGATGAATATGAGTGTAGTGGTGTACACATACTCATGTAGGTAAATATGGAGACAAGAGGACAATATTGTGTGTCTCCCTTAGCCATTCTCCATATTATTTTTATAAAACTTTTAGAAAAATCATATTTTAATTTTATTTGTTTATAGAAAAGGACATGTGCAGGTCAGTGGACAATTTGTTCAATTTGTTCAATTTCTTCTCTCCCTTCACCATGTGGGTTCTAAAGAGCCAATTCAGGTTGTCAAATTTTGAAGCAAGTGTTGTTACCTGCTAAACTATCTTCCTGGCCCATTCACCTTATGCTTTGAAACATGGTTACTCAATGAATTTATAACCCATCATTGCTAGTCTAGGTGGTCATTAAGTCCCAGGGATCCTCTTTCTTTCCCCTTCCTCCAGCACTGGGTACAGGTGTATACAGCTATTTCTACTTTTTCCATAAGACATTTGGAATTCAAACCTGTGTTGTCATACTTGCATAGCAATCAGTGTACCCACTGAGCAATCTCCTCATCTCCTACACAGATTTTTTAAGATAATAAGTATTTATAGTTTCCTCTCAATTCATGCTGTTGCCATTTCCCCCCTACTGACTGTAATATTCTTATTTCTCTTGAGAGAATCACACTCTTACTGCCATATGATCGCAGTATCGTTGACTCTATTCCTAGGTTCAGGAAGTATAATGCGGTCCCAGCCTGGCCAGCTGAGAATTATACCTCTCAGCTAGAGGACTGGTTCCTGTTAGGCCCATTCTTATTTCAAGCCAATGTAAACCAAATGTAATATTTGTTAGAATAATGAATGTATGCAATGTGGGAAGGAAGCATAGAGCTCTGCAAACTATCGTATCACCACGATAGAGCTTAAAAGTTATCCAATAAAATAAATGCAGAAGAAAGAAATCAGTTTTTCTCTGGTTGTCAAGATTTTGTGATTTATGTAGAAATACAGTGAGGTACACTTGGTTTCCCAGATACTTAAGAATTTTGGACTTAGGTTAATTAGAACTGTGGTTCCTGTCATTTTTAATTGGGTACTCACAAATATGACTAGAGAAAATGAGGAAGCTGAAAAAGTGTGTGGGGCATAACCATAATGTAATTGTAATAAAAGTTACATGAATTTTTACATGTAATAAAAGTTACATCATTCTGTGAATTCGTTCTAGAACTCCAAATTCTCATTTGATTCTTTTTTTGTTGCTGTTTTGTTGTTGTTGTTGATGTAGTTTGCCAATGAGATGTTATATCCAGGTATTGTGTTTATAGAGTGTGCATTGACTAGGTCAAAAAATATGAGCTTTGTATAGGAAATCATAGTGAAACGCTTTGGATAGGAAATCATAGTGAACACCTGTGCTACGACTTTCGAGAAGAAGGTAATTTTCTCTGCTTCAGTCTCTTCTGTGATTGGTCTATTGTGAAGATGCAATTACACTGCATATGTAAAGTGACTGGCATAGACTCTGAATGGATATCCGTTTCACAGGCAATATTATTCTTATGTTTTAACTTTATATATAAAAATGCAAATAAATATATAATAATGCAAAAACTCAATTCTACCTTATTCATTATGTCTTTGCCCTTTGATTGATTGATTAGCCAACTCATTCATTTAATTTCACCATCCAATGAGTTTCTTTGAATAGCCTACGTTTTCATTTTAACCGCACACCATCATAGATAGAACAGGTGCAGAATAAGGAGCAAGATCAAAGGTGCCATGGCTTACACTTTGAAAACGCTCTTTTTTCAACAATGTTTAGGTAGGCAGCGCATGGGAAACCTGCATAATGTCATCTTCATAAGTAATGGTGATTATTAACATATTCTTGAGTACAGTAAAGTTACTGAAAACATATTGATTCCCTTTTAAAACTTGTTTAAACTCACTGGGGGGAGATACGTTGCAATGAGGAAGATACATTTCATAACGGTACACATTTGAGCTTAATTTCTATTTGGTTTAATCCACTCATGAAATGATTGCTCATCCGTCCCATCATTGCCCTCTCGTTATTTGGCAGGTGCACACTTCTTTAATTTTCTATTCATAATCTTGCAATTGACTCTAGGCATACTGGATCTTGAGGGTCCAAAAACAACACGAAGACGTCAGTATTATCAAGTTCTGAGACTGAAAAGAACAAGTTACAGATGCTATCATTTGGAATTAGACTGTCCTTTTCCAGTTGCTGCTTTAAGTGTGAAATTGCAGAAGAGTTAGCACTCGGACTATCAGAGGGATGAGGGAAAAGAAGTAAGAAACAAGTGCTGTGGAGGGGGTGAGAAAGAGGAAAAGGAATTCACAGATAAATTCAAATAAATTTTCTCCTTCATGACTTGTTTCCTAGGATCTAATCTTTAAACCATAATTCTTAATTTTCTAAATCCCTCTATCAGGTCTTTGCTTCTTTCTGTGGGATTAGGTGTTACAAAACTATCTCAAATATTGTTCAAGTGTGCAAATGCATAATGGTATATAAACCCTCCATATAGCCAGATCCCAATCAGAATCTATTAAACACTGACTAAATTGCAAAGACATGCAATGATTCTTTGTAGTATGCTGAAAGAAATAGACCTCAGATAGTCTACAGCAGGGAAGACATATGGGTCAATAGGTTTCCCATATTATTACTTGTGACTAACTTTGTATAATATAGCCAGACTTAGTTTTTCTCCTCTAGACACTATTTTGAAAATTTTTCCTTAAATTTTCTTTGTGCACACTGCAATAAAATAGTTGCTTCTTTTTGTTTGTTTTTTTTCCTGGACTCCTAGTACGCCCAAAAGTTTCTTAAAAGTAGAGATTAAACCTTGTTTTTTCTGGCAGTTAGCACAACATCTGGGACATATTATTTAACAAATAAGTTCATCAAGGAAGGCAGGCAATACATAACTTGTTAAACTGGGTTAAGCATAAGAATTATGTTTTAATTCATTGTGTTTATGACATATTCACCACAACAATGACAAAATATATGATAAAATGTGCAAATGCTAGAAAGAAACTGTCACCTTTCCATCAACAAGATTTGCCATCACTTCTCCCAGGAGGCAATTTGAATTTTTTTTTCGCCCTCAAAGATGGACTTGAGAATGCTCCTTCCCCAAGCTTATGGACTTACTATTTCTTCGACTTTTTCTTTTTCCTTTTGATTGCAAATGTCGTTAAGATTCTAACCACATATTTTTACTTGCAAGTTTACAAGGATTTGCAGAATCAAAACTAACCCTAAGAATCATTTGATTGGCACTCAACCCTCAGCAGCACATAAAAACAAATTTATAAAATGCTTGTCACAGAACTGTACAAGGAATCCTGTTAGGTGAAAACCGACCACCAGTAAGTACTGACAGGGTGTTGTACAGACTACATATTTACTTAGTTAAGAACTAGGGTTCCTAAGAGTGAGCAGAGATAGCTTCCATCTCTTGTTTTTGCTGCTGGGCTCCTTTGAGCAGCTCACTGTCACCCCTCTCCTTTTTGAAATTTTTTCTCTTCAAGGACAAAATAAAGCATTTATAACAAATGATTCGAAGGTCCCCTTTCAGCTTTAAAATCCTATTTTTTATGAACTCTAATTTCATCTAGGAAATAATTGAGGAAATAATTTATTCATAGAGTCTGTAGTCCAGTTCTGTTCTCGCAATACACCTATTCTGTAATGCAACCGTGCTTAGATTCATGTAAGCATGCTAATATTTTGTACATCTTAACTTTTTCTCTGAAGGCTTACATGTCATAGCATTCTGGCTTTTCCCCACTCTACACATATTTTTTTTAACTTTATAAAATCAAACTCTCTTTAAAAGTATCAAAGTCTCTTTTTATAATGAAGCTGGCTCTAAGCTCTTTGGATGCCGGGAGAATGCTGAGATGTGGGGAAAATCATTTCCATTTCTGCTCTTTACAGCCACACTATAAAGAAAAATAATCATATCATAAGTATTCATTTGTAGAGCCATGATTCTTTCTTAGTCCCTTCTTCAACAGAACTGAAATAGTCTTAGGTTTACATTTTGCTTCAGTGCAGGAAATTTTAAATAGCTGAGCAGAATAAAAAGAGGTTCCAGAAAATTCATTACTTTGTCCAAATGACTTTCAAGGTGATATTTTACTTCTAGCAATGCCTAAGGGGATGTATAGATCTTAAGTACTGTATAGATTTTTCTTAAATATAGCATAACCAAATGTTGTCAAGAGCTATCAGTGAGGGGGTTTAGCCCCAAAGTCACTCAGCTTTTTTTTTTTTAAACAGTAACCACTCTGGTTAGCAGGATGGATTACATTAGAGATGCTTAGTCATTCTTGAATATTTCATATAGTAATCAAGAAAATACACTAATAGATGGGATGTTTTTTGCTTTGCCACACTTCCTGTTTTATTACATCCAGTTCAGTAGTAAGATCTAATTATTTGATGTTTTTGACAGATACTATAACATAACACTGTAAAATAAAATGCAAATTTTTACTTACAGTCCTAAAAAATCAAATACTTATCTATTAAGAACATTTAAGTAAAGATGTGAGAGTCTCATGCCATATGATTTCGGGTAGTATATTTAAGTAAAGACTGACTGGGAAAGTTTAATGCAGATTAAATTGGTGATATTATTTTATTACAAAGTTTGTCTGTTCAACATTGCTGAGAGAGAGAGAGAGATCACAAGGCAGCAGGAAATAAAATGTCCAACCGTTTTGTTCTTAGGTCAGCAATGAAGTGCAATATTTGGTGTTCTGTCAAATGAGCCATTATCTACCCCTCTTGATGACCAAGTCTCGTGATCTGCACTCTTTTTAACTGCAGACTCTTATTTTCGGGATTTGGCATGAAGTTGAGTGATAAACTTAATCACTTTATATTCCTTCCATTTTATCACTTTTGTTCTTGTAATATAAATTTTCTTTTCCTGCTGATCTATAGAAAATCTCTTGTAAAAGTCTACCAGTCAGCTAAATTCTTTAAGGTGGTAATTACAAATGTTTTAATGTCCTTAGCTTGGAAGCGTAATTAGAAAATTCATTATTAAATGTCCTATTTCTATTTTATGATAAATAATAACCACCATGCTACAAAACATAGTCTTTAAAACATTAAAAATATAGATTTGAAAGCTGTATTAATAACTTAGTATCTGGCACAGCATTTTACAACTTTCCTAACCCTCCTTATTTCCTTGAATGGTAAAAAGAAAGGTGGGAAATTTTTAACATGCTGTAGCATTAGGAATAGAAAGAGCTCAGAACAGTTTAGTGGTGAAAACATAACCAGTACTCAATACTTACTGAGTAATGGTTATTTTGGAGGAAGATGATAGCTTAAAGTTGGATAGCTATGAATTTCCCCTTAGAAACCATGAAATATAAGGAACAAGGGCTTTTATGCCAGTGTACATCAGGCAATGAAGGACAGTGAAGTCTCACAGAAGGGGGAAGTCAAGGAATTCCTATGAGTTCTCCAAGTTTCTGCCTTGAGAGTTTCTAGGTCACAGCATTGGTAGGGAAACTTGGCTGACTCACAAACTGGAGAAATGGGGCTGAGACTTGGAGGAAAGATTAGAGTAATAAAACCTAGCGAAGGCACCACTTTTAACACACACACACACACACACACACACACACACACACACACACACACGTAAGCACACACACCGAGAGAGAGAGAGAGAGAGAGAGAGAGAGAGAGAGAGAGAGAGAGAGAGAGAGAGGCAGAGGCAGAAACAGACAGAGGCAAAGAGACAGATACACAGACAGACAGAGACAGAGGCAGAGACAGAGACAGACAGAAGCAAAGAGACAGAAAGACAGAGAGATCGGGAGAGAGTGCTAAAAATATAAAGTACTCAATGGGATATTTATTGATCAGCATGTTTGCTTGAGGAAATTCCTTGGGGTTGAGAAGCTGCTAGAGAAAAATAATGACCATGGGAAACGGCGTTATGCACAATAAGGTATCAAGTGCACTACTTGAAAGATTTTGATTCAGTAGTAAGAAATAATTGTCCTAGACTGAGTATTGTTCTGGTCTTGCTCAATAAATCTTAAAAGCCAGGCTTAAAGAGATTGATTTTTTTTAAAAAGCAATTGGTCCTACAAAAAATAAAATATTTACAGATAACCAGAATGTCTTATACGAAAGTATGTAGTATTTGTAATGTCTCAATTCCTAACTACCAACTGTGTTGAGAAGCATGGTTACCAAGACCAAGAAAATAGAGCACTCTATGAAAAATGTACAGAGCTTATGAACACGTCAGGATACTCCGACAGGAATGTTTGAAACAGTTGTAAATGTTCTTTTATATTGATAGGTCTTACGTATAAACAAGAAAGACATTTAGAATACAAATATCACCTATAGAGGTCAAACAGTGAGATCAGAACATAAACACGCTAGAAATGACTGGCAGAGCACAGCTGCAGAAGAAGAGTGAACTAGAAAAGCAAGCAGCAGATTCTCTACAAAACGGGGAACAGAATCACCAGCCACAGACAACTTTTAGACTTTCTTTAATGGAAAGATAAGAGACTTGAATAGATTTCTTGGAAAGTATGAATATTTAGGTTGAAAAGCTTCATCAAGCACAGGCACATGAAATGCTAAATCAACAGGAAACACTTTCCTAAGACACACAAACAGGAATAATAATAATAATAATAATAATAATAATAATAATAATAATAATAATAAAAACCTTTAAAGGACATGGGCGAAAGTATTGTGAATTTATAGGAGCAAAGACTCCGGCTGACATCTTGTATAAAATCTACAAAAGAGATGGATGTAGAATACCATCTTCAAACAGAAAAACCCCCACAAATAACCAAATGCTCAAACCATTTATCTTCGAAGTATCAAAATTAAAACTTTTAGAAATTAAAACAGCTTAATGAATCTGCCAGTCATTTTTACTACAAGAAATAATAAAATAAGGAACTCCAGCAGAAGAATTAGTCTGCAGAGGGAAATGCTGGCTTACAGTATGTAGTGGATCCACAGACCGCATGAAGCACAAGAAGATGGACGACCAAAGTGCGCGTGCTTCATTCTTTCTTAGAAGGGGGAACAAAAATATTCATAGGAGGAGATACGGGAAAAAATGTTTTCTTCCTTCCTTTCTTTCTTTCTTTCTTTCTTTCTTTCTTTCTTTCTTCCTTTCTTTTCTCCCTCCCTCCTTCCCTCCCTTCTTTCTTCCCTCCCTCCCTCCCCCTCCGTCCCTCCCTTAATCCTTTCTTTCTTTCTTTCTTTCTTTCTTTCTTTCTTTCTTTCTTTCTTCCTTTCTTTCTTCCTTTCTTTCTTCCTTTCTTTTCTTTCTCTCTCTCTCTCTTTCTTTCTTTCTTTCTCTCTCTCTTTCTTTCTTTCTTTCTTTCTTTCTTTCTTTCTTTCTTTCTTTCTTTCTTTCTTTCTTTCTTGCTTTCTTTCTTGCTTTCTTTCTTTCTTGGAGCTGAGGACCAAACCCAGGGCTAGTGCTAGGCAAGCGCTCTACCACTGAGCTAAATCCCCAACCCCTTGGAGAAAAAGTTTGGAGCAGAGACTGAAGGAATGGCCATTCAGAGACTGCACCCGACTTGGGGATCCAGCCCATATACATACATCCATCAAACCCAGACAATACTGTTGATGCCAAGAAGTGCATGCTGACAGGAGCCTGATATAGCTGTCTCCTGAGAGGCTCTGACAGAGCTTGACAAATACAGAGGTGGACTCTCGCAGCCAATCTCTGAACTGAGAACGGGGTCCCTGTTGGAGGAGTTAGAGAAAAGATTGAAGGAGCTGAAGGGGTTTGTAACCCCATAAGAACAACAATACCAACCAACCAGAGCTCCCGGGGACTAAACCACCATCCAAAGAGTACACATGGACAGACCCATGGCTCCAGCTGCATATGCAGCAGAGGATGGCCTTGTTGGGCGCCAATGGGAGGAGAAGCTCTTGGTCCTGCCAAGGCTGGACCCCCCAGTGTAGGGGAATGTCAGGGGAGGGAGGCAGGAAAGGGTGGGTGGTTGGGGAGGGGGAACATCCTTATAGAAGAAGGGGAGGTGGATGGGATATGGAACTTATGGACGGGAAACCGGGAAAGGGAATAACATTTGAAGTGTAAATAAAAAATATCCAATAAAAAGGGAAATAAATAAATAAATAAATAAAGGAAGAAAAATTTATAGAATATTAGAAATAGGATATTTACTATTTGTGTTTAACAAACTATTCTAATTTAAAATTCTATATTTTTCAAATATATCATAAATTATGGGTTTATATTAATAATAAAATGAAAAAAGATCTAAAAATAAAAAATAACAATGAAGATAAAAAATAAAAGTTAAAAGTACATTTAAAACTCTAAATCAATCATTAAAATAGCCAAATTAATAATTGCTGCTTAATACCTAAATGTTGATGAAAAAGAGTTTAATATTGGATTTATCTGAAAGAAGGAAGACAAAGGAGAAATGGGGGAGAGTAAGGATAAGTGGATAAGCATAGAAGTAAAAGATTTAAACTTAAGTGTATCAGTAGTTACATACAACTCCAATGTAGCTATGCCACAATTGCAAAGTAGAGCTAAACGGATTATGTTTAAATGATTAAACTATATGAAATCTATAAGAACATAACTTCAAACACAGACAGACAGACAGACAGACAGACACACACACACACACACTTGCACACCCTTATTATTCAGAATTTTAAGATCATGGCATTTGTAGGAAAATGAGTGGAACTACTGATCATCATTTTTAAGTGAAAAGAGCCAGACTTAAAAGAGCAAGTGTCATCTCTTTTCACATGACAGCATTCACAAAGAAAAGTAAGTCCTAACAATTACCATTGGTAAGTTCTATAAAATCATTTATGACTAGTGCCAGTTCCACCCAAACTCTTCTAGAAAGGTGAAAAGGAGCAAATACTCTCACAGTTAGTTATACATGAGTCAGCAATGTCTTGATATTCAAAACTTGGAAAACTATCAACAGTAAAGAGTATGACTGTAATATTTGTTAGATTGGATGGCAAAATCTCGACCAATTTTAAGCGAATTAAATACAACTATAAAACTATGACTAATTGCAGTTTACATCTTGACTGCAGTGTTGACTTACAATTTGATATTAACAAAATCACTATATTAATTAAAAAACCCATATATTACCATTTTAACAAAAAAGTACTCATAGAAACTCTCTCAGGTAAATGAATTTAGCTGGGAAAGTCTTAACTTCCTGTATCAGAACACTACAAGGATGTCCTGTTTGCTGCTCTAACCGCCACTGTAACACTGTAACACGTACAAGCAGCCCTAGCAAGTGCAATGAATAAAAGAACAGAAGATTTCCAAATGGCTGTGGTGGCAATGGAGCTGTAGTCATTCATAAGCAACATGAAGAAAATCAAATAAAATCTACAAGTAAGTCGAGTGGATTCAGTAATTCAGCTTAGTAGTATTTTAAGGACCTATTACCAACACATTAATATCAATTTACTTTAATATACTAGCAGCAGATGTTAAAAATGCATATTAGGAAAGATTAAAGCTGGTGGGAAGTGGGAGAGCATTGTGGAGGATAGAAGCAGCGGAGGGATATATAACACCGAAAGCCTTTTAAAAAGCCACATATAAACCTACTACAAGTGAAGCTCCCCAAATACATATGCACATATAAAAATAGTTTAAATGGTGCTATGTTATAATGGGGGGACAACAGTCACATGGTACCAAATAAGAACTCCAGCACCAGCAGTTGGATTGCCTCTTTCGGTGCTTATATTGCTATTGCTCTTACTCCCTAGAAGTTGATGTTAAGACTCCATTTTGGAAGATGTCACATCTTTGAGTCATAAACGGAGAAATCAAGTGGGTCCTGGCCTAAAACTTTCATTTCTATTGGATAGTTTTTATGGTGCTAGAAGGGCTATGTGAGCTACTGGAGGAGAATAGAGATCGTCAGTATCACCCAGCTGTGAACCTTGCAAGGGGCAGTAACAGTCTGCCTAGATGCCTGCTGGTGCAATGGTGGCATGACAATTATAGGGGTAGCCAACGACTTTCCAATCTGATTTAAGGTATGATCCACAAGGTAGAACATATACCTGGCATTGTTAATGAGGCCAGGAACTTGTGGCTGGACAAGTCCTAGGTCCTAGGGGAAGATCTACTGATTTGCTGAAAGGATATATCAATAAAATGACTCCTAATAGCTTATTGCTATACTGTAGGTAACTACCCCACTCTCAACCTTCATCAAAGAAACTTCTTTTTGTTGACAGCAACCAATACAGAGACTCATAAGTATAGTCTATGTGGTCAAGAGACTTCGGCATACTAGCCCTAAATGGGCAACATCCATATGGGGCACCTGTATTATATCCCTTCCCTCAAGGCCCAGGAATATTCCTAGAAGAGGGGAGATATTGTAAGAGCTATAGATGGTGGATGACCAAGAAAATAATCTTTTCTAGACAAAAACAGGACAGGTTCACATATGAACTTATAGCAACTGTGACAGTATACACAAGTCCTAGTCAAGTTCAAGCCAGACAAGATCCTAGTTTGAGCAGGGAAAACAAGCACATAGGTAAGGGGAGGTAAGTACCCATAGGTAAGAGCTCTTGGCATTTGGTATGTGTCAGGAATGGCAGTCAGTTTCTTTTAAAGACGTGACTTCTCAGACAGTAGCCACACTTCAGGTCAGGCTCCAAACCCAAGAGTAGCTGACCACCAAAAACTTTACTTGAGTTTAAAAAGAAGGGGAGAGTATCTGAAGTTGAGTGGGTAGAAAGGTGTGTGGATTTGGGAGGAATTGTTGGAGAGAAGGTGAACACGATTGAAATATGTGAGATGAAATTCTCAAATAATCAATACTAATATTTTTTAAAAGTCTATAGCAGTGATAACAACGTTAAAGACAAAACAAAAAGAAAAGACTTTGGCATAAAATGGACCATGGCTGCAAAAGGCACCGAAACTTTGGGATGAATCAGATAAGAAAACTGCTGAGGAAAAAAGTGGAAGAGCTGTACAGATGAAGAGAAATACACGTCCACAAACGGAAAGATGGGCACTGCTGAGACAGAGAGGTTAAACATGCTTAGTTTTGGAGGATAGAAGTGAAAAAGTAGTTCTAAAATTTGGATATAAATTCAAATGCCTAGAATAGCCAACAACTTCAGATGAATACATTATAGTGTTCTGAAAGATTTGCAAAACTGCAAAGATGTACATTATTCATACGTGGACATCTGCACTTCATTATCATTACCTATCTAATTATCTATCATCTATCTATCTATCTATCAATCAATCTATCTATCTATCTATCTATGAAATTACAAGTGCTCTCATTCACAACTGAGCTATAAATGGATCATAGATGTAAAAAGGAATCAAACTGGGATGTCAAACAGTTGCAGGTGAAAAGTTAAAGAAACTTAATTTTTGACCTACGATTGGGCTAAGATTTCCAGACTACAGCTGAAAGCACAATGAAGCATTGATAAATTTGGCTTCACCGTGATTTTAAAAACTTCTGTTCTTCTGGAAATATGTAATGATTAGCTTCAAATAAAAGCGTGGATAGCCAGAAAAGCTACAGAGCATGTACTTATTAAAAGGCCAGTTCTAGAATATCTATGACCCCCATCAAATTCCATAGCAAGAAATAACATTGCTTAGAAAAAAGAAAAAGAAAAAAAAGGGGGTGGGGTATTTGAATAGAAACTTCACCTCAGATACCTGGATAGAAAATTAGCATATAAAATGTTCCTACCAGCACTAGTCACTAGGACAATGTACTTAACAGCACAATGAAGTAACAATGAGACTTGACTAGAAAGGCTAAAGTGAAACAGCACTTATGGTCTCAAGCATTGCTGATGTGCAGAAAATGACTCTCACACAATTCTCATGGAAATTTGAAATGTTACAGCCACTCTGTAAAATTTTGCAAAAAAAAAAAGTTTAGCATACATCAACTCTCCAACATAGAATCCTGGAATTCTAGGTATTCTTATAACAGAAAAGAAACAGAAACCAGACACGATGGTGTAACATCATATTCTCAACACTTGGAAAATGGACGAAGAGTGATCAGTGTTCAAGGCCATCCTCAGCTACTTATCAAGTGTAAGGCCAGCCTGAGCATCCTACCTCAAAAACAAAACAATCAAAGCAAACTAAACGAAACTTCCATATGTGTCTATGGAAAGATATGTGTGTAATAATAAAAAACTAGAAATGTCCTAACTGAATAGATATTTTCATGTTATCTATAGCTATACAATGAAGGAAATATTAAGCAATTGGAAAAAAGTTAGCTACATGCTACACTGTACTGCCCTTCCCAATAATTTTGCTGAGAGAGGCAAGGAGCCCACAGTGAAAGATTCTACTTGTACAAAGTCCTAGAAAGTGAAAAATGTTGTATAAAGCTTAAAAGCTGAGCAGCATTGCCTGGGATAGGAATAGAACTAGAGAGAGAGAGAGAGAGAGAGAGAGAGAGAGAGAGAGAGAGAGAGAGAGAGAGAGAGAGAGAGAGGTTATTATGGGGTTGATGGAAAGGTCATGAAAGGTACATGATCTGTTTTGATTACAGTAATATTATCCCGGAACACATGGATCAAAACTTCTAGTTGGCTGCTTTAAAATGTAGTGATTTTCTGATAATTGTGTCTCAGTAAAGTTGTTTAGCAAGATGATGATGAAATAATAATGATATCAATACTAATACTAATACTCCTAATAATAATAATTTGGACAGGCTCTCTCTGCACAGCTTTGGCTGTCCCGGAACTCCTTTATGTAGACCTGCCTCTGCCTTCAGAATGCTGGGATTAAAGTCATATGCAATAAGACCTGCTGATTAATTAAGTATTTTTAAATGTAATCATGACTTTAATCCATTTTTCATTCATTCCTGGTCTTACTATAGAAAGAATAATCCTCTTGCAACAGTGATTTCTTAATCAGAGGGCAATGAAAGACTCCGTAACGAGTCAGAGGTTGTCGTGTTCAATGTAATGCTTTCCATATTATGCCTTCTCTAGTGATTTTGGTTGTCCTTTAAACTATCTGTTGCACTTATCCCTTAATAACCCCATGTTATCGAATACAAAATGGTGCAGTCACTGGTAATGGTCATTTTGAGCAGCCCAGTCTTAATGTGTCTCTGTGGTACTACTTACAATTTGTACTTTTAGTTCTAATGGAACTGCCCTTTTGTTCCATCAGTATCTTTCTTTCACTCTTCCCTCTTCAACACAAATAACTTTGTGTCATACCAGGGTATTTGTGTCAGACTCTTTACTGCCTCATGTTGCTCCTTGCCCCTGTGCCACCACCTACTCTTGGGTGGTCTCTCTCTCTCTCTCTCTCTCTCTCTCTCTCCCTCTCTCTCTCTCTCTCTGTGTGTGTGTGTGTGTGTGTGTGTTGGTAGGGAAATCATTTTTACTCTTGCTGTTTCCTCCACACTTACTCTCTAGTTGGAGGAGAACAGACTCCCTACTGTGTAAGCCCCTCAAGCAAAGCTTATGGTTCTGGTTCTGGTTCTGGGTGATGAGCATTACACCTGGGGGTGGGGGTGGGGAGCTTCTGACAACACAGATGATTGGGTACCATGCCCAGAAGACCTGCCTCAGATTGGTTGGTTCTGAGGTTTGCATATTAAATGGCACTGAGGGAGTGCTGCTGCTGCTGCTGCTGCTGCTGCTGCTGCTGCTGACCTGACATACATTAGGCATTGCTGCTTGGGGCTTGGAGTTTGAAAGAGCAAAGGACAAGTCACAGTAACATTCCTAGGGTAATTTACTTACTTTAGCATAGCTTCCATTTCTTGCTCTGCAACTTCTTTTCCATAAGATTGTTGTAAAGATTAAATCTGTTAATACTTTTGATGCCCTACGTATATATCCTGGTATAGTAGATGAGACCTACCTATAATAGGTGTTCCAATTACTAGCCTTACATTAATTACTGTCATTGGAACATGTATTTTGAACATCCTTAAAAAGGGAACCCATTTTCCTTGCTAAGTGTCTCGACAGACATTCCTTTTTATTCCCTTCTCCTAGAATCTCCTGTTTTCTGACATTCCCTTTAGATTCCTAGATCTGAGGTCTTGTCCGGATCAGTTGTCTAGACTGAACTCTCCCTCTATGTAAACTAATTGAGCCAATGTTTTATGAACCTATATGTGTGTGTGTGTGTGTGTGTGTGTGTGTGTCTGTGTGTCTGTGTGTGTCAGTGTGTTAGAAATAGAAGACGTTGGGAGTCAAATGGTATTCTATATGTGTACACACACTGTGCAGGCGAAAGGAGCATTTTGATGAATCCCATTGCTTTTCCATTCATCTGGGGTAACTTTTCATAGGGGACTGGATATTCGTTCAACTCAACCGTGCTTGCATTTATTACAGTCTGAAATAGAATCTAAGTTTTTAACAATCAACTTGCAGTACTCTGAACTCAAAAGGTCTATAAGTTTTGGTCTCCCTAGCACCTCTCCTCCTGTGTTCATGATCACTTTGCAGGACACTTAAAGAAACCATGAAGAAAATCCAAGCAAGCTCATAAAAGCAAACAGACACACTGAAAATTCCTCACCCTGAACATTTGACATGAGTCTTTTTGCCCCGTCTGCTGCCTCTACTTTAAATCCTGCCACAGGAAGAGTCTTCTACCACATGGTTATAACACTACTCACTACTTTGTTGTTTAACGATGCTGGAAACTGAGCTTGACCTTCCAGAAGGCAGGTGTATTGCTTTATGGACCTTTCTGCAAGACACATAAAAGTGATGGGTGAAAGGAAGCGAGGATGCGGGGCTGGCTGTTTATCTACCCTGACGAGCAGGAGCAGTACAGTTTCCCTGTGCTGTTACCTCACAGGAATGAGGCACGTGGAAGCAAACAGGAGCAGCACATGGTAACTTCCTCTGTCTTTCATCTGGCCATAGATCTGCTTCAGAATCGCTGACCTTGTTGAGAGATTCATTTGGAGCAGCTCAGAGCTACACTTAGATATCAGAGGTATTTGGAATTGCTTCATGCTTCAGCCATTACAATTTCTGTATGGCACAGGAAGCATCGCTTAACATGCTTCCTTTGTTTCTGTTTTATGTCAGAGTCCAACTTACCTTCCAATTGTCTAATTGGTTGTCTAGAATTAAACAATAACTTAATCCCACAATCGCTTTCCTTTCTTCGTGTTGACATATACACAGATTTTGTGAATTTGCTTCCTATTTTCATGTTAAGTCTGGGTGACTTTACTCAACACCTTCAAAACATGTATTTGCTATGTCCCCTTCAAATGCTCACCACTTTGTTAACTCTTGAAATAAATCAAGTCAGGCAATATGCAAAATTATCTAATAGGACTAAAATACTGAAAAACATTAGCTCGAACCATCCTAAGCCCCCCTTTTGTATGCATGGGGAATATTCACACTCATGATCTATTTCACTTGTAAGATATGTTTTAATGTCCCAAAAGATTTGAACAAAAGACTAAGGCTTTGGGTACTGAAGCCACTCATTAAGTTACTTATATTTTCTTGCAATTGAGGAATCTTGGGCTTGTTTGATGACTAATTTCTACAACAGAGGCAGGCATAGTTAGGTTTTGTGGAGAAGAAAATATCCTAGATGGCAGGGAGACGAGGTCTGGAGAAGAGCGCACACCTGAGTGAGATGCCGTAGAGTAAGTCAAGGGACAACCTGAGTGAGATGTAGCCTTGTGTTCCAAGGGGCAGAGGGATCTTGAAGACAAGTATGGAGAAAAATGTCTGCTGATAACATATGCTGAGGTAAGCGTTTGCCCTTTTCACGTGTTCTCTCAATTCCTGGGGTAATGAAGATAATTAATCTAAGAACTACTAAATGTAACACTGGTTCTCATTTATCAGGCCCTTAGCCTTATATATTCAAGGATGCTTCAGTCATTAACGCACTCAGTCTTTATAATTAGATAAAATACATCATTAAGAAGAATGCCAGCTAAACTGTGTCATTAATTTTGCACTAAAATGACTAACACATTACATGAAGTCCATACTTAACTGGCAGAGGCTTTATGTGTCTGTGGTAGGTTTATAAAGCAGTAAAATTTCAAGCTATACTTGATTTTGTGGGGCAATCAGCTCCTTTTCTCTAGAATTTCTTGCTATGTCTTCTGTCAGTTGAGGCAACCAGACTAGTCCTTTGCTAAACTGAACTACATTTAATTAACCTTCCTTCCTACCATAGAATGCAACCCAGGCTCTCCATAGACAAATTCCTCTGTACAAAAGAGAAGACATTCGCATTTCAAAGGTTAAAGTAACTCGGAAAAATATGTAGCTCTTCTTTAATAAGGTAGAATACAGGAACTTATTCATTTATTTACTCAAAACTATATTTGTATCCCTAGAAAAGATGTGTACTTTGTGAGGGAATTGGACTCATTGTTCTAAGTAATGTATAGGAAAAATATAAGCTCTCCCCGTATATTAGGGGAAATACGGTGAGAAAAGTCAACTTATCTTTGTGCTTGTTGGCCTTGTTTTCTGTACTGTCTTTAGACCAGGTTGCCCCAACAGTTACACAAGAGGTGTTGTAGTGGGGAAATGAATGTGGTGTTAATTTTTACTGTGTCAACAGTGTAAAGGCCTTAATAAAGTAAGGCCTTTGAAATCAAGTTTGTTGATGAATTAAAAGGTAATCCTGTTGGTCTAAGAGAATATAAACATCAATCATTCCTTTTATATTTTGGAGGACATTTTCTGACAGAAATTGGGAATTATTGTTTGTGGCTGATTAAAGTAGCCATGTATTATTATTCTGTTTTGCCGTCTGTCTTACAGGAATATGGTAATTCTGACCTTTGGTGGAGGACTTAGAGGATGCAGACTTTGAAGCTGCCTACGGACAGGCTTTCATCCTGAACTGTTTAGGGTCTCTGCTGTCAAGGGATATGTACTGAGCGGTTCCCAGAGAGGGGCTTCTTCTCCAGAGTGGGTTTGCTTTACAATCGTGTAGCGCTTGCTGTTAACTGTCTGCCTAAGAGGACGTGAGAAAATAAGAGGTTAAGGTGAAAGACTTGCACTCAAGTAAAACCTTTTTTCAAAATAGTTCCACGAAAATGTAAATGGATAGACTTAAGTGAATATTTGAGCAATTTCCCTAATAGGTGCATAAAATAGGCAATGAAGCTTTTTCCATGCTTGAAAAAGGAGTCTTATAAAGGAGTTGAAAAGTCAAGTGGTGGAAATTATTAGTTGGTTAATTAATTTACAGAGTACAAATTATGGCAAGGAACGACAGCACAATCTCCACTAAGTGACACACTGTTAATTATTAATCACGAAATTATAAAGACAGGAAAAATTGTGTAATCTTGGCTGGGTTTTTTTTTCTGTTTTCTCTTTTAAATAGTAATTTTGGTTTATAAGTATAATATACATTTATTGTAAGAACATAAGCATTATTAATATTTCCTTCCAGTGTTTTAAAATAAAATAGGGTCTCATATACTTTTTACCTTCCTGTCTGTCTGTCTGTCTGTCTGTCTGCCTGCCTGCCTGCCTGCCTGCCTATCTATCTATCTATCTATCTATCTATCTATCTATCTATCTATCTATCTATCTATCTATCTATTATCATCTGTCTATTATCTATGTAACCATATAAACTTAATCTGACTGGTTTAATAATACATTATGCATATCATTATTTTCAGGAGAGAGATAGCCTAATTTTTTGCACTATATGTAACCTTCTCTCAGTATTTCTGTTGATATAGGTTCATTTACTTTTAATGATTTAATTTTTACAGATTTATTTTTGCTATCGAGTAGAACACATATGCTGCATTTATGCCATTTTTATAAATACTGTTCTGAGCGACCCTGTCTTTCACCCTTCCTTCCTCACCTAGAAGCCTCCACAACCGTGTATTCTACTTCCCCCAATCACCCCTGCTAGTTTATAACCTATATGAGACCAAATCTTCTCACATATATAGATAATAAAATTATGGTTTGTATGTGAAAAGAAATAGGCAGTACTTGTCTTTTTAAGTCTGGGTTACCTCATTTAATATGGTAATTTCTAGATCCACTAATTTTTTTAAAAAAAAACTGCATGTTTAATTTTATTTTTAAAGCTGTATTAAATGTGGCTGTGCATCTGTACCGCATGTTTATCATCAGTTTTTCTGTATCCTTGTGGTAGGACTCAGTCCCTGGGTATTATCAAAGGTCTCATATTCTTAAAGATCCCAAGTTTTCCAAGTATGTTCTGTCTTGAAACAGCTTCATAATAAAAATCACTATGCAGACACCTTAATTTCTGGAAATATTATTTCTAGATCAAGGAGCCATTTAGGTTTGTTGTCTTTCAGAAAGGAAATGTCCTTGGTCCAGTCAGCTGTATTGATAGCCTGTTACATCCACCTGTTCCAAAGCTAGATGTCGCCGCCTTTTAATGGATGCGGTAACATATATAGAACCATACCATACTTGATTCACAGTAATATTTTTCTTTTCAACTCTTCACCTGCTTCTGTATTTAGGAAGAATTAAATTCTTTTGCTAAGTTGACATTTATTTTAAAAATGATGACTATATTTGGGTAACAACAATACCCCTTTTCTACTACATACTTGCTTACCTATCATATTCACTATAGATTATATTGTGATACCTTATGCAATGATTCATCCTGATCATCCATCTGATAGGATTTAAAACTGCCAAGGAGACACACTACTTAGTGTACCTGTAAAGGGACGTTCAGAGAGTTCTAACTGCCATGGGGAATGCCCTCTCTGTATGTGTGTGGGTGGCGCTGTCATGTGGGCAGGGGCGTCAAGCTGACTAAAGTGAAAACAGTGAGGCTCTCCCTCATCCATCGTTCTCTGTAATGTGACCAGCCTCCCCAGAGCCTCATGCCCTGGTCTTTACCACAGTCATGAACTCTATCTTCTCTTCACTCCAGGAGCTGAAATAAGTGATTCCCGTAAGTCACTTATTAAGAGAACTAATGAGAAGCCTAGGTGACTTCCCACTCTCTATTCACTTTTATTTCTTGATTTCACATTTGAAAGTCTAATATCACATTTGAGAAGTGAAAATTATAGCTTTATGCAATGTTTTTCTGTAGCTAGTAAGTTGAGGTCTACTCTGCCACCAAACACATCCTCTATGTCCATATATACTTTAACCCTATCATATAGGAGGCAGACTCAGGAGTTCAAAAGTTCAAGGTTGGCCTTGGCTACATATACACTCTCTGTCTCCAAAACCATCCGACCAACCAACCAACCAACCAACCAACCAACCAAACAAGCAAACAAACCCAAATATTTTGTCAACATATAAAATTATTATGTATCATATGAAATTTGATATTTCTTTTAGATTTATTATGAGATTAGGAATATAATTTTTCTCATTTTGATCCACTTATATTTTAATTACTAATTATTAATATATATATATATATAGTGTGTATGTGTGTGTGTGTGTGTGTGTGTGTGCCTGCCTGTGTTTATGGTATATGTGCATGTGTATCTGTATGCACCATGGTGTGTGTGTGTAATCAGAGGACAGTTTGCAGGAGTCAGTTTTTTCCCTCCACAATATGGATCTCAAAGATGAAACTCAGGTTTGTAAGCTTGGCAGGAAGTATTTGTGTCAGATGAGCCATTTTGTTGGCCCTGTTTTATTATATTTTGTAGCACTAAATAAACTACTGTGACTTTAATTAAAAATTTATCCTAAAACATGGTCATTTGTGTATCATTCACTCTTTTGATCCAAAATGTAGTCTGATATCTATTGTTGATTTTAAGGAATAAAATTTAAATCTGTAGTTATTTATAAAAGTTTATGAAATTTTCTCATTAGTCAGAAATTCTATGTATGAACAAAACTGTTTATTTGTGACTTCACAAACATGGGATTCCTTAGGCAGAAGGTACATGTGCTTGAATTTTGTAAACATGCATCATCTTCTTCAGGGCTACAACAGTTTCAACAATGTGGAAGAGAGCCTCTTCCATTCCACAAAGTAGATTATCAAATTCTTGGCTTTAAACAACAGGGAAAAATTAAATAAATTAAAAATTTCATCTTCTTTCTTGTAAGTATATTTGGACAAGTCATATGTTAATAGAACAGGGTTTGTGTGTGTGTGTGTGTGTGTGTGTGTGTGTGTGTGTTTTCCCATGAAACCTGTTCTGAATTCTTTGCCAATTTTAAATATAGAGACATAGTTATTTGTAAAAATTGGATTTCTAGTTATCCTTTATATAAACAAGAACTCTTTGCGATATTAGGATAAATTTTTGTTCTAGCTTTAAATTTGTACATAGTATTTTTGTGTGTTCTTACACCATGTAGAGAGTTTGTTTTGCTACTTCAATACAATATATCAATTTGCCCATGTTTTCTTTTGAGAATGTTATTTATGTTTAATGATCAAAGATCTAGAGAAATGGAGTTCAGGTCTGGGTGGATAAGGCAAGTGGCTATAATTCCAGATGTGGAAGGTGGAGACAGGGAATCTGCAGATCAAGCTATCCAGAAAGGCTAGATACTTCTTTAAACTCTGGGCTTGATTGAGACGCCTTTCCTCAATGAATAAAGAAAAAAACTCAAAGAGAATAACATCAAACTTAGACACACACGTGTATTTGCATCCACAGAGTATGCATAACACAAACACACACACACACACACACACACACACGTGTGCAGAAGATATAATAATAAAGTTATATTTAATCTGGTGAAATGTGCCCTGAATTATAGGATATAAGTTTGAAATTATCCAACTATCCAGTCATATATTTCTTTTACAGACCATCTCTCCCGAGATTTCAGACGTGATTTTGTCATGTACAGAATTTTTCCTTGTAATTAAATGTGCTTATAAACTGTAAATTATATCCCATTTGTATTTCTGCGTTGGGAACCATCCAGTTTTACTTTAATGATATATATTTCATTACATTGTATATACATATATAAAAATCTGCATATTCCCTTTGTACTTTGCCTGTTCCGCTATGTTTAATATTTCATTTTAGTCTGTTTCCAAGTCTATAATTAAATCACTTGTATGAGGAGAGTTTTACCTGTTACAACCTTTGTTTCTCTATGTCCTTCCTTTTCTGATTGTGCTAACTGGTTCATACCCTATGTGGACCTCTCTCAGTTATCTGCAAATCCCTACCTCCTGTTATCTATCTCTGTGTCTGCCATCCCTCTATTAACTATCTTTATGTCCTCCATTCATTACTATGTATCAACTATTTATCTGCTATCTACCCAACTACCTGTCATCTATCTGTCACCTATCTGTCTATCTGTCACCTTCAGCAGCAGCATTTAACTAGCACCATCTGCCTGTCTATCATCTATCTGAAATGTTAAGTAAATCTGATGTCCCCTTACAGGCAATTTTTGCCTATGTCTTCCTTTAAGACAAGGTCGATATATATTACCATACCAAAAATAAATTAAAACATAAAACAATCAAAAATTCTATTCTATAAAGATGTTTATAAAGATGTTTGCTGGTCATCGATGGGATTGATGAAACATAGAAACAGGGCTTTTCTGTCTAGTTCGGACTGGCCTTAAATTCATAACCTTCCTAGTTCCTCAGAGCTAGATCTGAAAGAATGCTATATTTAATGGGGTTGTCGATAGCATTGCTGACTTTTTATAATATATTTAACTTTATAAAGAAATAATTACATAACCTTTTTCTTAAATCTAACAATAATGTTAACAATTTCAAAATATATCATAAATCCTACTTAGTAAGAATGAGCAACTTTAAATCCTACTGCTAGGCCGAAAGTGGGATCCAGCTCAAGGGGAGACCCTAAGACCTGACACCATTATTGAGGCTGTGAGGCATTCACAAAAAGGGACCTATCATGACTGCCCTCCAAAAGACCCAACAAGCAGCTGAAAGAGTCAGATGTAGATATGTGCACCCAACCAATGAACAGAAACTGCTGACCCTTCTACTTGAATTAGGGGAAAGCTGGGGGAAGCTGAAGAGGAGGGCAAGCTTGTAGGAGGATCAGCAGTCTCAATTAACCTAAACCCCTGAGATCTCTCAGACACTGGGTCACCAACCAGGCAGCATACACCAGCTGAGATGAGGCCCCCAACACATATAGAGCAGAGGACTCCGGGTCTGGGTTCAGTCAGAGAAGATGCACCTAACCCTCAAGAGACTGGAGGCCCAGGAAGTTTAGAGCTCTGGTAGGGTGGGAACATCCTCATGAAGATTGTGGGGGGTTGATGGGGGAGGTATGGTGGTGGGACAGTCCGGAGGGTGGGCCTGGAGGGAATAAAATCTGGAGTGTAAAAATAAAACAAATAAACAAAACAAACAAACAAACAAACAAAACCCCTGCTGATAGTTTGTTTGCTAGCAAAGTATAAAGCACTTCTCTGACAATCTCTGAAGACAAAAAAAGTTTTTATGAATTTAAATAACACTTAAGGCATGGTTAAAATTTGACCTGAGATGTGAGATTCATTATCATTGTTCAATACCTTTAATGTTATGCTGTATTTCTGTAGAAACGGGATGTCATTCAGTGAAGAATGTTACTTGACTACCCTGCTGACATATAGCTTATTAACTGTATCGCCCAGCAAAATTTATGCTCTAAGGATATTAAACATAAATTTAATAATTTTATTTTTGTTTTAGAAGCTTTACTTATAACCACAAATATAGTTGCTTTTACTTTTAGTTTGAAATCTTTGGTTTTCTTCAATCGATATTTATTCCTTTACAAAAGGAGATGCCTCTTTTTTGCATCCTTCCTGGAAGAGATTAATGGTATTTAAATTATCTTCTTAAATGTTTGATGAAAACTTAAAACTATGAAAGTACAATATTTACATAAAATATTCACTAAATAAGAAAGCTCATGAAATAAAGGTCAAAGATCCCTGCTTTTACGTCCCTCATCCTTGGTTTCCCCTGATGGTCAAAACTGAATCACGGTTTAAAAGTTGGTGTGAAAACGGCAACCAACAGATTGGGAAAAGATCTTTACCAATCCTACAACAGATAGAGGCCTTATATCCAAAATATACAAAGAACTCAAGAAGTTAGATTGCAGGGAGACAAATAACCCTATTAAAAATGGGGTTCAGAGCTAAACAAAGAATTCACAGCTGAGGAATGCCGAATGGCTGAGAAACACCTAAAGAAATGTTCAACATCTTTAGTCATAAGGGAAATGTAAATCAAAACAACCCTGAGATTTCACCTCACACCAGTGAGAATGGCTAAGATCAAAAACTCAGGTGACAGCAGATGCTGGCGAGGATGTGGGGAAAGAGGAACACTCCTCCATTGTTGGTGGGATTGCAGACTGGTACAACCATTCTGGAAATCAGTCTGGAGGTTCCTCAGAAAACTGGACATTGAACTGCCTGAGGATCCAGCTATACCTCTCTTGGGCATATACCCAAAAGATGCCCCAACATATAAAAAAGACACGTGCTCCACTATGTTCATAGCAGCCTTATTTATAATAGCCAGAAGATGGAAAGAACCCAGATGCCCTTCAACAGAGGAATGTATACAGAAAATATGGTACATCTACACAAGGAGTATTACTCAGCTATCAAAAACAATGCCTTAATGAAATTCATAGGCAAATGGTCGGAACTGGAAAATATCATCCTGAGTGAGGTAACCCAATCACAGAGAAACACACATGGTATGCACTCATTGATAAGTGGCTATTAGCCCAAATGCTTGAATTACCCTAGATGCCTAGAACACATGAAACTCAAGATGGATGATCAAAATGTGAATGCTTCACTCCTTCTTTAAAAGGGGAACAAGAATACCCTTGGTAGGGAATAGAGGGCAAAGACTAAAACAGAGACAGAAGGAACACCCATTCAGAGCCTGCCCCACATGTGGCCCATACATATACAGCCACCCAATTAGACAAGATGGATGAAGCAAAGAAGTGCAGGCAGACAGGAGCCGGATGTAGATCTCTCCTGAGAGACACAGCAAGAATCCAACAAATACAGAGGTGAATGCCAGCAGCAAACCACTGAACTGAGAACAGGACCCCCGTTGAAGGAATCAGAGAAAGAACTGGAAGAGCTTGAAGGGCCTCGAGACCCCATATGAACAACAATGCCAAGCAACCAGAGCTTCCAGGGACTAAGCCAGTACCTAAAGACTATACATGGACTGACCCTGGACTCTGACCTCATAGGTAGCATTGGATATCCTAGTAAGATCATCAGTGTAAGGCGAAGCCCTGGGTCCTGTTAAGACTGAACGTGATTTTTGGGGGGAGGGCGGCAATGGGGGGAGGATGGGGAGGGGAACACCCATGAAGAGGAGGGGGAGGGATTAGGGGGATGTTGGCCCATAAATCGGGAAAGGGAATAACACTCGAAATGTAAATAAGAAATACTCAAGTTAAAAAAAATAAAAAAATAAAAAATAAAATAAAAAATAAAAGTTGGTGTGAATTTTTCTAGAACTCTTCTCACATGATACCTAGAAATAATAAAAGTATTTACTTAGACTCAAATTGGATTAAGGAAGATGTGAGACTGAGCACTGTTTATATTCTGGAACACCATACTTGTGGCTTTCCATATAATTCTGTTTTATTTTTTATAATGTTTGTGTTTACTGCATTAGAGATATTAGCCCTTTTCCCTACAAGTAACTATTGAATCACTAAATCCATTATCCCTCCTCCTGTCTGCCTTCCTTCCCTCGCCTTTCCCCCTTCTCTCTGTGTGCATTTTGGCATGCTCCTGTGCGTGCGTGCGTGCGTGCGTGCGTGCGTGTGTGTGTGTGTGTGTGTGTGTGTGTGTGTGTGTGTGTAAAGCAGAATTTACATCATGTGTCTACATCAAATTCTTTGAGAGCAGGTCTTCTACTGGAGCTGAAATTTACCAATTCAGTTACTCTAGCTGTCCAGCGAGCTCCAGGGATTTCACCTCCTTACTGCTGGGATTTCAGGTGCAGATCCAAGCACAGAACCTCAGGCTTGCATGGAAAGAATTTTACCAACGAGCCACTTCCCTAGCTCTCATCATAACTAGCTTACTAGTCAGTTAATTGTGTTTCTATTCCCATAAGATTTAGTGCATACTTTGTATATAAATGTCATTTCAAGTGTATTAAATATATCACATGAGAAACAACAGGTATAGTATGCATTGCTGTATTCTATTTTTTTACAAGGTATGGCGATGTATCAGTAGTGTGCATTTAAGGGCTGTGATATTTTTCACTACTACACTGAAAGCAATAACATTTCATGCTGCCTTATCTTAAGATGCAGTGAAAATTCTAAATATGAATATAGGACAAAAGTACACATCAGACAATAATCAACTTCAAGTGACATGAAAATTTTCATAGAAAATGCTTTCTTAAAAGTCACCCAACATTTTCTGAACTGTTTACTGAAGATCTGTGTTTATAAGAAATGGTTCCATTATTAAAATATTATCAATACAAATTCGGCATCTTGTCCCTGTAATTTCTGATTCCTTTTCATTAAATCTATTTTTCAATTTTTTAGACAAGATTTTTCTTTTGAGAATTTTATTTATGAAATAATTGCTCATTCTCACCTCATAGAATTTGTTTTTATTTCTTTCTTACTCATTTCATGCACCTTTGTGTACATATTAGGGCTATACTCATTCACAGTAAATCTTTCGAAGGTGTTAGATGCTATGAAGTGGTTTTCATCTCCAGTTGATGTATAACCTGCCACCCTGATACATGGAACCTTTCTGTTTGCCTTTCTGGATAGCCTGCTACCTGCTTTGCTTTCATGACCATAGAACAACAAGAGAATAAGAAGTATGGAGTTAAATATCTGAATAGGGCTTGTGTCAACTTCAGTTAGAAGAAAGATGGACATACTCACTTGGTGTGTGTGGAAGATGAGGAAAGGATTTTGTCTCTCCCAGTTTTTCATGAGTTAACTTGTGCTTCAGAGGCACAGGTAACAACTGACTATAATCTAGTGAAAATATAAAGTCTGTACAAATAAACTTAACCATTTTGGTGCCTTAGTGATCAAATATTTAATAACTGCCAGCATATATTTTTTGCAAACTCATATGTTTGGCATCTATAAACATGGTTTCTAAGGATTTAAAGCAAGAGCATTAGGATTTATGCAAAACTCCAAAGTTGCATTTATGATAAAAAAGAAGAAGTTGAAATGGATGTTAATTCACATTCAAAACACCAATATACATTCTAGGTATGTATGTATACTATGCATATTATGATGACTTCCAAATGTTATGATATTTATATTACACCCTAAACTGAAACATTTTCTTTAGCAAATACTACACTACTAATTTATTTTTGCATATTATTAGAGCAAATAGGCAACTACCCTGTAAAGAATGCTCATTAATTAGCATGGAAAGGCATGCGGCAAAAGATAAGCCAAAGAAACATAACATTACGAAAAGTAGCAAAGTTTGAAAATGTCACTGTTTTTAAAAGGGGGCATTTGGGTTACCAGCTGTTGCAGGTGTGCAGAGGAAAAATGAACAACTGCTTAAAAGTGTTGCTAAAACCAGGATCCATGTGCCTATACCCTAAGTAAAGGGTTATCCTGCTTTTTCTTCTAATACAATTCGTGTACATAGACCGGTTGGTCATTCACATCTTTCATGTTTTCTTACTCTGATTACACTGAGAGTTTTTCTTAGTGCTGAGCTAAACTGAATAAGAGTGAAATCTTTCTCTTGCTTGCTTGTGTTCATTCGGAACCATCCTGCGTGAGATAATTGTCAAGATGAAGAAATTTAAGATGCTCCTTCATTCTTAACATAATTAAAGAAGTTCTAGAAGTTTCATGCTCCCAAATTGATATTTACAAATTATATTGAGGAAAAAGAAAGGGTTTTGTTGTTTGTCTATGGAACAGATTAGCTTGTATTTTATATAAGAATACTCAGTTCTACACTAGTTGTTATGGTTTGATAACTTGTTTCTCAAGAAACCAATATATTGTTGTTTCTCTGGTTTGTTTGCTCACAAATAATTGCAAAGCAAGGATTTTATAGTAGTGGACACTTAAATTTAAGGTTAGATATTCTATCTTTTAAAATGTTTAGTTTCTATCTTTAATGCATCTTGCTTAAGTTCTAACCCAGGAAGCTAGAAAAATCAATCTTGTTATGCAAAAGGGGAATGATTTGACAGCCAAGACTATCAGCATTTATGCAAACCAAAAAATATTTGTCTGCCAAAATCATCAACATCTATAAAGATTTATGAAAATGTGCAAAATGCTAAAAGACGCTGTGTAAATTAGAATGTGTTGCCTGTACCTGAAACCCATAGGACATATTTTTAACTTGGGCCTTTACTTTAATCCAGGAAGACAGGAGGCATACTTTTATATAATAGTTTTTACTATAATGGACAAATTTATCTTCCAATGCAATGAGATCGGCTTACAATGTGCCAGAATTTTCAAAACATTCCTACTTATAGTCTACCAGGGTATTTATGTTCCCTCCAGCCCTTCTACATACATAGCATCTGCTTCTATTTTCTTACCTATGTTTAGACAATTAGCAAATTAAGCATGAGCCCAGTCTGCTCATTAATAAAATATTGGTCTTAAGGTCCCTCAAAGTCTTTTTGATCAAAGTCCCTTGGCATTGACCATACTTCATGCATCGAAAACAGCTGTCAAATTAATGACACGCAGTTGTAAAACAAAGTCTTTTAATATTATGTTATAGCAAGTGTTAGTCTTCCTTCTTATTTAAATACAGATTAATATCCATTTTTTTAAAAAAGGTTAAGTTTATTTGGAAGTAGCAAGATGAACCAGAAATGATGCTAGTCTGCTGTGTCACATACACAGGAGCAGAAATGGTTCCTGTGATCTACGTCATGGGCACAGAAGCCAAAAAACTGAGCCAATAAACTTAGAATAAACTCATCAACTATATGAATAGGTGACTCAGAGTTCATCCATTAACATATGTGCAAAGAGGGTTTATTCGAAGAGACATTTCTAATATACAATAAACATAAGCTAATTTTAGTAGTGGTATATTAAGTATGACCAGTTCGAAGTGACTATCTTAATGTTTTCTAGACACACAGTCTTGATGTGGTGTAGGCATTGTGTTGGATATCTTGGGTGATTTATTGGACCTATGCATTAAAATTGCCTCCTAAATATATAGTCTCTAAATCTGAGAGATGCTGAGTGTGGACAGACAAGTCTTTTTTAACTTACTCTAAAAGCAGGGAAAAGTCAACAAGTGCCACCCAGGGAAGAAAATATTCTCAAGGACCTGTTTAGATGGTTACTTCCAAACAACAAAATTTTTTTCTTCTGTTAAGGACTTGTCAATCCCATTTTTGAAGATTGATTGGGTATCTGAGCTTTTCTTCTTTTTATCCTTGGAGAAAATGAAAAATAACAAGTCCTCTTCTACTTTAGACTAACCATCCATATACTTTGTGACAGTTAGGTCTCCCCCGAGCCTTCTCTTCTGGACAAATTATGCTAACTCCTTCAGTCTATCCTCCCAGGTACTATTTTTCAACCATTAAATCATCTTACTGTTCTTTCTTGTATCTTTTCCAGTTTCTTTAAACATTTTCAGAAATATGAAGTTTTAAATCATGTATCTTTGCACATACAAGGCACATTCGGGGGATATTTATTCCCAGGCCCTGAGTCAGAGGTTGGTGGTCATGTTATATAAGTCCACTGAACAAGGAGAAAAGAGCAACTAAATGAGCAATTTAATATCTTAACATAATGGATTTATATGACCAGAAAGAGGAAGGCCTATGTCCGGCAAAATATTGGAAGGGGTCATTATTAGTATTTTGGGAAGATACCAAACCACGAAATTGATTTTTTAAACAATGGGAGTCCCTTTTGTTGTGTCTTTAAATAACTTGATTTTTTTTAAAACTAATTATTCATCTGTTAAGGAAAAGACTGCTATGTGAGTTAACGAGTTAACAGAAATTTGTAAATATATATATATATATATATATATATATATATATAGTTACTAGGAAATAGTTACTTTACTACATCCATTCAGTTTTAGAACTATCCTCAAGCACATGCAAACTCCAAGGTGGATTGTTAGGTAACAAAGTATTTCCTCCTTTTTGGCAGAACATGGCTACTAGTGAGTAAGATTGTATGATCTTTGCTGATAGAATGTCCTGAGGTCATTGCCCTTCAGAGAATTCTCTAGAGTACTATGAAGATTTCAGATGACTAAGACACTATAATTTTTCCTGTCTATTCCATTTCATAAGGGAGAAATGAACCCATAATATTATATACAAGCCACTTCCACATCTAGAGCAAGTTCTGTGAGGACAGGGTTCTTCTACTATAAAAATATAGACCTCAACACACACACATCAGTTTCAGCTTTTCTTGCTTAAATTTAAGTACACTTACAATTGAATTTATATCCTTTGGACAACTTTAAATTTGAAATCTTATTTATGTCCAAACCAAAATGCCTGGCATTTGCTCCATTCTCTCTCTTAAGGTGTGCTATACGCCATGAAATTTGGAAAAGTACTTCACAGTCTCCAAAAACAGAGAAATGCAGACACTGCAAAAATACAGTACTGTATTCTCTCCAATAGTCTATAAGTCACCAATAAATTATATGGGACACAACAAAGCCAGCATACAAGAGTTCTAATTCCCCAGATGAAAAGCCACTCAATTCACCCATACCTAGTACATTTTTTACTTTAAGGCTTCAGAAAAATTTGTGTGCCAGCTATGCCCATATTGAAAAGCCAGAGGCAGATCTTAGAGGGCTCTTGCACTGAATGGCGTGCAAGTGTGAAATACTGGTGTCTTGTCCTGACCCCTTCTTGAAAGCTAATTCAGGGCATTCTTACCATTTTTGCAGACAGGACAACATTGCTCTGGTTCATAGATTGGGTTGACACACTCTGGAACTGCGCAGTCTGCTACAACACAGTGAACTTCATTGCTGGGCTCACAGCGACACCATTCACATGGAGAGGGCTAGGAACAAATCTCAAATTAGCCCCTTTTCTCCTATAACTTAATGCTTGCACATTCATATGCTGTCAGAAGACAAGACAGTAGTGTTCATATCAACTTTAATTCCATTTACCATGTGTTTGATCATTTCGTCTCCGAAAGGAAGGCAACCTGTATATCCAAGCACAGTCCAGGCTTCTGTAAATAGTGAGTGAATTGTTCTGCACAACAGTTTCTACCCTGCAGAGAAGTGTCTGGACACCAAACCTGCCTGTTGGTCATTTGGTTTCCAGAGCACTGACTGCTTTACCTTCCTCTGTGGAACAAGACAGTAATAGAGCACATGAAATCACTTCTGTGATTGGTCGTTCCTGCTTCCTAAGAAAGGTGGACGGCTAGGGAATGAGAAAGTATTAAGTACATATCCTAACCCTTCCTTTGAATCCTCGTTCAAGGCAGAAGAAGCCCAAATGACTCTCTTAAGTGTGAATGTCATGGAAAATTTTAGCTGCCATCCAAACCTCCAGATCCACCCTTATGACATAATTTCTGAGTACCTTACACCTTGCCTGCTTGCTTTGAGAAGTGAACTGAAATCAATTGACCTAAAAAGGCACAATTTAAGCCAGAGTCAAAGACTCTAACATGGAAATGGAAAGTTAATTAAGATAATATGAAGCTGAAAAGGGTTTTTATCTGTACAATACTTACCAACCACGCATGAGTGGATTTTCAGTTTCTTTTCTAGAAAATTCCAGTGACCCTTTCATCCTATGTAGATTCCTTTCTGCACTACCTCTTCATGAACCCTAGGGTTAGACTCCTAGAATGAATACTTGGTGCTCTAACAAACTACATGCTCCCCACCCTTTCCCAAACAACTATTTACTCTTCGGAACTCCTGCCTGAAGGCACGATGCACAAATTTTACACTCACAAACTGATTTAATGAAATCCTCTTTCTATCTTCCTGGTTATTATCCAAAATGCTGATCTCTTCCTGTTTTATTCAGAATCAGGTAATTTGAATAAACAGTGAACACTGTCTCAAGTAGTTTGCGTGGGATAGAAAACAGTGAACTGATTATTGTAAACATTAATTTAATCTCCATTTTGTGCTTGAAGAACAATAGCCCAACAATAATTGTTTTAGTTGTTGGGTTAGTTCATAGAGGCTGTGCAGTAAATTATTGATATGTCTTAGCATGATGCGTTAGCTTACTGAAGACAAAACTGTGCCAGTTAAGTTTAAGGACTGTAGACCAGTATGCTGCATTATCCCAGGCTTCGTCATGCTTTTGAAATTTATTAGCTATGTTATGAAATTTAAATTATCAATTTTCTTATTTCTACACTAACCTGAATACAAGAAAATTTATTTAATCCTCATCTCATAGATGACTGAATAGTTTGGCAGACATTCAACCATTTTTTCAGGTCTTATGGATAAGCACAGGGCAGAGATTTGAAGGTAGGAGTGGGTTCGAATTCTAGCCTCATGTTTTTCAACAAGAAGCACCATTCTTCGTGCACATATCTGAGTAGTTGCCATCTAAGGTTTTCATATTTGTCTATTACCAAAGGTCCAGAGCAGTAACCACTAACATTGGAGAAGTTGGCTTACCAGGGATATGTACTTCCGGAGGAATTTACTTCTGCAGTTAGTACATAGAAATTCTCATGGAAATTTAACAATGAAATTCTCAAGTGTAGGAAGGACATTTGTCTTGGCATATGGCTTATATTTGGGGAGATGTGGCATCTTCAAGTTTAGGAGCCTGGAATCATGTTCAGTGGTGTATTGACAAAAAATTAACAAAGCCTGAAACCAATAAATTGTGGATTTGTATGCATCTTGCAATCCCAAGAAGAACTCTTAAGAAGAGTGGAGACTATAGGGCACAGCGATAAAGGAATACTGGGTATTTCAAAGGATTTTGAACAATAAAACAAACTAGAAAGAGAAAATTATTTTCCTAATTTTTAGTACCGCCTATTCATCCTTGAGCCTATATTATTTATTTTTGATTCCAGAATTTGGCCCTAAATCCTTGTGGTTATGGTATTTCCTCTTTTTATATTATTAATTTGTTATTTCAAGGAATCTTTCTTTTAAATTTTATTTGGTAATTCCTCCATGCTATCCATCCTCCAGGCTGAGGGTGGCTGGCACATGATGTTCCCTGCCCAATGTGTCTACTATCCTCTAACTTGCCTCCACTTACCCACCTTTCAGACTGTGTCCAGTTTGAAGAGTCCTGCCTGCATGTCCCCTTGCCACTAATCATTATTTCTTCAAATATTAAACCTCTTGTTCCCAGCTTTCAGTCAAATTCAACGTATTGACCTTCCAGTAAGGCCTCTTGCTGACATTGCCAGCCTTACCAAGTCTAACCAGCTCTGACCACATCGCCATTCTCTTTGTAGATGGGTCTTTCCCATGGTCTTGGCCTTCCTGGGCATTTGTGAAAAGACACCTTTTAAACAGAGTTGAGTTAGGATCAACTATGGTGCTACTTTGATACTTGGTTCACATTTTTAAAATCCCTCCCACCTTACAGTGTAGAACTACTGGGATTGGTATTTCTGATGAGTCCCATTTTAAGCACTGAGCTGGTTACAAATTTTCTTTTATTGGCTCCTTCAACATGAAATCTACGGATTATCCAAAAATGTTCCCATAAAATCAAAGATTAAAGAATAAAGCCATCTTTAGAGGAACAGGGGATGCTGAAATAAGAAGATGAGAAAATATTCCTTGTACTTTTCTGTCTTTAAAAAATATGCTGCTGAGCTATTGTCAGTTAGATATTTGGGAAGGCAGATGATGGAATTTCACCAGTCTGAAATTTAGTTTCTTCTTTCAAAGAAATCCCACAGACTGCTTTACTTCTTAGCAATATTTTAAAAAATAATGCAATACGTGCTACACTTAGATTATCATAAATATATTTGCAATTTTGATTATAGATTAAATCTGTTTGTTAACGCATGTATTAGATGGTATAAATTCTGTGTGCACCATATAAATCTGCTATTTCTTCACCAGTGGTTTTGAATGGTTAATATGAGATTGTAAGCAGGGACTGTGCAATTCATCTGCAATTCCCACCGTAACCAAATACATTGCAGCTGTGACAAATGCTGTCACTGTTGGTCCTAGATCACAAACATCTCTTGTTTCTGAACTCAGATATGTGTATATATTCAATGAATGTGATTGGATAATCAGTGACTTCAGTATCACCTTAGGTGACTAGAGTGTAGCAGAGTGGGAAACATGGAGAAAAACGTGATTAAAAATGGCCAGCTCCCAAAGACCTTGAAGCTGAAACTGAACTTCAAAATGATCCTGGTCTGAGGATGGTTGGTGAACAGGAGAAAGAGATTGGAATCCTAGAAACAGTGTCGTGAACACTCCATGACATTTTAAATTGGAAAAGCAGCCTAGGAGTCAGAAACATAAGTCACTGAAATAGCAAAATAATTTTAGAAAATTGTCAACTATTTTCTTTGTGAGAATGTAGGCGCTAACAGTGTTATCGCTGATGGTCAGGATAAGATTCCGAGAATATGGTTTTGCACATTGGTTGGTTAGAATTGCCCATGTGTTCACAAAAGTGGACATTTGTTTTTGCATGCTGAATACTTGAGAAATACTCTTCACTCCTGAGGGTAGCCTAGATCTGAGATCTATAAATCAATTGAGTCATTGGGAGTTAATGGGTGTCTGTTTGTGCCATTGTTCATAGTATCCAGGAAGAAATGACCACTGTCAATAAGGCTTGTCATTTCAATTCCCATTTGAAAGTTAGCAGAAGCATGTGGGCACACTCACTGTGATTTTTCTGTCACCCATGCTGCCCGTATAAAAACCACCTTTAGTTCAAGGAATAACTTCACTGGCTTTTGAATGTTTTCCCTTTGTTCTTGCCTATTGCCTTCATAGATTTAAGCTGCTTATAAAATATTATTCGCTTCTGAACTCAGCACCTAGAAGACGTCTTAAAATGACAACAAATATGTAACACTATCTAAATTTTGTAGATTTTATGCAGAATCTATGTTCCCTTATCTGCTGAGCCACACCCCCAGCTGCTTTATCTGTGCTCATCATGTGCAGAAAGGATTTTGACTCAATCCAAAGTTTGCGTTTTATTTAAATTATAAAGCACACTTTGCAGGAACAGGTCTCTGAATCAGAGTTGTGAAGTAACTCTTTGGGCTCCAAATATTATGGCAGTGAACATAAACTCACTCTGTAAAGGTAATTTTAAATTCGTAATGTTCATTGTGCCGATCACAAGGTAATCAATCTATAAGCACCGCGTCAGCTAGCTCATCCAGTAGGTGATTGCAGGTTTTATTGCCCTAGAAAGCACCGTGCTAACTAAATATAAGGCCCAAGTGTATGCACAGCAATTACTATAATGCCTGAGAAAAAGCTAATCCTTTCTATAATGTATGCCATGATGAATGGTACTTATTCATCACAGTAATTTTATAGTAAATTGTAAAATATATTTTTAAGCAAAAAAGTCATGGTTTGAAACATACCCATTTTAAAAATTATTATTATTAAAAGAAGAAACAAAATACAACTACCCCCCCCAAATACTCCCTGAGACAAAACTTGATTCCTAGAATGGCCTCTGAGAATACAGTTGGAAGCTGCTGGGTAGACACAGGATGGCTGAGACATATTCTAGAGGTTAAGTTTTGTTGCAGTAACCAAATCAATGACTTTTGAACCAAGTAATACCAAGCTCCGTGCATTTGAGGTTGCTTCATTTCTTTGATCATGAGCAAAAGTTATCAAAGGGCTCAACTCCTCTTAACAAAGTAATCCATTCGAACAACCATTATTTTTTGAAAAAAATCTAATCCCAACAAATAAGACGCCCGGCTTCATGAAGCGTTCTTCTTTGGGAGATAATTTATGGCATAAATTTTATCACTTTATGGAACAAGTCTCATTACTTCCAAACCGGATGAGAAACTTGGAAGGCGCTATTTCAAATTTGCTGATGCCTGTCAGGAATCTCACTGTTCACTTCATTAAAATATACATTAAATTACAAAGCACGGGAGTACTTAGCATCCGCTGCCATTCCTGTAGATGCTGGTTTGCATCAGCAGATGCTCCCAAGTGATCAGCAGACCTGATGGGCTTCAACCAAAACCCACAGTCACGCGAAAGATGACCCACAGTATCTGATTACAATTCTCCTTTGTGGTCCTGAGTTTGCAATGACCCCTCCGGGGGCCTGACCTATCCACCGCAGGGTTTCGACAATATTGAGTCTGCAATTCATTCAATCAGGGAGATACTAAAGGACCTTCTTTAATGATATTAATAATGCTGAAGAAAATTGAAAACCCTGACACAAATTACATGCTTATATCTACATGGCAATATTTATTCATGGCTATGTATCCTCTGTCTCATCTATCTCTGTATCTATACCTATTATGCTTATAAATTTATATTTCCTCCACCGATCTATGAACATTTATACATATTTGTATCTATATAGCTATATCGTTATATACATAATCTACCTATCAATCATTATCTTTCTCTAATCTATATATGTCTTTCTCTATATATATATGTCCAACAGCAAATGTATATGCATTTATCATCTAAATACTGAGTTAAGTAGCAATGATTCGGGCCTTTTCTGAAGGAGCTTGTGACTTGAAAGTGTATTATGGGATATTATTGTCAATGTGCCTATCCAAACTCCTTTCAACTTCGCTGACATTAAAAGCATTTTATAAAAGTTCCTTGCTTATATATTCATAATAAACCAAACATCTATAAACTATAATTTAGAAAAGTATGAATATAAAACATTATTTTTTTACAAAGTTATCATCATGTGTTACATATAAGGTGAAGTATATAAGACTCTACACTAGAAAATGATCCCTCTATTCTTCTCTCAATGAACAACTACCCAGAAGTTAAGATTTAAACAGGTCATGTGGTAGCTGCACCCACCATTAATCCCTGCACTGGAAGGGCAGAGGTAGGCAGAGCTCTGAGTCTAAGGCCAGCTTAGTCCATAGAGTGAATTACAGGACAGCCAGGTCTACACAGAAAAACCCTGTCTCAAAAAACGAATGAGAACAAAAAAAGATTTATACAGGTATGTTTTAATTATTTAACTAGAATGATTTTATCAGAATAATTACTGGTATTGTTATAATGAAAAAATAACTTTATTTTTTATTTTACCCAAGCTCAAAGAAAATACAGAAGAGATAAGAAAGCGGCTGAAATGCCAAACTTAATGCTGTCAATTATCAAGTACAAAATAGTTTCTTTGTTCTGAAACGTTCAGCATTAAATTGTTTTAAATGTATATTGTTTCCTTGAAATGTTTTCCTTCGAAAATCAGTAAACATTTTTGACATGTTTTAAAATATTTTGTATTTTTTTGAGAATTTAGTACAATGCATTTTGACCATATTTATACTCACCCCTCCCAGATCTGTCCCCAGTTCCTTCCCCACAGTTCAATGTTCTTATTTATAACAAAAAGAACAGATCAACTCCCATGACATTTTACACGTTGATTTGATATCACATATTCTGATAAATGGATGATATGTAGAACCAGAATTTTTAAGAAATCCCAGGACCAAACTATTGCATTTCTGAAATGTGATTAGCTTCCAGAAACACAAAATAAAGATAAGGAAAATATAATAAAACGTATACTTCAGTTGCAGAAGATGTATTGTTTGAATAGGCAAAGCAAACTTATCAACAAAATGTCAGGGAGTGTGTTCTTTGTTGCTATTAAGATCTTCAGATGAGAATATGAAAGTATGGAGAAAGGTCACAGTAAAGATGTGTGAAGTGTTACACCGATACCTGTGAAATACTCTAGAAAAGCAGCGGCCTGAGATCCCTTCCCAACAAGCTGCTGCGAAGCTACACTTGGTGCACGAGCACCCTACGACTGCAGGACTGCGTAGGTTTATTGGAGCCTGGATACCTCTGTGATGAAGATGCTCTGTGGACCACACATTTACGCAACAGGAAAAATGTAGACAGCTGTAAAACTTCAAACCGTTCCCAATATCACTGGGAAGGACAGACTGTTCCTATCAGCAGATGAGAAGTCACTGACTAGAGCATTAAAACAAAATCCAATGTAGCTATGGGGGAATTCTATACTCTCAAAGAATCATATAAGAAACAGATATCACCAGCACTATTTTACAGAAATCGTTGGAAGGAAATGATGGCAGAGAAGAGAGGGTAAAATAACACAGTCAGCTAGCATTGCCCTGGCTGGCACAGAATCCAGAGCCTTTAGAATGTAAGCGCTGGGCCAACCAAGGCTGTGGCACTGGGAAAGCAGAGATCTCTCCCTGAGAACTCTTTGCCGCTGTCTCAGTTTTCTCTAGGCAAAGATTTCCTCAAACTTGAGTCATTTTCTTTCTATTCAATTTGGCAATAAAATTGTATGTGGATGTGTGATGAAGATAGGTAATTAAAAGTTAATTATATTAAGTGCTTTATAATTGTTAACACTGAAATATATCATGGTTCCAATGGCAAGGCGAAATAATCCCCCCCCCCATTTTCATAGCTCATTTTTTCCCACACTTAATTCATAGCTTATCCTGTTCTAACAAAATATATTGAGATGGCTTATGGACAATGAAAGTCAAGTCTATTTTAATTAATAAAATCTTGATTAGACTTTTCTTGACAAACTTCCATTGGCGTGCAATATAGTAAACTTGTGTGGCTGTTGTTTGTGCTGTCTGGTTAGTTGGTGATGTAGACTGAGGACATCAGGAAGAGCTTCTGCCATCAGACTCTCTGGTTTTTATCTTTGACGGATTACCCTTCTTCATTGTGGGTTTTCTTATTTTTTTTAAGAAGAAACTGATACATATAGAATCTTTTAAGAAAGTTTCTATTTTATTTATCTATTTTTTGTGGTTTTTTTTGGGTGGTACATGTGGCACAGAGTACATGCAAAAGTTCAGGAATAATTTTCAGGAGTCAGTCCCCTTTACCTTAACAGTACTTGAATTTTCCCTGTGAACTGGTTCAAGACTCCAAGAGAGTAAAGCAATTTGCAAAAAGCAGGTAGCCTAACTGGCTTTAAACTTGCTCTCATCACTGCTCCCAACTGAATAGTAGTTCTCCCTCTCCTCCATCCCACGCAATGATTTAAAATGCTTTTGAGTTTCTCAAGGGAGAGTGCAGCTCATAGAACATGTAATTAAATCATGACATAATATGCTGGGTGGTGGTGTCACATGCCTTTAATTTTAGCACTTGGGAGGCAGAGGCAGGTAGATCTCTGAGTTTGAGGCCAGCCTGGTCTACAGAGTTCCAGAACACCTGTCTCAAACACAAACAAAACAACAACAAAACCAAATGCTGATGATAATGGTAACAAAAAATAAGGTAACATGGATTTCAATTATACATTATTTGACCTGTTCAATGTGGAAATGATATCATCAGAGTTTTGAAAGTCATCCAAATATGTTGCAAACTCTTACATGTTCCAGCGTTTGCATTCAAGAAAGTAGATTGAGAATGATGTTGGATGATGCTTTTAGACAGTTCAATAAATTCTTATTTACTAAAGAAACTTCTATCTTTCATTGGATTCTTCGTAAAAACAGAATTTTGAAAAAGAAGGATAGCTTTGGTTCATAGTTATCGGAGTCTTGATTTTCCTATCTTCCTGCTTTAATGCGGATGTCCTAGAGGCTCATTAACAAAAGAAACACTCCTCATGATTGTCCCTTTTCTCCTTAACGAAGCTTTCTACATCTCAGCAGTCAAAGGTTTTCTATTTTAGCAGTGGTTTATTTTTAATGCTGGAGAAAAATTAAAGTTAGACTGAACAATTTTAATTTCCCCTGTCATACTTAGGAGGAAGAGGCTTGGAAGCCAGTATTAAATGAATATAAGTGGAGTTTCAGGGTAGTGATTCATCGTTGTTGATATTTTTATTTTCAATACATCCATGTGTATAGCACACACATACAACATGCATATATTTGTGTGTGTGCATAAGTGTGTGGATGTCAGAGGACGACATCAAGAGTTTGTCCTCATCTCCCTCCTTACTTGAAACAGGGTCTCTTGCTCTTGTATGTCAGGCTAGCCAGAGATCTTCCTGTCTCCACTACCCGGAATTAGAGACGCGTGCTAATGTACCCAGCTTTGATATAGGTTCTGGGGAACTGAACTTACAATCTCACAGTTGCATGGCAAGTGCTTTAGCTACTGAACCACCTCTTTAGCTCCAATGTATATAATTAAAAATCAAAATTGGCCAAAATAATCATGCTTACCCTTCAATGGGTTCTAGATGCAGTTTGGGTGTGTTTTCAATGGATGAGGATGTGTCTTAGGTGTGCCAGTATATGTCTTTTTTTTTTCCCTTTTCTTTTTTTCGGAGCTGGGGACCGAACCCAGGGCCTTGCGCTTGCTAGGCAAGTGCTCTACCACTGAGCTAAATCCCCAACCCGCCAGTATATGTCTTAATGACGAGAATTTTAAAATGAAACCAACTCAGCCCTGAAAAAAATGTAAATTAGGAAACAATTTGCCTCATGTAGCCAATGTGTAATATTCTGGGAAAAGATGTGGGACTAAAGATTCAACTGATGTCTTAGAATTGAGTAGACAACAATAAAGGAAACATACCTCCCCCCCCCTCTCTCTCCCTCCCCCCTCTCTCTTATATATGTATATATATAATCTATATCTATATCATCTATTTCTATCTAATCTATCTCTATATCTATCCATATCATCTATATCTAAATCTATTTAAATTATCTATATCTAATCTATATATGTATTTACCTATCTATCTTTCTATATATTCACAAATGTATGCATGCATGTATATATATATATATTTATGTGAAAATCAAATGCTCTCAGCTCTATTCCTTTCAGAAGTTCTTACAGGGAACTCGCTAGGCTGATAAGGTGTAGTAGAAACAGTGTTAGAATGACTCAGAATTGGCTCCTTGATTTGTCAGTCTTGAAAATCTCTATTTTGTAAGACAACAAGAAGAAAAGCACAGATTGCCTTGAGTGCAGTTTTGAAAATGAGCATAAATGTATAAATAATTCAGCGGGTGAGCGCACTCGCATGACACATAAATCTGACCAGTGTTGCTTGTGTGGCTGTCAAGGCACAGACCTGATTTTGTTCATTTTGCCTCCACATGACCCGAGTTTGCCACTCATCTGCCCTGAGTCTGACCCGGCTGCCACTCCTGATCCTCATGGACTGGTACCATGTTCCCTCCCTGCTTTATACTCTGTAGCTTGGTTCTCTGACCATTCTCTTGATTCATTTCTTTCTGGTTGTGCTTTCTCACTTTTTCATTAATTTTTCACTTTTCATTCAATACTTTGACATCTTCACTCAGGCTGCTTTCCTTTAGCTTTGAAATGTAGTACCTCCTTTCTTTAATCAAACTGCTATAGCAATAGTACAAAGGCATTTATACTGTTTATGAAGGAAACCTGTTGCCTTCTTTATTTTGATACATTGTTCCGTCCTAATAGAATCAGAGTGTTGACTATGACAACCTATTTTTTTATGACAACTAATTTTTAGAATGTTATAACGGACTGATACATAGACTATTTACATGCCTTCACTTATTAACACAATAGTATATATAGTATTATATTGAACTATAACATTAAAATTGTACTACAATCAAAGGGGAATACAAGGGAGTAAAAAGATGGACCTTTTATAGATTTTGTTTCTTCACATTATTTGCGAATAAATGTGATTTTAATTGAACACCAATGAAAAGAGTCTAACTATACTTTTTGGAATGAACTATAGAAAGGAATGTGGCTTAATGTAGGTGCTGTTATACACGTACACTAAACAGGCAAGTCTGCCAGTTTAAATTTTCATGTTTAAAGAGTGAAGCTTCAGCCCACTCTCTGGTGAAACAGGATCCATCTTTCTCAGTCCTAGGATTGAAGACTGTGACAGTACGGTAACAGAACTATTTGATGGGAATAGAAAAGGTGAAGTAACTGTAGGTCATCAACAAAAGCTTTCTCTTTAGAGGGTGATAGTGTTTTGAGACACCTCAAAAGGCACCACAGATCGCATGTAAATGAATTAGCATGGCTGTTTCAAAAAATATTTATTACTAAAGTATTGTGGATTGTGTTTGGTCATGGTCTATATCGCACCAACTTGGGTCTTCTATTATTGCTCATACAGACCTGGCATCACTATTGCTATTATCCTTATCTTGCAAAGTCATTTCTTAACTGAACTATTTTATGTAATACAGATTCACAAGTTAATGTAAGGAATAACATGGATAAAACTTTTGTGACAGAAAGAAAAGATTAGCTAAGATAGATTGGTTTTTGCTTCATTAATTGGTCCTTTCTGTCAAACAACAGAATTGGGCTTAAATCATTAATAGGTTATCTCTAAAATTGCATTTGCAGTTGTATGAACTTTAAGATATTTAGCAATGGAGAATATGCAGCCTGAAGTGGCTACCTTTGTATCCTGGCAGGACTACCAGTGGAGGGATAAGGACATCAACTCACTCACAAAACCTTTAACCCAAAATTTGTCCTGCCTACAAGAAGTGCATGCACAAAGATGAAACAGAGACTGAGGGAATGGCCAACCAATGACTCATCCCGTAGGCAAGAAGCAATCCCTGACACTACTAATGATATTCTGTTATATTTGCAGACAGGAGCCCAGTGCAACTGTCCTCTGAGAGGCTCCACCCAGCAGCTGACCAAATCAGATGCAGAGACCCACAGTCAAACATTAGTTTGAGCTTAGGGAGTCTTGTAGAAGAGTCGAGGGAACAATTGAGGGACCTGGAGAGAATAGGGACTCTACAAGAAGACCAACAGAGTCAACTAACCTAGACCCTTGAAGGTTCCCAGAGACTGAACAACCAACCAAAGAGCATATATGGCCTGGACCTAGACTCCACACACATATGTGCAGCTTGGTCTTCATACAAGTACCCCAACAATTGGAGTGGGGGCTATCTCTGACTCTATTGCCTACATGTGGCTTCCTGTTCCCCTAATGAGGTTGGCTTGTGGGAAAGGATGTGCTCATTTCTGCAGTGACTTGCAGTGGTAGGGTGGGTTGGCACCCAGGGGAAGACCTTTGCCTTCTCAGAGGAGAAGGAGGGGAGAGGCTGTGTGAAGAGGGAGAACTCAGAGTGGGGGGGGGGAGCGGCTGCAATTAGAATATAAAGTGAATTTTATTTAAATAAATAAATAAAGGGAAAAAGATGTTAATAGATGTCTAAGGGAAAGATGTGTTGCACTGTCATGTAAAAGTAATATTTTTGGATTAAATTAAGAATTAATAGCATTGGTAGTAAAATCTCATTGGGCTTTTATGAATCACATATTTTGTACCAAGTACCATCTCCTAGGATCTTTATTTGGGACATTTGAACATTGAGGGGGAAAAAAAAGAACAACGTGTCTAAGTCACCTGGCCACTCAGTGGTGGAGCTGGTTTTAAAGTCCATTTTTACCTAACTTTTGGGTTCTTAGCAGTTGAGAGATCTACTATAGTGCTTGGGCCTTTTAAACATAGTCTGATGGTCTTGGTATTCTACTGTGTGCTGTGCATTTCTGAAGGACTTTCAAGATGCATCATTTCTCCAACCTCAGGTGACATGAAAAACATAGGAAACTTTTACTAAGAGTTACACTTGAGATGGAACAAGTGAAAGTCTACATTAGTACAGGGAAATTCAAAGCCTGGAAAACAGAACTCTCTGGGAAGTTTTAGTATCACTGCTGAGATCTAAACAATTTAAAAATCAAGATGAAAGTAGAAGAAGTCAAGAGACGCAGAGGCTCGCAGCATCCCTTCCTGAGGGACTGGCTGGACTGAGGCACCACAGGACTACTGGCCAGTTTAGCGACAACCCTGTCTCTAATACAATGGAGCTACAAGCTTTTGTGTGCCCTGTATCCATTTTTCACAAACCATTCCTACAATTTAGTGAGAGACAGAGATTTACTGACTGAAAAAAATAATTCCCCTCCTCACATTGATTGTGGTTCTAAAAATTGTCAAAATGTCTTTCAAGAGTGCCTATTTTAATTTGTTACTTCCTGACATAAAGTTGTCTCAGTTAAAATAATTATAAGTAAAGTCTAATATGTATAAATATATTAAAATGTATTTAAATATTTTTGGTAATAACTTACTTAAATATTAAAATATTTTTATTTTATATAATAATAATTTTAATAATAACCATTTTAAAATATATGTAACAAACATAATTTGGTCTAATCACAGATGTTTTCATTTTTACGGAGACCCTCTAAACTTAGGCTTGTTCCACAAATTGTATTCAATCCCAATCAAAGATGGATTTTAGATGTGCCAATATTTTATTGTTCTTGTATACTTGAAACTCTGGGTTGCCATGGTGACAAACCCTGATATCACATTTCTATAGACAATTGGCTGAAATAAATCTTTGTGCACAACATATTTACTGGAAAAGAACATGCAAATTGGCTTGAACTTTCTTATTAAAGGTAAAGGTAGCAAAATATGGCAAAAGACCATAGGAGAGTGACGTATTAATGCTACTTTAGCAGATAATGAGCTTCAGCTTATTTCCATGAAGTTTTGGTTAGTCTTTGTATTATCACTTTTATAACAAAGGTGTTTAACAAACTAAAAACTTTTTAAATGAAATTAGAGTTGTAGGGTCTGTAAGAACACACACACACACACACACACACACACACATTCAAAAAATACGGTAAGAATTCTGCTAAAGAAATTATTTTAAAACTCAAGCCCAAATACTATTTAATAAGACAGGTGCTTTTTTGCATGTGTCTATGTGTGTGTTAGATATGACATATGTATTTACGTATGTGGACGCCTGAAGCATGTATGTATATGGAGCCTGAAGTTGCCAGGAGTAGTCTTCCTTGATCATGTATCATCTTATTTCTTCAGAGTACTTCAGACTGTTGAACCCAGAAGTCATTTATAGGGCTAATCTGGCTACCGAGACTCTTCCCAGGACCACTGCCTCCACCTCCCACAGGCCGGGATTTTGGTTAGAAGGTAAAACCAGACTCAGCTGGTGTTCACATGGCTTCTGTGGTCTGCAGTCCAGGCCTCAGAGGTATGCTCAAGGCATTTTAACCATTAAGCAGGTTACTAGCTAAGTAGCCACTCCTACCCCCTGCCCCTTTTTTCAGACAGGGTGTCAGCATCCCAGGCTGGCTCAAACTTCCTAGGTCACTGAGGGTGATCTTTAACTACTGCTCCTCCTGCTTTCAGCTCCCAAATGCTGTGATTGTAGGCATGGATCAACATGCCTGTAAAAAGACACTTTTTAAACTGTCCTAATTGCATAATAAGTTGATATGTAATAATATACCCTTCAAATTATTGATATTGTTTATTATGAGGGGATGTTTGTAGTGACATTTTCATGTTGGTTCTATAGACAGAACAAATCAAGAGTTCATGGCCTGATAGAATGATATGGGAAATAATGAGTTTCATTTAATGCACTGTTATCCCTTTTAGACAACTTTTTACCAGCACGGAATAAGGTCATCTGAAATCTTTTTTAAGAATGTGAATGGCTTTCTTAGGCCCTTTAGTATTTTCTTCACTCTTTTCATGATGTCATTAAACCCTTATGAAGATAACTTTATTGTGATATGCTTTATGGCAGACTAGAGACAAGGATGGCAACAATAGAGGTGTGTCAGAATGAAATTACTGATGCTAATCAGGAGCAATGATAAAGTCCAAAGAGCAGACGCTACAATAAGCAGGTCCTCAATTAATATGAGCCATTGTTTGAGGCAGCAAGCCCAAAGCATCTCCATCAGCTCTTACTGGTCTGTTTTGAGCCTTTACTTGTGAGCTAGACAAGCAAAAATAAAAAACCACACTGATAGGTTTTTCTTGTGCTGTCTCTCATGAAACACACTTTACTGCCTGATAGATAAATCAGGGAGTAAGAAAACAGAGTGAACAACTTTGAAAATGTGGCCAGAACTTTAAGGAGTAGAAATAAAATATTTACTTCAAACAAGGAAGGAACACATACACGTGCATGCATCCATGCACACACATATAGACACATATACATTAATGTGTGTATGTAGCTATTTCAATGAAGCCTATACAGTCTATGCATATTAATCTGCAAAACTTGTACAAAATATTTAGACTTGAGAGGAGATAAGATTTATGGAAAAGGAGAGGATATTTGTTAGTATTTTCTCTTGTTTCAGTGAGCATATTCACAATTAAAAATAGGCAAATTTTAATACATACAACTGGAGTTTGAATTTAGAAGAGCAGTTACCAGGTAGACATTCTCCCTTATTTTTTGAAGCACTGTTGCATTAATGAGAAGTGGGCAGTAATGACTGCAGACTTCCCAAGGTTGACCTCAGTAAGCTCCTAACAGTAACATACTGTGCAAATCTTAGATGTGGCTACAAATCAAACACCAGCCTCTCTGTGTGCACAGGGCACAAGTACCTACTCGCAAATCTCTGATGCCATACTTATGACACAGATACAACCATTAATAGTCACATCTTCCAAGAGGAAGACCAGCAGTAAATTTTACTGGGTGAGCATGAGGAACTGTCATGCAATCCACTTACATGCTACCTACCCACATGCCAGAGAACTATTGTCTAAAACTGGAAACCAGGAGATGGACTTTGACTGCAAAGGGGATATTTTTACCCACTTGGAAATCATTTATTCATAGAAATCTCTTCTCTTGTTTGGGAAAATTTCAAAAACCTTATTTATTTATTTATTTATTTATTTATTTATTTATTTACTTATTTATGTTTAAGTCTTATCTCTTTCTTGGGCTTAGCATATTTTGTGAAATTAAAAATGTCAAGTATATTTTCATGATTAAAAAGTGACATAATGAATTCATAAGACTGTTTTCACAAAACTGTCTTCTAATCTCGAAAATTGGCCAGAGACTATGAACAATTAAGTAGTAGTCACTAATTACAAAGACATAAGGCATTGGTGGGGACCTCCACTCACAGTCTGGGGATTCTGCTCAACACCTTCTGAAGCTGTGCCGTGTAAAGAGTAGCAGTGACTCATTCTATAACCTGGCAGTAAAAAGAGGGGAAAAAAGGCATTCCTTAACTCACTTCAAGATCATATTGGTGTTTGAAGGCCCAGTATATCCTGAAAATCAGAAAAGGTATTTTTTAGAGTTAACAGTTATTCTAATCCTCTTCACAAAGACCTTAGTCATCTTTGTTACATAAAACTATGATTTTCTCCAGGATCGTCTTTGGACAAGACCTTTATGTCTCTTGGAGACTCCACTACCCATTTGTTGAGACTGTGTAGACTTTCTAAGGGATAACATTAACAAAAACAAAAACAAAAAAGCAAAAACTCAAGACCCTCCTGTAGGCTCAGAATCAACCCATTTCTGTTATTCAAATCAATTCAAGGTATACTGCAGCAAAGAAAGCTTTTGACTACGTTTATCTGTGATAAAGCGTTCTTTGGTTCCTTTGCCTTTCGTAGGAGCTGATATGATAGTGGATGTGTGGGGTGTGGTGTATTGGGGATTTTCAGGTTGTTGTCAGTTACAGTCCTCAGCTGAAATTTTCCTCCAGCTTTTCTTTGCCCCCTTCTTTAACAAACCTTGTCCTCAGCTCCTGAAATGTGTTACCTCCCATTTTTCCCATACTGAAAAATAATCAGAAAATAAAGTAATGAAAAATACTTCCCATTTAAATATTTTAGTAGACAGAATATTTTAATGTTAGGCATTAATGATAGGGGTAGCAGTTAATGATAGAATTAGGATTTGTATCTCCTTGTGAATACACCCAGTAACAAGGTAGGGTAATTCTAAATCCAACCGGCATCCACTTTTTCTTTTAATGGATACGATGATTTGGCAAAGCATTCTGAGTGTTGAGTAATTTTTGTTCCTCTGGTTAATTCTTCAGGATCTGAAAACTAAGTGCAAAATTCAGGGCATAAACAAGGCAGGTTACCACAGCATGAAAACATGTTTTAATGTTGTTGTTGAAGGTTAACAACACATACACAAAATTATGTACCAGAGAAAATGTTTATACTAAATCCTTCAAATAAAAAAGTAGGTCTTATCAGTTGTCTTTGTCCACTAATAGGACTAGCACAAAAGTTACTCCCAACAGGGAAGGAAGGACCTGGGACAAATTGGATCCTGAATTTGGGGCATTGGATATTGACTACAGAGAACCACTTCAAAGTAAAGCAGGCTATGCTAAGGCTGACACCTCATTCAGCTCATGTAGCCTAACCTTCGGTGTATGACCTGAAACTAAATTAGTACAAAATTTAAAGGATAAAGAAATATCCACAAAGGCTAAATCTTGCAGAGTGAGAGTTATAAAAAATACTGTGCAAAATAAGAAACTATTCCTCCTTTGAGCTACTCAGAAGCACAGAGCTGAGGCAGGCCTTTACATTTCTAATCGATGGTTTTCTTCATAAGCCATTATATATGCTGTTATAATTTATTAATTAGAAGCTTTATTTATTAAAATGTTGGTCTGGTTTCATGTTGGTTGGGTAAACACAACAGAAGATGAGTGAACCTACTATGTAGTGACCTTCATCTTAACACAACACTGTCAGAATACTGGGGCGTTTGTAGTTTTCCAGAAGAGTAGAGAAAGGCAGCTATCGCCAACACCTGCATCAGTAACTGGAAAGGGTCGTCATGGCCTCTACACAGTGTATTGCTCTTTCCATCATGGCACATGTGGATCAATCTGCAAGTTTGCTGATCAGAAAAGAGTGCAATGAAGTATTTGGTGGTTATTCAGGATGAAACCTCACAACTAAAACCTAAACACATCCAGGACCAGCTTCAGGAAGCAGTGTAGAGACATTAGGGGCAGAAGCAAGTTGAAATGGATGTTTCACTTGGGAACAGGATGTACCATTTTTGGTTGCTTGGGGACCACCCTTTCTAATCTGTGGCAGCTGACACAGAACCAAGGCAGTCTCCTGAATCTCATGTATGTTCTGTCATGATCTTATTATCCCATTTACCTACTGCCACCGCCACCACAACCACCACTAACAACAACAAAACAAAAGAGAATAGTGAATGCTTGTGCTAAGTTCCTGAATCTTAGGGTAAGAAATACAGGAAGTAAAAAAGAAAACCAAGGTGTTCGTTGTGGTGGAGGAAACCTGTGTGTTCTAGTTGAGGAAGGTGGCCCCATCTTACATGTATTATTGTAACGTGATAGAGGCAGTCAATGAGCGATGTGCGGAGCTGTTTGGGCAAGGCTCCCGCCATTCCTGATTTCGGTTGTATGATCTTAGTTACGATCAGTTATGGACTAATACTTTGGTTCTCTTACCTGGGAGTTGTTTAGTAGGGCATCAAGATGGGCCGTAGACAAGTGAACAATGACAGCATGTGTGAACACACAGGGATGGATTTCTGACAGAGAGGGATTCAGAGAAGCTAATGAGCCAACTCTGGGCCAGTGGCTCTCAACCTGTCAGTTGCGATCCCTTTGGGAGTAGAATGATCCTACCCACCGGAGTCACATATCAGATATCCTATATGTCAGTTGTTTACATTATGATTCATCTCAGTGGTAAATTTACAGTTCTGAGATAACTAAAAGTAATTTGATGGTCGGGAGTCACTGCAAAGTGAGGCACTATATCAAAGAGTCACAGAGTTAAGACTGAAAAACACTGCTCTAGATTATCCACGGGAAGTAAGATATTATCCTGAAAGTTACCCTTTACCTTTAGCTTTGTCCATGCGAGTAATCTTGATGTTTGCTTTTAAAATTCTAAAATATTTTTTGAAGTTTTCATACATAAGAGCTATGTTAGGAAGGGAAATCGATTTTTTTCCAGGAATGCTTGTAATTTTGAAAATTTCCAGTTGTATCTCTTTTCCTGATGTTCTTTGAGGGAATAAAAGCACATTGCTCTAGTAGCTTTTGCTTAATGTTAGCCCATACCCCAGCCTCGGATCTGGCCTCTTGTTATTCACACCCTCACATCCTCTTCAGGCCTTGCCCTTCCCAGTCTCTGCCTTTGCTCCAGAAGTTTCTCTTTTGGAATTTTGATCTCCCCATATCAACTTTGATCATTCTAAAGACAGCTCCAACATTGACCAACTTGAAGAAATATTTGTTTTGTTTTGTTTGTTTGTTGTTTGTTGTGTTTGTTTGTTTGTTTGTTTTGGCAAGCCTTGTGATATGTTGATAAGCATTTCACACCATGAATCTTGAACAGATACTGTCACTATATTCATAAATGAAATGCCATTTCTATTTTGTAGGTTAGGGTCTTGCTGTGTGGCTGAGGCTGGCCTTGTGAATCCATGATCCTCCTGCCTTCTATTCGAAAATGCTTAGATTGCAAGTGTCTATGCCAGCACACTTCGTCTCTAAGCTCAATTTTTTTTACTGCTTTTCTTTTCATTTGAGTTGGACATTAATCATGCCCTTTCTGTTAGCACATTAACTTCTAGGATCCTTATTGCTCAAAACAGGTGATTCCATAGTATCATGAATAGCAAATGGTACGGCAAATGCTCTTTGGATGAATATGTTATTGTAAAGGATATTTCACATTATAACATCCTCAATGACGTACCAACAGCATTATAAGTACGTTTTATGCATCTTTAAATATTGGTTACTTGTTCCAGGTGAGGAAGTTGGGAACAAGTAAGGATGACAGGATTTGGCTAGTGTTTGCTTAGATGTTCAGTTCATATGGAGACCTACAACATTAATGGAAAGTATTTAATTCCTCCATCTGAGAAATGATTTAAAGTTGAATTTTAATTATAAAATATAAGGAAAGACTCAGAAAAATTTAGAACCTGGAGTAAATACCTATGTATTTGATAATAAATACCTATGTATTTGTAATGGAGAAGAACTCTTTATTCAACTCAAACATTCCCATTGTCCTAGGCCTAGTGATTTCATTAAATATTTTTTAAGCATCTCTTTACAAGGGAACTACTTATTACAATGGCTACTTTATAGTCTTACTATTGTGGGTCAGAACTTACATCTCACTGAAGAATTTGGGCTTCAAATCCAGCTGTTTCTGACCTTGACATAAAAGTCTTTTGGGACATTGAATAGATTTAATTGCAAGAAAGCAGTATAAAGAAAAGGTTAAACAAATGGATGACTTTGGGGGGGAGGTAACAAACTTCCTTGGTCTTAGTTCTACCTTCTAACAAATTTGTCTTAGATAATATCTACAAATTTCTGTGGCCATGTGTTTATCACAAAATAAAGCAGAGTTAAAATATATATTCTTAATAATCCTTTGGCAGAAATAGGTACAAGTGCTTTGCTATTCAGGGATGTTACATGAAGAATTATGCTATGTTTGGGGCTATAACTAGAAGCACAAGAATAATTAATGTCTTGTTCATATGTATTGTGTTGTCTGAGATGGTAACACTGATACCTTTTAACGTTTGTATTTATTACTAAGTACATGCGTGCTGACCTGCATGTATGTCAGTGTACCGCATATATGCTTGGTACCTGAAGAGGCCAGAAGAGGGTATCCATTGGATACTCTGAGATTGGAGATACAGATGGTGACCTGCCATGTAGGTGCTGGGAAACAAACCCAGGTCCTCTGGAAGAGCAGCTACTGCTGCTAACCACTGAAGAATCTCCCTAGGTCTCAAAGTTATATTTTTGTTTAAGTAAATCTAGTATATAGAGGGGGAAAACTATAGCATTTTAAGGGTAAGTTAAAAAATTCATAAATCAGACCACCTATTGTTTTATATATTAAATGCTGATTGCCAAATTTTATCTGTCAAAAACTATCTCATGTGATCTTGGTTTGAGTTAAATGTTCTTTCCAGAAAATTTCTACTCAATATATATGTGCACATTAGATAGGGATGGGCACAGATTTTGTTCATGGCTCTACAAACTATAATGTGTTGAATATTTTAGTTACTCTCACTACCCAGAAGTGAATAGAGCTTATGCCAAAGTATACACAATATTTTAGAGACCTTATTGTCATTAGTCACTATATGATAGCATGCTCTTAATTGCCATTTGGTGTCAGGGTAGTTTGACTTTTACTTAATAACTACACAACACAATTTTACAATATACAAAAGAAAAATCTCTAGAATAAAACTTATATCTAACAAAGTTGATTTAGTCATTTAAGCCCCTTTTCCTTATAGGCAATAGAACGTAGTACAAAAGGCTGGGCATTCCCATGTTAAACCAGAACAAGCTTGAACTCATGGCCCAGAATGGAATGAATATAATCAAACAGCCGCACACCACACTCCCTAACGATGACACTTCAAGCCTTCCTGCCACATGCTCACTTCTACCACCAGCTTAGTATGTAGAAAGAGTAGTTAGTTCAGGTTGAAAACCTGAACATTCTTTTTCAAATTTAAACAAGCACACTTAGGACCAGCTGTAACTTTTTTTTTAAACCTGTAATGCTATAAACCCTATGTCACAGAACTTTGATATAATAAGACCCTTTCATATTAAGCTTTCAGCATGAAAGATACTTCAAGACACAAACTGTCACTACAATTAACTAAGATATTCTTGGTAGATTAATTCGTGCTCTTAGGACTCATATGGCTTGTAGGACATTCTAATTAAAATAGGCCATCAGATAAAAGAGAACTCCAGAAGAAATAAAAGCAAACTCCATGTTGTTTTAAAATGAGACATGAAGGATGAAAGGAAAACTAAGTGTCATGTAATTGAAAGGTTGACTTTTCTCTTTTTGAAGGCCATGACAAAAATTCAGTTCTCCTTGAAGTCCTGTGAATAAAACATCCGGCGAGCAGAGCTGAACCCTGCTCTATAACAAGTAGGCCCAGTGCACTTTCTTGATATAGAGATCACAGCTCTGAGTGCTTTTCTGTAGCATACACATGTCTACACAGCAAACAAATATGTCAAGACCATTGGTAGATGGCTCAAAATACAGACTCATAAGCCAGAAAACTAACAATATGAAAATTAATTTAATAGATGCATCCTCCAAACCAGCACTCTCTAAAAACATATTTTGTAAAAACACAGAAAGAACGGTTTTCAGCATTAAAAATGAGAAGATATTAAATACTTCTGAAAAAAAAAACATTACTGTGGAGTATTGACCAATGAATTAACAGGACTTCCTGTCAAACACTGACTCTACAGAGTTGTAGAATTTTATGTTTTCTAGGTTTTCTTTTAATATAATCTGCTAAGCATGTTATAGTAAAAATTAGAATTCAATAGATATGGAGGGTAACTCATACCTTAAATTCCTCCAAGATTTTGTAATTTTTCCCATGATATTCACAAAAGTTTTTCACTTCTTTACATTCAGGACAGCATCCATTGTGTTCCACTTTTGTACATTTCGGATGAATTTTAGGGCATTCCGGCTGGTCACAGACAGGTCCATCTAGGGCACAGACACACGGACAGTTGGAATGCCCTGGGAAAAACCGTTCTCCCAACTTGTAAACAAAGCCGCTGTCATCCACACACCCTTTCCCTCGATAGTCATCAAAGATCAGATTGTCATTACTGGAAGCCTGGTCACCTTCATCAGCAGGATAGTCTTCGTGACTGATGGCAGCAGGGGTGACCAATCCAGGGATGACCAATAGAAGTATGCAAGCTTCATGAATATGAAGAGCCATCCCCCTCCTCACAGACTTCTGGATGTTCTCCTAATATTAAACACACTCAGCTCCTTCCATGGGAATGCAAGAGGGGTGGGCTGAAAACAAATATTTAAAAGATAATTTGACATATAAAAGAGAATAAAGATGCAGTTAAGCCCATGCTCTTAAATCATTTGTATAGATTTAATTTGGGAGACACTGAGACTTCAAATAAACTAAGTTCATCCAACTGTCTATACTTTATTGTAAGTGTGAATAGTTTATTTATGGAGTTATTTTAATTATGGGCCTTCAGGTTGTAATTTTCCTTTGAGTTTCAAAGGCCTGGTTCTTTGTACATTGTAAGAAGTGGTTTTACTGAACCTTAGAGGGTGAATTCAAGTAGGTACAGATATATAGTTCAAGGATATTTGAAATTACATCTCTAGTTCTCTTTGAACTGGATGAGTCAGTAATAGAATGTAGATGTTATAGTAATCTACATAAAAGCAAGAGATTAGGGTCAAGCATTAAATTCTAAAAGGGAAAGAATTTTAAACAAAGCAGTTGGATGCAAGTTTAAATGAGATGGATCCAGTATAAAAGCTTCCTTCTCATGCCTTATTATGGATTGTGGAACACACAGAATATAAAAAAATATAACACATCATGGTGAAGAAGAGAAAATATATCTAAATGACACAAAAATTAATTTATTGATATGGACTTCTACTATTGTAAACATTATTTTATGCTAGGTAAGCTCCTAGTGGGCAGGAAAGATATCTACAACTTTTCATAGCCATGAAGCTCTAATAATAATATTATTTGAAGTAGATTCCTTTCATGTAATATGAATAACATTCACATGTTACTGAAAATGTAAGTCATTTGAAATGATAAAAATATTTGCATCCAGTCAATTTAGACAAAGATGCCAGGGCAAAAACTTTCTGTGGAAGTTTTTTAAAATAATAACGAAGAATTGGCATTCACAGACTATGTGCCCTATTATCTGGATAGCAATTACTGCTGAAGGCTTCCTGAGGGTTTAGTGTTTGGTAGTAAATGTTGGTAATGGGGTTTCCTTTGAATACTTACTACTCTAAGTCTTTAGAACTTAGGTAAATGTTCTGGGGGGAACTATAATTTGGGGGAGGAATAAATAAGGAAGATTGTTGTAAAATGTTTAATTAATCACTTCAACGATATTGGCTTTATGCCAGCATCACTAAGATTATTTGTAGGGCATTTTAAGATATCTAAGTTTCATTCAATGTTTTATTTCCAAAGTAGACTAAAAACAGTGAAAAACTGCTTCTTTTCAAGCTAGCATACAACTATGATAATTAAATATGATGAAAATGATGTTAGGAAACTTCATAAAGTCTTAGAATATATTTGCATTTTAAGTTAGATATGCAAATTAGAGTAATAGTAAAATGGAAGGCAATGTATTCATGTTCTCTTTTCAGACAAGGTTGATATTAGTATTCCTCCAAGATTCTCTGATATTAGAATTCCTTTTGGGTGACTTCCTTTGGAGTAATGATAAAGGAGATAGATTTCTCTTAAAATATGTCAAAAAATAATGAGTCATGACAGAACAAGAAAATGCAAACCTACAATTCTACTTGAGAAGCTGGAAGCTCCCTTTGACAAAGCATTTTTATTCTTCTAAATTACTACAGAGGCCACAAACATAGTAGAAGCTTCCAGAAAAGGCATATATATGTTTTACTAATTAAACTATACATCTATGCACTTCTCACATATATAGAAAGTTTATCTTGCAAGACAAGGAAGCTACGGTGTCTCCTCACAATGTCCAGCGGTGGCTATCGATACATGCAGGAAAAGCCATGTGAAATGCACACAGGATTCTGCTTTAAAACGACCCAGGCAGAAAAGGATCATTTTGTAAGCCACAGGTAGGCATTATTGTGCAAGGTTATAGTAAATGTGAACTGAAAGAATAAAATAGGGGTGGGGTTTTTTGCTTCATATTAACATTAAGCATGCTTTTATCATGAGGAATATGTATCATTTTAATTAAACAAAGTTCTAAGGCTATTTTAAAAAGAGCCTTCATTATAACAAATATGATATAGAACCATTTAAAAATGCTATTTAAAAATAGGGAGGTTGGGGAAAAAAACAATACCATTATCTGAAGATTTTTAAATAAGAATGCAAACACTGCTAAACTGAGGATCACTTCCCAGTTAAACTTTACCCCCTCCCTGTATTGCTACATATGATTTAAAACGACTGCGTCTATTTCTCTCAGAAAACAAACACAACTCATGTCATAAGATTCACTTACCTAGTCACTCTGAGGTTAATGGTGGTGCTGGGGGTCACAGACCAATCTGAACTTAAAGGTCAGGTATCTCTTAGGTAAGCCGGTCCTCTTTAGTCACCCAAAGAATGCATTTTCAGGCATGAATTAAAGGCAATCCGTCCTCTCTATTCCCCATTTCAAAACACAGCCAAGAAGCAGTCTCCCACCCTTCCAGAGAGGAACACAGCAGACACACATAAGAAATACGCTTTGGACCTGTCTTCAGAATTCAAAGCCAGAAGCAGTGCTGGTCCTGTGGAAATCTGGACCCCGGTAGCAGAATCATGTTGAACTTATTTTTAGCGTTTTCTTAGATCCTTCTATGAAATTTCCTGGCTGATTACGCCTCCTCCACACATGAGTTCACTTACACAGTGTTTGCTACGGCAGTAGAGGTGACTTGGCTAGGCTCTGAGGATCACAAACAGAAACAGCATACTGAAGCTTAAAGCCCACTCCACCAGCAGAAGCATCGGCATCGTCCACAGTATGTTGACTGAATCCCTCCTCACACACCGGAAGATTCTAACTGTGGATGTGAAGCAAAGGCGCAACTTTAACTGGGGTTTGGCATCGCTGGGAGCAGTTTGCAGACTGCTGATTCGGAGCTCATCCTGACGGCAGCCGGGAATTCCTCAGCACCACGGACAGCGCCAACAACTGGCTTCTGAGCCCAGCTTGGTCGAAACCCCCCCAGCTGCTTCCGCGGACCAGGCTGTAGTGTTGTCTAAGGCAGTCACTTGATTCAGCTGATGCGAGCAAGCTTGGGGGGTGTGTGGGGGGAGCGGGAGGTTCTGCATGCAAGACACTTATTTGCATTTAAATCACAATAAAAAAATTAGAAAGATGTAATTTTACCTAATGCATTCTTGCATGGGCTGCAGAGATGAAAGTTCCGGGGGACTTGCCTTTAGATTTAAGCCATCTGCAGTCGTTGGTTATTACTAATAGATAAAGCACACTCATTGTCAAAGAATCTGTGGAAATGTATGCTTTCTGACTCTCTTTGACCCTCTGGTTATAGAAAGATTTTCCTTGTGCTATACATAATTCAACTTTGGGTCTTCTGCAGCTCGGATTTGATTTAAAAAAAAAAGTAGCCGCGTTTTCCTGCAGTTTGTTCTCTAACGTTAAAAATCAATGTCTTGTAATTCATCTAGTCTGTCATTAGGCGTCATTGTAAAGCTGTTTCTTCCAACCTCCTAGCAAGGATGCCCTGTCTCTAAATTCATAACCAAATGAGAAAGTGAAAGATTCTAGGGAAAAAAAACCCACAGACAGATAAATGAAGAAAAAGTTATAATTTTTATTTGTAACAGTAGGGGTTATATAGTATTCACCCAAAGCTTGTTTCAAAACAAATATTTTATTTATTGGTCGTTATATCCAGCTAGTTGCTGGCTTGTAAGCAGACTGTATGGAGCATTTTTGAGCTGTGGAGGGAATGCCCTTTGCATCAGGGTATGCTTTTGCTGATCAGAGCCACAACCGAATGGTGCCGTCAGAACCACCAGAGTACAGATTCTCTGCACGGTGGGAAAATATCACAGTGTGCACTTCACTCTCATGGCCCACCAGTTTGTGAATTTGCCCAGATTTAAGATCCAGCAAATGGATAATCCCGTTGGCACTCGCCTGAGCTAAAACTCGACCTGGAAAAGAGGGAAGCAGAGATTTACCTCAAAGAGTCACAGTATGTAAACAATACAACACTTTATCTTGTTTCAGTTGAGATTCAAGAGGCTCATTTTTATGTTAGGCTCTCATTAAATATGAACTAACTTCTATCTATGAAATAATTTGAACTATAAGATACATTTAGGATAAAAGCCTGTAGCTCTATTTGCTTCCCATTCGGAGGTCATTACATGCCCCAACATTCTCCTTATATTTGTGATTGACAGATCATTTTGAGATGAGATTGCGAGCAACTAAGGAAGACAACTTCATTTTGTAAATGAATATATTAAAATAATTTAAAGCAATAGTTATCTAAATGGAAAACAGAACAAATGCTTTATGTAGATTATCTATAGGTATTTATCCTAGAAAATCAAAATATATTTATCTGTTTTAAATACATTATAATTCTGGTAAATCATTTTATAAATATATAACAGTTGAGATATTTATGAATTCAATACATTTTCTTTGGAGTCGGAATGAAAAAATAAGTATTTCTACTTCAAAATTATATTACCATTAACTTAAATTTCTGAAATTTTGCAAATTAAAATATATAAGGTAATCCAAATTTAGTGTGGGGCATTTTCATGATTTTTAAAACATTTTTAGTGAGTACTGAAGAATTAAAATAACATAATTTTTATTTATAATTTTATTGATAAATTCCAGTAAGAAACTATCCTGCCACTTGTAGGGAAGTAGAATTAGTAGAATATGTTCGCCTGAGTTTAAAACATAAGTATTAAATTAAATATTGGTTATTTAATTATGCTCAGTGGTGTATTACCATCCCAATACCAGTCTTTGGAACTTATTAAACCATTTTAGCATCTGAAACCACACTGAGAACCTGCTGTACAATTCTTAGGAGGAACCAATGGTCTAAGAAAGAACAGTAATTCTATCGTAGAGAGGAAGAAAGAGGCTTGGGAAGATAAGTAAGTTGTATATCATGTGTGGAAGGAGCTGATATTCCAGCACAAACATTCTAAAACTAGGAACTGGTACCCATCACATCTCCACTGTGTCCAGATGGCATTGTATAAGCCATGCCTTCTGGACAGAGTTTGGGTAGGTGACACATCTTGAAAGGGAATTTCTTACTGATGCACAGTAAGAAGTCACCATGGAAAGCATGGTGAAGTATTTTATCACATATTGTCCCCGAATAGCCACACTACCAATGAAACAGGAGGTGTTTTACGAGTAAAGTTAACCATGATAAATATGGTCTATTTGCAAACCTTTATAAGACTCAGCTTCTTTGTCTAGAACGAAGTCTGACACAGCAAACATCCTTAGGATGGATTAGAGTGTCCAAAACAGCACATGTGAATATTTATTATAAACCCTCTCTTCTAAGTCTTTGCTGACAGTGGGTACACACTGACTTCACTTCTAGGCTTATTCTATAAGCAGCTGCTGTTTTTGACTTTCCTGAAACTCAAAAAAGGTTTTTTTTTCTTCTTGTAGTTTTATTCAGCAGCCATGAAAGGGAACAGGATTTTAAAGTGTTTAGAACCATATAGAACCAAAGCTCATAAAGGGAAGGATAGAGCTTGAAACCATTGTTTTTGTCGTGGTCAAATATATAAAAGCCAGATTTAAAAATATTCAGAGGGTGTCTTAGTTAGGGTTTTACTGCTGTGAACAGACACCATGACCAAAATAAGCAAAACGTTCTTAAAAAGAACATTTAATTGTGGCTGGCTTATAGGTTCAGAGGTTCAGTTAATTATCATCAAGGTGGGAGCATGGCAGCATCTAGATAGGCATGGTGCAGGAGGAGCTGAGAGTTCTACATCTTCATCTGAAGGCTGCTAGCAGGATACTGACTTCCAGGCAGCTAGGATATGGGTCTTATAGCCACACCCCCAGCGACACACCTACTCCAACAGAGCCACACCTTCTAACTGTGCCACCCCTTGGGTCGAACATATACAAACCATCACAGAGGAGGGATCTAGGTAAATTCTAAAAATTTGCACAACAAAAAAAAACCCTAACATTATTATGCAATGGCTTAGAAGAGTTACCATAAACATATTAAAAGTGGGTAAATATTAAAAAGTTTCTAAGATATATACCTTTAGATATGGCTATACAGTACATATGTTCTATAAGTAAAGTTATAACACTAGAACACACTGCTGGATGCTGTTCTCTGATCTCCATATGTGTTCCATGACAGACATGTGCACCTCCATGCCAAGTCATTGTGTATTATAAGATCAGTCATGAAATGACAATATAGAAATATAATTTAAATAATGTCAAAGGAACATATGTGAAACCCATAACATTACTCATGCTGAAGTTGCCTTGTTTCTCTAAGCTATGAAAGGCCTCAATCTAACACATGGAACCACACACAACTAAGGAATGCTGCGAGTGAAAGAAATAGTCTTCCCCTGGGAAGAAGGCACCAACTGGGTTATCCAATACCAGATGGTTAGCTCTGAAAACATATATACAAGTAACACTGTAGAGACTGAGCATGTTGTATTTAGGGATATACATGTATATTTATATACATATATGCATGCAAAACAATGAGAGAAGAGGCTATGAATTTGAAAGAGAACAAACAGAAACATATTAGAGGGCACAGAGAGAGGAAAGGAAAAGAAGTGCTGAAACTGTAATCTTAAAAATTAAATAACGATAAATTAACATGAAGGGGTAAAAATAGATCATAAATTTATACTCTTGTCAGCTTTTAATTGCATACCAAATTATGCTTATCAAATTATGAATGTCTATATTCCAATATACATATATAATATATATGTAGAATATGCCTGAAAACCATACAGTATAGTTTACCACTGTCAATTAAAAATAAAATTATTCAAGGTACATTCACAGAGTTAGATAATTACTAGGTTTTTAAGTTAGCATGCAAAGTAAAGGTTTTCATTATGATATTTTCAAAGATATATTATTTGCCTCATTTGTATTTTTGAATCCAATTCTCTGTCCCCACTTTCCTGGAATGCCTGGTCACTTTCCTGCCTCTAAGGGCTCATCTTTCTATCATGTCACATGACTTCTACAGTCACCTCTTCAATCTCCCTCAAGATCTTCTCCTCTTCTCTTCTCTCCACTGTTTACTTTCACAACCTACTGAAACACAGGCGCATATGCATATATGTATATATAATACATTATATATTTAATAATTATAAATATGGTATATATTAATACATAATATTAATTATATATTTAATAATATAATTAATATATTAACATGTAATGATATATTTAATATATTAAAATGAAACAGGCTATTCTTAAATACCTGTTAAATAAAATGACTTGTTTCATTTATTCGTTACATCCAGAAGCATAGGTGGCCCAAAATTTTCATCAAGTTAATAGAAAAACTCATAATTTTGGGGAAGAGTAATCTTATAATAATAATAATAATAATAATAATAATAATAATAATAATAAATCAGGATATATCAAGAATGGAAGATTTTGAGTACTTTTCATTTATGTGTCTCCAAAACCATAATTAACATTTTTTTTTATCAATGAGGATTTCATTTTACTTTACTGATGAATGTGAAAATTCCAAACCAAATTTCTTCCAATCTCTGCTTCTAGATGAAATAATTGATATTTAAAACTTTGTGGATTTCTCAAAAATTTGTTGCAAGTGAGTGTATAACTTTATTTAAACAATGAAACTTATTTATATTGTATAACAAGTGATAATTTTTAGAAGAGAATAGTTACAATAATAATCTTTGAAATAAAGTAGTTTCAACTAGATTTGTCACAAAAAATCAAATAAATGAACATAGTCACTTGGGTATCATTTTAAACAAATTTCCCTGAAAAACCAAGAAGTAACATATAAAATGGAGTGAGATTATTTTATTTCAGTGTAAAATCATATATTATAAACTACTATTAAACTCTTTATCCCATACTAACATAATATGCAAATAAAATATTGGCACTTTTTAAAAGCTATGTACAAACAGTTTGCAAAATTTTCCATGTTGGTTAATGTTTTTATTAAAATTCAATTCTGCTGAAAAAAATATTGGCATTCCTTCAAACTAAAGAATTTTTAATGAACCTTTGATACCTATTTGTGTGGAAATTCAATTTGGTTTAGATAGCATACCTCTATGGATATCAAAGTTATCATAAACTTAAAAATAACTTTTTGCTTGAATTTTTGAGACAGGTTTCTCTGTGTAGACTTGGGTGTCTTGGAACTTGCTCTGTAGACCAAGCTGGCCTCGAACTCACAGAGATCTACTTTCCATTGCTTCCTGAGTTCTAGGATTAAAGGTATGAGCCACCACAGCCAGGCAAGCCTTTGGATTTCTTAACTCCCTTCCTCACCTAGACAATTCTTTCCCAAAGTCAATAGGTCTCCATCCTATCTATTACCCCAATATTTTTAACAGTCATAGGACTTGATATATTTAGTGCTTAAGACAAGCTTCTCTTAAGTCATAGCTTGCTATGAGAGTACAAGTATATTTTGGTATATTTTTATAGAAAGCATGTGGTTCTATTACTTTTGAATTTATGACTGTGTAAAATAAGGAACAGAGAGTGGAGTTCTACATGTGACATTCTATCTTCTTCACTCAGTCCTAGGATGTGGATAGCCTGCTTTCAGGACAAATGAGCGACTAGGGAAACTCAAGCTAAAAGTGATACACCCACACAAATATACACACCCCCCCACACAGATGCATGTATGTACATATGCGTGCGTGCATACACATACACATGCACATGTGCACGTACAGATGCACATACACATTTACAGGTATTAGGTCTCACAAATTAAGACTCAGATTACCTATGATACTTATTTTGGGATTCTCTCTGAATGCAACAAAATCCCTAAGTACATAAGCTCTCATATTTACTGTTCATGTCAACTCGATTGTTTCATCCAGTGTCGGCTTTACTACTTTGTAAATCTCTGAAACTAAAACATCCATGCTCTTAACAGTAATCACCATCACATATATCCATTAGTCTTCGGCTTCTAAGTTGGTGCTTTTCACTGTTTCTATTTTGACAATGAAGAACACCAGGCATCTTGATCTGCTTTTAAATATTCTGTGGTTGATTTAAACCTACATTGCACAGTCAAGTATAGTCTTACCACTGTACTCTTTATTTTATTAATGTACTCTGTGAATAGTCTCCTTAGCTGTCTTCATGGTCCCTGGCTACATCTTCCTGACAACAGTCAAGCTATCCACTAAAGTCCAGTTAGGATTATTTTCTTTAATTAATTAATACAGCAGTCCTTAAAGTCCCTTTCCCTGGGAAAAGGATGTGCATCATTTTATTCATACCTTCACATGATATCAAGATCCCAAAAGACAGAGTCAGCAATGTACATGTTCTACATTCTTGGCCATGCCAAATACCTGTGCACTTAAGACTTAACAAGGTGAACATTGTAATCAATACTCCCAGTGGGTAATAATTAAAGTTATCACACTACCAGTTTTAGGACTTATTGTTTGTCCTAAGCACTGTCCGAAGTCACTTTAGTAGCACAACAACCCTAGGGGTAGAAATAAACAATGTGCTATGCATTTGAAATTGAACTAGCAGAATTGGAATGAATTATGTTTGTAAAATGCTCACCTGATTTCAAAAATGTCCCATGAACAAATAGTCTCATGTACTTCATAAATAGCTTTATATAGGTCACATGTAATTGTACTTCAAATATATGATATTTAATATTTATATGATTTATATCTGAAGTATGTGTAATATATTAAAATTATTAACTTCATCTATTGGAAAATATGAGTAGAATCACATTTTCAAGTAGCTTTCTGTTGGACAGTGCTGGGACATGCTTTGCTTTGTGGAGAGCAAAAACGAGGTTTAGAAAGATTAAAACAAGTTTATTTACAAAGGCCACACAGCATATGACTAGTCGAATCCGGATTTGGGATCCTTATGACTCCAAGGCTCATGCTCTTACCCTCTGTGTCATGCTTTAATACCTCTTGATGAATTTTCATTGACTGGCTCAATGTCATCTCCCCACTGTGATTAAGCTTCCCTTACTAAAATTTCAACATGACTCAGTAAACACCCTTGTGCATAGGGCTCTAGTTTCCAGCTGGACCCATGAGTTTTCCTAGGAAATAATTTAGAATGAATTTTGACTGGACTATAAGAAACATTTAAAGATATTCATTTTGCATTACCTTAATGGCATGTATGAGCTCCAAGAATCTGATTATATACTCACTTGCTAGCAATAAGCATGGAACTTAGGAGAGTTGCCTGTATTCTTTTGACATCTTGAAGAGCATCCAACATTCCCAGGATCCTTTAGTGATCAGAAAGCCATTTCCACAACTTTGGGTAACTATTCAATATTCACATGCTGCATAGGAATTATCATTTTGTTTTTGCTCAGCGAAAAATAGGATTTATTCAATTCTCATGTGTCTATCTGCAGCAAGCTTCCCTTCAGCTTTTCCCAAATAGTTTGTGACATGAACAGCTATTTTAATACAGTGAAGATATGTTACCTTCTTATCCAAGCTGACTGTTCCCAAGAAGAGCAGTGATTGTTTGGTTTTGCTGAATGATTTCGACCTGGTTTATTTTCATATGAAATATTTCTTCAGTACTAAGGTAACATTAATTGGCTAGACTGAGAAAGTTAACTACACCTCAGTTGTCAATATGACAATTCATGTTTCATGGGTTCACAGCAAAAGCCACTGACGTGAAGAAACTGTTTTAATCAAGCCATGTTTTAAGACTGCATTTGTTTGCTAATGTTTCCCATGGAAGTGTACCCATGTCATTTTCTGTTTTTTTTGTTGTTGTTGTTGTTTTTTTTTGTTTTTTGTTTTTGTTTTTTGTTTTGTTTTGTTTTTTGTTTTGTTTTGTTTTTGTATTTTTTTTTGTTTTTTGGTTGGTTTTTTTTTTTTCTTTTTTCTTTTTGGAGCTGGGGACTAAATCCAGGGCCTTGCGCTTGTTAGGCAAGCACTCTACCACTGAGCTAAATTCCCAACCCCTTTTTCGTGTTTTTTTTTTTTTCCCATGTCATTTTCTAATGGAACAGCCAGAGAAGGAAAAGAGGTGGTACGGTTATGAGATTCTGTAAATAATGGTGACAGAGATCTTTGACTTTTTTTTCTTTTTTGGTTGTTGTTGTTGGAAGAATAACTCACAGTAGTAGGTAATGTGCTCAGTTAGGGGCTGAGCTACATTGGAGAACTCATTAATTGATCAATAATATTTCCTCTTGTGAATTACCAGCTATCAGGTATTGTTAGGGCAACTGTGATATGGATTCTTTATAATGAGGCTTAATAAATTCTTTATCTATTGAAACATCAAACATTTTTGTTCAGAAAATTAATTTTGAAGATATGTTTCTTATGACTTGGCATCTACAGATTTATACACATCATTAGCAGAAATGTTACACAGAGACTAAACGTTTTGAACATGTTATATGTTATAGAAATACAGTTTGATACCAAGATTATGACTCAAATTTGGCTAAATATAGGTACTTTTCTATTGTTTCTTTACCAGAAGTGCCATCCTAATTTGGATGCAGGTAGTTATAGAAACAGAAGCTGAGTTAAAACTTTTAGGCTTATCATGTGTAATGAAAATGTGAATGAAATCCATCGTTCCATTTCTCATTAGAATAAATACAATAATTTCTCATGATTATTCATGCTTTGCTTGAATTTGGAATAATATGTTCCCCTAAAGGACACAAAACACTCATTTTCTATTTCATTCAAATTAATCTCATACACAGATCACAGGAAATTTATTTATCACAAGTACAAGAATGGAGACTAAAACAATTGTGTGCCCAATATGAAATAACATATCAGAGAGAGGATGACGGGCTTTGATCAATAAGGAAATGATTTTTATACACATCAGAACCAATTTGAAGCAATTCTCTCGATCAATACAGATAGGCAGAAATGCTTCTCAGCATTTATTACCTGTGGAGAGTGTTATTGATTAATGATATTGATTTTTTTGAATGCATGTGGAGAGGCATCTGTTGTTTCTTTAAAAGATGCCTCAAAATGAGAAGTATCAAGAAACTACTTAAGTTCTGGGGATTTGCATTAATGGCTCAACCTAGGTCATTACTCAGAATTTTAAAAACACAGTTGAAGGAAATATGAAATGCAATTTAGATTATTTCTCATCCTATCATTGATCAATATAATACTTCTTTAAAATATTAAGAATTAACTAGTCTAAGTGATAGTAATAATTTATAAACTTTTCCAGTACCTTTGAACTGTGCATATTCTTGCTAAAGAGATCTAACTTTTGTTTTTGTAGAGAACACTGCTTGAATGTAGACCATGTGGTGTTGTAATATAAAATGTGTGAAGATGTAAACAATGGATTTAAAATTTTTCTTGCAAGCTTATGTCATAAAAAATGATAGTCGTTGGGCAGGTTAAATCTCACTTTCCTACTGTTGTGCTTGAGACTAAAAATGATGGTTATGTTATGTTTATATTAGAGCACATAATGCATTTAAATCATACAACCAGATGGAGTGAAGACAAAACACGCTGTCACTTAACCTTGGTATGGAAGCTACTTGTTAAGCAGGCAAATGTTAGTCTCTTGTGCAGGTTTTATAAGTTTTTCACAAGAACTGATTGCATAGATGAAGTAATTTTTGTCTTTCATGCAAAATCTATGTCAATCTCATGGAGAGTTCATTGACAGACCCAAAATTTGTGAAATGTAGCAGGTGAATTCATAAACATTTCAATCTCTCCTACAATGTGCTGTTTTCAAAATATATTGCCCCTGTTCGGAGAAAGTGAATGAGGAAATTTGTGAGCAGGTGCTTTCTTCCATGAGCTGCCTTTTGAACATGGCCGAACTCCCTTATGAGATGCACCTGAAGTCCTAAAATGTTTAACTAATTATTGAACCCATTTAGACTATCAACAGCCACCTGCTCTCATTAAGAAATCCTCGTAGACCCGTTACCTAGCATGGTCTTCACCTATGCAGCTGATCAGTGTTGGAATAATATTTATTTAGGGACCTCCATGCACCTGGAGTCTCGCAAATACTTGAGAAATGTATGGGCTGATGTCGGAGGGATCCTGCGTTTTTGGTTCATTTCTGAGAGTCAGATAAGCTGGAACAGCTTTGGGCTGATCGTAGACTGTGATGGGTTCTTTTCCCATTGTTCTTGAGTAGGGAAAGAGTCCAAAGACTTCTATTGATATGAGCCTTTTAATTAAAAGTTTAATTAATTTTATTGTATGAAGTAATAAAATCACTTTTAATAGTCTCGGTTTTTTATTATTTAGACTCTAACAATTAATACATTTTAAGACTCTAAAAGTCAAAGTTCTAATATTCTGAGAATGTTCAAACTGGTTTCAGGGCAAACTTTACCACAGATGAATCTCCCATTATGAATATGGAGGTTTGACTGTGGAAAAAGACACGGTGACTTCTTTTAGTGAGTGTTGAGGTAGTGAGTTGCTACTAATCGCATCCTTATTTTCAGATTTAGCCTTCTCCCCTGAGGGCAAAAATAGAATGACATGAAAGGGATTATATGAACACAAATATCACCATATTAACAATAGAGTAAAAAATATGCGATAAAATACAGCTAACCTGGATGACAAACCAAATGTAACACTTCTGCATAAATTAAGAGTGGCTAGATTATTTAGTTTGCAAACAGTCTAATTTGTTTTTTTAAAAGAAATTTTCAATTTAAGGCTGGAAGTTCAACCTTTTGAAAGGACAGCCTTGAATTCCAAATTGTTCACAGTTTCCTACCTATGAAAGAGCAATCATCTTGTTATTTAACGGGTATGTGCCTTCTTAATGACTTGAAGTGGTTAGTTTAAAAAGTCACTAGTTTCAATTTATTATTTATGTTCTTTTGAAATAATATTTTTCTTTTGAAAGGTTTATTTTATGTATATGAGTGTCCTGTCTTCATAAGCACCAGAAGGGGGACTCATATTCCAGTACAGGTAGTCGTAGAACTACTCTGTTGTTGTTGGGAAATGAACTCAGTACACCCGGAAGTGCAGTCTGTGCTTTTAAATGCAGAGACATCTCTCCAGCCCCCATTTCTTGACATTTTTTTAGAGCCTGTGCTGATCATTCGTTTTTATTCTCAACTTGTGACGTAGAATCACAGGGAAGACAGTCTCACTGAGGATTTTCTGTATCCAGTAAATGGGGGTGGTGGTGGGGCTTCCTTGATCATGTTCATTGATGTGGGAAGACCCTGCCTAAGTGTGGGTGGTACTATTTCCTAGGTTTGGTTTCTGAATAATATGCATGAGCTGAGAAGTAGATATGGGTGGTTCTCTCTCTCTCTCTCTCTCTCTCTCTCTCTCTCTCTCTCTCTTTGAGTATGGGTGTGATGTTGGCTGCTTCAAGAGGAAGAAGTTCAAGTTTCTGCTGTGGGGCAAAACTCTGCTCTGACAAACAGTAACCTGGAATCATGAGGTAAGAGAAAGTCTTTGTCCCAATTTTTCTTTACATTGGGGAATTTTCTCACAGCAGCAGACACCAAATGAGGAAACTTTTGTATTATGTGATATCCCACAACCATACCTGATCAAAGGCACTATCTGTATTTCACAAACAAAAGTACCGAGTCACAGGGATGCAATGCAATGTCTGTAAGATTAGAGAACTGGTGTTTGTCTTTCCTGTAGTCTGGAGGGAACTGAAGGTAGTTATGACAGAAGTTGAACAAATTTGCCTTCTTCATGATGTAAAAAAGAAATGTCTCTTTACTCCCAGTTCTTTGGAAAGTTTCCATCTCTTTGGAAATGTGAAGGAACCTTTTGGCATTGTAGGGTGATGGTCTGGCTGAGTAGGTCATAAAAACTCGAAAGAAGCTCATGGCTGCTTTGTTTCCATTCAGCTTTCCAAAACCACTACACACCCTCATTCTCAGCTCCTTAATGTGCCATACTTCATGGGTCAAAGGGCTTTTAGTAAAAGCTGACAGTTTTAGAATGAAGACTTGGATAAGGACTTGGAGTTAAGTAATGAGATAGATAGGATTTAGGTTTGTACGTGAGGTGGAAACCTCGACTGAGTTAACACTGCAGCTCAGAGAAAAAGGATATGACTTGTTGGAATGGAGGAAGTATTAGGACTTTTTCAGATGCAAGTGAAAGAAAATCTATGCAAACACAGCAAAGAAGAAAATGGTTTAAAATGTGTTCATTGAGCATCAGTTGATAGAATGTCACCTTCAGTGAGCCGAGTGTCTTTGTCTCAGTTCTGCTATCTAGATTGAGCTATCTTTTACTCAGACTTTCTCTATGTGTTCATCCTAACAGGACAGGATCATAAGTTTTGAAATTCAAAGCCCAAGAATGAATACCTCTATTTCTAAGCAGTTTTATATTGGTAAAAATCCCTAGTATTTTACTTCAGTCATATGCTTTCCTTTAGTCTATTATGATGGCTGACAGGTAGACTGTCTACCACAGAATCTGAGAATATGCAACGACTGTCACACCAGGCTCAAATTTAGGAAGAACCAATAAGTTAAGCTATCAAATAACTTTAGATAATGATTCAAGATGGACGATTCAAAGTCATTTTTTTTATTTGAAAAGAGAAACAGCCTTGTTTGAGGCCACTAAAATAATGATTTGCCTTCCATGGTCTTTCTTGTATTGATCCCTCTCTCCCTCCCACCCCTAGCTTCTTTGCTCCTAAAGTATCTTTATGTACTATGGGGTGACAGAATACAAAGGGTGTGTGTGGCTCAAACAGCAGAGGAGCAAGAAGGAGCCTGAACCTTGTGACCATGTATCTAAACTTCAATAAAAAACACAGTCCCCAAACTCTGTGGAATGCAGCCTTCTCTGCATTAGCTACAAATGAATGGTTATTAACACGAGTGGGCACTTATATATTCCAGGCCCCGAGAAACAGGAGCCTAGCAAGTTATATAGACTTTCTTTTATTAAATTCAGTAAAAAAGTCATTATCTCTGAAATTAGAAGCATACAGCATAGTTATAGTGGTGTAACACTATCCTAATAATCCTTGGATTTCAAGGTAAAAACTCAAGAAAGCTTTCTTTAAGGGATATTCTATCATGGTCAGCATAGTTTCCAGTTCAATGTTAGAAGTTTATGTACTTTCAGAAGATTTTAATGTGGTTTTCTAAAATGTAGAGCAAAAAATAATAGTTTGAAATATTTCTAAACTAGGCCAATCAAAAACATATACAACTGTATTGCATTGATTTTGTGAAGTTGTTATCCTGAAAAAGAACTATTTATTACTTTGCTAAAATTGATATGAGATCTTAAATATATTCTTTGGAGTTTTTTTCAGAAACTTAAAACAAAATATGAAAGTAGGAGAGGGGGGAATCAAGGAGTTATGCGGTACCAGATTCGTGTTTCCCGTATCTGAGTGATGAGAGGATGAGTATATTACACTGATTTTCCATATTTATATATACTTATATATAAAAAAACATTAAAATGGTTGGCCCAGTGACACACATCAGTACTTGGGAGGAATCAGCAGCTGAATCTCTGTGAGTTCAAGGCCAGTCTGGTTGACATAGTATGTTGTAGGCCAGCCAGGGGTTCATTGTGAGAACCTCTCTCAAAATTTTCAAAATATCAATCATATAACAGTATCAATAATGTTACTCTCACATGTCATTTTTACATGTAGAACGTAAATGCTTTGTTATCATGAGAGGTGTGCAGAGTGGTCTGGAATTAGGCATGTTGACAGTGCATTTGAGTAATTCTGCTAACACATAGAGACAAATGTTGGCATCTGAAGATATTAAATGTGCAAGCATGTTTAAAAGAATGCAATCCTGAAATCTTCGTTAAAATTAAGAACTTCTTCTCTGCAAAAGATGCCATTAGGAAGTGAAGAGACAAGCTCAGCCTGAGGGGGAATGTTTGTAAAAGGCATATGTGATATAAGACAGTCTTCTAGAAAGCATAAAGAACTGCAAAATTGAGTATGAGAGATGAACTGATTGAAATGGACTGGGTATGTTAGCTGGTACTTCATCAAACACAGAATACACACGGTAAGTACACATGTGAGATGATATGTGTCATGTGTCATAAACAAAATGCAAAAATAGGACTACTGTGTGGAATTACTGCAAACTTATACCTGAAGGTAGCTTGGGGAAACAGCACATGGGACAAAGGTACGGAGCATGTATAGTTCCCAGTCAGCCCTGGAAGGCATGCAAGATCTGGAAGCCTCTAAATGTCCTCAGCAAGTGACAAAATAAATAAACTTTGGTAAGTAGAACAATGGAATATTATTATTCAATCCTAAAGTGTAATGAATTCTAGAGGTACAAAAAGATATGGGGTTCAGGGACTCAAACATAAGTTACAAAGTGAAGGAAGCCAATATGAAGAAGTTATGTGTTAGGTGACTCCAACTATGTGTGTGACATGCTGGGAAAGAGAAAATACTGGAGATGGAAGGGAAAGGATGAATAAGTAGGACATGGAGAAACTTTACAGTAGATTATAAAGAAAATCATCAACAACAGAACAACCACGACAGCAACAACAATCCCCTCTGTAAGAGCTACAATGGTGGAGACACAACATTCTGCTGAAGCCACAAAATGTAAAACACTGAGGGATCAAATTTTAACTTCCAGGCTTTGGATGCTAATGATGTGCTAATGTGTTCGTGAGTTGTAACGTCTAGTAAATGATGTTAACTTGGGGGATGAGGTGGGGGCCTCTGCATATAAGGATGGGAGATGAGTGGCAAATTTCTTTATCTTCTAAGTTTTGTTATGAACCTAAAATTGTTCTTCAGCTTTGAAGGGAGAAGAGGACCTCTTCAAAATCAAAACTAAAAACTTGAAGTCAAAATGAAGTTGACAACTCATTTTCAATTGCAATTAAAAAATGCATATCACTTATAGACTTAGGACGGGCTTAAGTGCTGAATGTCTTTTTACAGTCTTTACACTTGTATAAAATTCTAATCAGCATTCAAAATATGATAATATAAAAATTACAAACCACATCGTAATATTTAAAATATCTAACCATTCGAATTGTCACACAATATAGGTTGAAAAGTATGGTGATATCAAGAAATCAACCACACACAGTAACTTAAGCCGCACACTTCCTAAAATCATGATATACAGCTTCACAGGAACAACAGCAGTGAAGGAGGGCATTCAGAGGCAAGGAGCTGGCAGGAAGGGAGGGAGCAAGGATGGAGAACAATTGGAATGGAGGGAAGAAGAGAAAGAAGGGGGAGAACAGAGAAAGAAAAAGGGATGGAGAGAAAAAGAAACTGTGATGAGGTTTATAAAATAGAAATTAAATTACTACAAATATTTTTATGAAAAAAACCCAGTATCTATGATAAGTAAAGGCAGATTGAAAGCAGAACCGGTAAATGAAGTCCCAGGCCCATACTCTATGAATTGACCAATGGTGTTTGTCAACTACACCAGGTAATTGCTCCACTACCTGCTTCAGAGCAATTGCATAGTCCTTCCTGGTAGTGTATTTCTCAGGTCTACAGAGGGAGTCCATCAAGACAAATAAAAAACACAGCAAACAACAGTAAACAAAACACACGAACCAATAACAACAGCAATCGAGGAACTCAGCAATTAAGAGCGATGCTCTGAAACACAGGGGACTGTTTGTATCCCAGCACACATGTGACATGTTGCACATCCTCAGATTCCTGAATTCCAACTCCCATGTAGAGGGACAGTAAAATCACCAGTGTCTGCTGGCTTCATGCTCTGCTAGAGAAAAAGATGTGAGTTGAAAGTTTGAGTAGAGACCCTGCTTCAAAGAAGAATATAGAGAATGATCAATCCAGAATGCTCAAACCTCTCAGTGCTTTCACTTGGCCTCTGTGAGGACATACAGTCATGTTTACTCACATACACACATACAGACATACACCTACATACAATCAAATAAATAAATAAGCCTTAAAACCCTTGATAATTAGAATTCCCTTTGAAATTTCACCATACTAATCCTTTAAAACTTTTTTAGTCTGAGATGCCAGGAAAGCAAGAGACTCCTAGGACCCAACTGCAATGAGAGTAGCTGAAATGCCCAACAAGGGGAGGGAGAACTTGTAGAGACCATATCCAGAGATTAGACATGGCCTTGGGTTGGGGGACAGGGTCACACACTCATCTCCAAAGTTTTAACCCAGGATGGCTCCTGTCTAAAGGAAATACGGAGACAAAGTGTGGAGCAGAGACTAAAGGAAAGGCCATTCAGAGACTGCCCCAACTGGGGATCCATCCCATATACAGACAACCAAACTCAGACATTATTGCTGATGCCAAGAAGTGCTTGCTGACAGGAGCCTGATATAGCTGTCTTCTGAGAGGCTCTGCCAGAGCATTACAAATAGGCGAATGCTCGCAGCCAACCATTGAACTGAGCACTGGGACCCCAATGGAGGAGTTAGAGAAAGGACTGAAGGAACTAAAGGGGTTTGAAACCCACAGGAAGAACACAATATCAATTGGCCAACCCCCCCTCCCCCAGAGGTCCCAGGGACTAAAGCACCAACCAAAGAGTACACATGGAAGGACCCATGGCTCCAGCCGCAAATGTAGGATGGCATTGTCTGGCATCAATGGGAGGAGAGGCCCTTGGTCCTGTGAAGTCTCAATTCCTCACTGTAGGGGAACACCAGGGTAGAGAGGCAGGAGGAAGTGGGTAGAATAGGGGTATTCAGGAGGGGAAATCGGGAAAGGGGAATACATAAAATATCCAATAAAAATAAACAAATAAATAAATTTAAAAAAGAAAAAACTTTATTAGGAACAAAATTCAAACTTGAAATATTTCCTTTTTAAAGAATTGATCAGTATATTAATTAACCTCCATGTACAATATCATGCTGTTTTGCATTCCGTGATGATAGCACAGTGTGAGAGGTCTGAAACAGTTTTAGTTTCTATTTCATGAGAAGCACTTCAAAAGATTCACATAGTTAAGCTTTAATGTCATACAAAAAATACCTGTACACTTTGACTTACATGGTTCTAATTGATATGCATACAACCTATTTATTATCTATTTTATATTTTACTAAGAATGTTTATTAAAACATTTTGAACAACTGGGTTATCTCACTTAGGATGGTATTTTCTAGTTCCATCCACTTGTCTAAGAATTTCATGAAGTCATTGTTTTTGATAGCTGAGTAGTACTCCATTGTGTAAATGTACCACATTTTCTGTACCCATTCCTCTGTTGAAGGGCATCTGGGTTCTTTCCAGCTTCTGGCTATTATAAATAAGGCTGCTATGAACATAGTGGAGCACGTGTCTTTGTTATATGTTGGAGCATCTTTTGGGTATATGCCCAGGAGTGTTATAGCTGGGCCCTCAGGTAGTACTACGCCCAATTATTTTGAGGAACCTCCAGACTGATTTCTATAGTGGTTGTACCAGTCTGCAATCCCACCAACAATGGAGGAGTGTTCCTCTTTGTCCACATCCTTGACAGCATCTGCTGTTACCTGAATTTTTGATCTAAGCCATTCTGACTGGTGTGAAGTAGAATCTAAGGTTGTTTTGATTTGCATTTCCCTGATGACTAAGGATGTTGAACATTTCTTTAGGTGCTACTCAGCCATTTGATATTCCTCAGCTGTGAACTCTTTGTTTATCTCTATACCCCATTTTTAATAGGATTATTTGGTTCTCTGAAGTCTAACTTCTTGAGTTCTTCATATATATTAGATATTAGCTGTCTATTGGACGTAGGATTGGTAAAGAACTTTTCCCAATCTGTTGGTTGCTGTATTGTCCTATTGGCAGTGTCCTTTGTCTTACAGAAGTTTTGTAATTTTATGAAGCCCCATTTGTCTATCCTTGATCTTAGAACATAAACCATTAATGTTCCGTTCAGGAAAATTTCCTCTGTGCCTATGTATTTGAGGCTCTTCCCCACTTTCTCTTCTATTAGTTTGAGTATCTGGTTTTATGTGGAGGTCCTTGATCTACTTGCACTTGAGCTTTGTCACAAAATAACACACGTGGTATGAACTCACTGATAAGTGGATATTAGCCCAAAAGCTTGGAACCCCCAGATCCAATTTACAGACCACATGAAGCTCAAGAAGAAGAAAGACACAAGTGTGGATGTTTCAGTCCTTCTTAGAGGGGGAACAAAATACTCAAGGGAGGAAATACAGAGACAAAATGTGGAGCAGAGACTGAGGGAAAGGCCATTCAGAGATTGCCTCACCCGGGATCCATCCCATATGCAACCACCAAACCCAATCACTATTGTTGATGCCAAGCGCTGACCTGAGAGGCTCTGCCAGAGCCTTACTGATACTGATAATTATGCGTGCAGCTAACCATCAGACTGAACATGGGGACCCCAATGGAGGAGTTAGAGAAAGGACTGAAGGAGCTGAAGGTGTTTGCAATCCCTTAGGAAGAACAACAATATCAACTAACAAGACCCCATCAGAGCTCTCAGGGACTAAACCACCAACCAATGAGTACACATGGAGGGACCCATGGCTCCAGCCACATATGTAGCAGAGGATGACATTGTCTGGCATCAATACGAGGAGAAACCCTTGGTCCTGTGAAGGCTCATTTCCCCAGTACAGGAGAATGTCAGGGTGTTGAGGTGGGAGTGGGTTGGTGGGAGGGGGAGGATCATCATGGAAGCAGTGGAGGGAAAAGAAGGGATGGGGGGGTAAAGGGGATAACATTTGAAATATAAATATATAAAATATCCAATAAAAATAAAATTAAAAATTAAAATATTTTGTCCTGAAATACCTTTTTCTTTCTATTATATATCTAGTTCAACCAGAATCTCATTTTAAAGTGCATGTTCTTCTATGAACTGGTCCAGGAAAAAAGTAATCTTTAAAATTTAATTTCGTGTGTCATCAAATCAACCTTTTTCACCTAATGATAGGCAGGATATGAGAAAGAAAACTCAAATCTGGCATATTTGAGGGCCCAACTATGCCAAGGGGTATTATAAGGTTTAACACAGTTATGTATTGCTATTCATTTCACCACTTGAAAGTATGTTCATGTGCATGTAAGCATAGCTATATGCACACGCATGCATATAAATATGTCTGCATGCATGTGGGGTTTAAATGACATTGAGTGGGATTTTGGGGTACTTTCTGCCTTTTACTTTTTTGACACTGGTTCTCTTATTGGCTTGACTTGGCCAACTAGCTGCGACTGGATGACCACATAGCCCCAGGATTCCACCTGGCCCCTTGCTCCCCAATGCTGAGATGATAAACTTGGCACCACATACAGCTTTTAAAAAGTAGACTCCGGGATTTGAACCCAGGTTTTTGTACCTTCAAGGCAAGTGCTTTTCCTACTGACCCATGCCTTCCACCCAAGACTATTTCTAATAAGATATTTAATTTAAATATATGTAAAATGCATTATAACTCCTACTGAGGAAATGTATGACATTAGTTAAGACATCACTAAATCTCTCAGGCATATAATAAAAAGGAATCTCATTCCTAAAACTTCGCCCTCCATATAGAACCATTCCCATTTGAATTTGACTCCATTTAGCTGCCTCTTTTGATGCCACTGTGTTGAGCCTTTGGTATTTCATCTATCACCTTATCACATTCTTCGATGTACTATTTATATTTTGATTGATAAGTCATACCAACATCTTACCTAAATGTTACACAGTAACACAGGAAATCTATGTTTTATGATTGTGCTGTCAAAATTATTTCACAAGACTCTAAGGAATATGTATTTGAAGGAAAACAAATAATAGCACCAAATATTTTTTCTTAACCTTTACAATCTCTACATTACATTAAATAATCACTTTGCTCCTCAAAATCATCCTTATGACAATCTGAATTTATATAGAAGTGGAAATTAAAGCTATACAGAATAAAGTAATGGAATCCCTTGAATCATACAGCTAGAAAGTAGAAAGGTCAAGATTTACATGTGGGAAGTTTGGTCCACAGTTGAAACAACATACATGTGCTTTGTCCAAGCTCAGGGTTTTGGTTCTGTAATAATGGTGCCTACTATATCCTGTAAGTGTTCTCAACATCAATACTTGTATAATTGATCTGATCAGATGGTCTCCTCAATGTCTTTAGAATTTCCTATACACTTGCATTAAGCCTCTTTTTTTTTTCATAACCCTCCCACACCACTGGCCATCAGTTTTATGTGGGAGCCTGTCTCTTTTGGCAACCCTTCAACAGCTTAGTAGTTCAACTTTGGATCAGCTTTTGACTCTATTCTGGCTTTTCCATTGCAACTGTGATTCTGGTAATTTTCCCTTTGGCTCCACATAGTCCCCTCAGTTGGACATTTGCATCATGACCAACACTCCTGGAGAGAACCAATCTTCTGTTCCCTACCACGAACTTCCTCTCCCGCTTCATCATGGAGGGAGCTTAGCAATGCACTATTATTGTGGTAATTGGATGATGCTGAACTTTAACTGGCCCCTCAGCTTATAATTTTTAGTGATATCCTATTCAGCATTCAGAATATGACTGTTTTTAACCAATTTATGTTCAAAGTGAGCTTAAGATAAAATGGGAACTGAGTGGTATAGAAGAATAGTCACTTGTTTGGCTATCCAGGAAGCCAAGTTTAATTTTAGCCTTGAGAGAATTTGAAATCATTATAATTAGATGAGTATTAAAGCCCAAGAGTGAAAAGGACTCTTTTTTAAAGCCCTACCCCTTCATTTAGCATCAATTCACAACTGGCAGTTCATTTTCTCAAATGCTCTACCACTGAGCATGCATACAGAGTTAGAGTATAATATATCAAGAGTTCAAATAACTAGGAAGTATGCCATGGCTGGAGGTAAGAGATAGACCCTGTAATTAACTTGAATATCTACAGTGATGTAACAAATATAAAATTTATATTTATTTGTGGAAAGAAAGATTATATTGTTCCACACATTTTATGTGTGGTACATACTAATGGGATGGTTGGTTTTAGATGACATGTAATACACCCTGCACATATTGCTGGGATTTTAAACAACAGAGCAATAACCATCCCTGAGGTTTGCTTCCAAGGTTAATGTGCAGCAAGGTCCAGAAAAATAGATAATCATCTCACGGTCACTTCAAAACTCTCTTTAAGTTCAGCTTCAGTCCAGCTCCATGCTCTTACTGAATGAAGACTGTCAAGGATGTGATACTCTGAGGTACCAGAAACAGACATGCGGCTCGTGGTCTAGTCTTTGGCTCTATCAATAACTAAAAGCTATTTTAGTAAGATTTAAAAACAAATAAAAATGCTTAAAAATAATCTGCCCCTCCCTTTGTCCCCCCTCCCCTCAGGAATGTACACGCAGATGGTCCTCTTTTAACAGAAGCACATTTTTGTCAACAGTGGTGGTCTCTATTCAGCTTACTCTCAGACCTAAACACTCTTCTTCTTGTCCTCTCTCAGGTTTGTTCTACCCACTGCCCTGATGTTACAAACCTTCCACCATAAAACCTGTCAGAGAGACCAGGGGATTTCCTTTGTCTCCTGACACATGCTGCCTTTTAGTTTCTGCCTTTCAAGAATACATGGGAGAGGGATCTCCTTTCATGTTCATAGCGGTGCTCAGAGGACCATAACATACAGTGTAGTCATTGGCCTCAGACTGCTGTGAAACCCTGACTTTTGTAGCCACAGTCTCATGATGGAAAATGGTATTGATGTGAATGAACCACTCAGGTCAGATGGCATAACTTTTGGGAGAAGCAGCTAATTTGAAAGGCATTATTTTTTTCTGATATGCGTCTACCTTAGTTTTTCTTTATCATAAGCTGTCTGGAGACATGTCTTTTCTTTTGCCACAGTGAATGGCTACCTCATGAGAGTGTATATTGCTGGCTTGACTTGTCTTGATTATAGACTACTCTTGTGGGTTATATATGCCTCTATATTCATCTTAAGTTTGTCTTATCTGCAGAGGAATGTTCCCCCCTGGTTTCAAAAGTGATTGATTTAAGTAATTTCAGTGTGATATACTGGGCAGTCTTTTATTTACCAGAGACAGTTTTCTGGCACCCCATCGGTAGGTCATTGAGCCTTTATGCTTTCGCTCCTTATCTCCCTCTGTGGAGGCATGTGTTTATGAGAGGCCTGGGGAGCCGGCTATTAATACAGACGCTGTTCTCAGAAAAGAATGTGGCTAATTTTGTAGCAAACATAACGGAACTTCTAAAACTGGTGTACATGGTTTAGTTGCAGTCACCTCAGGAGAGCATGGCCTTAGCAGAGAATTACTTCCTTGAATCTTGTTCCTCACTCAAAGTTTATTTTAGTGCTTGAAATAATAAAAGTAACACATTATAGCCACGGACATGGAGAACAATATCTAACAATGATGATTGCACACCTGCGTTTGCCTCATGTTACTTAATCTTACCCTGGGCCAACAAGTTATTTGATGGCGCTGATGTTAACCATTTGGTTCCCATAGCCTGCTGCTTCACTTGTTTAGACAAAAATACAATGAGCTTTATTTTTTAAATTTGGTTTAAGATTTATTTGTTTCTCTTTTATGTGTATGAGCAATTGTGCTTGCATGTATGTCTAAGTACCACATGTGTGCCTGGTGCTGTCAGAGACCAGAAGGCATGTACACACTAGAAGAATATCTAGTACTCTTGACTGCTGGGTCGTCTGTCCAGTCCCAAGAAAATATGAAGTTTATATCTATTCTTCCTTTCTCCTTTCTTTCTTTCCCCTTCCCCCCTCTATCTCTGTCTCTCTCTGTCTCTGTCTCTGTCTGTCTCTGTCTCTCTGTCTCTCTGTCTCTGTCTCTGTCTCTGTCTGTCTCTCTGTCTCTGTCTCTGTCTGTCTCTGTCTCTGTCTCTGTCTGTCTCTGTCTGTCTCTGTCTCTGTCTCTCTCTCTCTCTCTCTGTGTGTGTGTGTGCGCATTGAGCATTAAATCCAGCTTACATGTACTAGGCCAGTGAGTTGTTTCTTGCAGTGACATGTAAAAGCTGCCTCTCAGAACTCAAACTCAGGGTGACAAGAGAATGGAGAAACGGCAGGTACACGGATACATGTAGACATACATACAGGAAAGTTAGGAATGAATCAGTGTGCTCACTCTCATGTAGGAACTGCTGCATCCTGGAAGGTCAGCAGGTTTATTATATATACAGTACTATAGGGAGGTCGATTATTAGATACAGATAAATAAAGGGTCAGGATTTAGGCTTACAGCAGAAAAAGGGACAGTCTTTATGGTACACCGCTTAACAAGGAATTAGGTTTAGCTAGTCTCCGTATTATAGGTCTCTGTAGTAGAGTGGTCTTCTGGGCATAAACATGGGAGCAGGGGGTGGGCTGCTACAGTTGATTTTATTATTATTATTTTATTTTGCACACACTATTTACACTCAGACCAAGACGGAAGGCTTTGCCACTTGCACGGTCTAGTGCACTGGGGTTCATGCCCGGCTCATGTCCACAAACACACAAACTCCCCCACAGGGGCTCCTATACTTCCCAAAATTTCTTTCCCAATATGTCTTCCCAAAATGTCTTCCCAAAATGTCTTCCCAAAATGTCTTCCCAAAATGTCTTCCCAAAATGTCTTTCCCAGTTCTTTTTTTCATTTTTGAGACAGGGTCTTCCTAAGTTGCTGAGGCTGATCTTGATTAGTCCAGGCAACCTTGAACTAAAATATATATTTTTAACTTGTCTTTTCTTGTTAACAGTTAATAATGGACTTGGGCAGTTTTCCCACAAAATCAGTAAATTATAAAACTTAGGCTCCGTTTTCCGTGTGGGCACGGACCCAAGAGACAAAGAGCCTAACAGTTTTATGTCAACAATTTTATTCTTACCTTTATGAACAATGGTCCCTGATATTTTAGGCATTGTGTTTTGCACAGATCTAGAACTGCTCCCATGTTCTAGGCAGGTGGATTTGGAACACATGTATTATTTTTTGTTCTAGCATTCCCACTAAAGTGAATCTCTTTTAACAAAAAAAAATTGTGTGTGAAGACAAAGGTGGCATTTTAGGGTGTCATAAGCATGACGATAATGTCCTTCTACTACCTGGAAAAGTTAAGACATCCTCCCCTTGAAACACAGCATGTAGGATTGTACATTTACTAGGTGACAGAAAGTTGTTGGTTTGAAGGATGGATTTGATGGGTTTTGAAACAACCAAAAGGTATTTCAAGTCTGACAGAAAGAGGAGGAGGCACTAACTGTGACACTATGACTTTTACTTAGAAAATAAAATATAAGCAACCGGATAGTATTATTTAATCAATTCTTTCCTTCAATCAGAAACAACAAATCTGTTTTCTTTTGGGTTTCTGGTGGGCAAAACATTGTCAGAAATTAAAATAATACATACACAGCAATTCGAGCTCAATGCAGATCTACATAGGAAAAACAATGCAAATGTCTTAAAAGAACAAACATATGAGTTCCTTGGGGTGCTGTACACATGACATCATGAAGGGATAGAGGAGGAGAGATTATTTAATGCCTTGGAGTGTCAGACAATGTCTCTATCACACAGGATATGATGTTTAAGCTATTTTTAATTGAAATAAGTAAAGGGGTTATAATTAAAGAAAAAATAGAAAAAGAATTTTTTTTGGTAAAAAGGAAATGATACATAAAAACATATGGATTTCTGAAGTAGTTTGACCTGTTAGTAGAAGTTAAATTATTTGGCTTCAGAACAGGGCACTTTCTGTAACTAGAGGGAGAGAGTAAAGACCAAGAATAACCTAATAAAAAGCGCTTGCTCTCTCTCTTTCTGATTCATATCCATATGTACTACCTTTCTGTTCATTTTTAGATGATCACTGCTAACAATAAAATTTTACTTTGGAAAACTGTTTTTCATTGCCAGTTGACGTGTTCTTTTCTACAGTCGAAAATGTTCCTGAAGAACAATGTTTATTGCTTTGGGGGTTATTTTATGAGATAATTGTTACAAATTATTATTAGAAGAAAATAGAGATGAAAAAAGGGAACACCAGGGAATCAACAGATTTGAGGCAATTGACTTCATTCTTGAACTTGCAGTTTGAATCTGTTTGCTGATAATTTTAATAAGAGGAAAAAGACCCCAGGGAGTGGGGAGACCTGCTGGGGTGCTAGTGGCAGGGCATCCTTTTAGAGACAGGGGTAGGAGGAATGGGGTGAGGGACTGTGTGAGGGCCAACCTGGAGGAAGATAACAACTGTTCTCTAAAAAAATAAAAGTAATAAAAAAGCTAAAAATGTTTCTCTTGAATCTGGAGTGAAAACACACACATTTGATAATGAATTCTAAGGTTAGGAAACCTTAGTAATAACAACTGAAGCTCCCTGAGTTTCCTCAGGCATCAAAGAAAGACTTCCTGAGGTATAAATGAGAGACTAATATTCACATAATCCCCAGTACGTGCTAATCTAGGTTCTTTGCATAAGGTTATGGAATCACACAGTAATCTCAAACATGGGACCTGCTGTTATCTTCTGTCTAGTTTACAAATGAGTCACCGAAACTTAAATAACTCTCTCAAGAACATATTGCAGCCCAGGTGGCCCAGTGCTAGACTTGTATCATGGTTCCAGAACAAAGAAGTACCTGAGACAAGCCTGGCACACCACTAGGACACAGTATGTGAAATGTCCCGCTGCTGTAGCAAAGAACAAGTATTTCCAGTACTATGTGATAGCAAACCATGGGTTTCCATGGCTGTCTCTAGCTGTCAATGTTAAAGGTATAACTATCGGAATGAATCTCGGTGATGGGAAACCTGCAAAGCTTTCCAGGGAAGAGGGGATTTAAGTCACACACCTTGACACAGGGGAGGAGTTGCTAACCAGCATAGAGACTTGGTTGGGAGCACTCAAGTTATTCCCTCTTAACATGGCTTCTTTGGATAATCTCCTTCGGTGCTGCTGGAGGGAAGAGCCATATGCTTTGAGAGTCGGATCAGCAGATGGCACACACATTGGACGACCTATTGTGTAAGCTGAGGAAATGGGAAAGTTTTCCAGCCTAGAAGATAGACTCTGATGCTGGAGTTTAAAGTACATACCTTCTGCTTGGAGAAGAATGCAGTGTTCCTTAGGAGGGCATCCAAAATACTGAAGACACTCTTGCATAAGTAGGGTAGGGAGGGGGAAAACACACTCCTTATATTGAGGAACATTGCTCAAAACATCCTCCTCTGTGTGAGACATCCTGTGATGCTGAAGCCTTGCATAATTTTTTATTGGACTTTTTTTTTTTACATTTCAAATGTTATTCCCTTTCCTGGTTTCTCAACCATAAGCCCCCAGCCCATCCCCCTCCCCTTTCTTCTATAAGGGTGTTCCCGTCCCCAACCACCCTCCCCCACCCTGACATTCCCCTGAACTGAGGGGTCCAGCCTTGGCAGGACCAAGGGCTTCTCCTCCCATTGGTTCCCAACAAAGCCATCCTTGCATGCTTTCTTAAAGAAAAGATCATGTTGGTGTCAGGTATAATTAGGAGAGTATACTCCTATTAGTTGTCTGTTTCTCTTCTGGAACTTGTTATGTAACAAGATCACTTTCAGAAGAAGTGACAACATGTTCTAATATTATTTAAGTAGCGAAGAAAAGTTGTGTATGTAAATGAAAGCTATAGGGGAAAATGCATAACAGATACAGTCCAAGTGATAAATAATATGTCTTTTTTAAAGAAGAGGCAAGTTACGGGACTCATCACTCAAATAATATCTTACGTAGCCCAAATCAAGTCGATTTCATTTTGACTTGTCTAAGCCATTGCTTGTTATATCTGTAAGGAAGCAGAGGCTTGTTTTTAATGGGAAATGTGAGTTGGTCTTAAGCAGATTAGAAGCTCAAATTCAAAGTAATGACACTGTCTTAAATATATATATCTCACCTGCGGGTACAGGTAATACATCAGTGATAACAGGCTGATAAGAAAGTTGTTTTATCAACAGGATTGATAGTTTGCCCAGGGCATGAATTGCCATAACAGATTCTACTTGTGTCTTTCAGAGCCTTCTCTTATCTAAACATTGGTATATACACTATTCAGAGCATTTTAAGAAATCTGTCACTTCATATCTTTGAAGATTTCCTGTTAACCTTGCATATTACATAATCTTCATACCAGTGAGCCCCACCTGTTGTGGGGGAACTTCTTCTCTGGGAAGATACAAACAAAGTTAAACTCTTCTTATAGTGTACCAAGGAGAAAGGATTTTACCAAAGTCCTACTTGGGGAGTCAATGACTTTCCTGGGTTCACTTCTAGAGCACCGGTTTGGGGTTATTTAACAGAAATGTAGGCGACACCAAGGCAGCCTTATTTTTTAAAGTCTCACCCCAGCATGGGTGACAGTTTTGCTGTAGCTGCATAGATGGAGACCCATTTCAGTTACCCTTCCACAGGTAACTAACACTTCCTGAGCCCACGAGGACCCATATGGTCAGAACAGAATCACATAAAGGGTGGGGGGAAGTGCAGGAAAAAGAAGCTGAGATCTTAGGTGTGGATCCTCTCCTTCTACAGGGTAATGCCAACAATCAACAACACCAGTGATGAAAGTCACATACTAGTAGTTACATCTACTCTGATAAAATAATGTCTGTTATAACATGAGGCAAAGCTCTTCTACTGCCACCTACCGGACATGTCAAGTCACATTTACTCTGGCTAAGATTCCTTCCATGCAACATTTTCTTCAAGGTATAATCTAAATTGTTCTCCTGGGAGACACCCCTTCAATCTGTCAGACTATGCCTATGAGTTCTTATGGTATACCACCATCCTCTCTGTGCTCATTTCCCATCGCTGGGATAAAAACCCCTAGTGTAAGCAACTTCAAGATGGATTTATTTTTGTTCATAGTATCAGGATAGCGCAGGCCCAAAGTTTGCCAATTTTGTTGCTTCTGGGCCAGTGGTAGGTAGCTTGTGTGACTAAGAGCTTTGGGTAAAGCAAACAGACTCATTTCATCACAGATAGGAAGAAGAGAGAGAAAGTCAGCAAGCTGTAAGGGTCAGGATAGATACTTCAGTAATAAGTCACTAGAGAATCCTGCTAATCTTGCCTCATCTTTAATAACCTATTAAACCGAGGATGCCATCAATAAATTAAGCCATTGATGGGAGAAAAGGCTCTCCTGACCCCTTCCTACTCCTGTAGCACCATCATGTGGGGATGGACTGAGTACTGAACAAGTGAACTTTATGAGACATTTCATGTCCAACTCACAGCAATGTCTGAAACCTTTACCCAGTGCAGTGCAACACACAATTGCCTACATAATTATTTCTGACAATATTACATAATGCCTGTCTTCTCCAGTAGACCACAAAGAAGTGAAGGGTGGCATAGTATCTTGTTTTTCCACCTCTTAAGACCTAGGAAGAAGCACACGTTGTTGAACTCAATGAGTTTTCAGATTGACCAGAATTGCAGCTCTGAGAAAGAAAAATAGGGCCCAGATTTCAGTATGGGCAAGGACCCAGCTTTGAGAGTAGGCACAGCCAATAATGGTTTTGGTGAGGCTTGGTGCTTTTTTATGAAAAGCATCAGTAACGGCAAAGGATAGAGACAGCTAAAAAATCCAGTCTCATGAGCTTCTTTTCCAGGGTGTTGTATACCCGGCACATCACTCAATAGCTTTCCCAAACAAAAGCCTAGTCTTTGGCTGCATATTGAGCAAAGATCTGGAGACACAAAGAGGCAGGGACACAATGCTCTTCATTTAGCAGAAGAGGCTGGGATTCAATATGGGGTCTTTCAGTGAGCACAGCCTCATGCCATGTGCATGATGGATTCTCAACAACCAAGTCATTGTGGCTGAGAGAGGATCTCTCTGCAACTATTATCTTTTCAAGCACACCCTCCTCCAGGAGAGGGCTCCATCTGAATGAAGCCTATTGCCGGCAACCACGAAACCTGCTGCTTACAGCACCAACAGGCGTGAGTTATAAAGGTGCTTATTATACTAATGATGAGCCTCTGGTTATGGTCGCACAACATTGAAGGTTAGGTCATGAAAAATGAGGTTTCTACTTTGGAACACGTATTTTGGCTTTGAGATACTGAACATTTCTACACAGTGAAGTTCTGTTAACAAAAAGCTATTTTGCAAGGATGATTTATGCTTCTTTGCCATTTGTAATGGAATTTACTTCTTAGTCAAACATGAAGCAGGTTAGAGCCATTCCTTATTAATCCGATTTCTTGGTGCATTTGATCTTTCTGGTCATTGACATCCTTCATGAGGGTGAGCTGTAAATATTTTAATTATTTTCTATTCGACACACAGATCTGGCTCTGGCTCCAGGGCAGATATCCGATGATTCTGTTGCTGTGGACCTTGGCTAACAAATCACTGTGATATTTACTTTTCTTTTTCCAAATCTTCAGGGAAATAAATTTATGGATCACTTAACCTTTTGCCCAAGGAACAAAACCCAAGTCAGATCTGAATTAATGTTGCTCTGAAGATGCAAAGAAAAGAAAGTCTGGCTCTCAAAGCAAGCAAAGTGGCGAATTAAGCAACACTTCATATAGCAGAGTTAAGACTACTGGTCCTTACTGGGAATGAAGGGTGATCCAGCCCACACATGGGATATTTGCATGACAACCAAGAGATTGCATTTGTTTTGCTCTGCATTGGTTAGATGGGATTAGGCAATGAAACTTGTAATATTTGACTTGGGTTTTCCAGGGCTGGGAATTCTGTAGTAACCAGATTTTCCCTAGGCATGACATGGGTTCTGCCGCACTCACTTGGACAACCCAAGATGGCTTCCTACATTGACTCCATTGGACTCAGCATGGACAGCTGTGAACACAGTGATAGTTTTGTAGATGCGTCTGATTTCTACATCCCATTTTAAAGGTTGCCCAATACGCTGAAAATAGGATGTTCCATCTATCTGCTGGAATAATGAAATTTCTTGGGCACTATGAAAATATTTTACTCAAACTGAAAGATGTTGGCAGAAGAAAGACAACTGTCTGCGTGAATTATGCCTCCTCGTGTCTCGCACTCTGTTGCAAGAATTTGCCCACATGGGAAAGCATGGTTGCTCTTTCATAGTTGGAATCACTTTACTGAAAGCAAACCACCTCATGAGGTTGCTAAGTTATGAAGAATCTGGTTTGATGTGGAAACGGTTGGAAATTTTGATGCAGCATTTATGTTCTTAATAGCAACTGAGAATTTAAAATGATTTTTAAAAAGTACATGCTGTCTATTCATTTGAATAATTCTCTGAAAAATGTCTTTAGTGTGCCTTAAAATACACAGGGGCTTGGAAGTTGGCTCAGTGGGCGAAGCGCTTGCCATTCAAGCTTGAAGACTTGAGTTCAGGTCCCCAGAACCCACATGCAAAGCTGGGTGTGGGCTGTGGAGGCCTGAAACTCCTGCAGAGGGAGGTCCAGACAGATGTGTTTCCAGAGCTCTCTGCCCAGATAGTCACAGTAATTGTGAGCTCTAAGTTCAGTGAGAGACCCTGTCTCAAAAATAATGTGGAGAGTGACAGGGGAGAATATTCCTGAAAACCAGCTTTCTACAAACAAATCTATTGTATGAAGTTGGTCCCAGACCTCCACGAGTGTAAGCACATGTGAACACACACAGATATATACATATATTGAATGCAAAATAATATTTTTTAAAACACACATGAAAATTGGCTCTTTGATAAGTGCTGCTACTTAGAATTATTTTTATTTGGGCAGAATGTTTTTCTTGAATAAAAAGAATGTCCTCCTGACTTCTCTTGCAAAGCGAAGAGGGGGATTTTTCCATGTGCATCAAAAAAAAATGCCTGTAGGTTCTGGAGGCAGAGTGGAGAAATTACCCACACTCGGTGGATTCAGTAGTGACCCAGAACCTCTTTTCTCTTATTTACTGAAATTGCCTTAATAAATCCTCCCCCAGAGAGCAAGAACCAATTACATTAATGTGGTAGAGGAGCAATAGTAGATTCATGTCATGGAAAACATCTGCTGGAATGGGTGATGCAAACGGTGAGCATGTTCAAATCACAGTTACTGCCTGACATACACTGTGACATTTGTCATTTTTGTTCTGTGATCTTGACTCTGAACCTATGTGAGAAGATGCTTATTGAATTCTCGAGCTTGTAAGCCATCTCATTTGCTCATCTTTAACTGCTTGTTTATCTATAAATTAGAAATAAATTAAACAAAGTATATGCTTATAATTTATCTCTGGAAAGTGACTCTAACAGGGTCTTTTCTATTCTTCATTAAAAAATAAAATAAAAGACCTTCAGGTCTCATTTTGCAGCTAGTTTTCTGCATATTAAAGCTCTTACTCATTATTAACAGTTCTTGAACAATAGAGCAGAGGCAATCACACAGGGCTCCATAAAATGCAATTTTGGTAGTTCAATCGAAGTGTTTCTGAAAATTGTTGCAGGCATTTTTCTGTGGATTGCAAGCAAGTGGAAATGCTTTTCAAACACTAACATTTTGCAAAAACTGAAAACACATATGATGCTTACTGGCTAAGAAAGGCTCCATAAACACCAACACAGAAACTCACACTGAGTCAGAGGTCATCCCTGTAGGTTTGTTCTGCTTTGTCTGTGGTCACTGAAGCTGCCCATGGCCATTGCTTAACGTTGTGTCAACGTAGTCCTTTCACAACCATTGCATCACTTTGCTCATGACCTTCTCTTCTGCTGACAACATGTAGGCTTATAAGGTCATAGATTCTTTCATTAGTGTAGTTCTTCATACTACAAAATAATTTGGCGAAGGTCATTCATTTTGCTTGAGTACGTTATTCATAAAAATGTAATATTTGTCCTCCTGAAACCTACAGTCCAGCCTGTACCCTGCAGACCAGCCTATTCACATTCATTCATGACAGAGCTGTTTTTCCAATGCCCAGCCACCCAAATCTATATAGAAGCTGGAGCAAACTGTGAGCTCTTCTCTAGGGAATCAGAATAAATGTGCAATTCTTTTTCTTTAAAGTTCATTTTCCGCATAGTGGAAGGCATATCCATTTAATAAAACACATTACCCATTATCTCAAAGATCACGTTGACATGTTACAGTTTTCTTTTCCATCGTAGTCATTCTGACTGGTGTGAGGTGGGATCTCAGGGTAGTTTTGATTTGCATTTCCCTGATGACTAAAGATGTTGAACATTTCTTTAGGTGCCTCTTGGTCATTCGATATTCCTCAGCTGAGAATTCTTTGTTTATCTGTGTATTTCATTTTTAATAGGATTATTAGGATCTCTGATGTCTAATTTCTTGAGTTCTTTGTATATATTAGGTATTAGCCCTCTATTGAATGTACAATTGGCAAAGTTTTTTTCCCAATCTGTTGGTTGCTGTTTTGTCCTAATGGCAGTGTCTTATGCCTTACAAAGGCTTTGGAATTTTATGAGGACCCATATGCTGATTCTTGATCTTATACCATAAGCTATTGGTGTTCTGTTCAGGAAAATTTCCCCTGTGCCCATGTGTTCAAGGCTCTTCCCCATTTTTTCTTCTATTAGTTTGAGTGTATCTGGTTTTATTTGGAGGTCCTTGATCCACTTGGACTTGAGCTATGTACAAAGAGATAAGAATGGATCGATTTGCATTCTACATGCTGACCCCCAGTTGAACCAGCACCATTTGTTGAAAATGCTATCTTTTTTCCACTGGATGGTTTTAGCTCCTTTGTCAAAGATCAAGTAACATAGGTGTGTGTGGGGTTCATTTCTGGGTCTTCAATTCTATTCCACTGATCTACCTGCCTGTTTCTGTACCAATACCATACTGTTTGCTTTTAAATTGCAATTGCTCTGTAATACAGCTTGAGGTCAGGGATAGTGATTCCCACAGAACTTCTTTTATTGTTGAGAATAGTTTTCACTATCCTGTTTTTTTTGTTATTCCAAATGAATGTACAAATTGCTCTTTCTAACTCTATGAAGAATTGAGTTGGAATTTTGATGGGGATTGCATTGAATCTGTGATTGCTTTTGGCAAGATGGCCATTTTTACTATATTAATCCTGCCAAACCATGAGCATGAGAGTGTGGAGAAAGAGGAACACTTTTCTGTTCTTGGTGGGATTGCAAGCTGGTACAACAACTCTGGAAATCACTCTAGCTGTTCCTCAGAAAATTGGACATAATGCTATCAGAGGACCCAGCTATACAACTCTTCAGCATACACCCAAAAGATGCTCCAACATATAACAAGGACACGTGATCCATCAGGTTCATAGCAGCCTTATTTATAATAACCAGAGACTGGAAAGAACCCAGATGTCCTTCGACATAAGAATGGATACAGAAAATGTGGTACAGCTACACAATGGAGTACTATTCTGCTATTAAAAGCAATGACTTCATGAAATTCTTAAGCAAATGGATGGAACTAAAAAATATCAACCTGAGTAAAGTAACCCAGTCACAAAAGAACACACATGATATGCACTCACTGATAAGTGAATATTAGCCCAAAATCTGGGAATAACCATGATACAATTCACAGACTACATGAAGCTTAAGAAGAAGGAAGACCAAAATATGGATGCTTCAGTCCTTCTTAGAAAGGGGAAAACTATACATGGGAGGAAATACAGGGACAAATAGTGGAGTGCAGACTATAGTAAAGGCCATCCAGAGACTGCCCCACCTGGGATCTATCCTATATGTAGCCACCAAACCTAGTCACTATTGCTGATGCCAAGAAATGGTTGCTGACAGGTGCCTGATATGGATGTCTCCTGAAAGGCTCTGCCAGATTCTTACTGATACAGATGAGGATGCTTGCTATTAGACTGAGCTTGGAATAAATCTTGCCTAGATACTCAATTATTGGACTATCCCTAATAGTACCAAGGAAGAGCAAGCACTTGGGACTCATAGAACCTAAAACTCTGATATCTCCAAGCCAGACTTAGCGCGAAAGTATTCTCTTCTGTAAAATAGTAGCAAATAATGCATTGGGCACTGGAAAATAAATGAAATATCATACCTGTGCAGCTTACTTCATACTTGTAAATATCTCATTAAAATTTGTGCTCATTGCTCAGTTACAGTGTTGGGTGGGTTGAACTTTTCATTAGAACTATCATATCGGATACTTGTAGAACAGATACCAGAAAGCAGATTTAAATAAAAGACACATGTGGGGATACATAGACAGAAATGATGGTTGTCCATTTTCAAAGGAAATATGCCACATCGAAGGGTGATTCGAATGAGGCTATCTGCTGTCAGTCTAATCTAGAGGTCAGGGACCTGCAGCAGGTAAGCCAGACAGTAGTCTGATGAGCCAAGGTGCTGGGCACACTGCCATTCCCCAGGTGGAGAAAAGTCCAGACTAATTGCCAAAGCCTGGCAGAGTGAGTCGTGAGATTATATTAACTGCTCCTTCTATTATACAACTGTCCTTAGCCAGCAGTGGAAAACCTTGCCAAAGAAAAGCTGGAATGTACTCCTTAGACCTGAGGCTAAGGGCAGAGTGTCATCCTCCTAATCACAGACAAGAGTTGCTAGTGCTCTGTCTGACATGCATCCTCTTTCTCTCTCTTCAGAGCCCAGGTCTGTGCTCCTCTCATAGGCAGTTCTCAGGGGAGGGTCCCAGCATGGACCTGGATCAGTCTATCAAGGTAGATAATGATGAGGAGCTGAGCTCTTGCTTGCTCAATGCTAACCAGAAAATTCAACTCCAGCTCTTCCTGTAGCCTTCCTAGATTAATAAGGGAATTGGTCTTAAGAGGAAGCCAATAGAACAGAAATATGACACAGAAAGGCAGAGGGCAATTAAGGGCTATCAATGATGACATCATTGAACCAATGAAACAGCTCTACTCATTTTAGGTCCTAGTCCCTTCTTACCACCTTACCATTTACCCAATAAAGTCAGCAGCTACTTGTAGCCAAAATATAAATTCCTAACATCTCATTTACTTGTCATTTTTATTTGCTATCATGCCTTAATATGTCACTCTGAACATAGTGACTTCAAACACACAAAATTTCTCTCACAGCTCTGGAGATCAGAAGAGCCACATTTGGTCTGAAGTCTAGAGAAGGATCCATATCCATGCCTTGTGCAGCTCCCTCAGGCTGCCTGCCTTCCTTATCTGATGGCCCTGTATCACCCCTATGTCTATCCTCTCTTCACATAACTTGCCATGCTGCAATGCTTGCCAATTCTCTTGTCTCCTTCTTCCCAGGATCTTTTGTGATTATGTTGAGACCATCAGAAAAATCCAGATAATCCTTCTCTCCAAGAACCCTACGTTAGCCACACCTATAAAATTCCATTGTGTGTGTGTGTGTGTGTGTGTGTGTGTGTGTGTGTGTATGTGTGTATGTGTGTGTGTGTGGTGGGGGTTCTTGAGGACTGCCCTTATTTTGTCCTTTGTGTGTTTTGAGCATAGTCACATGGGTATGCTCCCAAGCGAGAGCTTGTTTTCTGTTGCTAATGAGTACTGCTTATTACCTGATCCATCACTCAGTCAGTCATTCAGTCAAAATGTATACAATCCAAGACAATAGGCACTATGCTAACAAATATCTGGGTTACTATGAGGAACAGGTCCTTCACTCTTTCAAGAGGGGAAGCAGGTGGGAGAACAGAGTACCAAATGAAAGCTTTAGCACACAGAGAGGATGGCCCACTCTGACTTCCAGTTGGGTTGTTCTGTTGGAAAGGATTGTCTTTCATCACAGATACCACAGACAATGTCTCTGCAACACTAGATTATTATCAAGAAATGAAAGGTAAGCTGTCTCTGTCTGACTCTATGATTTTTAAACCACTCTCAAACTTTTCTTTTGTTTTTTTTTTCTGAAGATAGGAACTTACAGCTGCAGAAAATGCTTGGAAAAATGGGAATATGTATATTAATACAGTAATTAATATAATATATTATATATTAATATTTATATATTAGGATATATTTATATGATATAGTAATACACACACACACACACACACACACACATATATATATATATATATATATATATATATATATATATATATATATCCTTAGTCATCAGGGAAATGCAAATCAAAATGATCCTGAGCTTAATCTTAAAGCAGTCCTGTGTTGTGGTTTGCCCTGGAGTTATCTGTATTTTGATGCTAATTCCACTGCCCCAAGGACAGCTACCTACTCATGAACTCAGGAATCAGGTGACTTCACCAGAACCTTCTCCCACTGAATTTGTAAAATACAGGTGAGGGGCAGGTACAGGATAGAAGGAGGCCTGTCATTGGAGGAGAAGGAAGGATGGGTGGGAGAGAAGTTTGAAGGAAGAGGAGACTGGGACGGAGAGGAGAAGAGACAGGAGAGGAGAGGGAGAGCAAGAAGCCATGGCAGGACAATATGGCGGGTGACGTTAAGATTCCCTGCTGTACATTTACAGGTTATTAATGTTTTTAAGGGATGGATGGTATTGGGCTCTGTATGTTTATGTGGGCAATTATATCTCATCAATTGGGTCAAAGATTACTGTGTTGTGTGTTCTTTTATGTGAAGGTTTGAGTATAGCAAAGTGTGCGGCGGCAAGTTGGGATGTGTTTCCGCCAAGATATCTAGCAGATATCTTGATATCTTGGGGCACTGAGATGCTGGACCTAGTGGGATAAAAGACAACCAATACCTTTTTATTTTTTATATTTTACAACAACACAGTCAGAATGGCTAAGATAAAAAATCTAAAGTGACAGCATATGTTGGCGAGGATGTGGAGAAAGAGGAACACTCCTCCATTGTTGATTGCACTGCAAATGGGTACAACCATTCTGGAAATCAATCTGGCAGTTCCTCAGAAAACTGGAAATAGTTCTACCTGAAGACTGAGCTTCTGGGCATATACCCCAAAGAAGCTCCATCATATCACGAAGGCACATGCTCCACTATGTTCATAGCAGCCCTATTCAGAATAGCCAGAAACTGGAAGAACCCAGATGTCCCTCAATGGAAGAATAGATACAGAAAATGTTGTTCATTTACACAATGGAATACTATAGTCATTAAAGCAAAGACATCATGAATTTTGCAGGCAAATGGATGCAACTAGAAAATATTCTGAGGTGACCTAAATATCTGAAAATCTATCAATATATTGGTGGACGACTAAGCACACTAGGCTTACCTCTTCCTTTCTTAATTCAGTCACCAGAACTTGGCCAATGCATCCACTTCAGGAACAGTGCTGCAAATGAACACTTTTTCTAGAAACAGGATTTAACGTGCATATGGGGGAGGTGTGTATGCGTATGTATGTGTAAACGTCTATGCATATGTATATGTTCATTTGTATATGTAAGTATATGTATATATATGTGTGTGTATTAATTATGTATGTATGTGTATGTGACTATATGTTCATTCATGTGTAGGTATGTGCATGTGTATGTGCACTTGTGTATACATAAATGTATGTTTGCATACACACATATATGTAGATGGCATGTTTGTATGTGTTGTGTGTATATGTGCATATGTGGATAAGTATGTATATATATATATGTGTGTGTGTGTGTGTGTGTGTGTGTGTGTGTGTGTTTCTGCCTGCCCATATATCCTGGGTTTGTTACATGTCTAGGTAACATGACATGTAACATGAGCTGAGAGACTCCATGTTGCAGGATATAATATGTCACCCAAAGAGTTTTTTCTAGTATCAAGCCCTATCGAGGCTATTAGCCCATTTCAGAGCCTACCTTTTTTCCCCTAACATTCTTTTGTTTCCTTAGAAATTCAAACCTGTTCTTTAGAATCTACAGTAGAAAACCATTTAATCGCTATTTCCTTTTCAAAATTTGTTAAGGCTGGGAAAGGCCAGTAGGAGCCAGAGGAAGTAAGTAAGCCAGGCCTGGGGAACTCCATGCTCTTTAACAGAAGCTGACCACTCACTAAGTTTTTGGCCAAATACAGATAGGAAGGCCTGTTCTGTATCCTCATATGTGCACTCACAGGCTCAGTGACATTCCTGCAGACTAGAGCTACGCTTCTCTTCAGAGTATATTTAAACGATATATATATATACATATATATATATATATATATATATATATATATATATATATATAAAAGCAAAGCGATTCAGCAATAAGTCAAGAACTCGGTGCCATTCAAGCGTTAGTTGAGGACTCAGGCAGGCAGCATCTCTCCTCTGTGCACGACTATGAGAGATGAGATGCCTGCTCTGAGGACGGAATTCAGATTTATTGAGTGCATACTAAGAGGTACCCGTCGAGTGAGATGATTTTGTTTGTGGTGTTGATTTAATTGAATGAGGGATGCAGCTACTTCAGGGAAACTTTGGTGCGGAAATCAAATGTTCTGTTTCATCTAATGATTAGCTGAATGAATTACCCCAGTGTGGCGGTTTGGGATCCCTGATTAGTCAACACGTTTGCTCCTGAGGCTGCAGGTGCAGACTGCCTCTCCAGCATTTTGTACACTTTGAGAAATTTAGTTCCTGATGTTCTTCTTGGCTTCAATTCATCTGATAAAAGAGATTATGCCATGAAATAGTTTAGAAAAGCAAGTTTGTCAGCAAGGGGAGCATTCAGGAGCTACAGGAATTAGCTGGAAAAGGCCTTCAGTGTTGACACAGCTTTTAACTCTGTTGTGTACCCAGACAGGCACAAGTTCAGGTACTAGTGTTGTGTCAGATTCACCACCTTGATCGATGCATGGTCAGTTACATTTCATGGTACTGGGCAAACTCCAACAAAAAGGTTTTGGACAAACTTGTTTACCTTGAGAGTTTGATATGAAGAAATTCACTCTATAGATCTTTAGAGATATTTCCAGATTCTTTCCTGGCATATGACAGTTCTAGAATTCATTTAAAATAATTAATCTGAAAGTAGTAATGTATATAATTGTGCAGGAGATAAAGTCCACATTCCTTAACACAAGGGACAAAGTAGGTCCTCTGCTAACCTGTCCTTACTCTGATCCATGCTTTATTTCCAAGTCCACTCTCCTTCTGTTGTTATTTCTGAACTTATTCCAAAATATTCTAATTGTACCTGGGGTTTTTTGCTTGACTGATAAGCCTAAGGGCAAAACCATGTCTGTTTGACTTGACTCGAAAACCCTGGAACACAGTTTAGTCTTTGTGTACAAGTAGATACTCAAAGGATGGCTGATAAATGAAGGAACAATTCCATATTCTTTTGATTGTAATGATGATTAATGAAACTACTGTGATGAGAAAGTAAGCTCTGACATCCATTTATTCTCATTCATCATTGACAAGAGATTTTTTTTTAAAAAATGTGACGCACAAGTAGTAAATTGGCCACTTTCTCTCTGCCTACACTTCAAGGAAGAAATATTCCCTTCCCAGGTCTGCACATCTGTCATCAAAGTTATCTTTCTCTTCCCCCCCCCTCTCTCTCTCTCTGTGTGTGTGTGTGTGTGTGTGTGTATGTGTGTGTGTGTGCGTGCATGCGTGTGTGTGCGCGTGTGTGTATGTCTTTTTCTCTCATTGACTGACCTACTAGGACTTTACAATTAGCACATAAGGACTATTATTTTAGTGGGGGAATGATTGTTCTGTTCCTTGATTGATAAAAGGTAACTAATAGTTGGGCATTCTGGGTCATGCCTTTACAGCAATTTTAGATGTTTCTCTCTGCAAAGTTAATAGATAATTAGATAAGTTTGATCTTATATGAATACGCTTGATTTGGTATTGTTCTGAGAGGAAGATGTGTGCTAGAAGCAGACAATGTGTGGCTCTTGTAATCAGTTTCAGTGCTTTGTGGCCACATCTGTTGTGATCAATATACCACAAAAAAAGAAATAAAATATTGCATTTTTGCTTTGGCATACAGCATTTCTCTATTACCTTTATAATATCTGTTAGCTGTGGGAAAGTAACATTTTAAATGGTATTATAATTGCCCAAATTTCTTAGTAGTGTTAGTTTTTTTTTTTTTTGAAAATAGTTTTTCTGGAGTAATTATTTCTCTTTATTAAGACAGTGCTAGTTAGCATTATTCTTTTAAATTAGTTAATTAATTAATTACTTAATTAAGTGTACTGATTGAAGTTTCCCCTCCCTCCTCTCCTTCTAGTCCTTCCCCTAACCCCCCACATCTATCCATTCTTCTTCAGAGAAATGGAGGCCTCCCATGGATATTAGCTTGCCCTGGCAAATCAAGTTGCAATAAGACCAGATACCTCATCTCCTCCTGAGGCTAGAGGAGACAGCCCAAAAGGAAGAAAGGGTCTCAATGGGAGGCAACACAGAGACACCCCCTGCTCCTACTGTTAGGCGTCTTACATGAAGACCAAGCTACACAACTATAACTTATGTGCAGAGGACCTAGGTCAGCCCCACGCAGGTTCCCTGTTTGGCAGTTCAGTCTCTGCGAGCCCCTGTGGACACAGATTAGTTGATTTTGAAGGTTTTCTTGCTCATCAGGATTTTCTAAAGATGAACACAGACATGCCTAGCAGACTCTTTGTTGTTGTCTCCCGTTTTCTCCTCCATAGTTACTCAGACTGTTCACCATGACTAGCCTTCCCATCTGAATATTCCTCTGTAGGTCCACAGCATTGGTGCATGTATGTAGCACTATTTGCTAATGTACATTATTTAATATTTCAATTTCCATAAAAGTTTTGTTTCTAATCTTTAAAAATAACAGGAAAAGTGAATAAATTCGATGACATTTATTTGCAGATGACAGTGGATAGAGAAGAGTTGGAATTTTCTACTGTGTGTGTATGTGTTAGAAGTTAGATAGGATTTTGATAGGTTGAAAAAAAAAATATATATATATATATATATATATATATTCTATGTTGTTTACTCCTTTTCTTTTCCTGAGACGACAGGATCTGTGTAGACATGGCTGTCCTGGAACTCGCTTTGCAGACCAGGATGACCTCAAACTCACAGAGATCCAGGATTAAAGGCATGCACCACACTTTCAGGCCTCTTTACCCCTTTTAGTTAGGAGTTTTGATATAGAAGATACTGTAGACAGAACAACATATTCTTCTGCTTCAGATTGTAATTGTCCTGGGCCAAGTCTCTGAAATCTACATGATTCTGTCTGAACATGTGGATAGATAGCACAGAGAAAGTACTTTTGTGCTGACCTTGACTCTCATCTCTGAATCTTTATCACAAAGGTGGCATTTTTTCTTTTTAACAATTCTCAATGGTAGATTTCAAGTCTCATTAAACAGAAAAATTACTTGCTTTTCACTTTTAACTTCAAGCATTTGTTACACCCATGATTACATGCAGTTTAACTTTTTGTTGGTTTTAGGGAAGGAGGTCCAGGCTCACTGAGTTGTGAAGCATAACTGATGATGATGGCTGCTTATGCTGTCACAGTACCCCCAAGGAGAGCCGAGAGCATGGCGTGCCCCATTTGTTGCACAGAAAGCAAATAGATGAAGCTCACACTCCTTGCACTATTCCTATTATAGAGATACAATATAACCAGTGTAGAATGAAGGTCTTTAATTAGCTTTATGAGTCTCAAATTTCAAAATCAGTGTGTGGAGAATCACTCATCTCTAATTCATGCATGCATCTCCTAAATGACACAAAGAGAGAATGCATAGGAAAGACCTATGAGACAAGCATACGTCTCAGATTAAAAGAAGACAGGAGGTTCTAACAATAAATTATACCTAATAGGCATATGTCATATTCTATATTGCTGACTTATATTAGCTGATTTTCCTTAGACAGGACAACTTCAGTATGCAAAAGGTCTGTCATTACCACATAGGAATGACCAACCTTCCGTGGACAGTCCCACTGAGGAGCATCCTTAGAGTCATTCTGCATTTGGAGGGCTTCAGTCAGACATAATGGGTCTCTCTGGCAATAGTATACTCTAGTCTGTGAGCCTGGTGCTCCAGAAGGAAATTCTACAGAGCTCTAAAGGGAACCTGAACTCTCACAGTAGATGAGCCAATAAGGTTAAAATTGAAACACTGAGCTACAAAGAGGCTACCTAGAAGAGAAGACATGCTCGAGGCCTGGGTTCTTCCATTCATCTCTCAACAGTTTCCAATTATTATTATTTTCAAAAGACAATGTATTTCAATTTTCTAGAAAACTGAGCTCTTAAATGAAACAAATAGAATGGTAGCTAGGTGAGGAAACAGATATGTTAAATACGATATATTGACTGTGGTCAGTATTTAGCTATAAATATATTTCATCATATACTATAACATATACATAACATATAACATATACTATATACATGTATAGTAATAACATCATATACTGTAATTATGTGTAATTATATTTGTTAGTAATATTTCAATAATACAGAGTAATAGTTTGATGAGAACTGCAGCTTTGTACTCTGTAGGACGGTAATTAAAATGAGTCACGTGTTGGAGACTGGTCTCCGGCATGGAAGCTCTTTGTCACTTCTTTTTCCTACAGAAAAATGAGCACATTTGTACTGCACCTGTATATGATATCAGTTCATTGTGGGCATATTTATGGCAGAGTTTCAAAGAGAGCAACAGTAAAGTTACTTAGTAACTTTAGAAATACACAACTTAGTTTAAAATTACTGTAAAGGGTACAATGGGAAGAATGTTGAAGAAAGGAGACTAGAAAATAGAGCACTCCAAGCACACCCCATCCCACAACTCTTACATACAACTTTTGTTTTTCAATTTTTCAAATACCTATAGGCAATTTCAAAACTATTACGTAGAGAATATCAGAGCTTGGAGAGATTGCTCATGTTAAGAGCATTGACTGCTTTCTCAGAGGATCTGGGTTCAATTCCCTGCACCCACACGGTGGCTCACAACCATCTGTCACTCCAATTCCAGGGGTTCCCATGCCCTCTTTTGTCTTCCACAGGCATTGCACACATAACGTGGACAGGCATATGCCCAGACAAACAGATGCATAGAAGTACAATCTCAAAACAATGAAGAATGTGAGAAATAAACTACTTCAGGGGTTTTGAGTTTTCACTGTTTTGAGATGAAGAAGGAAATATTGTAACATCATATTATCTAATCCAGAATATGATTCAGTATTGTATTTCATTGTATTGTCCAGTCTGTCTACACATTATGTGCTGTTCAGCTGTTAGGAACTTAGTAGTTCTCGCAACTCGCAGGTCTACTGTTGATATTATGCTTGTGTCAATTAACAATGTACGTAGTAACTTAACAAGTATGTTACAATGCCCATATTGTTTTTCTTGTGTCCTGTTTTTGTTGCAGTTCACTAATCACCATTCTAACCAAACACTGATATCAGTTAAGCAAGAATAGTTTATTGGATGCACTCTATAATGCTGGATGTTCAGGATTACAAAAAGTATTGTAATGCTAGTCTTCCTCAGGGCATGCCTTTTACAGGAAAAACAGGTTAAAAAGTTTAAAGGGCAAGAAGGGGAGCAGTTGGCTTACTGGGCTTACAAGGCTAACTTTTAAGCTATTTGGTCCTGAGTAAGGCAGTGGGGTGGTAGATGGGTGGTAAACAGAGGAATTTTAGAACATTTCAATAACAGAGCATGAGTATTATAATCATAACTTGGCTTATTAGTAGTATTCTTCAGTGTCAGCCACAAAAGCCACAGTGAGCTCATAGGTAGGTGCAGGAAGGGCTGCCTGGTGGTCAGCTTTGACTCAACATATTTTACACATAATAGTTCATATTGATCTTTGATTTGATGAGTCCTACATAAAGCTTTTTTTTAAAGTTTAAGATTAGAAAACCTCATACAGAACATTCAGAATATACAGAACAAAACAGGGAATGTGGTCAGCATGTCCTTGAGCCAAGTCTCTTGTCTATGTCAGTGACTGGCAGACATGCTACAGCAACAATATGAAATAGATAGCAGACATGGAACTCAAAGGCTTCAGATATTCTGGGGGTGGGGTGGGGGAGTCCATACCATAATAGCCTTATCATATAGCTGTTGTGTCATTATATCATTAGACAAAAAGAATTTATAGTACAATCACAAGACATAGCACCTATATAATTTCTATGACAGTATTGTTATAATTATTCCATTCCATTAAGTTATTGTTTTTAATCTCTTACCAAACTTAATTCATAAACTATTTTTTTCTCTATGTAACAAGCCCTGGCCATCCTGGACTCACTTTGTAAACCAGATTGGCCTCAAACTCTGCCTGCCTCTGCCTCCCAAGTGCTAGGATTAAAGGCATGCACCACCATGCCCAGTTTCATAAACTAAATATTATCTCAGGTATTTATGTATAAGAAATATATATGGATAATAATGTTCAGCGAATATTTGCATATTCACTAGAACTTAAGAGATTACTATCTTTAAATAAGTTTAGAAAGGAAACTGAAGAAATTCACTGCTGTATGATTTATATTATCTTGAATAAATAGAAAAAGATAAGAAATGTTCCATTTGTTGAGAACCAGCGACCAAATGTAAGGCATGTCTTAAAAGATGAAATAAATTATTGTGTAGAATGAAAATAAAACTAGCGAAGAACAATATTGAGCTAAGCTGAAGCAAATGCATCGTAAATCCTAAGTGGATGAAAAGGAAGGATAAGAAGGAATCTACAGCTCTTTAGTGCTCTGAGCCAGTGTATTTACATCATGCAATTTTCATTAAAGATCTACAATATGACAGTAAAAGTCAATTTTATCTTAAAGATAAGAAAAGTGAAACTTTCAACATCCTGAAACAAGGGGTTATAAGGATAAGATTCTAGTTCAAGTCAGAACTCCAATATTTATTTATTTTTGTTTTTTAATATACAATGTACACATTGAAATGGCACTGAGGACAGTCCTCAGTTGGAGGCTGACATGAGGGGTGCCAGATATAAATGATTTGATTGGCCTGAGGACATAGGAAATAGTGCATGAAATAAGCGACCATGGGGTGCCATGGTAGGAGTTGAAATCAGTCCTAAGGGGAAGTTAAACTGTGAAAGTGGAGAAGGATTATGGGAAGACTCCCAATGGGGAGCCCAGGGAGAGTGGGGCTGTTAGAGAATTGAACATCCAAGATACAGGCAGAGGTGGGAATTTCAGAATTTCAATTCTCAGATTGATGAAGGTTTCAGTGTATTACAAAGACCTGTGTTGTGGGCCTTAGAGCTGGTCTGTGATTTTGTAGTTGGGACTTAAGAAACTATGAGCTAAAATGAGCTTCTCTTTGCTTAATTTTTCCTCCTCCAAGTATTCTGTCATATCATTCATAAAAGTTACTAAAATACAATGTGTGTGCTATTTATCTTATGTACAACACAATATGCCATAAAGATTATATATTATACATTACTGTATAATATTACTATGATTTTTTGCTATGCATCAAAATTTATCTGATTATAATAATGATTGATAAGAGTAGGCCATATCAAAGTTCAGTAGCTGAAAAGTTATGCTGAAATCACATATCTACTAGGTGACAATTGTCACAACCTCAGGGATGAACTACAGATGGTGAGAGGCCCTTTGAAAGATAGATCTGACAAGAATCTTGCTCTACTATTATATTTTTGAATGTCATTCTTCACAACAGAATACTAATATTGTTCAAAGGATAAAAACATAGAAAAGAACAATCAGTCAACTTCATTTTTTTGTGGGATACTATAAATATTTCTGATGTCAAAACATTGATTTTAATAAATTTGGATACACTAAGATTTTTTTCAATTTACTTAGTCCCCCCCCCTATATTATATATAAGGTATACTATCAAAGTATGAACTCTACTTAAAATTCGCAATGTTAAGATTTTTATAGGCCTTATTTTAATTTTTCTAGTCACTCATTAGGAGTGGAGCTTTATGTTCCAGCTATTGGATCCCCTTTCAGTCACAATGTCAGCCATTTGGTAAGGTCACCGGAGAGCAGGAGAATATGGTCTGAAATGGCTTACCACATGGCAGCCCTCCGAGGTACTTTAGGAAAAAAGGGAAACAGTCCTGATCCAAAGCACCAATGTTCAAGTTCAAATTTATATTTGCTTTCAAACTCACTGTATCCAAAATTGAATTCATAATCTTCTCCTACAAACTCCTGCTTCCTCCGGTATCCCCTACCTTTGTCGGAGGCAGGAGCATCCTTCTGGTCTCTCAGGCTTGAAACCTTAGTTATCTTCTCTCTCAGTTGCAGTCACTTTTCTCAGTTATTCGCATGGGACTCTAGTAGACTTGACCGTGCATCCCATTACCATTCTTTTTCTTCTTTTTTTCCATGTCTCACCTACAGTCTTTCCTGTCTAGAATGTTCCAGTACCTTCCTAATAGCTCCTTCAGCCTACAGTCCATTTCATAAGGCATATGGATATTACAGTCATCTTGTAAAGTTGTACATAAGTAAACTACTTCTCACTGTGCTCAAATTATATATAGTTCAGCCCACCTCAACAGTAGTGAGGGAACACATTTGCCAATCATTCAATGGACCCCAAAATTCTGTCTCATCTACCATTCCAAAATTTATTTGCTATTATTCTTTCTCCAAAGTTTGACTGAGTTAGTATTTGGAAACTCTTTAAAAATGTCGAGTTCAATCAGAATACCATTCTCATGTTATGATAGAATCCACCTTGAGAGCTCCTTTGTTTAAATGCTGTGTCTTAGATGAAGTTTTTGGTAAACTCATGTCCATCCAAACATCCAACCCTGCACAAACTCATCACTGTATTATAAAGATGGTCAGGGTACCAAAAAGAAATGACTCTATGATGCTCGTTTACAAGATGTTCAATGTTCACAGAGAAACAATTAGGACAACCACTGGGAATACCATGCCAGTCTAGCATCCGATAGACTTATTAGTGAACAGTTACCCAATTGTGTTCAAGTGAGTAACCACATTTTTATTTGAGAGAAAGGAGATTTTCCAGAAAAGTGTGATTTGAATAATTTCTCCAAGTAGAATAAAAGATGGATATTTGGCAGAGAAGAAAAACACCCAAATACAGTGATCAGTGAATTTGCTTACCAAATATTTACAGAGATAGTATAAGGAACTATAGATAGTATAGTAATATTGAAAAATGAGTGTGAAGAATTGATTAGGAAAAAACATGATGTAAAAGTCCCATGGTGTGAAGGTAGCAACGTCCACTAAGGCTCTAGGTTTCTCCATCAGGAAAGATTGACCCATTAGCCAAATTAAAATTAATGAATAACAGAGAAGGAATATGTGTCATTTCTCAACCTAGTTTTTAAATACATGTAAGTTATTCACATGGTCTGAATGGAAATGCAGATCTATAGGGCTCATTCACCATTAAATAAGACAAGAAGGTCTGGAGATGGATTTTTAAATTGGGCTGAGGGTGGTTCTGAGGGGCAAAGCACTTGTTTATATGAATAAACCTCTGCCTTGATCTCTAGCACTGTAAGTAAATAAGTATCAAAAATTAAATAAAATGTAAATTGAGACTAGGGAATATGCCTCAGAATGGGAAAAGTTTACTTAAGGAAAGATGGAGTAGTTAACAGTTATGGAAAGGGAAGAGTAATGTAAACAATCCTGTTTAGGTCTGCTGTCTGAGAGCAGTTTTGATGCAGTGATGGCAGAGGTGTACTACAGTGATAACCAAGGAATCTCAGTGGATATTAGAGATTTCTATTCCGAGATATTTGCTATATATAAGGAAAACGAAATATAGATACATTAAGGAAAGGAGATATTTATGGCGAGGATTAAAGCTGAAGAAAACCCAACAGCAGGAAGATAGAAATGAAAAACTATGGGAGAGAGGGGAGCAAAGATGGGCCTGATATGGAGAAGTGGAAGGGGATAAAATCAAGGGTCATGATGGAGAATACAACAGGGGAAGACAAGTAAAGAGAATGGAACTTGAGGGACAGATGGGGATGCTAATAAGGAAGATGGAGGAATACTAGATGGCTCTCACTTTCTGAATGTGTCTTTACATATGTGAGTGGCCCCCACTTAGGTTAAGAAGTCTTTCTTATATGTATTAGTGAGCATCTATGTATTATCTATGTATTTCTTATATGTATTATTGAGCAACTATCTGCTGGTCCCTGGGTTGCAACTACTTGTATTTGTATTTTATCTTCCCAATAGAATGATAAGAAGCTTAAGGTTGAGTACGACATCCAGTTCTCTTGTGTATCCTCAAGTGCATTCAGCACAGCACTTGGCAGATTGCCACGTGACAGGGGCTGGGAGTGGGCATTTTTATAGCTTTCTCATTATATTCCAATTGTTAAGCATATTCATTATATAATTCTTTATTAACTACCAACTATAAAAGGGAAACAATGAGAAAATACTAGGCTATGAGGACTGAGGTAAGGTGAGAGATGATTAGGATTCTTCGGGGAAGTTGTGGGGGGTGGGATGAAGAAATAAGATACCAAGTGAATTCACACATTTTCTGTAAATATCTGCTTAGCCAACGAACAGATAGGTACTCATTTGTGTTTCTGGAGTCATTTGTTTATAACTCCAGACAGTTCCATTCACATTATCTCCTACTTTCTAATTATCTATCAATCCCCTGAAATGTGGATTGGCTATAACGCTGGGCTGGCATTGGCTCCTCTAAGAAATAGGGGAGAATACATTTGCATTCTGATAAACCTGTGAATGGCCACGTGCCTTGCTTGCTTACTTTGACCAATAGCATATGAAAGTGGCATATTTCATCAACTTATTTATTCTACCAGGGATGGCTATTCTGGGTTGTCAACTTGACTACTTCTGAAATCAACTAAAACCCAAGCAGCTGGGATACACTTGTGAGAAACTTTCCAGATGGCAGCATTTTTCCCCTATCTTTATTAAATTGGATATTTCTTATTTACATTTCAAATGTTAATCACTTTCCCGGTTTCCAGGCAAACATTCCCCAATCCCTTCCCTTCCCCTTCTATATGGGTGTTCCCCTCTCAAACCTCTCCCCATTACCGCCCTCCCCCACAAGAAACCCATTCACTGGAGCCTTGGCAGGACCAAGGGCTTCCCCTTCCACTGGTGCCCTTACTAGGCTATTCATTGCTACCTATGCAGTTGGAGCCCAGGGTCAGTCCATGTATAGTCTTTGGGTAATGGCTTAGTCCCTGGAAGCTCTGGTTGGTCAGCATTGTTGTTCATATGGGGTCTCAAGCCCCTTCAAGCTCTTCCAGTTCTTTCTCTGATTCCTTCAATGGGGGTCCTGTTCTCAGTTCAGTGGTTTGCTGCTGGCATTCGCCTCTGTATTTGCCATATTCTGACTATGTCTCTCAGGAGAGCAGAATTTGAGGTGGAAAGACCCATCTTAAATTTGGACCACACTTTCTGGTGGCAGCCCACATATTAGGGCATGGAAGAGAATCTTTTTGTTTTTATTTACATTTTAATTTATTTTTGTCTGCTATTTGTCTTTAGTATCACTGATAATTTCATCTATTTCATTGTTGACACATCCCTTCATTGGTATTAAAATACACGTCTCTGGCATTCCAACATAGACTGAAAAGCAGCAGCTCTCTATAAATTACCTGGGACTGCAGTACCAGATACTGACACATCCCGTCTTGTGGACTAAATTAAGACTGGATCCTTGGTCATTTTGTTGAGAGAAAACCATTGTTGGACTGCTCAGAATATATCCTGCAAGCAAGTCTAATGATTCTACTTTAATGCTTACAGTTATAATATATTATATAATATTATACTATATTAATCATAATGACCTAGAAAACTTATCCCTGCAATGGACATTGATGCATCAGAGAAATAAAACTTTGCTCCTAAAAATAAAAGTAATATTGTGATTGTTCATCACCACGGCCAAATATCCTGACTGATATATTCTCTACATTAGAGCAGAGAAGGTCATCAAAATAATTTAAATTATAAATTTAATTATAACTGCAGATAAGATATATATAATTAAGAATAAAGCACATTAATTATCTCTAAGTGGAGTATTACATAAACAAAATGAATATTTGTACATAAAGATTGAGAAGGGGTGGGGTGACTACATAAAAGACTTCATAGGAAAAGTAAATAGATGGAAACTAGCTTAAATGTTTCGGGGCAGGATCTTAGGAGAATGGAAAAATTATATTAAGCACATAAAATTTATGCATAGGATCTCCAAAACTCTGTGAGCTTCATGTTCAGCGGCAGCATAGAATCTTTCTCTCTGTTTCCCAACAATACTACTCAAATAATCTTTCTCATTAGGTCTCTGATTAAATAAAATAACTTGTATAGACTGTGTGAGTTGCTTGCCATATCTAAAGGGGGAGCTGAGGTTCAGTTAAAGAGTAATAAAGGTCTAAGCCAGTGCTTCTCATCCTTCCTAATGCTGTGATCCTTTAACACAGTTCTCCATATGCTGACCCCAAACTATGAGATTATTTTGTTACTACTTCATAACTGTAACTTTTCTACTGTTATGAATCGTAATGTAAATATCTGTGTTTTCTAATGATCTTAGGTGACTCTAGTGATAGGGTTATTCGACCCCAATTACAAACCTGTTGGCTCAAGCTCACCAGCAAGAGGTTAAATTTACCCTTTCTTAGTAGAGGACAACAGAGAACAAGGCCTGTGCTTTTTGTTGATGTGGCTGACTAAGGCACGTTCATACATTTTTCCTTACAACATGAACTCATAAAATTATAACTCAAAGGTTCAGAAAAAGAGCACTATAGGATACTCACTATATAATATGGCCCCAAACTGTGTAAAGTTTAAAGGTAAATATTTACTTTCTTCATTTAGCTTTGGGTAAGGATAGAGGTCAAGAGCTAAACTTGTGAACGCACATCTAAGAAGCATCCTTCTGAGTCCCACTGAAGCTCCCTCCCTATATGTTACTCCTTCTACCTGGAGACGGTCAATGCCTACTCCTATCTGTACTAGAAGTCTGATCTCATCACTCCACATTGTTCCCTTTCTTTAACCAAAAATCACTGTCAGTTGGTTCTCTTGTTAAAGACCTCCTACTCTGTAACTTGCTAGATGACCCACCGTCATTCTGATCTACTGATTTTCACAATAGATATTCAGAATAATTTAAAAACTGTAGCACCAAAAGTCCTGTGGGTCATATATTTCTAGGATATGAATATAGGCCATTGGTTTAGAGGCAAATGTAGAATTTAATGATTCTGTCTTAAAAGATGTGCCCTAACCCCTCTGCCTGGGGAGTAGATTTTGATCCATAACTCCTTTGTTTCTATTTCTGCACTTCCTCCTTTGCCCTCCCACTTCCTGTGGCAAAGGAGAATTTTAATGTTAATTCCAGCCTCATGTATTTTGATTATCTCTGCTGGAATAGGAAAGAATCTAAGAGGTTCCTGATATGAATTTTTTTGAACCAATATCTAACACCATGGTTCCTGCCTCAACTTTCTGAATTCTTTTCAGAGTCTTCTCTCTTTATCTTTTGGGTTTTGGCTTCTTATGTTTGCTCTCTCTCTCTCTTTTTTTAATCAATAGAATTTGTAGTGATAACTGCACATCACTAGATCCTTATTTCTGTTTTATTCTGGCTTTTTGGAAAATGGTCTATCTTTATGGTTTGGTAGTAACATGGTAGATTTGGTAGATATTTTTGGAAAAGAGAAGAGGAATTCAGTTGTAGCCTGCGAAGATGCTTCTTTGTTCTACTCTGACACTCAAAGTTAAAGAATCACTTTCAGCTTTAAGTAAGGACGTAAATAAAGCTGCTTAATATTAAAAGTAAAAATAATTTTAAAATATATAAAGGTCAATGTGTATGTCCATTCTGAAAATTTGTTATACTATAACTACATTTCTAAGTGATGTAATTATTGACATTCTAATCATTGGCAATAATAGTTTTTCATCAGATCAAGCAAATACACATTAGAGCCAAGAGATTTTAATTTTTAACCAATTGTGAATGGTACTGGTTCTGACTAGTAGAGAGCAAAAGACAATTTTGAAGTTCAGCAGCTGTATTATACAAAGGTGATCCTGTCCATTCTGAAAAATGCTGGTGCTGGTAGAATAATTTTAAGTATATAATTGCACAGTGATGCACATTTAGATAAATTAATTACATCTACCTCAGAATATCTTCCACATGGAAACTGAAATTTGACTTGCAAGTGATAAGACAAGCATAGACTCTTGCTTTAATGATAATGTTAGACTTTAAAAACTCCCTTGGAATAATACTTCATACAACTTGCCTGTAAAGCTGAAATTGGGGAAAATTTTAATGACTCCCACACTTTTCAAGAGGTCTGCGGTGGTTAAAATGGCCCCAGAGAAAATCATGTAAGTGACCTCCCTGTTTCTTACTGCTCAAGTGCTGAAGGCAAATGCTTGAATACCCAAAATGTTTGTTTCTCTTATTAAGAAGAATTTGCTGATATAATTAAGAATTTTGCTGATATTTAAAGCTATTAAAACATCAAGTCAATATTGAAACAAAAATATTTGTTTCTTAAAAAATAAGATTGCTTCTGGTTTTTGTCTGGAAGATCCATTAAAGAGAAACTAGTAATGATATGAAAACGTATAATGCACGTCATCTCCAGAGACTTTTTTTTTTGTCTTGTTTGAGAATTGTCACAATGGCAATTTGTAGCTGGAAGAAGGTAACCGGGGGTGTTGATTATTAATTTCTATTCAACAAGTGGAGGTGAGAGGTGAATTTCTCTGTGCTGTATAGCAGTTAGGAATGCTCTACATGTAGACAGTTCTCATCCATCAATCAACTGCAGATTCATTCTCTCCATCCACCTCTCCGGAATATTAACCATGTTTGAGCTCATTAACAAAGTGTCTTCGGTGGCCAAACAAGTCTCCTGCAAATCATGCAGGCCACGCTTTCTTCATTTATGTCTGATTTCAATCATTTCTCTCAATTTTTCTCAATTAGAACAAATTGACACTGCATTTTCCTTAATCCATTTAATTATTTAATGATATATAGGGTACAGGGATACATTCCACTTCTCTGGTTGTTCACATCTCCTAGTAATTCTATCAATCTTAACTTAGGCCTTATGTCCTCCTGCTATATCTTCTATTAAAAGTCTAAATAGAGCCCCGGAGCAACCAATTTTAAAGTTAATAGTTCATCTGCAGTTGATGGTCATGAGAATTAAATGTTCTTTGAAAAGCAAGAGCGTGACCATTTTTGTTTGTTTTGTTGTTGAAGTGTTCTTTCTGGGTGTTCTGAGATCACAGAAATGCATTTGCTGCTGTTTTGTCATTCGTCAGTCACTATGAACTCGTGAACATAACCTAGGCATCTCTTAGAGCCTTTGCTAATTTACATGGAGGTAGAAGTTGTCCTTAGCATTGAGGTTGTTCTGATCATTATGTAATTTGATATATGGAAAACAGAACAGGGTTTGACACCTACACATTCTTATGCTTTAAATTCTTAATATTGTTGAAACTGTAACTGTTACTGTGATCTAGAAAAGAAGGATATAAAACAATTTCTTCATAGGACTTACAATGTAATCTACCTTGACTAATTCATCTTTTCTACTTTTATTACTATATACAAATGTGTCATTATTAGAAAAATGAAGCAAATTGATATGAATAGACATCTTATGAAGTCATAGATGATTATATATTTAATGGCAATGATTATTGTAATAACATGAAACAATAGTGTTCATGAGAAAATAAAATGGAGCCACCCAAAGGGGACAACTAATCAGACTGACAAGTTCAAAATTCATGCTTCCCTCTCTTTCTAACCTTACCCATGGTACTTCACTCTCATAATCCGTAGTCCTAGGTTTTCATATTTCCATGATGAAACAAAGCTTCAGATCACCACACCAGTGCTGCAGCTAGTGAAGATTATCTCTTCAGGTTGGTGTGAAAGGCAGTGACTCGATGACTAAGTTTTTGACACTAGAAGCATGTCCTATAAGTGCTGCTCTTGAAGACATAGAGCAAATGTACAGAGATTCTCTTTCTGTACAAAACAAATAACAATATTTTATAGATTATGTCAAAAGTACTTTAAAATATAACACATTATTTACAGAGAAGGCTGGAGTATATTATTATGTAGGGGGATTCAGAAGCAAATAAACAAGCAAAGATCTGTACACAAAGGGTATTGTTAACTCTGGAATGTGTCCAGAAGATCTATGTGCTTTTTTATGGCAAATAAAGCTTGCTTTTAAGGGACTCAATAATCTGCAGAAAGGAAGCCTAGGTGAGATCTGAATGAGGTAGGCAGTTATATCAATGACCATTATTTTAGATAACCTGGTCCCAAAGAGTAACATCAAGACCATAAAACAGGGCTGCAGGTATTCTACAGTGTCAATCCTCAATCACTCTGCAGTTGAGATGGCTTTGAACTTCTGATACTCCTTCTTCAATCTCCCCAGTACTAGATTATAGCGGGGTGACTCCTACAGTGCACAGTTGGCATGGTTTTGGAGGTTAAGCTCAGGAGTGTTGGATTTAAGCATGCGTTATACCAACTGAACCAAGTCTCTACCTTGCAACAAAGCACTGTTTGAAAAAAAATTACCACCTTTCTCAAATTTGTGAAAAGTACTAATTCTAAGAACAACAAACTAAATTCAATCTAGGAATAAGATGTTATAATTATAGAAGATCCAGAACAAAAGAGATCGTATGCATTATAAGTACCGTTTAAAAATGACTGATAGGTTGCAAGCAATACCTTCCAAAAGTGGGATTTCAAATAGAGAGGAACTGCAAGAAAAGTGGAGCTGTAGTCATCTCTTCTAAAATCTCCTTTAAGAATAGACACTATGGGGTTATTACAGGTAAATACTGAGACCAAGGACAGGCAATACATTTATAATATTTTCCGGAAAAAGAGTAATTAATTATATTAGAGTGGTGTGAAATAGGACAAGAAACCATGAGAGCTAATACTCTTTTTTAGAATTATTAATCATTTTATTCATTCACGTTTCAAATGATATTCCCCTTCCTGGTTACTCCTCCACAAACTTCTCATTTAGTCCCCCTCCTCCCCCTCCTCCCCTTTGTCTCTATGAGGGTGCTCCTCCACTCTCTCACACATTCCTACCTCACTGCTCTAGCATCCCTCTATGCTGGGGCATAAGCCTCAACAGGACCAAGGGCATCCCCTCTCACTGATGTCACACAAGGCCATCCTCTGCTACATATGTATCTGGAGTCATGGATCCCTCTGTGTATGCTCTTTGTTCGGTGGTTTCGTCTGGGAGCTCTGAGTGGTCCTGTTAGTTGATGTTCTTCTTATGGGGGTGGAATTCCCTTCAGCTCCTTCAGTCATTCTCCTGTCTCTTCCACTGGGGTCCCAGGGATCAGTCCCATGGTTGGCTATGAGTATCTGCATCTGTATTGGTTAGGTGCTGGTATAACCTCTCACAATAGGCTCTGAATATTCACACTGAACATTCAACAGACAAGGGGATACAGAAAATGTTGTATGTTTACACAATGGAGTACTACTCAGCTATTAAAAACAATGACCTCATAAAATTCAGAGGCAAATGAATGGCACTTTTTATCATCCTGAGTGAGGTAACCAAATCACAAAACACACACACGGTGTGCACTCATTGATAAGTCAATATTAGCCCAAAAGCTCCAATTACCCAAGATACAATCCATGGACAACATGAAGCTCAAGAAGAAGGACGACCAAAGTGCGCATGCTTCATTCTTTCTTAGAAGGGGGAACAAAAATATTCTTAGGAGGAGATATGGTGACAAAATTTTGAGCAGAAACAGAAGGAAAGGCCATCTAGAGTCTGCCCCACCTGGGGATCCAGCTCATATACTTACAGCCACCAAACCCAGGCAATATTGCTGATGCCAAGAAGTTCATGCTGACAGGAGCCTGATAAAGCTAAGAAAGGAAAAAAATGGGAAAGCATTTCCTCTAAAATCAAGACAGAGACAGGGGTGTCTATTTTCTTCATTGTTATTCATTTACTCCTTGAATTTTTATCCAGAAAATTTAGACAAGAGAAATAAATAAAGGAGATACAAATAGAAAAAAAAGAATAAAATGCTAATTTACATTATCTGAGTATTATTAAGTATCTGAGATTTAAAGAAATGGCTTGATTGAAATTGTTTCATTGTTCTGAAAAAGAGTCACCACACATTGGCTTCAGGGTGAGCATGTTGAAATTTCCATTACAAGTGCTAAACAGATAAAAGGAAAGTATTAACTTCTGAGTTGAGAGGAAGTAAGAAGTTATTGAGGTAGGGCTGCTTGTATACCCAAAGAATATTGAAAAACATATGCATTTGAAAGTGTTCATTTTTGACAAGCATTATGTATTATTTTGTCTGTGGTAACAAAATAGATCCTTTACAAAAAAATTGATAAATTATGAGAAGAGTAGTTATTTCTAAAAGTTAGTTGGAAATGCTTGCAAAAGCACCTGGGGAAAATTGTTTTATCTTTCTCATAATTTCTGACCTTGTTAAACAAATTGGAAAGTATATTTGTTTGACATTATTACTCCATGAGAAAAATGAGTGTTTTTCTGAAGAGATATGAATGAATAAATATTATCAGCAATGGAGATAATTTTAGACACATACTCCTCATTAACATAATTCAATCATAGCTAAGGTATATGGTACCATACTAATACAGATATAACAGAAGCAGATTGGAAATCAGGGGCTTTGATGTATTTTATATGATAATAACTGCAATTACAGGTCATCCCTGGCCACATAAATAACGCTGGTTTTCATTTGATTAAAAGAGAAATGAGATTTCAGAGGAAGCATAAATATCTTATACTGAAGGGGGAGGAACATCTTTATACAAGCATATCTTTTATTTCTGGTTGATTCAATTCTTCTTATTAGCATTTAATTCTTGATTGGCTGTTTTTTTTTGTTATCTAGGAAAAACAGAGTCTAACTCATATAGGGACCAGCTGATCTGCTGACCCCTCTCTTAAAGAAAAGTACACATTTGCTGAGCACTTCATCAAGAGTCGTTGTATCTCTTTCAGACTGATCTATGTACCAGAGCATTCTACACTTTAAGCCCTAAATCGTAGGTTTTAAAAATATGTCTTTTAAAAAACATATCATTGTTTGATCATTATCTAAGCATAGTAGTTAGGTTTTTAGGAAATTTATTATACAGATTTTTCCTTTTAAAAGATTTAGAAAATGAAATCAAAGTTGATTTTTCATCAGTAACTTCATATGTAATTACTGTTAAGTCTTTGAAAAGTATTAATCAGCTCGATTTTCAGTCTTTCAGTAAAGTTAGCTCCATCATTCTTGCCTGCAGTTGCCTACTGCTTAGTGTGAGTTCTATGTAATAAGGAAACATTGGCAGATTAGCTCAATACTGATATCATTCCCCATATGTGACAACAGCATACAAAAAGTTCCCTTGGGATACTTCAACTCATAGCAGGAGAAATGCTGGCAGAAAGGTAGTGAATCGTATGTGAGATACACTAGAGGATTCATAATGGGGAAGAGCAGCAGGGCTTCCATAGCAGAGGAAAGCTAGTGTCATCTGTGAATAGCTACTACATGCTTCTTTAAAGGCTTTCCATCAGTGTTACAATAAATAAAGGAAACAAATCCAATTCCAAAATAAAATGCATGTTGACATTAAATAATTAGCCCAAAGGTGGAATATAAACCGAAGGAATGAAATATTTAAATGACTGGGCATGTGAGAGCAAAAATATAGATAAAAGGTAGAGGCAAAAAGCACATAGATTTACCAGGACTTTACCCGTCTACTTAAAAATGTCAAAACAGAAAAATCTGAACACATATAAATGTTTAGAGTAAGCAATAGCCAAGGAAGAAGTAAAACCTCTTAGAGAGGACTAAGGTCACTCTCCCTACCTTGGTGATGAGCATGCTCACATGCATGTGTATACATGCATACACACAGAGAGAAGAAAAAAGAGGGAGGAGAGAGAGAGACAGAGAGAGAGAGAGAGAGAGAGACAGAGAGACAGAGAGACAGAGAGACAGAGACAGAGAGAGAGAGAGAATGCAGAGAGAGGGAGAGTGAGAGACAGAAACAGAGACAGAGACAGAGACAGAGATAGAGATAGAGATAGAGATAGAGATAGAGACAGAAATCAAAAGAGAGACAGGCAGAATGAATCCAGACAAGGAGCACTGACAGTGCCATGTGACAAGTATAAGGCTGAAATCTGAAAACCCTGACAAGATTTAAAGACTGGAGAAAGTCCTAATTTCTTTACGGGAAATGCCCTTGAAAGTATTCATGTATATCACTTCATAGCCGTCATTTAATAAACAAAACCAAAATATGACTGTGACTTATTCTCCCCATATAGGACAGCAAAGCATTTGAGCTTCCTAATGTTAAAATTCAAACTTGGAGCATGTTAATATCCTGAGGACCTAATGAGTATATTTGAGAGGTATGTTTTGTCATAGAAATATACCAAATCACTGCTGGTTTCCCATGCTCATACTACTCCCAGAGTTACATGTTAGAATCATAACTTTTAAATATGATGATATCAAGAGCTGAAGCCATTGGAAGACTATTGGCTCCTGAGAATTGAGCTTTCAAGAGTGAGATTACTTTCCTTGCAAAAGACACCAGAGGCACAATTTTTGCTCCTTCCACATTTTGTTTTTAAGAAAACAAAAAATGGCATCTATGATTGAGGAATAGGCCCTCACTGGCCCTGAAGCTGAGGTGTCTTAATTTCTGCTGGACTTGCACTTCCTCTTGTTTATGAGCTACCCAGCTTATGGAATTTTGATGTAATAGTTCGTGTAGTCTATATGTACCACTATGGCATTTATAAAAGAATTTGTGTTTGCTTTCCTCCAAGATTTAAGCAAAATGTATGCCAATTATTAAAAAATTAGAAAAACCTGAAAATTTTATTATTATCAAAATTGTAACAGCATGTACCACAGTCAATATTGTAGTATTCTACAGGTAAAATGTAGAGAACGCCACATATGTGGAATGCAACTTATGCATGAATAAATAGAATATGGAGGCAATGGGTAACTGATACATGAACATGTGATCCTAGAATGCTTTAAAAATGCGTGTTCAGGAATGTGTGCTCACAAGTATTCAAGCAGATACCAAGTTTGCTTTCTGTTTTAATAACTTCAAATTTGCTACCTCCACTCATTCTTTGCATCTTAGCTTTTTAAACATTAGAAATACCCTATAGTTTGGTCACCTCTAAAAAATTACAGCAAACCCCCTCAGTGCAATTTATTACCAGTCCCTATCTGGAGTATTGCGAACATCCTCACCGTGATATAATAAACACTTTTTGTCCAGCTCAGTCTTGAAACAATCTAGATCTTTGTAGGGAAGAGTGTGCTGGTTTCAACAGTGGTCATCCTCTCCAAAACTTAAACTGAAATGTGAATTCTCATTGTGAGATACTGAAAGGATGGAAACTCAGTTGGTTTTTGGGAGGTAGCTAGAATTGGGTTAAGCCATCACAGTAGATCCTATGTGACTGAGTATTGATGACGTCATAGAAAAAAGGGAGACCAAAGCACATATAAATGTAGTCCCTGTTTCTGGTCCTGTGACAGTATGTATCACCTGGGACTCCACAGGTTCAAAACTAAAATGTTAAATGCTGGCAAGGAAGAGGATCAGTTGGAACTGTCAGATACTGATTTGGCTACAATTTAAAATTCTAACAAGACCAAGTGTCTGCCAGTAGATGGATATTCTTGCATTTGATGCAAATAAATATTTGGAACAACCACTTAGGATAACTTTTTGGCATCCATAATTAAGTATAGAGATATCCTTTGAAAAATAATCACATCTAATCATTACCCAGCATACAGTCATGTGCAGACTTACCAGGGTTTTGGATATGGCTGCTAGTAGCCAAGCTGGAAACAAGTCAAATATTAACCAGTATCACAGTAGATAAACTGTGCCATTGTTAGCCAGTCAAATCTTTGACAGCAATAGAATTGAGTGGTCTGTACCCAATTGCAAATATATCAACAAACCCCTCAGATTTGAAGCTGACTATTAGAAGTTGGGTAAATGATATGTCTAATTTACTTCCATTCCCAAGAAAATGACTGCACGTTGTTAGCAGTCAGGTCTGGGGATACTTTTGGAGAAGTGTAGAAGAAAATGATTAGAAGGCTTCTGAGGCTGGAAATATTCTACTGTCAATGCCAGTGGTGCTTTGGTTTCAACCATGCATTCCCTTGAGCATTATTAGGAGAATTTTACACTAGGATTACGTATTCTCAACGTGGATTGTATCAAGGTTCTTAAACGGAACTAGAGGGTTGGTATTTGTTGGAATAAAAGAAACGTTAACGGGGGTATTTACGATGACATTTTGTCTAGGAAAAAGATGAAAGGAAGGTGAGTTGAAGCAAAGGCAGTGGGGAAGAAGGCAAAGGGCAAGATGCCCATCAGACGGAAGCTGGTTTAATTGCTTGTCGCTTAGACGGACAGAATGGGAATTAGCACATCCAAGAAATCAGAAATATTCATAGAGTCTGCCCTGTGATCAAGACAGGGACTAACAGCTGATAACAGCCAAATGTCGAGTCCCAGAGAATGGCAAAGTCTGCCAGAAAGCTGTCTAGATCTAAGTGTGGAGGGACTGGCTGTGGGTACGCTTTTGGCCCTGCGAGCATGAAAAGGGCCGAGTTTAGAAATCACAGCAGAGACACTGGGTTCTATGGTTAATTAGCGTGAGTGCCCTTCACTTTACTCTTGACTACAGTTTAAGTTTCGTTTCCCCACAACAGTCTAACAAGGTGGCAAGTGCTTAGCTTAGAACTGGCACACAGTAAAAAAAGAAGTGGGTCACTGACTAAATGACCGAAAAGAGAAAGAAAAAGCTCATTTGTTTCAACTGAGGCCTGGGGGAGGGCTTAGGCAAATGTGCATGAAGAAAGAGGCCAGTTACTGGGACAAAGGTAGATTGTAATGTGGTCCGGGGCACTATATGGAGCAGGAATGTAATTCTAAGAGTATGTATGTGTGCGTGTCCTTTCTGGTTGACAGGGATGATGTCACTGGACAGATTTGAGCTGAAACTTCTCATCGGTTTTCAATGGTTCCAGTAGTAATAATATTTGACTGAAAGAGCAGAATTATGCATATAGAAAAATTTATATTAAATTCCTGTTACAAACCATATATGAATTATGATTTGAATAACAGTTTAGATAAGGTATTTTTAGAAATCAAATTTAACTTTATTTATTTATTAAAAATTAAACTTAAAAGTATGATCAATCTTGATTCTGGCTAATGCTTAAAGGAAATATTCAATAAAGGTTTTCAAAAGAGCCTGTCAGAAGTTCATATTACAGTAGTAAAAATGATAATTTATTTCTGCTATTCATATTAGTAAAAAGCTAGGAATTCTACACCCAAATGAAAGTCTTTGGAATTTTTCTTAAAGCTATAAAAGCAGAGTCAAGTTGAAGCTTCCACACTATTAGGAAAGCCAGTTTTTATTTCAAATACTTCAAAGCTATGACATTCCGATTTCAAAAAGTTAAACAATTGAGAGGACTTTGACTTTATTAAGTGCTATCTCTCTACACCAGGAAATAAGGCTCTGAAGGTCAATCAAATGCACAGCAGTGGCGGATATCTCCCTTCTCAATACATACTGAGATGCTCTTGAATATAGAACACTGTTTTCAGTAAATGATGCTTGATGATAAATGTGCTTTTAGGGAAAGCATATGAGTTAAGAAAAAAAGAAAAGCTCTGTGGTGGAAATGGAATTGTTCTTGCTAAAGCAAGAGAGCAGAAAGCCCTGTCCTTCATGGGACATTTACATAGGGTAAAGACCAGGTTCATAGGAGAATTCCCATCACTTAACCATGGGCTTTTTCTCTCCCAATGTTTATTGTCCTTTATTTTAAATTTAGTAAGCTAGATACACAATTGTAATAGTTTTTGCTCAGTGAAATTATTTATTATATTAGGGAATTATTCAATTATTTCAGTTAAAGGGCATCTGAAATTTGGAAGTTAATTTAGAGGCCATTCTTCAGTAGAAACTAAATTAACAAAATGAAAAGAATAGTCAATTCCTTTTCACATGCATTAACACATTGTATTTACATTTCTCCCAACCAGCCTGATTTGCTAGAGATGGCACAGTAAGAGTTGACTTCTCCTATATCAAAACTTGGGGTTGGAGAGATGACGCATTGGGTAATTCAATCCCTAGGGCTCTTATAGAAATTGGCACATGGCTGTGCACGTCTTTAACCACCATACTGGTGAAAGAAACAAACCCCAAGAGCTCGCTGGCTGGCCAGCCTGGTCTAAATGGCAAGCTTCAGATTTAGTAAGAGACCCTGTCTCAAGACAGTAGGTGGAGGCAAGTGCCAGAGAGGGTATTCAACATTCTGTCCCAGGTTTTGCATGTGCATACAAATAGAAGCATACCTACACTTACATACATGTGTCACAAGTACGTCACCCTTATATGTCGGCGTACATACCTATTTTGAAAACAAAAAACTGTACAAGCCTGACAGAATTTGTAGCACTCTGCCAAACATTTCATACTTTGGATTTCAAATTTAATTCTTCTCTGTCAGTTCCAAATGACTCCAATGCGGGAAAGCTTAAACTAGTATATTTTTATCCCCATCTATATTTAAGAAAAAAGAAAAACTAAGTGTTATGGAATAACTCATGATTAAAGGAGGGTCTCTGACCCCTTCCACTAGAAACTGAGTCTTTATTCATTGACTTACATTCTTAAGGTAGTATATATAAATTCTTCCATGTGGAAGATTAAGGCTTTCTTCTTCACATCATATATTTTTTCCCATTCTACTTTTGCCAACGTTTCATAGCACTGGTGTTTTAATTCCTAAATATGTTTAAAGCTATACTTTTGTTTTTTTCCATCCTGAAAGATTCCATGATGTAAATTTTAAAGACTATACTTGTCTTCACCTCACTTCCTCCTCTGATCCGTCTTGCTCACCATGTCTTAAGTCTCATCTTTAGTCAGTAAATTGTCATTGTTTCTGAGAGCTCTCCTCAGTCCCACAGCTTTATACAACACTTTCAGCCTTATTTGCAGGATGGTTCTCAAAGCTGGTGATGAATGGGGGAGTATGTCCTTGGTAATGGCCACATTGGGACCATGTAAGCATGCTCTAATGACAAGTCAAGCAGATCACAATCTTTCTTTGGGATGTTGTGTCGTCTACGGCATTAGAGAAGGGCAATCCTAGCATGAGAACAGACAGGTCTGCTTTCTTAACACAAGACTGAGGGAGTTCTGAGTTTCACCCCCAGAATCGATGTTTGGGATAGAACACATATTTCCAACAGAGGGGAGATGGAGAAAGCAGTTCCTTGGGTATCCAACCGGGACACTTGGTGAATTTGAAGATGATGGGAGGTCCTATTGTAGAGAAAGGAAAGAAAATGAAAAGGTAAAAAATGAAAGTGATGGGCTGGAGAGATGACTTAGTGGTTAAGAGCACTGACTACTCTTCCAGAGGTCCTGAGTTCAAATCCCAGCAACCACATGGTGGCTCACAATCATCTGTAATGAGATCTGATGACTTCTTCTGGTGTGTCTGAAGACAGCTACAGTGTACTTGTATATATAATAAATAAATCTTTTAAAAAGATGAAAGTGACAGAAAACAAGAGGAAAAGAAAAGGTTGACAGTGCCTGAGGTACAACAATACTTCAGGTTGTCCTCCGATCTCAACATGCACACATAATCATTTTTGTTTATATCACAAGTAGGTCAAAGTGTCTTGAGCAATTTTACTTTTCTCTTAGTTTCTCATTTTCTTATGTCAATTGTCACATTTTTGTTTACTACATCGAGTTTAGGCAAAATAAAATGTTTAGTCACAATCTTTTACCAGTCCTGCTCTGTGCCATAAAGATCTCCTGGCCAAACCTCTTAGACCTTGAAAATTGATCTGTAGATTCATTGATAGTTACCTATAACATTCTTTTATCATTATCCTGGAATGGACTACTTTCTGGTTGCTCTATTTTTGTTCTACTGGGTTAAAGAGGAAACATTTTGTTACAGTGAATTCCTCAATTAGGTGCTATGAAGAAATTGCATTGAAACTAGTTTTTTTCATGCCTTAAAATGTGCTTGTTCCTACATCCCTTCATACTGATAACTTAGCTAGGAAGAGAATTCTAGATTGAAAATACTTTGTTTCAGAACACTAATTTTTTTTTATTCATTTTTGTCTCTAGAGTCCGTAGACGAGAAGCCAAGACTCTACTTTGATTCTCATTCCTTCATAAGTAATATTTTTATCGCAAAAGCTTTAGAATATTCTCATTTCAATGTTTCCATCTCAGCAGACTCCTTGAGAACTTGTAGTTCAAGGGTAATTCCATGTTTTCCTTGTTCATTTACTGTGTTGCATTTTCAGGTATGTCAATTGGAGAAAAATTTATTATGTATTTGCTATCTTCTTTTCTATTTAATTGAACATGTCTAGGACTAGTGCTGAGTGGATGTTAGACCTCTAGAGTAAACCTTCCTGCTTTTTGTAAATCCCAATGCTTTCTCTTCTCCCACCACATTCTCCTCCCCGCCCCCACTCTCCTCTTCTCCCCCCTCTTCACTCTTTGAGCTTTCATTGCCATCATTTTTCTATATTTCCCAATACTTACATTTTTCCATCCCTTATATTAAAATTTAAATCAGCAACCATCATTCAGAACCCAAACAGTCCCTTCCATTTCTGGTGCTTCTATTTTAGTAGTGTCATGCAAAAACACAAAGTGTTTAGGATGTGTTGGCATTGAAGACTATTCTTTCTCATCTTCAGTGACCCTGAACTCTCCAGAGACTCTTTTTTAAATTGTCCTGATATTTTTTCTTTCATGATATTGATTCCCTTCTCATGTCTGAGAATAATTTGCATTAATAGACAGGAGGATCACTTCAGTGACTAAGGAGTTTTATTGAACTGGTTCCCAGTGGATATGAGGAGACTCACATGGAGCCCAGACATGTTGAAATTGGGTATAGATGGTAACAACAAGCCACACATTTCAGGTCTACTGGAGCAATAGCAGATGTGCGATTCCCATATGCTTAAGAATATACATTGCAATCTAGCAGGAAAGACTCAGACATTTAATATTACTATTCATCTAAGAATGTTGCAGTAGTCTACATGTGATTGACAACATATTTTACTTAATATACTGACTATTTTCTCCTTCCCTAGCTCCTCCTTGATCCTCTCCAGTCATCGGATGCACAACCTCTCTGCCTCTCTTTAAAAAGCAAACAGCATTTAATGAACAGTAAAGTATAATAAGATAAAAAAAGTCAAACCAGAATACGTCAAAACCAACAAACAGAAGAAAGGAGCTAAAAAAACATAAGAAATAGATATTGATGCTGGAAACTATACATTCATATATATGTTTATACCATAATATACATGCAAAACTAGAGAATTTAATGCATGTGAAAAGAACCTGTAATTTTAAAAATAAATTTCAGACAAAACATTATAAGACAAAGAACATCCAAAGATATGACTGAGTTCATTTTATATTGGTCATCTGCTGATGGACACGAGGCCTCTCTTTAAGAAAGGTTTGTATTGCTAGTGAGACTCTACATGAAAAAAAAACCCTAATTTTCTATTCACAAGTAGTTTTAATTGTAAATGGCCTCTGGGTTAGGGATGGGTTTGTGTCCACTTTTCTCAGCATTCAGACTCTTTCTGACACAGATACATATAGGCTATGTGCATGCTACCATAGTCTCTGTAAGATCATATGTGCATCAGTCCTGCTCTGTTTAAAAGGCCTCGTTTCCTTGGTCTGTACATTCTGTTTTTCTCCTCTTCCCCAGCATTCCTTGAGCCATGATGGCAGGAGTCTTATGGAGACATTCCATTTATGACTAAGTGTTCTAAGGTCTCACTCTCTGTACATTGTTCAGGTGTGGATCTCTGTTTTTATTCCCATCTACTGTGGGAGAAAGCTTCTCTGATGATGGCTGAGCAAAGCACTGATCTGTGAGTACAGTAGAATGTCTCTTGTGCTCCTGACTCCTTTGTGTCTTTGAGCTTCCTTCTTCAACTATTACGTAGCAAATCACCAAAACAGTCAATGACATCAGATAAGATGTCCTTTAGTTTTTTATATTTTCTGTGGGGGAGGAGTCAATGATAATGTAGGTAGGTCCATAAAAGGACTGCTTAGCTGCATTCAAGGTGTGCACAGAGACCAATATCTTCCCTGAGTCTTGAAGTCCTTGTGCAAGTTTGATTGAATCCATTTACTCATTGTGGCACCTATCTAGCCTAAATTCTATGCTTATTTTCTGATATATGATAAAATTAGCCTTTATGTATTTTTTGCTACATTATCAATTACTGCCTAGTATATTGTTTACTGTAGACTGCAAGACACACATAAATCACTACTGTAATCTTGATACAATACTCAACTGTTTGGGGGCAATAAGGACTTTCACTTTTTTTCATGGTTATAATTTACAAGGCACTTCAGTCACCTCTTACTGTTTTTTTTTTTTTTTATTAACTTGAGTATTTCTTATATACATTTCGAGTGTTATTCTCTTTCCCGGTTTCCAGGCAAACATCCCCCTCCCCCCTCCCCTTCCTTATGGGTGTTCCCCTCCCAACCCTCCCCCCATTGCCGCCCTCCACCCATAGACTAGTTCACTGGGGGTTCAGTCTTAGCAGGACCCAGGGCTTCCCCTTCCACTGGTGCTCTTCCTAGGATATTCATTGCTACCTATGAGGTCAGAGTCCACGGTCAGTCCATGTATAGTCTTTAGGTAGTGGCTTAGTCCCTGGAAGCTCTGGTTGGTTGGCATTGTTGTACATATGGGGTCTCGAGCCCCTTCAAGCTCTTCCAGTTCTTTCTCTGATTCCTTCAACGGGGGTCCTATTCTCAGTTCAGTGATTTGCTGCTGGCATTCGCCTCTGTATTTGCTGTATTCTGGCTGTGTCTCTCAGGAGCGATCTACATCCGGCTCCTGTCGGTCTGCACTTCTTTGCTTCATCCATCTTGTCTAATTGGGTGGCTGTATATGTATGGGCCACATGTGGGGCAGGCTCTGAATGGGTGTTCCTTCAGTCTCTGTTTTAATCTTTGCCTCTCTCTTCCCTGCCAAGGGTATTCTTGTTCCCCTTTTAAAGAAGGAGTGAAGCATTCACATTTTGATCATCCGTCTTGAGTTTTATACGTTCTAGGCATCTTGGGTAATTCAAGCATTTGGGCTAATAGCCACTTATCAATGAGTGCATACCATGTATGTCTTTCTGTGATTGGGTTAGCTCACTCAGGATGATATTTTCCAGTTCCAGCCATTTGCCCACGAATTTCATAAAGTCATTGTTTTTGATAGCACCTCTTACTGTTAATCTAAACTTCAGACACTTGCTAATGTGATGTAATCCACATCTGTTCTAGGTAGTTTTATCTGAGAGGAGAGTCTTAAGGAATTCCTTAGATCAGACTGGCCTGTAGGTATGTCTGTGAGGGATTGTCTTGACTGCTATTTTATGTAGGAAGATACAATCATTATGGACAGAAGCAGTCCCTGAGCTCATCATCAGTTGTATAAGGAAACTAGCTAGACATAGACCTGCAAATCAGCTAGCAACTAGCATCCACTATAATTCCTGGTACCCTTGTTTGGATGTGAGTGAGTTTCAGAGGTAATATTTTGTACAATAGCAAGCAGGTTAGTCTTTAAGACTGTGCCTTGATTTCTCTGTGATGACCTGGAACTCTAAGTGGAAATAAACCACTTCCTCCCCTAGGTTGCCTCTGTTAGGATATGTTATCATAGCAACAGAAATTGAACTAGAAGAGCATCCAAACAGCACCTTACTTAATTCTAACCATCTTTGAGCAGAAACAATCACAACAGCCCCATACAACTGGGTATATATTGATTTTGTAAATCATAGAACTTCTGGTTGTTAAGACAGGATCATCAGGATATATCAAAAATATTTTCTGTTGGAAGAAATGTTACTGACACATATTGAACATGAAGACTACTTATAGCAGTGTTGATGAAACATTAAATCGAATATTACCACATGTCAAAATTCATGGTCTACCTATTTCAATTGAGAGCTATCTAACTAATTTATTAAAATAAAGGATCATATACATACGCATATATACCAAACTATTTTGGGAACCTATTACAGCAGAGAAGTTTGAGAGCATCAAGGTGTACCTCTTTCTTACTCTCTCTCCACATATATATATATATATATCCTTTCTTAATTTGAAGGTAAAAGAAACTAAGGTGAGATCAATAGCCTAATCTATTAATCACACAAGCCTAATGGAGGATGACTTGGAGGTTGTGTGAAATAGATGCACTATCAAACCAAAATGTATTCTACTGATTGGTGCTCAATCTACCTACCCTTTCCTCTCTTTGCAAAGGAAATAAGCTAAACTGAGCTATTACTAATGGGAAATATAATTTCGGGACTCACCTTTATCAGCTTTATAAAATATGTGATATTCTCAAACCATAAAAACTGAACACACCCATATACTTGGAGAGGGAGAGGAGGAGAGAAACAGAGAGAGAATCTGATTTGTACAATTTAGCATCTCTTTATATCTAGCAGTCACCATATTCCTTTTGAAGAAATAGTCTTTAGTAAAAGGAATATAAGTTCTTTTTAGAAAACAATGTACCCTAATACTTAAAGTAATTCTTTAGTAACCTACTTCTTTTCTAGAAATGTTGAACATTCAGGTTAAAAAAAGAAATCAGGAACACAAAAACAAAAACAAAAGAAACAAAAACAAAACAGAAGGCTTGTATCCTAGTGCTGCTGATTTAGAAAATGTAAATATTCTCACTCTAATCCAAATCAAGTTGCTCATTAAGATCATGGGATGAGATGTGCCAGTGTAGGCCAGCACTGAGTGGTTTTTCTATACACATACACGTCTTTAGAAAGATGGTTTTATTTCTCTCTCTTACAATATTAGAATCATAGACATGGGTTAATATGGCCCAGACAATATTTTACAAAAATCACATGGACATCATTTCTAAGCAGCTCTTCTTCAACTGTAATTTAGAGACATTAATATACATCCATGTGTCAGCACAGAAAATAATAAAATATATATTTGAGGACCTAACATGTAAATGTATCATAGGGACAATTCATTTAAATGGCACCAATGGGCACAAGCATAGATATCTAAACACAAAGTTATCATTCACCAGTGCAACATGGAGGCTGAAATTCCTTAGGAAAATGTAAGTGGACTCTGAGTGTACAATCTGCATAAGTTGTCATTTAAATTAAAATACTTAGTTTTGTTCATTGATTACCATGTTAATAACTAGCCTGAGGCTGCACTATAATGTATAATGAAGATATATGTGCTAAAAGGAAAACTAAATTCAATACTGAAGGAGATACATATCCTGCCAACATCTATCAAAAGGATCTCCAAGACTGAATACATGACTAAGTCATGAAACCCAACACATAATCCTGGTTCAGGGAGAGACTGCTAATGTGGGATGATGCTTATGAGATAATAGAAACATGGCAAAATGATTCTCAGAGGACTGGGGGAAACACAGTAGACCTTCGTAACTATGAGAGACATCACAACATCCACAGCACCTGGTAGAATCTGGAGATGAAGAATTTTCAGTGCTCTGAGGATGTCCTCATCTCAGTTCTTTGGGTCCCAATCATCCATACAACAAAGAGTTCTTAATTTGATGTTGTATATTTACTGGGGAGAAGAAGAATTCCAACTTTGCTTGAGCTTCATGGCGTAGGTCTCAGAGAATAGGTGTGATTCATAATATTGGGGAATCCATCTGCCTACAAATTTCTCTGGAAGATTCCATATGGCATAAATTTCAATCAATTATCAAAAATATGCTGCTGAAAAATAATCCAATGTTATTCAGATGAGAGTATTACAATGTATGGTTGAGAGATTTGCACAATGGCCTTTTGAGGACATAGCAGAGAGGCTGGGCTGGAGAGATTACTGTGTATATCTGAGACAACATCCTCTGGGATGCAGCACATACACAAAACCAGTGACTATTACATGATACGATGCCCTAGTAGGTTAGAACACATGATTGCTCTTGGGAATAAGTGATAGAATTGGCCATGTTTTTCATCTGCTGCTGAGTACAATGATATATTTCTTTAGTCAATATGCTTAGAGTTGCCAAAGAAAAATCCTTTGTCTGGAAGAAAACAAGGGTCCCATTTGTCTTCGGGCTATTACTGCTGTGTGGCAGCTTCAGGCTCCTCATTCTCAGAAGCCACAGGGGAAGCAGAGTAGTCATACTCTTGGCTGAAGAAATTGGTCCTTGTGGTTGGAAAGAGGTGGGTAGTGTGTTTTAGGGCCACATGATGATTTATCTTGACATTCTCTCTCTCTCTCTCTCTCTCTCTCTCTCTCTCTCTCTCTCTCTCTCTCTCCCTCTCCCTCTCTCTCCCTCTCTCTCTCCTTGCCAAAGTTTGACAGTAAACAGACAAGTAAAGCTATTGCAGTTGAAAAGAATATAGTGGGGCAGGATGCTCACATCTCTCCAGAATGAAGACTCGGGTCTTTCCATCAGACTTGAAGGGAGGATTAGCCAGCACTACTAGACATATACAATAGTAGTAAAGAAGAGAATTAATGGAAATGATGGGAAGCAATCAACAAAATATATTGAACTTGTCTTAAATGTCCTCCTTCAATTTTACTGAGGAAAGAGAACACTCAGATTCCCTGAGCTTCTGTACCCAGAGAAGTTTGATTTATTGTATGAAATGACCATATATGAAATCACAAGGCTGATCTCTAGGTTCTGTAATACTTCACACACATCCTTTTCTGAGCACTGTACCCATTCCCCTAGCTGCAGAAATATGGGCACTTATAGGGTGACGGGGGAGTCAAGCCTTAGCTAGAAGAAGTTGTTTTTCTCAAGAATTCACTCCATTGTTAAATGCCAGCTACTGCAGGGTGATTGCTTGATCCAGGGGACAAAGTCCACCTTAATGCTTGGATTTAGAACAAGTGGGAAGGGCCATCTCAACTCCATAGGTCTCTATTAAGTTAACAGAGCTTCTGTGTTCATCACTACTTCTCTTTCTGCCTAATTCATTTCTCTTATTCTCTTTCAAGTCTTCACCAGAGATTCCCATCTCAGAGTATTGCATGGACAACATAATGTAATACAGTATCTTTTCTTTTCTTGAAATATTTCCATTTCCCAAATTTATCTCTCAAATCTGTTCCCATGGAGCCAAAAGATCTAGTTGTGTTCATCCCATAAGCTTCTCATTTAAAACTGTCCACTTTCTGGTCTCTTTCATCTCTCTTGTGGTCTCTCTGCAATGGCTCAAACACTCCGAGCCTTTCAACTTGACATCTCATTGATGGCATGGGGCAGAGTTGAGACCTTTGCTAAAAGCATTCTTCTGTAGTCTTGTGATATTTCGCCAGGTTAGGATATATTACAGGGTAGCATGGATTGATTTATATACCCCAGGGAGACTTCTTGGAAGAAAATCCTAACTGAAGGTAGAGAAGACAAAAATGCCATGATGTGAAACTCCCTTTCCATCGTTTTCTCCCAAGTCGTTTCTTCTGAGCCTTATATGCACAGTAGGCGAATTCAACCATCCATTCTTGAAATTCTGTGATCCATCAAAATATGAATGGATTTTAGACATTCAATAATGTAATATTCACAATTATCCACTAACTTTGAATTGTCTTTCTTAAAGTTTTGTGGTTGCTGATTTCTCGGTATGGACATGCTATTTGATTCTAAGGTGTTTATTCATTAGTTTGATTTAATTAGGTAGAACAAAGGGATAATGTTGAAAGTTAAAATGATTTGCCAATTCATGAAAGTAAAGCAGACAAGGGCAGGTTAGAAACATATAGCAAATACAGTAGGTAATCTTTGAGGGTTTGCACAAAAGACTAAATAATTTCACATTTTTTAGTGTTATTTTCTGCTGTGCTGGCTCCATTGTGTCTTACTCTGCACCCCATGGAGCTGATGTGAGAGGAAGCAATTCCTGCCTTCAAAAGCAGCTTTGATCTGTGGACTGCTCTGCCCCTTATGGAATGGAATGAGAAACCTTCCCTTCTGCATCTTAGATCATTGCTCTCTTTGTCACAAAGATGAGGTGCTGCAGAGCTCAGTCATTGCCCATCTCTCTGTCCTTGGGTAATCAGGCAAATGTGCTTTGCTCTGTGTCAATTCTCTTACCTCTCTAATGAAAAATTTTGACTAGTTTTCTGAAAACTCACCCCAACCTTTAAATGCCCCCACCCCTCACGATACATTATTCTCCTCACATCTGAGATCTAATAGGTAAGATATACTAAGCAAACTTGAATGGGTTTGCATGATTACTATAGCATTAAAAATGAAATAGAAAATTCTTAGATGAATATAGAACTTTTTCCTTGCATTAATTTTAAACTGTAAAAATCTCATGAAATCATAGTTTGAACGAGGTAATTTTATACTCCTGTATTCCGTTAAGCATCTGCATATGTTTCTCTCATCTTAGTAAGTGCAGAGAGTAAGTGCAGGAGTACAGTGGGTTACACCATCATGTTCTTCACCAGTATTTTCTAAAGAGAGAGAGACTCCTACACATTCCTATGATCACAAATGAGTTTATAGCATTAAGTCAAAGTAAAATCAAACTAACCTAGATGAAGAGTGTCTCTTTATTTTTTTTTTTAATTTAGAAGCCTGATCACAGTACAGAGCCTCCAGGATGTACACACAGGGCATATAATTAATTGAGTGTCAGACTGTTTGTTCCTTGATCTATAACCATTCCTGCTGATGCTCTAGTATCAATCAGAAAGTGACTGATTAACTAGATGGGCCTTTCCCACAGTCCCCTGAAGGCTGACAAATTCCAGACTTTTCAATCTGGAAAGAAAATCAATTTTGGAGAAATGGGCATTTGAAAGTGATAGTCTATATTAGGTTTTCCCTTCTTATTCATAAGGGAAGGAAGAATCTCTCTTAATTGTAATCCTTTAGAAGTCCCGTGTTCTAAAAGGAGATACAAATAATGAATCTTTCACTATCTAGAATCTGTACCTTGTGTAACTTTATACAGCTAAACTAAGCTAAGCAAATTCCACTAAAAACAAAAACTGCTTTGGGTCAAATGGTTTGAAGGGGAAAAAAATCCAACTAATTTTGATTGAATTCTTACTGTATGACAGATACTGCTCTGTGATGACTAGATTGTGACCACGTATGTTCTCTATGCTTTAAATTTATCTCATTTTCTCTGCGACATTGAGGCACAGAAAAATTAAGTAATTCGGCCAATGATACCAGTGTACCCAGATGTTAGAGCCAGGAGGCAAGCTGATGATTATCTTCTAACACAAGTCTTGGGCACACCTACCTTTCTAATCACATCTTCTTACTATCTGATTGAACTAACTGGTTCTCTGAACTTAGAAAACTGAGCACTAATCTTTTATAAATATAGTCAACTTTGATTTTACTATTATTTTACAATTCTCAAACTTTTAAAAAATTACAGGAGGCAAAATTATTTATTAAAATGTTTGTTATTCCATGGAAATACATCATATATATATATACATATATATATATATATATAACATTTTGTCTTGTACAGACTACTAATTTTGACAGTAAAAGCCAGTCAAGTTTTGTTAATTCTTTGTATGCTAATACCACTCTATGGCAATCATATGCTGTTTGACACAAACTAACAATGGAGCCGAGCTGATATAGGTAAATTACTTTACCACTCTGAACTTCTCATCTTCAAGATGACATTAAAAACTAAAGCTTTTCTTTAGTTATTATCATATTATCCCATAACTATCTGCTTTTTGCTTAACCCCTTAGGTAAATATTGCTGCAATAGACCATGCCACTTTTTTGGCTTCAAACAATATAAATTGATTTCCTCCCAATTTTAACACCCAGAAGTCCAAAGTCAAGGTGTCAACAGGCTATGCATAACCTAAAGACTCCATGGGAGAGAAATACCTGAAGACTCCACGGGAGAGCTATTAGTATTAACAGCTTTTATTTTCTGCAATATCTGCTTTCATTTTCACATGCCTCCTCTGCATATATATGTTATACCCTATAGTGTACTTCCCAGGTGATCATCTACTTAGGTAACCTGGGAAGATCTCAAGAGAATCAATATATCTGAAAGCACCCCCTTTCAAACAATGTAACATGTAACATGATGGAGAATACGAATGCATCTTGGTGGGGATGGGGGTCACTCAGCTCATATTTGCTAGCCACTGAGTATGTTTGCTGGGTACCTTTTGAGAAACTGATATGATTCCCAGCCCAACCGAGGGCTGTGTAAGTGCTGTAAACACACTGAGAAGTTAGAAATATGCTACAAACTCAAACCCATTCTCTCAGTCTAAAAATTCTTTATCCATACCTAATTAGGGAAACAGTCTTGATCAGCCCCTAGCAACTCAACTCCTCCTATACCAGACAGTTCCAGTCATCCCCACTCTATACAGAGAACCTGTTATCTAGGCAAACACCAGACATACCATCAAAGTCATTCACCCTCACTACCTAAATATCACTCCCCAGAGTGTGGTACTACACCTATACTCGCAACTCACCCTCAGGATGTACCTGAGAATCATTTGCTCCATACCTGCTTCTACTCTCCTTCCACTCTTCAGCTAGGAATCCAAACTAACACCTCCTGAGTCCTGAACACCTTGGGAAGTCTCCTGATGATTAACCGTGGGAATTCCATAACTCTAAAAGATCTGCTCATGACTTAGAAACCTCACAAACATACAAACATCAGTAGCCAAAACAATAAGTCTCCATCAAAAATTTGTACTCTGATAGTGATGTTCCTTGACAAAAATGTCTTAGACGTCATATAAGAAAATGATTTCAAAATAGCAATAATATGCATGATCAAAAACTCAAATGGGATAGAAATAAATGCCAATAGGAAGACCATGAAAACACAAAGAGTTAAACAAAATAATAAAAATTACTTAAGGCATGAAAATCGAATTTAATATAGAGAGAATATCTGGAAAATGCAAAAATAAAATAGAAATTGAGATGAAACAGTCAAGAATTCAAACAAAACTTCAGATAAAAGTTTCACCAGTACATTGGAAAAAAATAGAAGAAAGAATATTAAGTATTTAAGTCAAGGCACAGGAATTTTATCACTCAGTCAAGGAAAATAAATATCAAATACCTCTTAACCTAACAATGAAACATAAAGGAACACAAAACACTATAAAAAACCAAGATTATGAATCATAGGTTAAAAAAAAGGAGAAAGATGGACAGCTATGGCAGAGAAAATGTTTTCAGCAAAATCACAGAAGAAAAATATCCCCCAATCTAAGGAAAAAGATGCTGTACTGGCTACATTTATGTCAACTTGACACAAGCTAGAGTCATTAGACAGGAGGGAGCTACAACTAAGAAAATGCCTCCATAAGATCAGGTTTAGACCAACCTGTAGGGCATTTGCTTGATTAGTAATTGATGGGGCAGGACCAACCTGCAGTGAGCGGTGCCATCCCTGGGCTAATGGTTCTAGGTTCTATAAGATAGAAGGATGAGCAAGCCAGGAGGAGTAAGCTAGTAAGCAGAACCCATGGTTGCTGCATCAGGTCCAGGCTCCAGGCTTCTGCTCTGCTTAAGTTCCTGTTCTAATTTCCTTTGATGATGAACTGTCATGTGAAAGTATAAACCAAATTAACCCTTTCCTCCCTATGTTGACTAGGTCATGGTGTTTTATCTCTAGAATAGTAACCCTAACTAAAACAGAAGCTTATCAGGATATAAAAGGAATACAAAAGACCAAAGAGAAAAAAAAAAGACCAAAGAGGACCAGAAAAGAAACTCCCCCTGTTATATGATACCCAAAACACTAAATGTGCAGAACAGAGGAAGGATATTGAAATTAGTAAGTAACAAAGATCAATTATTTATACAAAAGCCAAGCCATCAGAATCACAGTCAATATTTCAATGGATACCATAAAAGCTGAAAGGGATTTGATCCATATTTTGTAAGTTATAATAGAGTATTCAGCCAGTTATAAAAGGAAAAAGAAAAACTTTTCATGATAACAAATCAGAAGAATATATGATCACTAAGCTAACTCAACAGAAGTCACTGGAAAGAATATGTAGGTCTGAGCAGAAGGTTAAAGGTAACCAAGAAGTCATGAGGAACAGAAACAACTTCAGAACATGGGAGCAAAAGAGGTCTAATAGAACATCATAAAAGTAACATAATGTCAGGATCTCATTTTCAAAATAAAGAGAAACAAACAGATTATAACAGAAAACCAAATCCATCTTCTTCCCACCCTCCAAGAAAAACAGCTCACAGTCAATGATAGGGTAAAGGGATGAAAAAAGTTATCCCAAGTAAATGCATCAAGGATTAAGCAGAAATGGATATCCTGGTGTCCTTTAAAACTACTTCAAATGAAAAAAATAATCAGAGACATTAAGAAGGGACACTACTATATTAAAGAAAAAGCTCAACAGCAGGATATAGCAATCATTAGTTGCTGAGAGAGGAGACAGTTTACTCTAGCCCTATATAAATTCACTACTATTCGATTAAAGACAGCATCCAAAACTATTTGAGCACCACTAATTATTCTTGAAGGATCTGAAAAAGATAAAAGGACACCAGGTTACAGAGTGTGGGGGAGGCTGGATCTTGGAGTAGTTGAGAAAAGAATATGCTTGAAACATATTGCATGAAACTGTCAAAGAAATAATGAAAAGTAAAAACAAACAAACAAAAACAACACAATTCCAGAAGTTAGTATCCCTTCTGCCTCAATATGCTAATTAGGGAAATAGCTAGATGTCAAATAAATGTTATTCTTCATCTGTGATGAGAATTCATGTAAAAAGATGATCAATAATACAGAGATGTCTGAGACTAATTGAGGAAAGATGAATCAAGTACACATGTTGGTAAGGACATTTTCCAAGTAGACTAAAGTAATGACACTTAAATAGTAATGATTTGACCCCAAGACAAAATCATTTGAAAATGAATTAAGTCCTCTCTATATTGAGCCGAGGAAAACATCCTTCCAGCTAGCACCTTGATGACATCTTTGTTACAGCCTGATTTATTTGGGCTTTAAGGATTTTCATAATAATTAGTATACCCTCTTCTGTCCATACTTAAGAGACAGACAAAACAGAAAAACACAGAAAGAGATGCAGAGACACACAGAAAGACAAAGATAGAGACATAGAAAGAATACAGTTTTATTCCTTGATACACAGTTTGACGCAATGTTATCAGCATTCAGCAAGAAATGTAGATTAAGTCTTCTAGGCCTTCCACATCAACATACATGTTTAATGAGTTTCTGGATAAGCACAGGGCATAGTATGTTTTGAGAAACAAGTAAGATACCTTCCAACTGCTACTATAGGCATTTTATGCACTGTCTTTTAAGAGGTTGATCCAAAATTAATGTGTGTGTGTGTGTGTGTGTGTGTGTGTGTGTGTGTGTGTGTGTGTGTGTGATTTTTACTAGTTGATCTGAGATGGGAAGTTCTACCTTAAGAGAAGGCTTTGGTCCTGAATTAAATACAAAAGAGAAAGCTAGCTAAGAACTTTCGAGCCTCAATCATTCTTTGTTTACTAAAAATGATGTAGTGTGACCAACTGCTTTGTGTGTGTGTGTGTGTGTGTGTGTGTATTAGAAATAAGAAAAAACATGAATTTTGTGTAACATTGGATTAGTTCATCTTATACAGTCGTCTTTTGTTGTAACATTTTTCAACAGCATGTATTACAGCACATTTTCTTTCCATTCCTTTGTTACTGGAAACCTAATTTTGTTACATAGTTTAACTACTATATATTGTGTTGAAGAAAAACAGGAACAGGTAGATAATTCTCTGCTGTGTGGTCTGGGATTCTATAGGGTAAATATCCAGAAATGCTATAGCTGGATCATATGGAAAATCTAATGTTATAGTTTTAGAAGCTCAAACACTTATTTCCATATGAATGGATCCCCTTATATAAGGGTTTCTCTTTATCCACATGCCAACCATCATCCATCCATTCTCTCTCAGATGAGCTAGACTCCCAATAAAGCTTTCCTTTCATCTCTCTGAACATTTTTGATATGTTAATTTACCATTTGTATATCATCTTTTGAGCACTATCTATTTCATCATCCAATTTATTAATTGTTTTTATCTTTTGGGTTTTTTAAGTTCTTTGTATCTTCTAGGTGGTAATGGGTCTGGTGTATAACTTGCCAAGATTTTATCTTGTTCTTTAGGATAGTTCTTCACTCAAGTAGCTCTTTCTTTTTCTGTAAAGAAGCCATCTGACACGGCAAAGTCATTATTTCCTGCACATCTGAAGTCCTAATGACAAAAGTTCTTGCATAAGCCTATACCTTAAAGTGTTCTTTCTATTGGTTCCTTTGGGTGTTTCAGAATTTGAGGTCTAGTACTCTTCATCTGTTTGGATTGACTTTTGTACAGGATGAGACAGATTCAGTGTCATACTTTTACATATGGCTATCGAGCTTCTCCGGGTATTTTTTTTGTAGAATTCTCCTCAGCAAGTGTGTACTTCTGCTATCTCCATCAATAATCAGCTTTAGTTGCATTGGTTTATATCTGATTCTTCTTTTCTGTTCCATATAGAGATATGTGTCTGGTTTGTGTTGGTAAAAAAATAAATAAATATTTCTTTAACCCCAATCCTCCAGCTGAGTTCTTCACAGAAACTGTACAAACATGGCTTGGAAAATTGTCACAGTGCCATTCAGATTGGTGGCCTTATTTGGTAGATCATTTTCACTTTAGAATTGTTCACAAATGTCAGATCATTCCCCTGGAGCCTCTCTTGTTGGAAAACATGGTTCCTGTAAGATCTTACCCTTTGCTTCAGGGGTGGCTCCATTCCTGTTTGTTTGGTTTTCATTCCCCCCCTCATCTATATCAACACCTTTGAAAATTCTAAACTGAAACTACAAATATATAACAGCTTTCAAAAGTATACTTTGAAAGAAATATCAAGGGGGAGGTGAAAGGTTAGGAGGTTCTTGAAAATGAATATCACAACATTTGTACATATTTAAAGTAAAGAGATGACATTTATGGTAGTTGAGTTAACATTTTAATTTTTCTGAGCAGCTCAATGATTTTAGAGGCAGAATATTAAGCCATTTTCTTTTTTCAACAAATGCCATTGTTTTAAATGCAAATATACACTGTGCATTCATTAATTAAAGGTTATTCTGTAACAGATTCTTTTCTAATTTACTAAAGATCAGACCCTTAGTCATTAGCACAAGCATGTTATTTAATAAGTAAAAAATGCTCATGGTTCAAAGACCAAGAAATTCAAGCTGGAAAATTATTCTTTGCAGCTTCGGCATAATAGTTAGTCTTCCTAACCTTCCTTTAAAAAACAGAAAGTGAAACACAGATGAATAAACAAATGTGTGATCTCTCCTACCCCCTGCATCTTATAATTAATAGTGGGATGGGATTTTAAATGTTAAGGAAATAATAATTTTCCTTCAACAGGGATGAGAGAATTTTGTTTATTAGTTTAGTGTGATTCAATTTGTGAAAATGTGCTTCATTGATCTTTGCAAAGGAACTTTAATTGGAAATGAATATCACAATCTATTTGCCACACCAATGAGTCCAAGTTGCTGCAGTTCATTAAGTACTACACCTGCTATTTAACTTTTCAGGCTGAGAAAAATACCTTGATTTAACACATTTAGGATTGGCTGGTGTGGGAGTTCAAAAACAATACTTTATTTTGTTTACTTAACCAGTTTAAATATATCTCGATTCCTGGGTTAGGATAAATATGACTATCCACTTATACAATTACAAATTATTTTAAAAAGAAATTTAAATAGCAGTCTTAAAAAGGGTCTCACAAAGAAATGAAGAAGGTGGTATTTTGTTTATTTGGTTTTTGGAGAGGTTTCATACAACCACATTTTTAACTCTTTTTATCTCATTTTTTATTTCTTATTTCATTGAGAATTGTGTACAACATGTTTTGGTAATATTCCTTCTCCATGCCCCTGCTCATCTCAGACATACTTACCCTCCTTTCCAACTCCCTATGTTCCTAGCCAGCCTCTCTTCCTCTCCTCTCCTCTCCTCTCCTCTCCTCTCCTCTCCTCTCCTCTCCTCTCCTCTCCTCTCCTCTGCTCTCCTCTCCTCTCCTCCCCTCCCCTCTCCTCTGCTCTCCTCTCCTCTTTCTATCTTCTCAATCTCTACTCCATCCTCAACTCCCCTCCCTATGCCCTAAATAAACTCTATTTCACACTATAAAAAGAAAAGAAAAGAAAATTCTCACATCAATCAGTACTGGATTGGTAGAGATCCTGCCTGTATGATAAGATTTGAAACAAGAGCAGGGCCAAAGGCTTGACTCCACTGAGCTGGGTGTGTGCTATCAGAAAGCATCTTCATGCTGGTTCACAGAATGTTTGAATGATTGTAAGGTCCAAGTGGGGATGGGCTTACACAGCCTCATCCATTCCACTGACACAGCAACTCTTACTTGAGGATTTTAGCTTTTCTAAATAACAGGTGGTGATTTTCTGGTCGAAGTTGGGTGGGAAGGCTAACACTTTAATTACACTTGAAATAGTCAATAAGTTATTGATTGATTTATTGAAGTACCAAGATCAAACTTTTATAATTTAAGACTTTAGAGTTAATACTCATTTGATCCAAGATATACTTCAACATAAAGAAAGAATTCAATAATTTCTGAGAAATACACTTTTATCTCAATTTTTTTGATATTTTTACAAGGAATATATTTCTATGTGTTCATTGAAACTCTAATTCTTATGTCTTCATTATTCTACAAAATTATAACAATTTTGTCTGCACCAATCAATTAATCAATACCTTTAACAAATATTAGCACACTTTCTTGTGAAATTTGGAGTCGAGAAACAATAAGGAAAAGTGCCACACACATGAAATATATTTTATGAATACCTAGGTTGGTATTAAACTTTTAGTACCCAATTTTCATCTCAGTGAGAGTCCCAAAATTTTAATGTGAGGAGAGAATGCCAGTTGATTTGAGTTTCTTGATAAATTCTCTGATTATTCTAATATTCAACAAAACATAAGAATAATTGCTAAAAAATAACAAACAAAATAATAAATACAAGCAATTGTAGAAGCAGTGACATTTTGTCCAAGATAGATATACTTGTGACGAAAAATATGTAAAACTACATCAATGTAGCATTTTTCTCTCACTTTAAAAGTATTGGGGTCATTATAAACACCAAGAAAATAGGAAGGCTAAAACAATAAAATTATAACAACAATGTGCAAACATTGCAGAAACACAGATGAAAACATCGAATGTAGGTTAGGTGTACACAAGGTTTGCTATATTTTAGAGAAAAATATATATTTAAACTGAAGTAAAAATGTGGTCATGGGATTACTTGTACTAATGAAATTATAACTATTTTGAGTTTTCTTTTCTCTTTTTTTTCTTTTTCTTTTTTTCGGAGCTGGGGACCAAGCCAGGGCCTTGTGCTTGCTAGGCAAGCGCTCTACCACTGAGCTAAATCCCCAACCCCTATTTTGAGTTTTCTTATTAATCCTAAGTATTCATCAATAAAAGAGCTACTTTATAGCATTTACGTGACTTACAATAATATTCCAGTACAACTGGCAACCAGAGTCTTATAAACAAAGGAAATAGTGGCCCCGCTACCTACTGGAAACTGTTGGTTACATGAAAACAGAGTATCATGTAGTGATGAAGACACCTACCATGATATATGCCGTTCATGTTTTTTGACTGTGCTGTGATGTTAGGAATGGATTTGAGCAATAGGAAAATGTGGCCAGGGCCTAGGAGGCATGATCAGGGCAGAGCCACATGGGAAACTAAGTCACTTTAACAGCACACTGGACACAGAAGGTCACAATGGCACCTACAGCAGTGCTTTGCTAGTCTAAGTCAATAGCAAAAGCAAACTAAACAACTCTTGATGTACCTCTTCTGTGCCAGTGCATGTTAATATCTGCACTGTTCAAAATAAATGTTAAACCATGGCTTTTCCTCATAGTTCTTACATTGTTACAAATGGATGCTTTCATTGTTGCTTTATTATACTTCCCACTACACATGACATTCTCTTATTCATACTCTTATCTCAGAAACCTACTGAGGATTAAAACTCCTCTAACTACTCCTTCTCTGATAATCATTGTCTGTTCTTTTTTTCTCCTAAAAGGGAGTGAATTTTCTTTTACCACAAAAAGGAAGAGAAAGCAAATAAAATACCACTCACTACATGTACATTCTATTAATCTCTACAGATAGCGCATAGCACTATCATATAACTGTGCTTTTAGGATTCTCCGGAAGGTATCATATGCAAATAATTATAAGCTTGTCACACAAAGTTAATCTGTTAATCTTTCTTCCTCTTCTTCTTCTTCTTCTTCTTCTTCTTCTTCTTCTTCTTCTTCTTCTTCTTCTTCTTCTTCTTCTTCTTTTTCTTCTCCTCCTCCTCTTCCTCCTCCTTCTTCTTCCTCTTCATTAAGACACATACTAATTTAATGTTTATTGAGCAATTACTACCTACTGATATGCAGAAGTACAGTAGAATGGCTTTATACCAGTTAATACACATACTAACTAATATGGATAGCAAGAAAAGAAATATACAGACATAGGCAATTAGCTGCTTGATACATGATTTTCATTGGTTATTTTATTTATTTACATTTCAAATGTTATTCCCCTTCCCAGTTTCCCCTCCGCAAAACCCCTATCCCATACCCTCCAACCATGCTTCTCTGAGGGAGCTCCCTCACCCACCTATGGGGCAGCGGGCTATGAAAGGTACCCTGATTCCTGGTTGAGATAGGTCAAAGCCCTGGGGACCCTAAGGGTCAGCAGGAGCTCCCCAATTTCCCAGGAGATCAGACCCCTATCCTGTAGCTACAGGCCCCACAGTCCCCTATAGAGAGGTTTGAGACAGATCAGTCACCTAGGGCAACACCCAAAGCCCCTCCTCCACAGGTGAGGATGTGACCACCTGTCATGTCAAGACAGATCAGTCATCTAAAAGCAGGATCATGCCCCCAAATATGTAGATGAGCTATTCCCAAGCTCTCAGGCCAAACCTGCTGTCAGACCTTGACCCATTCCAAAATGATTTAAGAATCCTATCCAGAAAAATTAAAGGTATGCAGGAATTATTCCATTGTCTGAGATCTTCTGTCATAAGAGCTGTAACACTGCCACTTGGGGAAGAGATCTTTGCTTCTGGAATCACTGCCAAAAGTTCCCCTGCACCCCTCACTAGCTAGTCAGTCCCCTACTGGCTCAGCCTAGCCCAAAGTCCTGGGTAGAAACAGAAATGGGGTAGTACCAGCAGCAGGAGGCAGCAGAAGCAGTTCCCCCTCTTCTGCCCGAGTTCTCTTCCCTTCACCTGAAACTGTGCACCTAGCGGACCAGAGATCTCCATGGAAAGCCTCCAGCATGAAGGCCAACACCCACCCACTGCTACCTCACTGCCCTAGCATTCCTGTACACTGAGGCATCCAGTCTGAACAGGACCAAGGTCCTCCCCTCCCATTGGTACTAGATAAAGCCATCCTCTACTATATAAGCAGCTGGAGCCAGGGGTCCTTGCTAGTTTAGTCTCTAGGAGCTCTGAGGGCGGGGGGGGGTGTGTGGTTGGTTGATATAATTCTTCTTATGGGAGTGCAAATCCCTTCAGCTGCTTCAGTCCTTCTCACTCCTCCATTGGGGTCCCAGTGCTCAGTCTAATGGTTGTCTGCAAGCATCCACATCTGTATTGGTCAGGCTATGTCATAGAGCTTCTCAGGGGATGGCCATACCAGGCTCCTGTCAGCAAGTGCTTCTTGGCATCAGTAATAGTATCTGAGTTTTGTGTCTCTAGATGGGTTAGATCCCTAGGTGGGGCAGTCTCTGGATGTACTTTTCTTCAGTCTCTGCTCCACTCTTTGCCCCTTCATTTCCCTTAGCGAGGAACAACTCTGTGTTAATATTTTTGAGATGAGTGGATGGGGGCTATGCCTAACCTCTGAATATGCTCTCTACAGGTTCTCTCTTTGTGAAGAAAGGCCAGTGTGCAATAAGAATTCACAAGTGGCAATAAAGGATGGTATGGTTTGTATCTAAAATGTACTCTGAAAGCCCACATGTCAAAGGATGTTAACAGTCCAAGGTACTTTCTGGAGGTGGTATAACCTTCAGGAAGCTGTTATCACAAAAGGAAGTTAGGTCATTGTGGGGGGGGGCTTCTGAAATCTCATGGATGAGCATGAGAGACAGAACATTAAAAGTAGGCAACGTGAGGGGATGGGGGCTTATGGACAAGCAACTGGGAAGGGGAATAACATTTGAAATGTAAGTAAAGAAATATATCCAATAAAAAATTAAAAACAAAGTAGGCGACAATATCAAGCAAATGTACCTAAAGACCTAAAAGAAGGAACATGGTAAAGAGCAAACAGAAGGTTCAGGGTTGTGAGGAGCATGGTGAGGTACAGGCTAAAAATCAGCAGCAGACAGCCTTCCCTGTATCTTAGAAAATAATGTATTTTATTGTGTGTTTATGTGTCTGTGTGTGTATCTGTGTATGTGTAATGGGACAGAGATGTATTGGTACCAGAAAAGAGTATCAGATTCCATAAAGCTGGAGTAACAATTGCTGGCAAGTTTCCCAACAGGGGTACTGGTAACAGAACCCTGGTGTTCTGGAAAATCAGCAAATGCCCTTAAGCACCAAGCAAATGTATGTACAGGCCAACTGCAATATGCCTAACAACATACATGGGCTGGCAGAATCCTACATATAGTTTCATGGCATTAGAGACCACACTGGAAGGACACATTAAGGTATGTGGCCATGGAGGGGTCATCCCAAGTCTAGCTGAAGATACCAGACTCAAAGGGTATCATTTGTAAAACGCTTCACAAAACTGAGTTTCACCATTAATCTTCCATTTCTGTCAACCTCCACTGCTGCTTCCAGCTACGTGCCCTTTGTCAGATGCACTTCTCCACTCTTCACTACCACCTTTTTTTAAAAAACTCCTTCTTGCCACAGTTGTCTTCTGGTTTGGGGTTTGGAGTTTTATCCCTTTTGAATTTCCCTGGATTCCTGTGTTAGGCTCTTCTGATCTCCTCCCCCTTCCTTCACAGTTTGCACCGCACCCCTTCTTCCTGACCCTATTCTGTACACACCTTCTCTGGTTTTCCCTATGCATTAATGCAGAAAAGGATAACACAGCCTAAGAATCAAAAACAAACTCTTCAGAATCTAAGCCCCACACCATCCTTCCGATCGTCACTCTACTTTAAGGCTAAGTACTAGGAAAGAGATCCTTCACCCTGAACACACTCTCAACACTGGCCTTGCTTCAAGAGGATATTGAAACAATATATGGATAGAAGTTTCAAGCAACACGGTGCCAGGACTTTAGAAAGGTGTATGCAAAAAGTCGGTTTCAATAAAACAAATGAACAACCAAACTGTAAAACAAGCAATGTTCCCAAGCACTCATTATTTAGTAGCCCCTCCCCTGAGCTTCCCTTCTTGGTACAATTTTGGTGACCTTTGTCCAGGAACGCTCTCCGAGAGTCAAGGTAATCTCCACAGTGTATTTGGAAGATGTGGTACTTGTCACTGGTCCTTGTCATCCCGTCTGTTTCCCTCACGTACAACACTCAGAGCAACATTCTCTACACGTGACCTGGTCCACATTGAATGATTAATCATCTGCCTTCCTCTTCAAGTTCAGCTGTAGAGTGGCAAGGAAGTGGTCAGGAGGAGGTGCATCAAATCTTGCACTAAAAGTTAAGAGTCCCCAGAAAGGACTGAAGGAGTGAATTTCCTGAAAGACTCTGCCAGAGCCTGACAAATACAAAGGCAGATGCTTGCAGCCAACCATTGGACTGAGAACAGACTCCCTAGTGGAGGAGTTAGAGAAAGGACTGAAGGAGCTGAAGGGGTTTGCAACCCCATAGGAAGAACAACAATATCAACCAACCAGACCCATCCCAACCCCCAGAGCTCACAGGGACTAAACCACCAACCAAAGAGTGTACTCATGAGGGACCCATGGCTCCAGCCGCATGTGTTGAAGAGGATGGCTTTGTTGGACATCAATGAGAGGAAAGGCCCTTGGTCCTGGGAAGGCTTGATGCCCTAGTGTAGTAGAATGCCAGGGAAAGGAGGCATGAGTAAGTGGGTGGGTGGGTGGGTGGCAGAGCACCCTCATAGGAGCAGGGGGAGGGAGAATGGGATAGGGGGTTTCCAGAGGGGAAAACAGGAAAAAGGGATAACATTTGAAATGTGAATAAATAAAATACCTAATTTGAAAAAAAGTGTACGCAAAAAAAAAAAGGAAGAAAAGAAAAGAGAAGGTAGGTGTGCAGATACTTTAAGATTCACTTCTTGAAAACCAACTTTCTATCCTGGTGGAGTTATTGGGAATTTATGTAAAAGATAATTATTGAAAAAGAGAATTGAATACATTTTTAAAAAATGCCTTGCTTTCCTTTAAAAAAAATGTCAAGTTGTAAACTTGAAGGAAGCAATGTTTATTTAAGAACAAGGAACTCCAAATCTGATTTCAAAATTTTAAAGTTAACGTGAGACATATTTCCACATGGAAATTGGTCTCAATCTCTCAGGGTCTAATAAAGGAACAGTGGGAAACCTTTGCACAGTTAAGACCTATGACACTTACTACTTATAACATTTATTACTGATGCAGGGTAGGGATTTGGCTTGTTACAGACAGGCCATGTTGGAAGCAGGGAAGCCGGTCCTCGGATGAGAGCAAAGACCCATATTCAGTGCACCAGCGATGAGGATGAGACCGTCCCTCCTGTTCAGCAGTCCGTGCATGAACTGACATGTTTTCCCACTTCATTTCCTGATGTCCCCGACTGCACTGAACTAATGGGATTACTGCTGTGGTGTTTCTAGTATATAGTTTTATTCTCCTGCAACCCTGCACAACAGGCTACCCACAGGGCACTCATTAAGGTACTTGGGATTCATAAGCTGTGAAGAAACCCTTTAGAGGAAAAAAAAACCTAACAACAACAACAAAATGTCTAAAAGGGAATGTGGTCACCAAGGTGACCGAGGCTCATGTAGTATGAGACTATATAATAGCTGGTAGCACAAAAGACTACAAAGTCAATGCAGTCTCTCCTCTTTGTTACCAACACTCCAGGAGCTGCCCAAGTGAGTGCAGCTGAATGACATGGTATTTCCAAATATCATTGTATCCGCCACCATTACTAGTTGAGCAGCCAAGTGTCTGCTCTGCCTCACAATGCAGTTTCCATTGTAAACGGAGTCTGAGCTGACAGTCTGGTCAGAGAAATAATTAGAGAAAATTTGCTTGCTTGCTTGATTGGGGGGTGGGGTATTGGGAGGAGGCAGACAGAGAGACAGACAGATGAGACAGAGAGACAGTGTCATAGAGTCAAAGAGACAGAGACAGAGAGAGGTGTTCATTTCAAGTGAACCACAGGTAACTCCTTAGGTGACCTTATCCTCAAGAGCAATGCTCCCAATTTTTCTCTTCTATTCTAGTGATGTTTTTAACTGAGATTAAGACAGTTGTGGAAGCCATAGGGATCAATAGTCTCTAAGTCAAACATCAGTCAGTAGCTATACATAAGTTCATCTGCTGGCTTAGTGTTCAGAACTGTGCCTAACAGTTGGTCAAAGAAGTGGTATGTGGTGGCCTGCTTCTGTTGTTGTTGACTTTTAAATATATGTGTCCGTGTCATTTGGCTGGAAAGAAGGCCACTGGACATAACGTTGCCATCAGTCGGTGCCTTCCATGCCTGGAAGGAAGGAGTAAGACCAACTGGTAAGTGGGCCGAGAAAGCTTTCCATGAAAAATCCATCACACTGAAATATCGTATCTGGTTGGCCTCCACGGCTTTCTTTGAGGATTAAGGAGCAGTTTATTCTCGCAATGTGTACTTATCCTCTATCTATTTAGTTGTGCTTGAATCACTCTCACAGTGGTTATTGAACAGCATTCGCCCGCCATGCCTGTTCCTGCTGCATTCCAACATGTACACCCTCGATAGGATGAAGTAGTGCGTGTCTTCAGTGGAGGGTTGGTCTTTTCACATAAGCTTGATGAATGGGGAGTACTCCTAAATTCAATAATATTCAAAGAGTGAGTGTTAAATAATTTTAATCCTTGTTGATAAATATTGAAACCGAAAATTCAAACTGGGAGTTTATGATTTCATTCATGTTTTAGAATATGGAGATGCTGACTAGCTGAGCACTTTAGTGTGAATTTCTGGCATCTTAAAGTAATTTTGAGATATTTGCATAAATAAGTAGAACTTGATATTAGTGCTAATTTTAACCCATAAGTTTTGGCATTAGGCAGCTTCTACCATAATGACATAAATGGAACTAATTTAAAAGGAAAAGTATTTAAATATGTAAAAACTGTTATTCATGGGACAGTAATGACTCTGTACCCAAGAAAGCTCATTTGGACAGAATTAAAGCTATATACTGAATTTTAGACATGAGATAGGAGAAGTTAACTATGTGTATGTCAGTTATAAATTATTGATACCGTAGAAATACTATGTTAGCTATAAAACAAAAAGAAAGTTGGGAATAAAAACAAAATTGTTAGCCTAGTACAACAATGCTTCAAGTAGACATTTCAATAATGAACTATGAAGTGTACTTAAATTAAATAATTATAAGCATACAGTGACGTATCCTGAATAATCATTTTCTTTTAAAATGCTCAAAAATCACTGCAAGAAGTTTAACAAAATTATGTTAGGATAAAAGTAGCTGAAGAAAAATTTCAAAAAATACAAAACAAGAGAAAAAGCACTAAATGTTAACAGCATTCAGTCCACCTTCTAATGATCCTCATTACAGTTTTCACAAGTTGCTCCTCAGGAACTTTATTTTGGAACTAGATATGAATTCAACCATTGTGTAAACTTTCATGTAAATGTTTATAGAAGCAAGAACTGGGAGAAATTTTTGATAGGAAAAAGACATCATGGTTATCACACAGAAGAATAAAATTAAATAATAAGACCCATAAATTTATTTATCTTGGAGAGATATTACAAACTAACGAGTCCTAAACTCAACCAGCGGGAATTAAATATATTTTTCAAAATAATGACTGTATGGATGGAGTTCTTCACTGTACTCGTCTATTAAGAATTTCAGCACAGTATGAGGGTGGCTCAATTGTAGTCTACTTTCACGAAAAATATAATGGTGCTTCAGAAAGCTTTCCTCAAGTGCAAAAAACTATAATGAAAAATAACTGAATTCTTAGAAATAGTTGGGTATCCATAAGTGGAAATATGCTGCAAAACTAAATAGTTATGTTAAATTCACAGATGACTTTTAAGAAATACATATTTGAAGGTAATATAACTGCTAGTAGAAAAAATAACATACGTTGTAACCTTGATGAGCATCAATAGAAAGTTTTATTTTCATGATAATGGTATTTTATGTAGATTGGTTGTAATTTCAATTTAAGTAATATTTGATTTGATTTATTTCTTTATTGTAAAAAAGGAAAATATACTGTGTTTACTTGAAATAATAGAAAATTTTATTATGGCTAATGCATTTTAAACTACTCATCAAGATATTTACAGGAATTTTATAGGCTTCTCTTCTGTGTCACTGTTGTTTCACTCGAAATGACTTTTTGTTTGTTTGTTTTGGCTTGGGATGGCAATGGAGTAGTTTCCATTTTCCACTTTGCTTTGACAGCAATAACCCTAATGTAAACGCTTTGTCAGCAAGATCTGCCTCCATAGAAATCACTTACAGCATCTGTCTCCAAGAGAATGGAAAGAGAACAAGGAATGGAGTGCTACTTACTTCGCACTACAAGACTTCCTGTCTTAGAACGGCTAAATGATACTTGAAAAAAACTAAGTACAAATATCATATTCTAAAAACAGGCGATCACTCAGTGCCTTGGTGCCATGTTTATGTGGTGATAAAATCAGAGCAACCCTGCGGGTCGGGGAGCATGGGAGTCAGTGTGTAGGTATCTCTGTGTGCAACATGAGCACTTAGGTGATGGATTTGCTTGGCATTGCACTAGTAGGGCCAAATTTACTCAGGATGAAAGTTTTTCACTCCGTAGCCATTTGTGTTCAAGTTATTAAAATGCTATAATGAGTTATCCTTATTTCTGCATGAAGCCAGAGCACAGCTTAGTGTACAAGGTAAGCTTTAGCTAGCATTCTTAGGTCATAAACCAAGAGATAATTCATCTCTAAGGATTACTAATGCTCCCTGGGAGGGGCTTTCTTTTGTTTATAATTTAGGAGATTCTGACATACTATTTTCTGTTTCCATGTAGAATATTTATCACAGCTCTTAAAAGATGTGACTCACATCATTAAACATGATCACTTTTAGGATGAAATGATTCACAGTCTAAAATCTAGGCAAAATATTATTTTGCTGTTTCTTTGAATAATTCATTGAATGAGTGTTGAAATATGATTATGCTTGTAAATTTACCATTTTATATTTAAATCTGCTTTTCAGATGATATTACTTTATATTTTATTCTTTCTAATTAAAAATATGCTAGTGTCTATGAAAGGAGGGTCTGTACTAATGCCAATGCCAAGACTGCCATGTACACAAAGAAGACTGATTTTCAGCCTCAGGAAGTGAAGACAATATTATTTTCTGCAGATCATTGCATTATGGATTTATCTAATTAAAGGAGAGTATTTTAAATTTAAGTTAAAAGGAGATAGCCAAGAAAATGACTTTAGGATATAGATGGGATTAGTTACCTTGTCTCACTTATATTCTTTCTTTCTATTCCAGTTAAGGATTGTTTAGTATGTAGCCTGTGTCTGATGATCCTTAACTCCCTTAAGGATCAACGTTTGCACACATTGTTTACAAGAGGCAAATGAAAAACATGTTTAACCATGACTTGGAACATGAAGGGAGAAATGGGAAAAACGAGGGTAGACCTAATTGGGGAAGGGTGAGGGAAGTCAGAGACAATGGGGGAGCATATTAAATAACATTAAGAATGTGTGGAAAAGCCATAGGGAAGCTCATTCTTTTATATTTACTGAAAATTATATACATATACATACATATACATATAGACTAGCAAAAGTTCAGAGATAAGAAACCTCATTTTTAGTCGTTGACCAGGGTATATTCCCACCAAAATCTAAGCTATCACTATAATTCTTAGTTACTTCCCAGAGGTTGAAAATAAGTTCCTTTTGCTGAAGACATCATGCATTTCAGGCACAAGGAATCAAAGGATTCTAGGTGGATCTGACTTAAAAGTCTCCTCACAGAGAACTAGTTTCCGTGATACTGGAAGATGCTATGCAAGGTACCAAGGGAGGGTAGCAAACAGTAGTCCTGTCCAACTACTGTTGGGTGTCTAAGAACCACAGCAATGTCTGGCCGGGAACAATATCTCTAAAGGTTCAGTCATGGCACTCATACCTTGATAGTAACCAAGAGCTACCTAACTGGACTTAAGGCATATTCAACAGGAAAGAAATCGTGTGTAAGAATGGAAACCTAGACAACTGCCTGGGATTAGCGAGGTCATGGACATTACAAGAGACATGACTATGGCTAGTTTACTAGACTCGTTTCCAGAAGCACTGGTACTGTAGCTGGATTCACTGTTTTCACATGGATCTGTCATGACTTTTATCATTCTATATATAGCCCAAGTGTTTACTCCTTTGAAATATAATGTATAGTATTAGAGTGTTAACAAACATTGCTTGAAGAGTCAGGAGTCTTATCCAACGAGATGTTTATTTTGGCATTAAATGAATATCTTGGGAACGCCATCCACCATTATTGTGTTTTATGTGATAGGTCCCTTTCTTGAAAGAAAAACAACATGGGGAGATGTGTAGTGTTAGGGTTAAATATGTATGGAAAATAAACAGTAAAACCCAGAGTCTTCACTGGAATTCCTAGAGTGAATCTATGCTCTTCTGCTGACAAGGGGGAGTTATAAATAAGCAAGGTTATGAAATGACAAGTGGACAGAAAGGCGTTCACTGGCTACCTTCCAGTCAGGGCACTCGTGAGTCTGGTTGGCATCTTAATTACAATACTTGAAGCTAATATTTATGAAAATTGGAGGTTTTAATTTCCTCACATACTGATTTTTCAAGTACATGAGTTAAATACTATTTCTAAAATGTAATTTTCTATTGGTCTTGATATTTTCATTGCAAGGCACTAATGTGAATGCATTCAATTGTAATGATAAGTCAGAAAAATCAATAGTTGAAGATATTAAGACTCAAAACAAAATAACTCTACTTCAAACAGATGAGCAAATGAAAATTGTTGCAATCTCCAAAAGTCCACACCCAATTAGGGTTTGATCAAGCCACATTGGCAGGCAAATCCCACTCTGAGGGGATTGATTCCTTTTAAGGAGATTTAATCTCTGTGGATTCATTTAACTGTAGAACATCACTCTTGAAAATGTGAATGTATCAAGTATGATAATAAATCTGCAAACTGTCAGCTTATATTTTATTCTGTAATACCATTCCTATAATGGGATACAGAATGAAATCACCAATAAGTTCTTAGAAAAAAGATAAAAAGAAATGAAATTTGAAGAGTAGAATTTTATTCTCCTTTCAAGTGCATTCAGTGTTTATAGGGACAGAACTCTACAGTTATGTAAAGTTAGCACTCAACAGATATAATTGATAGGAAGTGACTTGGAAGATACAAGCAAATGAAATGGAGTGTTGGCATAGCTAAACACCCAAGGAAGAAAAGAGGTCGTCTGTGTTTGATGGTACAATACAAAGATCTAAGAGACATTATACCAAAATGACCATATAATTCTAAACAATCTTTCCAAAGGAATGTTTTACTAACTATTACATCCATCTCTTTAGCCATGATGCTTAGCCTTTTCACTGACTCTGAATAACTGAAATGTAATATTTTAAGGGAGTTATTATTAAACATATGAAACATGAAAGAATTGATCCACTATCAGGTTATTCTGGAGACCATTAATATTCTAATGAATATCTGAATAATTTCAGATGCCTTCAATGAAGATAGTTAAGGAACTTGAGAATAAAGTACAATGTCACCTGAATCAGTTTAGTTCCTTATGCTATGATTTTAGGCTTCATATGTATATTGAAGAAATAAATCATATGACTAAGTATATAAACATTTTGAAGACTCTTTTCCTCTCTCCCTTTACCCCTCCTGTGTGCGTGTGTGTGTGTGTGTGTGTGTGTGTGTGTGTGTGTGTGTCTGTTGAGAAAGTTCATAGCTAATTTTATGTCAACACACTGTATTGTTGAGGCATTCACATTGTTATTCATTAGGTGCCCAGCATCTGTTTATGCTTCATGATAAAAAGTTTGTATGCCTTGATCAAAATCCTCCCCCTTTTTCCTGTTTCTTGTCCCTAGCAACTATCACTCTTCACTTGAATGTTAATGTGTATGTCTGATGCATTTCTTAAAGGTTTTGTTACTTTTTAATAGTTAATTATCTAATTATTTGTGTGTACATGCATGCATATCTGCATGTATATGCATACCTCTGTGTGTGTGTGTGTGTGTGTGTGTGTGTGTGTGTGTGTCACAGGCCAAGCTGTAGGAGTCAGCTCTCTCCTTCCAACACATAGGTTTCAGATATTAAGCTCTTGTTGACAGGTGCGTTCACTTACTGAACTATGTGACCCGTCCATGTTTAACTATTTTAGGTTCTACATCTAAATATTAAATATTTGTCTTCCTGTATCTCGGTATGCAATTATATGAATAATTAAAACCTAAACACAAACAGATAAAAATACAAAATTATTTAAATTTCGAAGGCAATGAGTTTTTTAAAGATTAGTCTAGAAAAGGACTGTTTTAGATATAATACCCAAAAGCACAGGCTACAAGATTAAAGACCAACAAGTAGGATTGCATCTGACTGAAAAGCTTGTGTCTGGCAAAAGAAAGAAAGGGCAAGTTTCAACCTGTGGAATAAGATGGTATTTTCAAGTCATGTATCAGACAATGTATACTCGAAATATAAAAACCATTTATGACTCTATAGGATATATATAAACACAAAATCACAAAATAATCATGATCATCAAAGGGCCTTGATAGATAATATGCAAATGAGAAAGTAAAAACTAATATTAATCATCAAGAAAATGCAACTCAAGCCACATATCATACTTGTTAGAATGCTGCTACAAGAAATTTATTAACAAGGATGTAGAGAAAAGAGCCTTTATATGTTACTGGTCAGAATTGCCACAACCACTACAGAAAACACTATGGAGGGTGTTAAAATTTTAAAGTGGAGCAATCTAAGCACTAAGGGTTATACTACCAAAAGAAAGGACATCTGTATCTCATGTTCCTTACACCATCATTTCTAGTGGCCATGGAAGATCCTAAAGGGCCATTATGTGCACGCGTGCATGCAAATACACACACACACACACACACACACACACAGTGTGCCTACTCATGCACTCAGTTTGCATGTTGCTCATACGTATGTGTTTAGGGCTGGATGTTTGGTACTGGATAATCAACTGGTGTGCTCTTCCCCGGGGAAGACTATTTCTCCCACTCTCAGCATCCCTAGTTGTCTGCAGTTATTCTTGTAGAGTTCAGGCTTCATAGGCTTTTCCCCTATGGGTGTGCTCATTGGTATCCTCCTTGCTCAGCTCACTTTTGGATAGTCTGGGCTGGTGAGCCTTATGTTTATAGCTTCTGATATTACTGGGAGCCACATCTCACAGCAAACTCCCTGATCTTCTGGCTCTCACAGTCTTTCCACCCTTTCTTCTGCAATGTTGAGCCTCTGGTGCAGTAAATACTTTGTAGATGTATCCACTGGATTATATTATCTTAACCAACGGCTGGAGACTGGAGCTTCCCCTCCCCTCCCATTCTGTCCCCCTCATCTCTTTCTCTTTCTCTCTATATTATTCTTATTTTTTGAAAATTTCATGCATGCATACAATGTCTGGTCATATCTATTTTCCTCTCTCTCCCTCCAGCTCCCCTCACCCTCCACCTAATAATATATCTCTCATCTTCCTAGCAACCTAGTATCTTAAAAAATAAATAATAGAACCCTAAGTCCAAGTTAGTGCTGCCCATATGCACATGTGCATAAAAACATCTATTGAGACATGGGCAACTTACCTCTAGCTGCTCTTCCCTAAAGAAAAGTTTCTCTGTTCTGTTCTGTTCTCTCTTCTCTTTTCTCTCTCTCTCCCTCTTCCTCTCCCCATCCCTCTCCCCTTCTCTCTATGTAAGATTTTCCAGAGACAAGCTCCTTAGTTAATGATTCATTCTGTACTATGAATATGTCAATTAGTGCTCTGCCTACCTCCAAATGAGTATGTGCTTTTCCAGTAGACAAAGGACCTACCGTGGTTTGGGAGTCTCTTATCTGAGACTTGTATTAGGTGCCATGGAAATGGAGAGAGTGAGATAAAGGCACTATGTGTGAGACAGATCCTTTAACATGGAGCTTCAATGATGTAATATAGCACCAAGAGCACTAACTTTGTGTAACTGAGGTCTGGGTGTGCGGAATAGACCTCAGGGCTGTGAATAGGCAAAGGACAAGCAAATCAAGTGAAGGAAGACTTAAAGAAAGGGATGAACCTGATCAGATAAGTTTTAGACAATTGATAAAACTTATCGAAGGTGACAGGAGAAGATAGAAAAACACCTAAGATGAGGTCTTGTGAACTTAGAACATTAAGAATTTATGAACATTAAGAAATTATATGGGCTGGAGACAGTGGCTAAGAGCACCGATTGCTCTTCCAAAGGTCCTGAGTTCGATTCCAGCAACCACATGGTGACTCACAAACATCGGTAATGGGATCTGATGCCCTCTTCTGGTATGTCTAGAGACAGCAACATTGTACATATATAATAAATAATAAATCTTTTAAAAAAGAATTACATCACATTAAAAAAAAGAAACTACAAGAGTCTGGGCTAAGTGGCACATGCCTTTAATTCCAACACTTGGGGGGCAGAGGTAAGCCTGATTCAGAGAGTGAATTCCAGTACAGCTGGAGTTACTAGGGGAGGGAGTGAAGGAGGGAGGGACACACACACACACACACACACACACACACACACACGGGGAGGGCAGGGAGAGGCTCATAAAAGAGCCTTTGTATTTTTTCCAATGGTGCAGTCTATTTTAAGAGTGACATTTATCACTAGGTATCTCTTTTCCTAAAAAAAAAAAAAAGCTGTCCTTACCCCTTAAGGGTGGATGGTGTTACCTCTAAATGTTGTCTTGAGGTCTCCCTACTGAAAAGCTCTTGAATAAATAGGATGAGTCTGATTAATCAATGTCCTCATGACAGTATTCTAATGGATGCTTCCATGTGCTTTACTCAAATTACTGATTTTATTGCTCCTTGTATGCAATGGCAATTTTAAAAAGTTTATAATATTAATTTCTTAAGTGGCATCTTTTTAAAAAATATTAAATCCAAAGTGTCATTGTACAAGTAGGCAGATTAAGAATTATCGCAGTTGATAAAGAAACTGGCTACAATCTTATCCTTGGTACCACAGTGCTATGTGTGTACTTAGGACAATTTGCTCATTAAATAGAAAGTGAAAGGGAGTAAAAATCCTGCAGTCTCAGCAGAAACTGCTGGTTTGGAATGTCATCTCCCACTTGGCTCAAGTGGCAGAAGGGTTTTTCTCTTCTCTTCTCTTCTCTTCTCTTCTCTTCTCTTCTCTTCTCTTCTCTTCTCTTCTCTTCTCTTCTCTTCTCTTCTCTTCTCTTCTCTTCTCCCCTCCCCTCCCCTCTCCTCTCCCCTCCCCTCCCCTCTCCCCTCCCCTCCCCTCTCCCCTCCCCTCCCCTCCCCTCCCCCCTCCCCTCCCCTCCCCTCTCCCCTCCCCTCTCCCCTCCCCTCTTCTCTTCTTTCTTTCTAGCTAATTTACAGTTCAAAAGTGTTTAATAGTGTGTTACCTACTCTCTACAATTTAAAGCATCCATGACTTTTACATCTTTAAGTGTGGATAATGATAACAACAAACTTGGGGTTCTATGGCAACTATGAGAGTTCAAATATTAATACTTAGGAGTACCTAAGGCCTTTCAAGGGGTGCAGCTATATCAGGTATTGCATGACCTGACACATAAGGCATATGTTTAACCTCTGTATTTGCTCTTTGTTGTGATTGTTATTGTTGATATTATCATTATAAGTTAAAAAGAAACTCAAGTTGTTAAGCTTTCAAGAAAAATGTTCACACATAAAATAGTGGTAATAATTTTAACAAATTACTGGATGCAAGTAAGACAAATCATGTCAGGAAAGTAGAGTACTATTAATTTGCTAAGACGGGTGAGTCTTAGAACTGCTGATAATTATTAATAATTACTACAGGCTTATACTAGCGTGCATTTGCTTGGAGGTGTCTCTGTTTATCTACACAGGTTTACCAGCTGTTCCCATCTATACACCTCATACTGAGTCACCATCAGACTTAGGAGACTCGTCCTATCAATTTTCACCTGAACCTGCTGTGATCCCTTTTGTCTTTTCTAAACTAATCTGTCACTCCAAGGCAAAGATTTGCTCTACCTATCTAGGAAATTCATTATGATACCACACATAGTGTATCAAACACAGTATACTGCAGAATGTCTCTCCATATGGATATGGATGTTATGTGACCTTAATTCTGCTTCCAACCCTGCAACTAGTTTCTCTCCTGATCACAGCATAGACATCTAAATTAGATTTGTCCTTTAGGTATTAAATTGATAGACTACTTGCTTTCTATCATATTTTTCAGCTCCAAAATGTTCATTTAAAGACCATAAAATAAATTTAAGAATCAAGCTACTATATGTCAATATATCCTCTAACCAAATGTTCTTCAGTTCTTCTTCAACATGTCTGTTTCTGGGGGCACTTAGCTGTGCTTTCACATGTGGAAGCCTCAGGTCTGTTTTATATACGTTCCTTTTCCATTCTCTACCTTATGTCCTCAGATAGGGTTTCTCAACCTGGAGCTTACCAATCAGGTCAAACTGACTGACCAGAAAGACCGGAGTATGAACATCTTACCTCTCAAGTGTTGCTATTAAAGGTACCTGCTATAATGTCTGGACTTTACTTTGGTGGTGAGAATCCAAACATGGGTCCTCGTGCTCGAATGGCAATTGCTTTACCCAGGGCACCAATCTCCACCCTTCAATTCACATTGTTAATTTTTAAGTTTCATATTTAATGCATGGATTGCTTATTTGACTAGTAAATATTTGGTGGAAGATTAAATTCTTATTTAATTTTATTTTGCCCAGGGAAATAATTATGTGATTTGAAACATATCAAGCATTTTAATACTTAATTCATGGACCAAAATATGGTATATCTTGACAAATGTTTCAGATATGTTTGAAATGAATATGAATTGAGTTCTTAGTTGGTGGAGCATTCTATAAATGTCACTTAAGTCAAGCGGTTAATGGTGTTCAGGTCTGTATTCTTATTGTATTTCAGAGTATCAGCGGTTCTATAAATTATTTAGGAAGTATATTTGCATTTTCAATACAATGGTTGATTTGTGTCATTATGTGCTTTTGAAGCTCTGTTATAATGCAGAATAAAACTCAAGATTACATCTTCTTAAAATTCATCAAATAACACCCCCTGGCAATGGACAAAGAGACACCTTGTTGGTGGTGGTGTTCTTACATCAGTCAGGGGCAGAGCAGACGGCAGTCCTTTGTTCATCCTAGATTGATGTCTGGCTTGGTGGTCAAAGCTGTGTTATGCTTAGGACTCATAAAAATCAGATCAAATCAAGTCCAGGCAGCACAATGCAGATGGAAGAAGACAGACAGAAACCCATGGACTGCCATACCACCCACGTATCTGCCCTCCAGTGCACAGCACAGGCAATGCACACATGGATAGAGGATGCCACCCAGGGACCTAGCAGCCACATGGCCAGCCTGCAGCTGGAGCCACCACAATGTATGCGCATGTGGTGGGCAGATGGGAAAGAAGTGGAGCAGCATAGTGAAGAAAGACGGAACTGGAGACTCAAGGGTAGAGAGGAGTAGCCTGTTATAAATGGCCAGCCCTGCCCCCTGGGGAAATGGAGAGGTTGCCGCCAGAGATGCCACTCGAGGGTCATGTCTGAGTCTATGGCTGTACAGTGGCAAGCATCAGTGGTGATGTCCATGGCGCTAGAGAATATCAAAATGTCCTTGGTCAGGACAGCTGCCAAGGAGCAACTGAATGTCCCGGGGCTGTGCAGAACTAGCCCCACCCTTCACTGGATGTGGCACTCTGAGAGCTGGCCCAATATCTCATTGCTAGCAGCACAGTGAAGCTGGCCCTGATGGCAAGGGTGTGGGTGAGCCTGCCCCAAAAGATATGAGTGCTGATTCGCCAACTCATTTGTCATTGGGTGGCACAGGTGCAGAGGTGATGCCTACCCCCACCCTGCCCCTTGTCAACTCTGGCAGTTGTGAAAGCTGTCCACAGGGTCATGAGCGCTGGAGAGCTACCCTTGCCCCTTTCCTGATGTGGACTCTGAGATGGATTACTCAAAAATCTATTATCATTTTTGAATGGTTGGCACATGTGAAATGGCCAGTCCTGCTGTTCCAAAGCTGTAGGATCTCTATAACACAGGGCAACAACAGGATATCCGGAAGTCTCGATGAGCATCCAATATTTATGGTATTAGATAAGCCACAGATCTTGAGCCACACCAATGACTTATTACAATGAATTATAAGTGAAGAGTCATGGACAGAGGGATATACTGAGGGACACACTGACACACTACAGCTTCCATGATGAGATGCTTTCTATGCTTTTGTTTTCTGCTGCTGTTATTGTTGTTGTTGATTATTTGTTTGTGTGTTTTCTATTTTGTGGCGGAGGTTACAAGGGCAAAGGGAAGATATGAGGAAACATGAACATGAGGGTGCATTATGTGAAACTCACAAGGAATCAATCAATAAAAAGTTAAAAAAAACCCAAAACATTGATCATTAGTTGTTCCTGTTAATAATAGTAAAACTCTTATTTTGAAATAGCTTTATGCTGTTTATTGCTCTGAACCCTCATGTGGGTCTGAGTCTACCCCACCTGTGGGGTGTGGAAGCACTGCTGGGGAGGCAAAATGCAGGGAGAAGTTGACTGGATTTCCCTGTACTCTGCAGCTATCAGGTGCTGGGATTTAGGGAAGCACCCGAGACACCACTCAGGAGGTGGGGAAACGCAGCCTGGGCTGTGAGAAGACAAAGCTGAGGTTCCCTGACTCCCGGGCAATCCAGTCCCCTCTGGGGTGTCAGGAATGAATGATCAGGGGCCCACAGTCTGTGAAGAGGTTGGGACCTGATGTTGCCAAACTTCTGGACATCCGGGCACTCCTGAGTCTCAGGATTTGGGAGCAGAGTTGGGGTCCTGCAGGTTGATTGTCATTAGCTTGGTGACAGTTGTCAGGGAATTCAGAGAGGCCTTCTGTGGGAGACTTAGGCTATGGCTTTGTAGGGAACGGCCTTCTCCATGCTCACCATGATGGTTTTCAATGAGCAAGGCAGTCTATGTATATCCACACTGTTTATTGGCTGTTCATCATGGAAAATGGACACATACCAACCCCTCAGGGTAGACCAGAGATTAATACCTCTTGCTGGGAAGAATGTCCAGGAAGGGAAGCTTATTGGTTAGACCCTCAGGACCTGTATTTACCTCATGGCCATTGAGAACTTTTCTGGGCCTATGTGACCACAGGCCACTTTTCCTAATGTGGGAAGTGTATTCCAGACCAGGAATCCAAGGGTACCTTGGTGCCGAGGGCTCTGAACTCACTCAACCTACCTTATCTAGCAGTAACATAACCAATGAGGTTATTTTAATTAGTATTTATATGGCATATCATATCTATATTAGTTACTGTTTCATTGCTGTGACAAAATTAGCAAGCATTTTAAGTGAGGAGATTAAGTACAAGGGCGCTGTCCATCACAGTGCTGAGCGTGGCTTTCACCTGTGGCTAAGCCACAGAAGCTTGAGGCTGTTGGTCATGTGCGTCGACACTCGGACAGCAGTGAAAAATGAATTCCAGTGCTCATTTTACTTTTTATTATCTTCAGTCCTTGTTTAATCTGGATGCTCTGCTCAAGGGATGATCCCTGCTGTCCTACACATTTAAAATGGGTCCACCTCCCTCAGTTAAACCTCCCTGGAAACACTCACAGGCATACCTCAATGTAAGCATAACTGATTAGATCTAGTCACATGGATTATGATGGACCAGGACAATATTCACAATATCTGTGCACTTAAAAAAAAGCACAACAAACTCTTTTATATCTTCACATTTAAGCCATGCTTCTTGTAGCTTACCATAATTGATTTTTAAAATTGTTACAATTACACATTTTCTGCCAAATTCCACTTCCTATTAGGGAATCTAACCCACCTACACACATGCATATCAGATCTTTTAAAAGTGGTCCCTAACCGATACATCTACACAATAAGTCTTACACCCAGGGCTCAGGGAAGACGGTGGAAGATCACCTGATCCTCAAGAGACTGGAGACAGTGGTGGGTGGAGAGGTCTGGTGGGGTGGGAGGTGGGAGGGTGGGGGCATCCTCATGGAGACATCGGGGTGAGGAGGAGGTATGATATGGGGAACAGTCAGAAAGTAGACCCGGCGGATAAAATCTAGAGTGTAAAAGAGAAAGATTAAGTAAAATTAAAAAAAAAAAAAGGAATGTAAAAGCCAGAGGGATGCGTTATGGAGAATGTAGGAGCAGAGTATGATTGAAATATATTGCATGAAAGTCTCTAAAATGTATTATACTAAAAAAGAATATACTAAAAATATTGTTCAATATCACACTGAGATGACAAGAGTTTCTTTTCTGGGTATGAGGTCTGGCACCATTAGATTTTGACTCCGCAGGGTTCTGATTGCTGTGTCTTACTGCTGACTCTAGCTTTTCTAATTTTTTTCCATATAAAAATCGTCATTATTTCCATTGGGTTTACTTCTCACCTTAGTCACTGTGGTTTTTATGTTTGAACTTTTATCATGTCTCCCCTATATCTTTCATGTTGATCAACATCTTGAACAGATGAAATGTATTTGAAACGAGCTTCCAAGTCTTCTCTGAAATGCGAATGAGTAGCTCTGTCCTGTTTTGTGTTTAGAGACCTTTTTCTTCTTAATTGTGGGTTGTTCTTCTGTCCTTCCCTTGTCTGATCATTTGTGATCGAGATCTGTTTATTTCCTATGTAAATGTTGCTCATTTATTTATCTATTTATTCACTTTACAACAGATCGAAGCCCCTGTCCCCAGTCTCATTCTTAAAATCCTTCACCCTATTACCTCCTTTCCTTCTCCTCAGAGAATGGGAAGAACCCATGGGCACCATGCCACCTGGGGACAAAACGTCACAGCAGGACTAAGTGCAGCCTTTCCTTTTCAGGCCTGACCAGGCAGTTCAGCTAGGGGAAGGGGATCCAATGCTAGGCAACAGAATCAGAGACAGCACGAGCTCTGATTGTTAGGGAACTCATACGAAGACCAGGCTAAGTGCTGCTCATTTTCAAAACTTCCTCTAAATATCCTTGAACCTTATGTTACGATGCAGGTAATATAGTTTGATCCTTTTGGTCTTTATTTTATCGTTTGTTGCTTTGAAGCATGACATCATGTACTGTAGTGATAATTATTTCCCACTACTACTGAGACAAAATCCTTTCAAATACTCTATGGAGTATGCAAATGCCTCATATATTTTGAGATTTTGCAATTGGGATGAAACTGTGAATCAACCATGTGTGAATGAACTTTCCTTTAATCCTAATGGTCTTTGCCTTCTATGCTCTCTATGTGTGCATGATCCGAATCTGAATATCCGGAAGGTACCTCATACAATTATTTTCTCTTTCTTTTTAGGAATCTACTCCCTAGAACTCTAATCTATGGATTCTAGAAGCCTTGCTAACCCTGTATTCTCCTTCCCACTCCTTCAGGTTTTAGTTTATCAAAGCCCATTTTGGGGCTCATCTTTCTTTTTTTTAAAGGTTTATTTATTATATGTAAGTACACTGTAGCTGTCAGAACAGGGCATAAGATCCTGTTACAGATGACTGTGAGCCACCATGTGGTTGATGGGATTTGAACTCAGGACCTCTAGAAGAACAGCCAATACTCTTAACCACTGAGCCATTTCTCCAGCCCTGGGGCTCGGCTTTCTCGATTTGTGGCCTACGAATGTTCTGATACTATTAACCTGATGCAAGTGTGCACCGAACTTTACTAGCCTGCTATGTCTTTGAGATTATTTCATTCTATTGCTGGATGTTCAGTGTCTTGAAAACTCTTATTTTATCAGTTCTGTCTGATTTTGTCTGTGTGTTGCTATTGTTTCAGGCAGGTAGGTAAATTCAGTGACTGCTCCCTAGCCTTGGGACAGAGCAGACATCAATTACCATATCCCCCAAAGGAAATCTGTACAGCCGAATAACACACGGAACTGGCAATGTAGCATTTGAACCATTTGCTTGGTGATAGCAGTTCCGTACTTAGGTCATGGGTATTTATTCCTTACTATCCAAGGATTCCTGCTTATGATTTTAAAAACCACATCTGTAACGACTTCCTTAGGCTCAATAGGAATGATGCAATAGTGTGTGCCTTGTATCAAATCTCAACCAAATGAGAGGCTTCAATCTGAAGATTCTCAGTTTTTGCTTTTATTTCCCCATCTAATTTCACAGAGAACAAATCTTCTCATGATAGTATTTCCTAGGGAGATGTTAGGGTCTTTACTATTTTTAAAGGGGTAGGATAAAGCTAGATACTTTATTTTGTGCTCTCAAAACCACTATCATTAAATATAGATTATGTAATTTTCATTATTTTATAATAAATCTCTTTGGCAATTCTTTCCTTCTTTGAGAATTTTATGCAATGTAGTTTATCACAGTCGTCTCTTCAACTCTCCCCCATCCAACCCCTTCCTTAACTACCCAATTTGTTGTTCTTATAAAACAAAACAAAACAAACAAACAAACCATCCAATTTGTCTACATCTATACTTTTAGATGCGTGGGCTTCCACACAGCATTGTGACGACATTGCAGGTCTGCAGACGTTTAACCCAGACAATATCCCATCATGGAAGAGAGGGGTAGGCACAAAAATGTACTCCTAGTTAAGGAATTATTAGCAGTTGATGTCTTCTAGAAGAGAGAATCCATTTATCTTTAAGGATGTGACCCCTAGTGTGTCTACAATGCACCTATATAATGGAAAATTTAAAAGACATTTGTCCTCAGGAAAGCCACAGTAGTCATTTAATTTGCATATGGTATGTATTTTATATTTACACTTAAATAAATGTATTTTCCCACATAGTATATTATGGATTCTCCAATAACATCAGCATCTACAACTATGGTTCAAAATTACAGTGAACTTTAGAGACTTTCTTCATTGTTCCCAGAAGATAGTCTTCTAGAAAGTCAAGTGACTGGCCTGTTATTTATTTGTAATGAGACTTTATTTCCTTTTAGTTTCATAAGGAAGGACTATATCAGTAGCAATATACAGTATATGGACTACATAGTAATTCAAATCTTCTATTGCATACCACCATTCCACTACTAAAGGTCATGCTAATTTGCACACCACCATTCCACTACTGAAGGTCACACTAATTTGCATGTTGCACTATGTTAAAATAGCAAATTTGTTAACATTACGGTTTTAGGAGCTACACATACATAAATAGTATAGGATTTCAAAGAAAACACATTAATCAATAGAGTAGAACTTTGTATTAGTATAAAACTATTTTCATAATCATAAATAGAACATGCTAAGAAGTACTCTGCCATTGAGCTAGCCCCTAAATATATTTTTAAAATTATATGAAATTATTCTCATTGATTTTTTGAAATGAGATAGAAACTAAATGGATTACAAACACAGTGAAAACCTTTAATATTGCTAAGCCAAATGAAATTCATATCAAACTAAATTCTGCTGTTTTTCTCTTTTGCCAACTTAAATAAAACCCAAGGATTGTTTTAATAAGGTGCTAATATATTATTTTAACTCATTTCTTTTCAAGTCAGTAAAATATAACAATAAAAAGAACAAATTCTAAATTCATGGAGTTTGCTAACTCTAAACATGCCACTCAAAATGCTTGGAATATTTGGGGCCTGAGGCAGCTCCTAGAGGAGGGGATGAGCTCAGGCTGTGCATCAAGGACAGTGAAAGGAGAAGCGTCCTGAGCACGTGACTTTGTGTGAAATGGGAGAACTATGATATCTTCAAATCAGAAAGGCAGTTGATGTTAGAATGTAGTAAGAATAAAAGCATAAAAAGGTTGGAGAGAAAATTGGACATGATACGAAGAACCACTACCTAGGGGCCCCTGCCTGTCATTTTTAATAGTTTGGCTTTATAGCCAGTACATAATGTTCAAAACACAAAGTAATAGAATACTCAAACTCACATGGAGAAAGAAAATTTGGATCTCTGGGTATTTGGTTTCATTTCAATCAATAATCAATCAACAGATTTAGTGCTATACTTTCTGTTATGAAAGTCAAAAGCACCCATGGAAGATTTCATTTTTCCCTTTTAAATATGTTTGGATTATGGTTCAAATGAGCTCGGAATTGTAAAATCCTTGGATAAAGTCTATGTGAATGGCATAGACTTTATTGGTTGTTAAGACACAACCAAAGCTACTAATGCTACCACTTCCTGTCTATTCGGCCAGCTGAATATTTATATAGTCAACTTCTTCTACTGGAGAATTATACAATTTAATATACTTTTATTACATTTTGTGTTTTAATGGACAGAAAGTCCATTTGGTAGCCATCCCACTTTCAAAATAGATCAGACTAACATAGGGAGACAAACTACAAAATTAAAAAGATTTTCCCCAGCTCCGAAAAAAAAAGAACCAAAAAAAAAAAAAAAGATTTGAAAGAGTGAACCGAAAGACAAAGGACATTTTCTTCTCTGTGTTCCAGGTTCCATTGCTGCAACTAATTCTTTACAAGACGTCAGTCAGAAAATAACATTTGCCCTTAAGGAAATGTTTCAGAGTATTCTTGGATTTAAAGTCACTGGTGATCAATAGATCCCTCCAGTGACCAGACAGGCATTATCTGGAACTCTGCCTTCAATCTAAGTGTGTGAGGTAGTCTCATCTTTCAGGTTTTCTCTGTTGTAACTCTTTTCTCCTGTATTAAAGTCTTCTTCAAGTACTTGAGGGAAAACACTGTGGTATGACATATATCTTACCCTCCCACACAGTAGATTGAAAGTATATATGCACTACAGACTATTGCTAATGAAATTTAAAATGGGGATAAGAAATCCTCATATATTCCTACAAAAGCTAAGTGTTGTATTTATAATACCAATTTCTTTTTACAAATAAAAAAGACCTCACGCTGGAGAGATTGCTCAGAGTTTATGAGCAATGGCTGCTCTTCCAGAGGACCCAGGTTCAATTCTCAACATTCACATGGCAGCTCATGTAACTCCAATGTTAGTAACTCTAAGATCTGACACCTTTCCCCAGACATACATGCAGGCAAAGCAGCAATGTACATTGAATAAAAATCAATAATCTTTTAAAAGAAGACTTTTTATAATGGATAAAATGAAATTTTATGGATTACTACTCTTATTTTAATGACAAGACACCAAATTTTAGGCATTCAAAAAACCTAAAATTTTGTGCAGTAGGCTTTGTCTTAAGAAGAAGATAGTACTGTTGAATACCACAGGGAGAATTCTCTAGTATTTGTAGTGTATGGTATTTGCTAATGCAGACACCCAGTCCTGATAGTTATTAAGTCCTGACCAGTTACTCCATTGCTTTGTTTCCTTTCCCTGTGCACACACAGACCATCTCCTTGTTTTGTATCACAGGATTTTCTCCTGACTTCTGGAAAGTAAATCAGTAAGTCTTGGGACAATGTGAATTATCACCATATGATTTAGCACCAGGATTGTTCTTGCCCTAAATTCTATCTTCCACCCACTCCTTGAAAGTCTATCCAACTGTAAGTTTACTTATGAAGTCTATGTTGCTTTATTTCTCTCTGTGTGTCTCTGATGCATAGCTATATACTATTTTGATGATCACATGACATTACTGGGAACCACCCTTGGCAACAGTAGAACAAATAAAAACCAACCCTCACTTGAGGGCTACACAATCAGTACAACACTGGGCAAAACACAGTTTGTGTGCAGATTTGTTTAGTTTTCAAATTTATCTATTTATCTATCATCTCTCTATCTAGGTATTTTTTGAAAACTACCTCAGTACTTTGTGAAGTTTTCATCTCCTTTGAAAGAATTATTCCTAACTATAACCTGTTGAGTCCATACATGCACATACAAATACATATAAGCACACAATAGCAATTAATGAATAAAAGAGGCCAGGAATTTGACGCAGAGGGAGAAGAGATATATGGGAGGGATCAGACATAGAAAGGTTAAGTGAGGAGTATGTAATTAAATTATAACCTTAAAAATAAAATAACATTTATTATTTTGAATCATGTGCATGTGTGTGTGTGTGTGCACACGAGTGAATTGCCCAGAGAAGCAAAGGGCCTGAACCTCCAGATACAGGCAGTTGGGAGCCTCTTGATGTAGGTTCTGGGTACAGAAGTTGTGTCCTCTGTAAGACCAGTATTTGGTCTCCCTAACCATTGAGCAATCTCTCCAGGCTCAGTTTTAATCTTACAGTAAATAATTTAGTGAACAGGTATTAGTGATTGTTATCTATCTCCATGGCTTTATCAAACCATGGAAAGAGATACATGTTTTTTTTCCTTCACACTGTAAGCAACACACGAAGAGTGAATGATTATCTGACTAAATTCAAGAATCTGAAATGACCATGCATTTTTAAAAATAAGAAGCACTGTAATTTTTAAGAAATAGACCAGAAAGATACAGATAATAGTTTGACTGGTGTTGTTGGGTTAGTTATTGTGATTGATTAATTGGCTGATTCATTGAAGTACCACATATAAAATTCAGAAGCTTGAATGTGCTAGGCAAATGCTATTCTACAACTATGTTTCACCCCATCCTCTCCATTAAGTATATTAATATTATGATGATAATAATTCAGCTGAATCCAGGCTACTCATCTCTCGCCCATGGCAGGGCACATTTGTATAGATGTTTCTAAACTCAGGAATCTTTACTTAATGGCCCATCAGCAGTCAAGGAATCAATTATCAAACCTCCTGCTGGAGTTTTGGGTTGTTCCAAGATTCACTAAAAGCTATAAAAAGACTAGGCTACGTAATTCTTTTCCTTCGTCAGCAACAGATAAGACAATTTATCATTTAATCTAACTCAGATTACAAATAAATTCCTTTCCATTACTTAGTTAATAAAAACTAAACTGAAATTAGGTGAAGCTAATTTGCATTTTGTGGAAAGAAGAAACAATCTATCTGGGTCTTCTATTGACTGTTCAAAATGATTAAATAGATCTTCTCCAAAAATAAAGTATGTTGGCAACAGACCAGAGACACTAAAACCTTCCAGGCTAATCATTTAATTTTCCTGAGTCACTTTCCTTTTATGTTACCACATTGTCCATTAGGCTGGGTTTAATATATGGTACAGGAAGAATAAGAAAACAGGTAGAATTTTGTACAAACATTGTTTCTGATTCATTGCCATTCATTTTCTTCTCTTAAATTTTCTATTCTTGTTACTTAAAAATAAGACATTTATGGTTGAGAACCATGACACTTTTAGAGTATTAAAGTGTGTTTATTCATTTATTTATTCAATATTTTCCCATATGTCATATTTGTTGAGTCCTACTCTGTTAGGCACAACAGTTGACAAAGATATATTGAGTCCTGGCTCCCCTAATGCTTAAGTTGTATCTAAAGAAAAAGTCAACATACAAATAAACAAGCTGCAGTAGGATTTTTGGATATGACAGTAATAGGGAAAAGGAAGAATATTAGGTCACTCACTGATTGGTGAGGTGGCACTGCACTAACTATAACAAGCATGACAATCCCCTCCAAGGGAGCAACATCACAGTTGGAATGTAAATGAGACAGCTCGATAAACCGCCAGTAGAATTCACAGAAGTAACCTAAAATGGATCACAGATATAAATGTAAACTTCAGAACTACATGAGCCGAAAACCTAACATTAGAAAGAGTTGAGGTGACTTTGGAGATGATTTTCATATGCACACCACCAAAAACATAATGTATGAGAGAGAAACTGTTGACAGATTATATTTAAGTAAAATGACATTTTTCTATTTTGCAGAGGACAAAAGTGTAAAAATGATAAGCCTCAGTCTGGAAGAAAATATTTACCAAAATAATGTACTAGATAAAGGAGTTGAATCCAAAACACAAAGACCATTAAAAACACAACAGAAAAGAAAACAAAGAAACCTAATTTAAAAATGGGCAAATGTTCTATACATGTGCACCATCAGAAAGCTATACAGATGGTAAATAAGCACATGAAAAGGATTCTCAGGTCATGTGCCTCTGGGAAATTACAAATTAAGACAACAGTAATGTGTGGCTACGTCCACACCAGGTTGTCCCACATCCATAAGGACAATAGCAAGTGGGAGAAAGGATGTAGCACCAGCAGGATCTCTCATTTATTGTTGGTGAGGACACAGAATGATGCCATCATTCTGAAAGGCAGCTTGGTGATTTCCTGTGCAACTCAACATAATCTTATTGTAATATGCATTGGCAGTGCTTCTCAGTATTTATCCAAAGAAGTTGAAAATATATGTCTATACAAAATCCTACACATGAATGTTTATAGCCCCCATCAGGACAGAAATACAAGGCAACCAAGATGTTCTTGAATAGGTGAATGAATAGATGGTGATACTTTTGTACAATGGAATATTATAGAGTGCTAAATAAATTGACTACTGAAATGGAAAAGATACAGAAGAACAAAAGTGCATATTGCTAAGTGACAAAGCCAGTCAGTTAAAGAGTGATATTGTATGAGGCCAGCTACAAGACATTTTGGAAAAGGAAGAATATAGAGATAGTAAAGTTGTCAGCGGTTGCCATGGATTCAGGAGAAAAAGAAAGAAAGAAGGATGCCTAAGGGAATAGAAAGGATTCATGGTAGTGATGCTATCCTGTCCAGTCAGTATTGCAGTGATGCATTCACTCTATATTGAAAAGTGAATCCAAATGCAAGCATGGAAGTCACTTAATAATGCATCATTAGTTACTCATAAATAACAAACATGTTTATCCTAGTGCAAAATGCTAATAATATAGAGGAGGAGAGATAGAAGAGGGTATGTACGGAATGTTTTCCTGGCTACTTTGTTCTATAAGTCTAAAACTGATTTGAAAATAAAGTTTGTTTGATTTTGAAAACCTATGAGGAAACCTGTGACCATGTGCAGAAGCAGGACATTCTAGGGAAAGGACTCCAAAGCCACCAGAAATGTGCTTGCTGGGATCCAGAGCAGAGAAGGGTAGAAGCAGGAGGTAGATGAGGACATGGTGGTTTTCAGAGGCCACAGAGATGACTTTTAGCTTGTACCAGATGAAGTGAAAAATGACTCACAGCTTTCAAACAGGAAATTAAATCTAATTTTCCCCATTTGCCTGTTTGGAGAACCATTGAGTCAAGGGCTATGGGATGATAGGCAAGAAAAAAATTCAGTATGAAAGATAGGAGATTGTTTTGAAGGTTCACAAAGCCAGAAAGATTTCTGAAGTTGAAGTTCCCTGGAACTCAGCTTCTTTCTTAATAATCATGATAGGATCCATTGCATCTTTCATCTTAAAATAGTCAATAATACTTACAAATTGTTCACAGATATATTTCTATTAATGAGTCTAGTAGTCACTGAGATCAATAGTCTCCCTAAATGGTATGAGGAGATGGCTCACTAAGTGAATCATTTGTATAAATGTGAGGACTTAAGAGACCTAGATCCCATATAAAGCTCAATGTAGTTGTATGTTTCTGTGATTTTGGCACTCTTTCAACAAGATGGCAGCCAGAGAAAAGAGAATCCCCAGAAGCTCATGAGCTGTCCAACTTTCTATATACAACTGTGAACAAGAGATCCTGTTCTAAACAAGGTGGAAGGTCTATTCTCCTATACACAAGGCTGTCTTCTGACCTTCTAGTACATACAATGGCATGTACATACCTACACTCTCACATACTTATGATCACATACACACACACACACACACACACACACACACACACACACACACACACACACACACACGGTCCCAAATGTTAGCATATATATATAGCACATATGGAAGTGGAATTCCTTTTAAAGTAATCTCCTGCCCCCACTTTTTTAAAGATGAAGGCACAGATATTCACACCATTGCTCTCTGATTTATTCATTTCCACATATGCTTTATGATTTAAACATCTTTTGAAGAAATTATCCCAGGGGAATTTAGCTCAAAACTCCAAATTAACTCTCTTTGCAGGCAAGGGCTGAGGAGTCCTCCAGATGCTGCTGCTAAGCCTGAAGAAACATGGATTACTCTTTGTTTGCAGTTGTGCAGCTGTAATGCAATTCTGATCTATTCCAAGGCTGCTAATGACTCCACACCTGAGACCTTGAGGCTGAACGACCAAGGTTATTTTGCAGTATGATGCAGGGAGACAGAGCAGACACTCCTGACATGCAAACGTGCCTGAAACTGAAAAGCTGATGTCAAAATGTAGGCCTCTCTTAAGGGCTGAGAGCACAATGACTTCTTTGCAGTAGACTGTACATGCATAGGGAACACCACCCTATTCGCCCCCACACAGTTACCTGCAAGGTTTACTGCAAACCCTGAGAACAATACAAAGCAGTTAAGGACACAAATACTCAGCAATTAAAAATTCACTGGTGAGGATGGGAGGGAGAATTTTGCTGAGTCAAGGAGCTGGAATGCAAATGAGAAATTTATTCATGTGCAGGGCAACTGCACCTGTGCTCTCCCTGAACCACTCAATCAATATCATGCTTTCTTATAATATGAACAAGTTCTAGAGGGCTAAGGCACATGATAGTAACTGTATGTAACTGATATACTGAGATTTGCTAGGAGAGTAGATCTAAATTTCTACTGTAGGAAAGATGGGTTACTTTTAAATATTAATCAGATTGACTAGACAGTGTTTTTATAATATAAACATGGATAGAAACTTCACATAGTACATGTTATCACTATGTATTCTTTTCTTTAATTTAGGTCAGTCATGTTTGGTTTTACCCCAGGTCTCTGGGCTAGGTAGTCTCTGCTTCTTGATTACACAAACGCAGTCAGGTATGGACTCCTTCTCAGGGAATGGACATTAAATCAAATCAGAGTGGTTGGTGACTCTGAAGTTCTGTGCCACCATTGCCCTAGCATATTTTTCAGACAGATCAGATCTTAGGGCAAAGGTATTGTTGCTGGGTTTGTATCCATATGTCTCTTTCTATAGCTTGCAAAATGCCTTCCAACACTAAAGAAATTAGAATGTCGGGGCAAAGGTTCCATGTATGCCCCATGTATGCTTGACTTCTCCATGTTTGATGAGTGGTATGGATGTTGTCCTCAGCAATGAAGCCCACTGTCAATTTTTGGAGAGCAAACTTTTGAAGTAGCATTAGCCTGGGTTGTTTGGAGATTTTTGTGGGATCCCTTTGACCAACAATTCAATTGAATGTAATTCAATTCCTCAACTTACCTGTCTATAAGGAATCCTCATTAGGACCATCTTCATTGATTGCAGAAAGTTTGCACTGCACTAGATTTACATGGTATTGGCATAAAAATGGACAAGTTTATCAGTGCAATTGAGATGAAGAGCCAGACATAAATTGAAATGCCTGTGGACACCAACCTTTTGATTAAAAAAAAGCCACAAATATGCACTAGAAAAGGGTGGGGGTAGCATTTTGTAGACAGGCTAGAAACCTAATGCAATGGAAACTCCCAGGAATCTAGGAGGGTGACCCTAGACAAGATTCCTAGGAGTTGATGATAGGAACCTGAACTGCCCATCTCCTATAATGAGGCAAGACTTTCAATGGAGAGATTGGGACATCAATCCAGCCATAAAACCTTTAACCTACACTTTTAGTGCTACCTACAAAATGTGCTGGAGTAAAGGTGGCATGGGAGTTGTTAGAATGGGAAACAAATGACTGGTCAGCTTGATACCTATGCCGAGAGAGAGAGAGAGAGAGAGAGAGAGAGAGAGAGAGAGAGAGAGAGAGAGAGAGAGAGAGAGAGAGAAAACACCAGCACTGCCTAGAGGGCAAGGATCCAGAGGCCTAGGATAGAAACAAACATGGAGCCTACCATAATTGTTATCAGAGAAGCTTCATCCAGCAACTGATGGGAGCAGATACAGAAACCCACAGCCAAACATTAGACAAAGACTGTGGAACATTGTGGAAGACGTGGAGGAAGGATTGTAGGAGCCAGAGGGGTCAAGGACATCTAAAAAAAGAAAACCCTACAGAATCCTCTAACCTGGGCCCATAAGGGCTCACAGAGACTGAACTGACAACTCAGAGCATTCATGGGACTGAGCTAGGAGCTCTGCACCCATGCTGCAGTTGTGGGGCTTGGTCTGCTACTACTAACCTGGGAGCAGGCGCTCTGACTAATTTGCTGACTTTGGAACCCTTTCCCTCACATTGGGTAGTCTCATCTAGCGGGTAGGTAGGAAGGGAGAAACTGGGAGAAGAGAAGGGAAGGGAAACTGTGGTCTAGATGTAAAGAATAATTAATAATAATTACAGTAGTAGTAATAATAAATCAGAAATACCAAAAAACACAGCATCTTCAGCAAATGGTGTTAGTCAAGCTGGAAGTATACATATAGAAAAATGTAAATAGGTCCATATTTGTCACTCTGCACAAAACTCAAGTCCAAGTGGATCAAAGACATCGATATAACATGATACAATGAAAATGACAGAATTGAAAGTGGGGAATAGCTTTGGATACATTGGCACAGGAGACAACTTTCTGAACAGATACTTACAATGCAGGAATGCAGGTGCTAAGATGCAGATTATTAAACGGAAGCTAATGAAACTAAAAATACTCTGTAAGGCAAAGGACACCATCAATAGAACAAAACAGTCACAGAATGGGAAATGATTTTACAAACTCCACATGTGATAGAGGATTAATATCAAAATATATAAAGAGCTCAAAACATTGGATATTGAAAAACCAAATAATCTCGTTTTAAATGGGGTATAGATCTAAGTGGAGAATTCTAAGTAGAGGGGTTTCACATGCCTGAGAAACACATAAAGAATTGTTCATCCTCAGCCATCAGGGGGTGACAAACTCCATGACTTCATGACTCCATGTCACACCCGTCACAGTGGATAAGACCAGGAACACAAATGACAGCTCAGGCTAGGAAGGATGTGGAGCAACAAGAAGACTCATCCATTGCTGATCAGTGTACAAACTCATAAATCCACTATGGAAATCAACATGGTGGCTCCTTTTTCCTCAGAAGGTTTGGGACTAAATCTACCTCAAGATCCAACTGTACCACTCTTGGGCATATACCCAAAGACTCTCTCTCCTACCACAACAGCACCTGCTGAACCATGTTTGTTGTGGTTTTGTTTGTAATAGCCTGTAACAGGAACAACCTAGATGCCCTTCAGTAGAAGAATGGATAAATACAATGTAAATTTACACAGTGTAGTATTTATCAGATGTTTAAAATAAATGGCATCATGAAATTTGCAGGAAAATGTGTAGAACTAGAAAATATGATCCTGAGAGAGGTGACTCAGATCGAGAAAAAAGATGGTATCTTTTCACATTTAAGTGGATAATAACCATTAAGCAAATGATAACCAAGCTACAATCCATAGACCAAGAGAGGTTAGACAAATAGGGAAGATCTGGGAGTTGGGGGAAGATGGATCTCCATAGAAAAGGAAAATAAAAAATTTTACAGGTAGACGGGAGGTAGTTGGTGAAAGGTGATCATTATTATTTTATTTGACCATTATACTTTAATAAATTTGAAAAAAATAAAAAAACAGGAAATGAAGCACTATAGCAGTTAAGTAAATTAGGTTAAATAGTATATTTCATCTAGAAAATAAATGCTATTTTATTTATGTCTTTCTGTGTATGGATATGTGTATTTATGTAAGTATATATGTGTGTGTGTGTGTGTGTGTGTGTGTGTGTGTGTGTGTGTGTGTGTGCATGTTTCGTACCATCACGTGTGTGCAGTGCCAGTTTAGGGCAAAACTGGAGTTTCAGAGGTTGTAAGACTGCTGATGTGGGTGCTGAATACCAAACAGGTCATCTGAAAGTGAGCTCTGAATCACTAAGCCATCTCTCCAACCCTGGAATCAAATACTTTCATAGCAGAATAAAGGCTCAGGAACACAGTCAAACTTGTTTCAATGTTATAGATGCAGAGATTGAGAATTAAAAAAAAGTCTTTGAGATGACATCATTAAAATTTTGTTTAATTTAATGTGGTTTTTAAAAAATGATCACCTAAGAAAATATCTATATATCTATTAACCAACTAATTTACAGCATGATAACAACTAACATTTATTATAGTTTGATTATGATGATCACTTCCTTAGTGATTGAAATAGAAATACCACTTTATTATGACAATGATAAAAGAAAGGCTACTTTCTTCAACATATTTGAAATGTAAAAGAAGAGCAATTAGATTAGTAAATACACCCTAAGATAATTTCGATTATAACACATGTCATGTAATTAAAGAAGTATTGAAACATGGAATATTTTCTCACATAAGAATTTATTTGAGAAGCTGGATTTTGATTGATCACTTCTCACTTCCCTTCCGCTACCACTGTATTTTTTTTAACATGGTAAAGATAATTTGAGAAAATCTTTCTTAAAAGATATACGAACAATGCTGGAATAAGGAGAAGCAATTTATAAAATAGAAAATGGGACTGGAGAAGTTAACCATTGATACTCATTCAGAGGACCTATGTTGGTTCCCAGGTCTTATCTGAAAACTCTGAGTCCTGGAGATGTGACATTGCTAGCCTCTGTGAGCACTAGCAATGTGCACATACCTATATGCATGTGTACACACAAACACACACACACAAACACACACACACACAGAGACAGACAGACAAACAGACAGACAGACGAACAGACAGAGAAAAGAAGAGAGAAGAGGAGAGGAGAAGGGGAGAGGAGTAGAGGAAAGAAGATAGACACATGTATATATACACTTATATGATCTAAATAAATAAAAACTACAAAATAGCTAAAAGAAGGAATATTACACTGTATACATTCATTAGCTAGTATAATGAATATTAACATCTAATCTGATTAGATATCTAAGTTTGCAAAATTTAGACACCATGTGTAAAACAATTAAACTATGAATGTTTTCCTTTTACATGACAAACTTTGAGCAATCATACTTAGAGAGACGCTTGCCTCATAATTCGGCATATGTCTTGGGTTAGGCAAATGGTCTATGCTTTGAACATTCACCATTTGATACTTGCATCAAAAATACACATAAATCGTTTATGAAAGAACTCAAGTAATTTAGAATAACAATTATAGGTGAGGTAACCTAGAATGTTCAATAACCTGCAAAATTCAATTAAATATACGTAACTATAATTTGATTTTAATTTTCAATATTGTGGATAGAAGAAACATTACATGATTGACAAACTGATAAAAGACTTAGTAAAATTTTAAATTCATTATATATTACTTCTATCTTAGTAAATATTGTACATACATAAATAAAAAGTTACATTATATAGAATATTCTACTGCATTTTATCTATTCCTTTTTATATTCTATTATGTAGAGTTTTGAGGCAGGAAGAGTATAAGTGCCAATCATGCAGTTTGTTCTCAGATGTGTGTCTTAGTCACATCAGAAGCTACACTCCTAAAGTCTCATCGGCATTACCATCCAATGTGGGCTGGACAAGGAAGACATCAATAAATAGGCCAACTGCACAGGGGAAAGCTCATGAGGCTTCAACCCAATACACACAACTCTAGACAACTGAATAAGAGAGGTGGTCTCTTCAGGGAAGAGCACACCAAATGCCTGTCCAGTGCCACATGGTCAACCCTGAAAACATATATATATATATATATATATATATATATATATATATAGTCTTATATAAACAGAAAAGGTTATATTTAGGAATATAAGTGTACATACAAATACAAGTGTGTATACAATATCAAATGCTGAAAAAGAGGTCATGATTTGAAGAAGGGTGGGGAAGTGTATGTGGGAGGGGTTAGAGGGACGAGAGGGGAGAAGAGAAATGTGATTAAATTCCAAATCCCAAAATAAACAGAAAACTTGAAGCCACATGACTAGAAAGTTCTTCTTCAGGGAGATGAATTATGGACATGGAATGCTTTTAAAACCTTACTCACTGAGTATGAGTAGTGATTGAGTACTTATATGTGTATCAGGCATGACAACATGCTTTGGTTAGGGGTTAGAGGAATGAAGGGCTGGCCCACATAGTTTTGCAAGGCTCCAAGATAGTTCCTGTAGTCTCTTTAGAACTTAGGCAAAGTGGTAAGACCTCTGAGCTTTCTGTACTCCTATTGGCAGGATAGGAAGAAATGGATGCTAAGTTACATTATACTAGATCTTCAGAGAGAGGAAGACATCAAAATTCACAGGCTTTATGTACAAGAATAAAGCACCAAACACAATAAAAACCCTGGCTTAGAAACAAGGACTCTTAAGGAGATCCTGGGAGTCAGTCCAGAGAGACTTCAAGAAGTTCTGAGGATATGAGAAAAGCCCGAGACAGATGCAAATATACATTGGAATAGTAGGTATTTATGTGGGCACATGTAGTTAGATGGATCAAAGATTAAATTATTTTCTATTGTACACCTATTGGATTTTTCTGATAGAATATAGAAATAATATTTAAGAAGAGGATATTTTTCAGATTAAGTTCTCCTACCTGATGGCATAAGTTTATCATAAAAAGTAAGTTGATTATGAACCTAGCCTTTAATGGCTGGAGCCTGATACAGCTGTCTCCTGAGAGGTTCAGCCAGAGCATGACAAATACAGAGGCGATTGCTAGCAGCAAACCATTGAACTGAGAACGGGATCCCTGTTGGAAGAATTAGAGAAAGGATTGAAAGAGCTGAAGGGGCTTGCAACCCCATAAGAACAACAATGCCAACCAACCAGAGCTCCCAGGGATTAAGCCACTATCCAAAGACTACACATGGACAGACCCATGGCTCCAGCTGCATATGTAGCAGAGGATGGCCTTGTTGGTACCAATGGAAGTAGAAGCCCTTTGTCCTGCCGAGGATGGACCCACAGTGTAGGGGGATATTGGTGGGGGGTGAAGGGGATGGATGGGGAGTGGAACACCCTTATAGAAGAAGGGGAAGGGGATGGGATAGGGGGCTTATGTCTGGAAACTGGGAAAGGGAATAACATTTGAATTGTAAATAAAGAATAACCAATAAAAGAAAGGAGTCTCCAATAAAAAAGTAAGTTGATATTAGAAGTTATTTTAGAATTATATGTCTTTAATACCTGAGGTTATAAACAAAAAATTTGCTATTGGATAACTTTACCCAATAATTAGAATGAAGATTTATTAAAATAAATTATATTGCTCGATTTTAATCCCAGATAAACACATTTGTTTTCTTTCTTTGCATTGAAGCAATATACATCATGTTTAATAAGGCAACATCATTCTTTAACAATAAGAATGAAAAACCATCAATTTCTGAAATTTCATAATAAAAGATTTGCTCAAAGATCAACTGCTTCATCATGCAATTGTCCATGCACGTCACTCACCAGAAAACCAAGGAATTTACTTAGAAAATTAAGATGAGAACCTATTATGGGAATTCTGTTTTTCAGTGGTAAATATTTCCTATCAAAATGCCAACATTTTGAAACATCCTCGCTTACAACTCAAACTCCCCAAAGGCACTGGTAATAAAATCAAAATCAAGTAAGATAATAACCAAACAAGCAACCCAAATCTCCCAAATACACACACACACACACACACACACACACACACACACACACACACACAGATAAAATATGAAGGACAATGAACACTTTGCAGAAGACAAGTTATCGAGTGATTTTTTTCTTGGTATAGACAATGGGAACCTCATTCTATATAATGTAAATATATACAACAATAGTGGAAAATGTGTAGTTTTTCAAAGGAAGCAATAACCTAGAATTTTGGATAAATACATCTGATAAGTTCGTGTTTGTATGTGTGTGTGTGTGTGTGTGTGTGTGTGTGTGTGTGTGTGTGTGTGCATGCATGTGCATACACATGCTAAGGCATACAATCTATATATCAATGAGTTTATAAATACACATCTAAAGTCTCTTTAAATCTATAGCTGTAACTTCGCCAGATACACACAAAGCAAACTCTAAGTATTTCAAATTCATCAAAATCAAAAGCTTATTAAAATAATGTTAGCTAATTCTCTTGAGGAAAAACAATTCATGGAATTAAAAGAACCTTCACACTCTCATTAATCAAGTCTAAAAACATTCAACCATGATAGACCTACACATAAAATAAAAACTGTAACATACTCTTAAGAGAAAAAATTATATGAAGTCCCCAAATTATAGAGATATAAGACTGACACCCTCTCTACTTTCTTTGTCAGTAGAGTGGCCTCTACAGTCTATTCTAAGAAAATTCAAGATATGAACACATATGAATAGTGTCTGGTATATCCTTTGAATGTCCTAAGCATCACAGAATGAGTATGGGGCAACTCCAACATATACCCATGGGGACAGATACTAGAAATTTGTCAGTATAGGTCATAGCTTACCATAACACATATGTGTTCCTAGAACACAATTCAGAAAACTAATTTTTAAAGAAGTTATGCTTCAGGCCCTATACTGGAAGATGTTTGAACATGTAAAGAAGTTTCTTCTGCTCAGGGCTATAATCCCATTCTAAAGAAAGTAAAATTGTCAAAATTAATAAATACATAATGTGAAGAGGAAAACTCTGTCGAGTTGATTGAAATGACCTTAGATTTCACTAGTAGATGGTCAGCTGTAGCTTTGTAAACACACCAGAATTTATATTCAGTATAATCTATAAAAAGAATAATACATTTATAATGTATGAGAAATATGTTATTTTAAGTCAATATAGTTCATTTTTTTCCAACAGGAAAAAAATCAGATTCTTTACAAATTTTCCTTACAAATATTGATAGTTATTTTGGTTATATGCAGAAAAATGCTCTGCTCACTTTCTGAAACTTCAAACTTTTCAAAAGCCAGGGCAAACCCTTACAATGCTGGTACATTGGCATTGGAGCTGGGGACCAGGGATGTTGGCTAAGATGCACACAGCCATTAGCAGAACTTCAGGACATAAGGAGGACACACACTTTGGGGCTGTGTACATATTACAATATCTACATAAATTTATATAAATCCAAAGCGTGTGGTTTCAGAGTGCTGCTGTGCAGCTAGAATGATAGCCTTGTAAGTAATTTGGCAATTATACAATAGCACGCAGAAGTAAAGGTTTACAGTTGGCACTTTACAGCATGCATAATTCATACTTAGAACACACAGCCAAACAATAATAGTTGAAGGACACTGGAATCCAGGAGCAGCATCCAGGAGCAGCGGCCCTTGGCACCATCAGTGTGAGCAATGTGTAAACATAGTCTACAATCTGGAAAACCAGCTACAAAAGTTTAGTTAGGAAGAGTGATGTATGTATATAAAACAAAATAGACAACTCAAATGTGAATGCACACAGCTAACGATAGTCATCAGATAGTTGACAAAATTACAGACTGGTGAAAAGGCAGCATCATTCATAAATGGTTCTTGGAAAACTTGCTATTCATATGTAGAAGAATGAAATTAGACTCATAAATACCACCCAGTACAAACATTAAATAAATGGATCAAAGACCTCAACATGAAACATTTCAACGGTTAGAAAAGGGGCATAATCTACAAGATGTGTGCATAGGCAAGGACTTTGTGAATAGGACTCTATTTGGTTAGGAATTAAGACCAACTTTTGACAATGACACTAAAGACCTTCAAAAAGCTTCTGCACAGCAAAGAAACAATCATGCCAGTTACAAGCTCACGCAGTGGGATAGGGTCTTTACCAGTTAAACAGCTGATAGATGATTAATATACAAAGAAATCAAAACAAGAAAGAGTCAAGAACACAAATGACCCAACTTTAAAACAAATATGAGGAACAAATCTGAGAGCTCTCAAAAGAAGGAAATACGTTTCAAATGTTCAACATCCTTAACATTGAGGGAAATACAAATTAAAATTACTATGAGATGTCACCTTGTATCAGCCAGAATGTCTAAAAACAAGAAAATAACTAACAAATGCAAGCAAGGGTACTGGTGGGATTGCAAACTGGTCCACCCACTTTGGAAACCAGTGTGGACAATCCTGCAAGAGCCCATCTACCATTTGACCCAGCTACACCCCTCCTTGGAATATGCCTAAAGGACTTGAAATTCTACTCCACAGATAACCTGTTCAGCCATGTCCACTCCTGCTCTATTCACCATAGTGAGGAAATGAAAACAACCTAAATGTCCTTCAACTGATGAATGAATAGTAAAATGAATCCATATAAATTATGAAATTCTATTCCTGTATAAACAAAATCAAATCATAAACTTTTCAGGTTAATAAAAGGAATGCAAACATAAGCTAATTAGTGAGATAGTGCAGACCTAGAAAGAGAAACATTGCATGGTCTCTCTAATGTGTGAGTCCTACCTCGATATTTAGATGAATATATAGCCTTCAGGAACTTCAGAAACAAGGAAAATAAAGAAGTCCTGGGAGAGGGGCAGAAGGAGCTCCAGAGAGGAGAATAAAAGGATACGATGCTATGAAGGAAAGAGAGGTAGGATGGATTAATAACACTAAGAAAGAATGCTTCAGAAAACAAATATGTTTGCTTCTTTAAAATACATATATAACAGATATGAATGTAAAAGTATAACTATATGAATATTTTAAATGAAATCACATATTAGGGATTACAATACTCCTGCTAAGAGACATAGATTATTAAACAAAGTACTAGTGCCAGGCGTGGGGAACCTTCCTTGAAGATTTTAGTCAAAGACGTTATTAAAAACCCCAAAATAATATAAACTATTGGCCTTGGCCTTCTCAGCCTTTAGAACTCAGAACTCTACAGTTTAGACACAGGACTTGGAAGAATTTAGCTGGAATTGACTTAGAAGACCCCTCCCTGAGGATTAACTCTCATAGTATCTTGAATAGTATTCCACATACACTGCCAAAGGAGAAACGTAAAAATCAGTAGTCTTACCTATCTGTAAGGTTGGACCAGCATTACAAGATATACCCAAAGGTGCAACCATAACACCTACAATTTGGAGGTAACCAACAACGTTTTGTTTTTGTTTTTGTTTTTTTTTAACAACGGTCTAATTGTACTTAAAGCCTGCTCAAAGGGTGAGAGCTCAAAGAAATTTAAATTAAATGATGAGAAAAGGAAGTAGATATATTGATTTGATTGATGAGTTAAAGAATCATATAGAGGATGATAGGTAAGGAAAATTTACAGAAACTTCTAGGAAAAAAATCCTCTTTAAAACAAAGCTAAATGTTGTAAATGGGAAAATGGTGAAAGCAAAAGACCCAGCTACTTTAGTCACGAGGAAAGAACGCTGCAATAAAAATAGAACTGTAGTGTTCTTAAACACCAATAAAGCAGTGTTAGTCATAATGGGCTTTTCACAAGCATGATACAGAATTTTATGGAACTTTTGACCACTTAACTAAAATGTTTTTGTAATCCACATAGTTTTAACAATACGAACCAGACAATAATTGTTTAGCTTACCTATGTTCATTAACTTTAAAACTCACTTCTTTACTTCATAGCAGAGCTTCACAAACTACTAATATTGGTTTCTTAATTTCTGTACAAATATGGATAGTAATTTGAAAATTATATGCGTAGTCATTTTAAGTCTTCATTTTTTCTTTAAACCTTCAGCTTATCGTTGAAGAAGTCACATGCCGAGTGAGCTGAAAATTCTATTAATTAGTTACACACTAGTAAGTAAGCCTTTAATCCCGGTGCCAATTAAATCTACTCATAATTGCATTAGGAGCTGATAAATAATAGGTCGTGTTTCCAATTTAATATGGATACAGACCCACGGTGTTATATATATAAAAATGTAATTATTTCAGATATATCCTATTTAAATATTTGTTTTTAATATTTGATTGGTCTTGGGGTCTTTATTTTAGTTCCTACACATTTGTAGCTGACTGAGTGAAGTCACAAGAAAGTTATTTCTTAGGATTTGCTAGGATACTGAACAGGTGCGAGTATAAAGCATAAACATTTTTAAATGATTGTAAATTTCTAAATGTGAGGCTCGATAGATTTGTGTTGTAGAGTGCTAGATGTGCACGCAAGGAGAACCTGGGTCTTAATGGCCTGGGCTTCCACGAAAAAATGCCTGACGAGATTGTGCAATTGCTATCCCAGCACACCAATATAGAGACAAGCAGATCCCTTGAAATCAGATACTGGCTGGCTTTTTACCTAAATTGGTGAGAGCCAGTTCCAGAGTGACCTGCCTATAAAAATCATGGATAACAACTGAGAAACACACTAAATGTTGACTTCCTTTCTCTATGTGTATGTGCCCTCTGACACAAACACACACTAATTTTTTCTTTATATATACATATACATACACACACAATATAACCTTCACACACACATGCACACATGCATACACACACACACACACACACACACACACACAATATAACCTTAGAAAAAGTTGTAAAATCAAAGTTTAAAACATTACTGGTAACTACATTGTAATTCCCTATAGTATATGACCTGGGAATCTTGGTGACAAAATCTGGCCCAGGTCATAATCTGAGTGTGAGTATCTGAGGGAAGCCTTCATTTCAATTTGGTACTAGATTTGACTCGTCAATATACTTGGTCCCTAAACAGGGATCACAACTCCAATGAACACATCTTCAGAAAAAGACTGGGAGCTTGGAGACTTTCTGTACCATAACAACAATAAGCTCCTCTTTACCTAGAGTAAAACTCAGCCTAGAAAATATAATTTGACTTGTCTTTAAGAGATGATTTGCTGGTGAATATCTATGACAGTGGGATGATATAGATGTGTGAGGAATACCTGTAGGAGTTTATAAAATACATAAGCTTGAAACATAAAAGACATAACAGACAGCAGAAATTGTTTAGAATACATAGTAACCATTGATGGACTTACCTGTATGCTGAAAATATCATAGAAACATTCTTTGTTTTACCCATCAATATAGATGCCTAATAAAATGATTCACACTAGTATATGCTTTCATAAAACATTATGACAGGCTCTTTAGGTTAGTTTCATGAGCCTTTAACATAGAGAGATTGATGTATTTCCTAAACAAACTACTGTTCTTTCATATTTTATATATAAACATTGGCTGACTTGTGTTATAAATCACTTATTTTTGTCCATAGTTCTAGTTCATTTCAAGTGGCTATTGGGAAGATGATAAGTATATAATACTTGGGGTTTTCCTGATAGCTGATACACGTACAACAATGCTCACCTTTGCAACTACTTTCTGTAACTAAATTGATTAAAATTCATTTCTCACTCTAAACAGACTGATGCTTGAAGACAACAGAATGGGTTTTCTTTTCTAGCCTCTGTCATCTGAAAATTTCTATAAATTCTGCTGATAGCATGGTCACATAAAATTTTAAATAGGAGGTTTTCATTATAACCCCAAACATTTATCTTTTCAGATAGTGATTTTTTTCCATGTCCTAAGTTTCAGAGAATTCAGTTTTTAAAATCAGCAAGTCATTCCTGAAGTAAGTTTTTATTTTTCAACAGGAAAAAGTAATCAATGCACTAATAATTTTTTAGCTACCCAAATCCATAACTCTCATTCTCTGATCAGGAGACAGCAAGTACACTCTGACAGAAATCATCATGCATTTTGAGAATATTTTTAATCTATGAGTACTGTGAACTTGGATTATGGTGACTTTTAAAAGTATGGATTTTGCATAATTTTACTTAGATATTTATATTATAAGCCATTTTGTTATATTTTCAATTTCTCATTAACAGGTAAGAAAAATGTAAAGAAATGCACTTCATTCTTGATTTGCTTGTATTTGAAATGGAATGTTTGGGGGAAGTTAAGTGATTAGACTTGAGACAGTTCTTGCTCTAAATCACAATTTAGAGCCTGATAAAGAAGCAAAATTCAGCTCCATTTTATTAGTCTCCTAGGTGAAAACATCTCCAATTGTTCTCCTATTTCCTTGACATGGAGAACCTGAATTTGGTAGGCTAGCCTAAGCCTACAATATTGACAAGCAATATGGTAATGAGCCGCCTTTGCAGTTACTCAATCTTCTTCTAACCCTGAGATCATAAATACTCTTCCAGAGATTTGGGGAGGATCAGAAGGTGACTGTCCATTCAGAACACCTTGCTGGGTGAGGTGATAAAAGTTCCATGCTAATTGTCTTCAGTGTGGGGTGGAGTTCTAGCACATTTCTGAAGAATAGAAAGTTATTAGATATAAAGAAAAATTAGACCTGCGCCTTTAAGTTCATTTATGTCCCCATTTCCTAACTGGCTGAGCAAAGCAGCCAGAAAAACAGGATTCTAGTATTGAAACTTGAAACCATTTTCCTAATTTCTACTAGTTTATATCTTTGACTCAAGTTGAGAGAACATTAAGATATGACATTTGACTGTGTGAGTCTGATGCCTCTAGGATATGAACTTCTAAGACTTCCACCCAAGAGTCAGGTTTGATCTTATTAACTGACCCTGGCCATTACAATGCTTTTGTGAAACTCAACATTACACTTTCAATAATTTCAATCTATTTCCTTGTCCTATGTTTAGGTATGATAAGGGGCATGTTGTATAAAACAATTAACTGCCAACTTATTAAAGTAGTCATATGCCTTTTCTCTTCAGTTAAAGTAACACTTAAAAGAATTTCCTGTAATTTGTTTTGAGTTTTTTAATTAATTGATTTTATTATTTAGAGTATATGTAGGTAAATTTAAAAAAAAGAGCTAAGTAGGAAAACTCTTACTCTTTTGAAAATGTGGCCACAAAAACAGTGCTAACCAAACAGTAAAGCTGCATTTGCTGATACTGCTTCTCAATGTAATAACAATATCAGTAGTGCTTAGAAAATAAATGGGTGAGTACCTTCAAACAAGAGCATAATAGTTCACAGCATCAAAATCTACCAATGTAAGGGCAAAGGTTAGATAGTCTCTAATGGCTTCGCTCTTTCAGAAAGACATAATTATCCATCTCTATGTATAGTTGAAGCAAAAATAAATTATCTAGACCTACTCCTATACATATTTCATAAAAAGAGTTGAGACTGTGGCTATAATTTCTAATCAACTCTTGAATATTAAGACAGATATTGGAAGGAAAGGTTGCCAGCTATAAGTAGTCCATCAGGTAATGTATTTTTCATGATTATGAGATTTTCAGCATACATTTACATTTAATTATATATGTGCTGTGGAATGCATTTCTCTTTTGCGTAAAATAAATGTTAGTAGAGGTTATATAAACTGTAGGTTTCTATTATGCATTTTTGATGATGACTGATTTGCATTTTGATCCTAGATGATTTTTATCAGATACAGCTGGCTGAATTCAGAAGAGTATCTAGAAGCCACTGTCTGACAGAATGAATAGGCGAACCGTATAAATCCCTAGAGAACTCATGGAAGAAAAAGATACTTTAAGGCTTCTAGCTTGCTTTTCATCCCAACATATGCCTTCTAAAGCTCGCTTTGATGGCTGTGTGTGCTAGATAATGAGTCAACGTAATTGGAATTAGGCTATTTCAAAGGGGTTCTACATAAAAGCCAATTATAGATTCATTTGCTACACTTGCTTATCCATCTACCATATGTCAGAGGTGAGACGAGTTTGAGAAATGAGAAAGTCTAAGGTGCAAAGGACATTGACTCTACCCATAAAAAAGCTTTCGGTAAGATAAAGACAAATACTGAGTTTGGACTTCTTTCAGTGGAATTAATAAGGAGGAAATTAGAAATAAAATTCAACCACCTGAAGATCTTTTTTGAGATGCACTGAGAACTGTAGACTGAGCACGATAGTAGAAAACCATTCTAGATGGCTTCTTTTTTTTCAGAGTACAAAGGGCACTGAGCCATGACAGAAAGAAGGGAGCAATCTGAGATGGTTCGCTAAGAGATCATATGTAAATATGAAGTCTCCTTTTATGGGGAGAAGGGAAAGACAGAGAGATCTTTCCTAAAGACCCAGTTTTTAGACACCTGTGAAAATGGTGATCATTTTCTCAAAGGGTCTAGAATAGCAATTCTCAACCAGCAGATCAACACCTCAGAGGTAAAATATTAGATATCCTTCACGTCATATATTTACATTACAATTCATAACAGTAGTAAAATTATAATTATGAAGTAGCAATCAAATAATTTTTATGATTGGCAGTCACCACAAAATGAGCAACCCTATTAAAGGGTCACAACATTAGGAGATTTGAGAACCACTGCTCAAGAGTTTCCGTGTTGCGTGACTGTAAAGTTTAAAATCCAGTCATAACCGTGGGAATATAGTTAATACTGCTAAGGTGTATACTTAGATATAGTTAAGAATAAATGAATTTGTGGTCCAAGTACAATTTAAACAAGCAAAGGGCAGTTAGGACTTTGCTATTTCAGAGCTATTTCAGAAGACTATAGATTTCTAAATGGAGACATTAGATAGTTTGGGCATAAACAGAAACTGAATGAAAATTTTTGAATGACAAATTAATTTATTTCTAAAAGATGCTAACTGTAGATATTTTTATTGTTGGAAACAGGTATGTCTATTAGGAACCATAGTCAATTAAAGTATTTATTAGCCTAATGAGTCCAGTTTTTATCAGTAAATCACATCAGAAATTAACTTGTGGAAAAAGATAGCTAGATAGCACCTAACAGTCTAACCTGTTATTTATTGTTTAATTTATATGTCATTAAACAGTTGTGATAATATCAAGATGTTAATTAAGAAAATACCTTCAGTATATACTGAATTATTTTTCTGTTCTAAATGGAATTATATAGGTTTGGCATTTGAACTTGTCATTCACTGCTGCTGTAGGACCCACTGATACCCTAAATTCTAATCCTTGCTCTATCCAAAGGGTAGCAATAAGTGTTTGCTTAAAATAATATGAAGTAATTCACTTAATGATTCTGGGCATGAGAATCATTCTTCACTAGAACACAGATTTGCATGAAGTGGCTGACAGGACTAGAGGAGCATAGCTTGTGGAAATTGGGAGGTAGATGATGAGTAGAGGTAGAAAAGCTACAGACCTCGCTGGTGAGAAGTCATTGTCCTCTCATTATCACCTCATTGTAAGGTCCTACCACAGGAAGCATGAAGTTAAGGAAACATCAAAAGGCTGAACAGTGACAGATTTTTGTTGTTGCCTGCCTAGAAATTTTCTTACTCTAAAATTCAAATTATACAATAAACCAATTTGAGGCTGTTAATAATATAGGAAATATTTTTCCTTTTAACGAATCTATTTTGACTTAAAGTTCTATGGCATAAAGTCTTATGTGTAATTCAAATGTTTGTTTTCGAATTAGATGTAACGCCTTAGTTCTAAATCTATAGCAACAAGCTTGTAGACTAGGAGAATAATACTGATCTGAACGGGACACATGCAAATTCAACATAGTATTACTACTGGTTCCATCTGCACATGGAGAGAGCATAAGGTAAGTCATATTAATCTTCGCTCCTCTATATTCTTTCACAAACCTATTTTACAAATATTTTTATCCCAGATGAATTTTTTAAAAGATTAATTTATTTTACTTATGAGTACATTGTAGCTGTATTCAGACCAGAAGAGGGCATCAGATCCCGTTACAGATGTTTGTGAGCCACCATGTGGTTTGCTGAGAATTGAACTCAGGACCTCTGGAACAGCAATCAGTGCTCTTCACCACTGAGCCATCTCTCTAGCTCCCCAGATGATTTTTTATAAAGAAAATGAAATATTGCAATATTATATCTAAAAGATGATCAAATCACAAAATATAGTTATATTATGCATACCCTTATCTGATTTAGTATCTGACAAAATTTGAATCAACAATATTTATTTCTAGGTGGTTAGTGTGTTATGAAGTGATAAATGCAATGAGAAGTCAAGTTACCTAGTTTTCTTTTTTTTCTTTTATTTTTTTTATTGGATATTTTCTTTACTTGCATTTCAAATGTTAACCCCTTTCCTCATTTCTCCTCTGAAGTCCCCCTATCCTTACCCCCCTGCCCCTGCTTCTATGAGAGTGTTCCTCCACCCACCAACCCACTCCGTTTCTCCCTACAAAAAACCACATGATCATTTCATTAGACGCTGAGAAAGCATTTGACAAAACTCAACACCCCTTCATGATAAAAGTCCTGGAAAGAATAGGAATTCAAGGCCCATACCTGAACATAGTAAAAGCCATATACAGCAAACCAGTTGCTAACATTAAACTAAATGGAGAGAAACTTGAAGCAATCCCACTAAAATCAGGGACTAGACAAGGCTGCCCACTCTCTCCCTACTTATTCAATATAGTTCTTGAAGTTCTAGCCAGAGCAATCAGACAACAAAAGGAGGTCAAGGGGATACAGATTGGAAAAGAAGAAGTCAAAATATCACTATTTGCAGATGATATGATAGTTTATTTAAGTGATCCCAAAAGTTCCACCAGAGAACTACTAAAGCTGATAGACAACTTCAGCAAAGTGGCTGGGTATAAAATTAACTCAAATAAATCAGTAGCCTTCCTCTATACAAAAGAGAAATAAGCTGAGAAAGAAATTAGGGAAACGACACCCTTCATAATAGACCCAAATAATATAAAGTACCTCGGTGTGACTTTAACAAAGCAAGTAAAAGATCTGTACAATAAGAACTTCAAGACACTGAAGAAGGAAATTGAAGAAGACCTCAGAAGATGGAGAGATCTCCCATGCTCATGGATTGGCAGGATTAATATAGTAAAAATGGCCATTTTACCAAAAGCAATCTACAGATTCAATGCAATCCCCATCAAAATACCAATCCAGTTCTTCAAAGAGTTAGACAGAACAATTTGCAAATTCATCTGGAATAACAAAAAAACCCAGGATAGCTAAAGCTATCCTCAACAATAAAAGGACTTCAGGGGGAATCACTATCCCTGAACTCAAGCAGTATTACAGAGCAATAGTGATAAAAACTGCATGGTATTGGTACAGAGACAGACAGATAGACCAATGGAATAGAATTGAAGACCCAGAAATGAACCCACACACCTATGGTCACTTGATTTTTGACAAAGGAGCCAAAACCATCCAATGGAAAAAAGATAGCATTTTCAGCAAATGGTGCTGGTTCAACTGGAGGTCAACATGTAGAAGAATGCAGATCGATCCATGCTTATCACCCTGTACAAAGCTTAAGTCCAAGTGGATCAAGGACCTCCACATCAAACCAGACACACTCAAACTAATAGAAGAAAAACTAGGGAAGCATCTGGAACACATGGGCACTGGAAAAAATTTCCTAAACAAAACACCAATGGCTTATGCTCTAAGATCAAGAATCGACAAATGGGATCTCATAAAACTGCAAAGCTTCTGTAAGGCAAAGGACACTGTGGTTAGGACAAAACGGCAACCAACAGATTGGGAAAAGATCTTTACCAATCCTACAACAGATAGAGGCCTTATATCCAAAATATACAAAGAACTCAAGAAGTTAGACCGCAGGGAAACAAATAACCCTATTAAAAAATGGGGTTCAGAGCTAAACAAAGAATTCACAGCTGAGGAATGCCAAATGGCTGAGAAACACCTAAAGAAATGTTCAACATCTTTAGTCATAAGGGAAATGCAAATCAAAACAACCCTGAGATTTCACCTCACACCAGTGAGAATGGCTATGATCAAAAACTCAGGGGACAACAGATGCTGGCGAGGAAGTGGAGAAAGAGGAACACTCCTCCATTGTTGGTGGGATTGCAGACTGGTACAACCATTCTGGAAATCAGTCTGGAGGATCCTCAGAAAATTGGACATTGAATTGCCTGAGGATCCAGCTATACCTCTCTTGGGCATATACCCAAAAGATGCCCCAACATATAAAAAAGACACGTGCTCCACTATGTTCATTGCAGCCTTATTTATAATAGCCAGAAGCTGGAAAGAACCCAGATGCCCTTCAACAGAGGAATGGATACAGAAAATGTGGTACATCTACACAATGGAATATTACTCAGCTATCAAAAACAACGACTTTATGAAATTCGTAGGCAAATGGTTGGAACTGGAAAACATCATCCTGAGTGAGCTAACCCAATCACAGAAAGACATACATGGTATGCACTCATTGATAAGTGGCTATTAGCCCAAATGCTTGAATTACCCTAGATGCCTAGAACACATGAAACTCAAGACGGATGATCAAAATGTGAATGTTTCACTCCTTCTTTAAAAGGGGAACAAGAATACCCTTGGCAGGGAAGAGAGAGGCAAAGATTAAAACAGAGACTGAAGGAACACCCATTCAGAGCCTGCCCCACATGTGGCCCATACATATACAGCCACCCAATTAGACAAGATGGATGAAGCAAAGAAGTGCAGACCGACAGGAGCCGGATGTAGATCGCTCCTAAGAGTAACAGCCAGAATACAGCAAATACAGAGGCGAATGCCAGCAGCAAACCACTGAACTGAGAATAGGACCCCCGTTGAAGGAATCAGAGAAAGAACTGGAAGATCTTGAAGGGGCTTGAGACCCCATATGTACAACAATGCTAAGCAACCAGAGCTTCCAGGGACTAAGCCACTACCTAAAGACTATACATGGACTGACCCTGGACTCTGACCTCATAGGTAGCAATGAATATCCTAGTAAGAGCACCAGTGGAAGGAGAAGCCCTGGGTCCTGCTAAGACTGAACCCCCAGTGAACTAGACTGGTGGGGGGAGGGCGGCAATGGGGGGAGGGTTGGGAGGGGAACACCCATAAGGAAGGGGAGGGGGGAGGGGGATGTTTGCCCGGATACCGGGAAAGAGAATAACACTCGAAATGTATATAAGAAATACTCAAGTTAATAAAAAAAAAGACTATATATGCTCCTCATTTAAGTTTATTAATATTTTGAAGGCCGGTCATATAGAATTCTAAAAACTTCTAAGAAATACTCAAGAAGAGAAGCTCCATGAATTTGACCCTAATTATTTCATGTGTATTACTTATCTCACAAACAGAATACTAAGAACTATCCATAAATGGAGATCCCATAACTTTTAGGGTTGGTAGGAAATTTATCAAATATCAAAAAATTCTATAGGGGACCTATACAACCTATGCCAGAATTCTCAAAATAGTATTCTCATGGTTTTTAGAAACATTTACCAAAAAGAGAGCTTAAATTCAGACTATAATTATATGGCTACCTGGGTGATAAGAATGTTACTTTAGTATGGATTTCATAAGCATTCACAAACTTACCGCTTCTTCAAAAGACAACCTTCTTAAAATAGGGCCAGTCTGTTGTGGTGTGGTAAAATTCAAAGATTAGAAGTACATGCTATAGATATGGAAAGAGGGGATCACCTGGGAAAAATGAGTTCTGGAAAATGGGGAAATTCCAAGTAGATGGCTCCAAAGCCATAAACTTCCCATCTACAGATTTGCCACGAGTCTTATGATTGTTTCTCATTCAAGTAGCAGCTTGAGGATACAGAATATATTCAGGGGAGTGACCTGAATCCAGAGGGCACCACACTGAAGCTTGGTGATCTTAAAAATATCTGTGTATATTCATCGCCTTATTTGGTAATATGATGATAAAAACAGGACCATAAGATATGACAAAGTCAAACAGTATACTGGGAAAATATGGCCATGTAACTCCCTTGAACTATCTGCTTCTTACAAATACCTCGGCTCCTAGGATTTTCGTTATTTGAAACCTGAACAGCTTAAAATATACCTATCACTCCCTGGCACCCAAGAGGCAAATGCTCAGTCGCAGGAGCTGTAATTACTATTGAGCTTCAATTACAAGCCCTAATTGATCTGAATTTGCTAGTGGGACACCTGATGGGAATTATTTACACAATAATATAGTGTGACAGATGGCTAGGCCATACTTATCAAAGTCACAGATGAAATAAGAATATTCCCACCCCTTCCATATTCCATTATTAGAGCAGGGAAAATTTAATGTGGCTATGCTTCTGGAAAACAATCCATTTCCACCTTACTTAATTCCACTAATTATACTACATAAAATAAGTCTAAAGCTTAATGGAATAAACCACACAAATATTCTAATGTATATATTGTGCTGTTGTCATGACTGTGACATGTAAACAAAACAATTTAATTACATTGTTGAAAGTAAATGTTAGTGCCAGGATTAAAAATAAAACAGAATGTATAAATACTTAGCATTGCAATTTATTACTTTGTCCATGGGCAAGATACTCAACAAAATAATGAACTGAATTAATTAATTTAATTAATTAATAAAAACCCTGTAGTGATGCCTCAGTCAGTGACATGCTTGCTGTTCAATCGTGAGTCCCTGAGTTCAATCCCTAGGACCCGTGCTAAGAAGCTGGATTTGGTTGCACAGGAAAGCAGAGGACGTGGTTCTCTTGCCTTCAAGACTCACCTGCTTGGTAAGATGCAGGCCAGGCAGATGCAAAGTACAGAAACAAAACCATAATACAGAATATGGCTTCGAAGAAGAGACATCAGAGGCTAGCTGATGACTGGTTACTACATTTATATGCATACACATGTACCATCCTAACCCTCCCTCATAAAAACTTCAGTGAAAACCTCTCTCCATTCTTCTAGTGATGCGGTCATCAATGGAGTAGACCACTAGGCAGAAACATCTTGGAAATTTTCTTTGTAATGTTTTAAAGTCTTTTCTGCTTTTGAGTGTTTTGCTTACATATATGCCTGGGCATACATGTGCCTAGTGCCCTCATGGACAAGAAAGGACACTTGATGTCCTGGAAATGGAGTTACAGATGTCTGTGATCTGCCATGTGGCTGCTAAAAAATTAAACATGGGTTCTCTGGAAGAGCAGCCAGGGCTCTTGCTCCTGAGTCATCTCTACAGCCTGGAAAATTTCTTTTACTACATGGTTTTTTTGAGTCAATTATATGCAGGGGTCAGGAGATGAGCAGAATGTCAGGTATTTAGTGCAGGGCATCTTAGCAACCAAAGGACAAACACAGAGAAACTTTAATTTGAGAAGGACAATGTACAAGATGTATTTTAGAAGTACTAATTTAGTTTGAGAATGTATAGGATAATATTTATTTACTAAAATACTTTAAATCACTGAAATGTCAAGTTTGGCCTTCTATTTAATGAAGTCAACTTCTATCTTGTCCCAGCTGTGCGTCTGCTTCTATTATCCCTGCTACAGGGCTCTTAGCTGGCTAGCAACTAAGGCTGACTAAACCAATTTTACATGAAACTTCAAGCATAACATTTTAATAAGTATCACCCAATCTAGGTACTTATTCATTTATCAATTTATGGTTGAAATTAAATACAGGATGAACTTCTTCCTGGAGTCCTTTCAGAAAAATTATTATTTGAAGGAATTGTTTGTGATTTTAAAGATTCTGAGCTAAATATTTCTGAAAAGTGGTATATGTTCATTAGCCAACTCTTCTTGGCCTGCTGGAGGCAGAAACTTCCACAAAGAGTCCATAGACAAGTTAAGTTAAAAGTTAAGTTTGGGGTTAGGAGCTTTTTGTATTTTGCATTTTCTTTGACTGTTGTGTCAATATTTTCTATGGTATCTTGTGCACCTGAGATTCTCTCTTCTGTCCCTTGTGTTCTGTTGGTGATGCTTGTGTCTATGACTCCTGATCTCTTTCCTAGGTTTTCTATCTCTAGGGTTGTCTCCCTTTGTGATTTCTGTATTGTTTCTATTTCCACTTTTAGATCCTGGATTGTCTTGTTCAATTCCTTCACCTGTTAGGTTATGTTTTCCTGTGATTTTAAAGGGATTTTTGTTTCCTCTTTAAGGGCTTCTACTTGTTTACATGCGTTCTCCTGTATTTCTTTAAGGGAGTTATATATGTCCTTCTTAAAGTCCTCTGTCATCATTATGAGATGTGATTTTAAATCTGAATCTTGCTTTGCCAGTGTGTTGGGGTATCCAGGACTTGCTGTAGTGGGAGAGCTGGGTCCTGGTGATGCCATGTACCCTTGGTTTCTGTTGCTTAAGTTCTTGTGCTTGCCTCTTGCCATCTGGTTATATCTTGTTGTCTCTGACTGGAGCTTGTCCTTGTGAGCCTGTGAGTCTGTGATCTTCAGTGTAACTGCACTCCTGGGAGACCATTTGTCTACAGGTGGGATTTGGGTGTGGAGAGATTTGTCACAGGGTTAACTCCAGGATGGAAACTGGAAGGATCCTGCCCCTGGCTACTCCACGATTCCTGTGCCCTGTGGTCTCCTGGTGGGTCCCTCTTTGGCCACTTATTGGAGCAAAAATGTTGGTATCACCTATGAACTTAGGATTGGCAGCACTCCTGGGAGACCAGGTCTCCCCAGGCAGGATTTGGGTATGGAGAGCTATGCCACAGGGTGAGCTCCAGGGCACAGATGGAGAACAGAAGGCCAATCTCCTGCTCTTTTAATTTCAATTTTATTCACTTTTTTCTACTCCTGTGCTCTTCACTCCTCATCTTTATACTCCTCTCTTTTCTCCCTTCTCTCCTCTTCTCATTTTCTTTCTTCCTCCTTCTCCACTACTTTTTCTCCATTACTATTACCTTCATCTACCTTTTTTTACATAGAATTTTTTAGGGCATACATACAGGGATAATGATTAATCTTTCAAACCACTGTCACCCACCCCAGCAATGTTGAAACTCTCCTCGCATTTCACTTCCTGCTTTTAGCACACAGCTATCTCACTCAGCCTTCGTATGAACCACAAGATGGCCATCAAGGAATCTGCCTTAAGATGATGAAGGGTGAAGTGACAATTCCTGAGGGACACATGAATGTAATCTATTTTATATTTCTTATCCCTCCCTCCCATTACTTCTCTTCCTTTTTGAGGGGTAATAATCACTTGACCACATGAAACCTTCTGGCATAATAATGTATTTTCCTTATTTTAATATAAGAAATCAAATCATGTGTGATGGCTCTTTAGGTAAATGTATTTTCTGTGCAAGCCTGGCACCTGAATCTGATATCTGGAACCCATGTAAGGTGAGAGGAGTGAACTGAATCCATAAATCTCACCTTCTACCTCCAACATTTACACTGTGACTTATGCAAAATCACAAGCACCATGAACCCCTTCACGCCCACTAGCAATAATAAATAAAAATATCGAAAATATAAGAAATAATGAATAAGAGTAACAATCCTTTTTATACAGAATTCTATAATTATAAATATAAAGTAATTTACTGTCTTATAAACAGGTATTTTCAATGTAATATTTTCAAGCTTATGGGAAGATATTTTGTACTTGACCACTAGATGAAAAATTTCTGTTTTCCAAACTACAGGTATCTTCTGAAGCTAACAACTGCTCAGGGTTCAATGCAAGGAAATTCTTTACTGCCTCTAAAAGCATGTTATTGCATACGGTTTTTATTTAAAAGTCTCTTTTAAAGTTTATTTTAATAACTGTCATCACATATAAATTGAGTCACCCACTCTTTCACCACAGGTTAAATATATTAGAATATTTTTGTCAATAAATAATGTGTTCCTATGGAGCCCTGATTCCTAAACTCACTTGTTCAACAAGCATTGCTTTGTGCATCACCGCTGTTCCAGGTATATTTAAGTACAGTGACACAGGACCCTCGGGGTTATTATAGACATCGCTGATAACTGTGAAGAGAGGAAGGTGACATACTCAACCAATGCCATTGGGAAAGCTGAGTTGAGTCTTTTGGCTTCCTCTGTATTTTGGAAACTTGTTTTTTAAAACATTGACTCAGAGATGCTGGCCATACTTTCTATTTCTGCCTTTTCCCCTGATGCTCACCTCGCCACATCATGATTCATCTTCACAATAGCAAGCTCCTTTCTGGACTGTGAGATGTCAAATTGCCCGATACGTTCCTGTCCCTGTTTGGAACTAATGTGAGAATGTGGAGATCGTTGGTAGATTCTTGTCTCTTCGTGTCACCCCTTCAGTATTAGCATGTGCATACAGAGGTGTATTGTAATTCCCTGCTGTGAGCAAGCTCTAAGAACAAGACACTTTGTAAATATCTAATTATTTATGAACTGATTCTAAACTATCTGATTTCTTCCTGAGATTCACTGTTGTTTCTCACGCTTAAAAATTTAATGTTATAAATATTTAGTATCACACTGACAACACATTTAAATTTCTCTCACCTTGTTGCAAAAAATTTTAGGTAGAGTCAGAATTGGAACTTACTCTCAACAATGTTGACTAGCAGTAAAATTAGTGTATCTTCCAGAAGTTCTGTAACTTGAGGTTTTTAGGTGAATTGTGGGTTAGAAACATCTGTCCTACACTGTCGTCGTTGTTAACTACACATTTTGATTAATGAAGAGGTTAGTGAGGTAAAATAAAGATTATTCAGAATCAGGTAACAATAATGCCAAACAATATAACCTGATATAGAAAACACCCTAATATTCATCATGGGGTAACTGTTATAGAATAATAATTTGAATGAAAGTCATTCTGATTTAACAATATTTTTTATTTACAATGATAATATATTAGGAGCTTCTCTGTTTTTAGCTTATCATATATAAAGTTGGAAAAGTAAGGGACAGTTCAATAAAGCTGAATCTAATGAGCATATTCTGCTTAATTTTCTAATTAATTAAATTCCTAAGTTATGTATGAAGGATGTATTATAGTTTTAACCACAGCTTGTCAAGGCTGCTGTCTTCTACTTCACCCTGTGAGTGAATTGTCTAATAGTATGAAGGCACCATTTGAATTTTGTTCCTTCAAAAATAAAACAAATATTAGAGTATTATTTTTGTTTTTAGTCTTCTAAATAAGAGTAGTTCGAAAAACATGTGGGCTTGATATTTATGCTTTGAAATATTTAAATAGTTGAATTCTGATACAGAAACTCAATTTAAAATGTTTTTTCTGAATTTCCAATATTTCTGTACTCAATAGTCTTGATTATTGATATGCAGCAGGCTCTGTGCCTTTCTTTAGATAACAAACATCAAGATGTAGGATTCATGTCTGTTCTTTTTCATGTCCTTAGCTATGCTTTTAGATTAAGAGCCTTCATTGTTAAAACACTCTGCTTGCTGTGTTATTAGACACTGTATATTCCAGAAGTGGTCTATGAACACACCTCTCCTCTCCAACTCAGAGCCAAGAAATCTGTTTCCTGTGCTCATTATGACTTTTATGTATTATAGAAGTTTTGTATGAACTACCGATTTTGCTGGGGTTACCCTTCAAGTTGGGCTTGAAATTTTAAAGAAGTGAATTTTTATCTCCTCAAATTTTTATTTTCTGTTTGTGTGTGTGTGTGTGTGTGTGTGTGTGTGTGTGTGTGTGTGTGTGTGTGTGTGTTGGAATCCTGTGTGTCCAGGTATGCACAGAGGATAAAATAGAGGATCCGATTCCCAAGAGTTGGTGTTAACAGGTAGCTCTGATGGGAATCTAGTTGTGTGCTGTGGAAGAGTTGCAAATGCTTTTAATCTCAGAGGCATCTCTCTTGCCCCTCATTTCCTAGATGCTGATAATAATGATTTGTCCTTTGAAGTGACTTTAGAGTAGCAAAAGTGACTGAAAATGCATATGTAAGGCTGGCAACCTTCATGTCCATCCACATCACTTTGGGTTCAGGGAATGGCTGACTGGCTGGTACTGGATGCATTTCTGATCCTAACACTCTAGGGATAGGGTGTAGCACTGAGCTTTTCTTGTAAATTCCCAGGTGCTGTCAATGTTACCAGTGAGGGGGCCACATTTTTGGGAACTGTTGCTGGAGGGCATTGTAGTTACATATTGCTTAAATGGTTTTGTTTGTTCTTATAATCCAATAATATGCAATAGCTTAGCTAGCGCTCTGTTCTTTCCAACTTCAGTAGTTGGTGAAATATTTCTCAGTCTTACATTTTAATATGTCAAAATGACAAATTATTTGATCAGCAGTGATATAATACTATCAACATTTTAAAAATGAAAATGTTTGAGAAATTGTTTCAGTGGTATGCATAATTGAATTATGATTTACATCCATGGTTCACAAAATACATTGAAATTCAAAGTTAACAAGCTTAAATAGTAATTGACTCACAATGGGACTAAGTTCTTAAGAGAAGCAGACTTGGATCATGAATTTAAACAATTTCATACATTAATCTACTTGGCCCACTCTACTAATTGGAATGCACACTTACAACATAGTGTGTGACAGACTTGGTGAAAGATTATTTCTTTGCCAGGGCATATTCAATATTCAATTATTTTCTTGTTAATAATTTATCCGCCATAATAGAGAAAACACAGTAAATAACCATCTGTCTTGAGAGTTACTCCTATATTTACAAATAGTAACAGTACAGACTCTCAGAAAGGGACTTGGAGAAAGAAAGGGCATTTCAAGCTAAGTGTCTCAGTGCGATTCTCTTCTAGACTTCCTTTACTACCACGGTTGTTTTCTCAGTTCTCCTCTCATTGAAACTACCTAAAGTTAGCCAAAAGGGAAGAAGATAGGAAAATTAAATACACACACACACACACACACACACACACACACACACACACAAAAATACACAGGTAGTATTTGCAAGCATATCAATTTTCTGAATAGCACAAAATTCTATGTAGCTGTCCAATGTGAAGTTGGGATTCTAAACATAGCTTCCCTTTTTAGAGTAACAGAGTTACTATCCGAGCAACTCCTGGAGTTGCAGCCAGTATGAGTTAATGATGGGGAAGAAAGGCATCCTGACCCCCCAAGAGCAGACCTTGTGTGCAAGGACAATGTGTTAAGTCTTTCAAGGACAGGTGAGCAGTCCCCTCTGGCAAAGATGTTGAAAGAATAATAGGAAACAAGATTATACCTAGCTTTTATGAATGTAAATTATATGAATTATAAAATGGAAATTTAATAATTTTTGGCTTTTTATTTATATTTTGCTATCTCATCCTGAAACACATACTTAGTGTATTTGGCAAACTTCAAGGTGGTACTTTACTGCAATATTGGTTTATAGTCAGTGTAAAAAGTAGAATTTCTATACTTTTATAACCAGTCTTATTTGAGCACAGATTCCTGGAAATAATTTTTAAATTTTTTAAATTTTTAAATTTTTAAATTGAGATACATTTAATGTTTTTTGGTTCTTCTCTGGTTGCTGGATGTATGTGTGTATAGTGGTTTTTGATTTTGTTATGTAGCATATTTGATCATGTTTCCTCCTCCTCCAACTTCCCCTAGATCCTCCCTACATCCTTTATTTTAAATATTTAATATTTTATATTATTTTCTTTCTTTCTTAAATACAGAGAGAGAGAGAAAGAGAGAGAGAGACAGAGACAGAGACATATTGAAATCAGTCTATCAGTCTTAATGTCTTAATATTGCATATTATCTAATTTATTGGCAATGTATTTTATCTCTTTATACCAAAATGTATAGGATTCCAGAACGCAGAGTGAAAGTTTCAAAGCTGTAACCACTAATGTTTGGACGGGGTAAAATCAAGCACCTTTTAAGATCCAGGGAATTAGTTCCAGTAAGAAAACTTTACATTTGAAATGTAAATAAAAATATCCAATTAGAAAACTTTAGAACAAAAGAAAAACATTTCCTTAGACTGGGTTACTATTTGGACAGTGGGTGGACTTCATGGCTTTGGTGTGTGTGTGTGTGTGTGTGTGTGTGTGTGTGTGTGTGTGTGTGTGTGTATGGTATGCTATGGTTTTCAGAGACTAGAACTTGGGTCATTGGCCATGCATAGCTAATGTCTTTATTTTCAAACTTCTTGTATTATGATGTCTTATTTTAATTTTTCAAAGTGCTGAAAACATGACCTTACTTTATATTATTATTAGTGTGTTTTTCAGGATAGAGTTAACAGAGAGCATTTGCTAGCACAGGAACGAGTCTGCTGATCTGGACGGCTATAGCACTTTGCTGGAGTCAGGCCTTAAACAATGTTACTTGTCATTTGGGAAAGAAATGGTAGCTCTTGGCTGTGTGTGGCTACTGAGGGTCATTTTTCTTTGAGGTGGCTACCAGTAGACTCCTGGTACCCTGAAGATGACACACTCATGCATTTACGGGCAACCCTACAGACTCAGGGAACTTAAAACAAAAAGAAATGCTAGCTAGCTATAATGACTTCCTGTATTGTTGCCTGAAGACATCTGCTTTTTGCTACTGATTTATTTGAGTTAATTTTATACCCAGCCACTTTGCTGAAGTTGTTTATCAGATTTAGTAGTTCTCTGGTGGAACTTTTGGGATCACTTAAATATATTATCATATCATCTGCAAATAGTGATATTTTGACTTCTTCTTTTCCAATCTGTATCCCCTTGACCTCCTTTTGTTGTCTGATTGCTCTGGCTAGAACTTCAAGAACTATATTGAATAAGTAGGGAGAGAGTGGGCAGCCTTGTCTAGTCCCTGATTTTAGTGGGATTGATTCAAGTTTCTCTCCATTTAGTTTAATGTTAGCAACTGGTTTGCTGTATATGGCTTTTACTATGTTTAGGTATGGGCCTTGAATTCCTATTCTTTCCAGGACTTTTATCATGAAGGGGTGTTGAATTTTGTCAAATGCTTTCTCAGCATCTAATGAAATGATCATGTGGTTTTGTTCTTTCAGTTTGTTTATATAATGGACCACGTTGATGGTTTTCCGTATATTAAACCATCCCTGCATGCCTGGGATGAAGCCTACTTGATCATGGTGGATGATTGTTTTGATGTGCTCTTGGATTCAGTTTGCCAGAATTTTATTGAGTATTTTTGCGTCGATATTCATAAGGGAAATTGGTCTGAAGTTCTCTTTCTTTGTTGGGTCTTTGTGTGGTTTAGGTATAAGAGTAATTGTGGCTTCATAGAAGGAATTCGGTAGTGCTCCATCTGTTTCAATTTTGTGGAATAGTTTGGATAATATTGGTATGAGGTCTTCTATGAAGGTCTGATAGAATTCTGCACTAAACCCGTCTGGGCCTGGGCCCTTTTTGGTTGGGAGACCTTTAATGACTGCTTCTATTTCCTTAGGAGTTATGGGGCTGTTTACCTGGTTTATCTGTTCCTGATTTAACTTCGGTACCTGGTATCTGTCTAGGAAATTGTCCATTTTCTGTAGATTTTCAAGTATTGTTGAATATAGGCTTTTATAGTAAGATCTGATGATTTTTTGAATTTCCTCTGAATCTGTAGTTATGTCTCCCTCTTCATTTCTGATTTTGTTAATTTGGACACACTCTCTGTGTTCTCTCGTTAGTCTGGCTAAGGGTTTATCTATCTTGTTGATTTTCTCAAAGAACCAACTTTTGGTTCTGTTGATTCTTTCTATGGTCCTTTTTGTTTCTACTTGGTTGATTTCAGCTCTGAGTTTGATTATTTCCTGCCTTCTACTCCTCCTGGGTGTATTTGCTTCTTTTTGCTCTAGAGCTTTTAGGTGTGCTGTCAAGCTGCTGACATATGCTCTTTCCTGTTTCTTTCTGCAGGCACTCAGCACTATGAGTTTTCCTCTTAGCACAGCTTTCATTGTGTCCCATAAGTTTGGGTATGTTGTACCTTCATTTTCATTAAATTCTAAAAAGTTTTTTATTTCTTTATTTCTTCCTTGACCAGGTTATCATTGAGTAGAGCATTGTTCAATTTCCACGTATATGTGGGCATTTTTCCCTTATTGTTATTGAAGACCAGTTTTAGGCCGTGGTGGTCTGATAGCACGCATGGGATTATTTCTATCTTTCTGTACCTGTTGAGGCCCGTTTTTTGACCAATTATATGGTCAATTTTGGAGAAAATACCATGAGGAGCTGAGAAGAATGTATATCCTTTTGCTTTAGGATAGAATGTTCTATAAATATCCGTTAAGTCCATTTGGCTCATGACTTCTCTTAGTCTGTCTACGTCTCTGTTTAATTTCTGTTTCCATGATCTGTCCGTTGATGAGAGTGGGATGTTGAAATCTCCCACTATTATTGTGTGAGGTGCAATGTGTGTTTTGAGCTTTAGTAAGGTTTCTTCTACGTATGTAGGTGCCCTTGTATTTGGGGCATAGATATTTAGGATTGAGAGTTCATCTTGGTGGATTTTTCCTTTGATGAATATGAAGTGTCCTTCCTTATCTTTTTTGATGACTTTTAGTTGAAAATTTATTTTATTTGATATTAGAATGGCTACTCCAGCTTGCTTCTTCTGACCATTTGCTTGGAAAGTTGTTTTCCAGCCTTTCACTCTGAGGTAGTGTCTGTCTTTGTCTCTGAGGTGTGTTTCCTGTAGGCAGCAGAATGCAGGGTCCTCGTTGCGTATCCAGTTTGTTAATCTATGTCTTTTTATTGGGGAGTTGAGGCCATTGATGTTGAGAGATATTAAGGAATAGTGATTATTGCTTCCTGTTATATTCATATTTGGATGTGAGGTTATGTTTGTGTGCTTGTCTTCTCTTTGTTTTGTTGCCAAGACGATTAGTTTCTTGCTTCTTCTAGGGTATAGCTTGCCTCCTTATGTTGGGCTTTACCATTTATTATCCTTTGTAGTGCTGGATTTGTAGAAAGATATTGTGTAAATTTGGTTTTGTCATGGAATATCTTGGTTTCTCCATCTATGTTAATTGAGAGTTTTGCAGGATACAGTAACCTGGGCTGGCATTTGTGTTCTCTTAGGGTCTGTATGACATCAGTCCAGGATCTTCTGGCCTTCATAGTTTCTGGCGAGAAGTCTGGTGTGATTCTGATAGGTCTGCCTTTATATGTTACTTGACCTTTTTCCCTTACTGCTTTTAATATTCTTTCTTTATTTTGTGTGTTTGGTGTTTTGACTATTATGTGATGGGAGGTGTTTCTTTTCTGGTCCAATCTATTTGGAGTTCTGTAGGCTTCTTGTATGTCTATGGGTATCTCTTTTTTTAGGTTAGGGAAGTTTTCTTCTATGATTTTGTTGAAGATATTTACTGGTCCTTTGAGCTGGGAGTCTTCACTCTCTTCTATGCCTATTATCCTTAGGTTTGATCTTCTCATTGAGTCCTGGATTTCCTGTATGTTTTGGACCAGTAGCTTTTTCCGCTTTACATTATCTTTGACAGTTGAGTCAATGATTTCTATGGAATCTTCTGCTCCTGAGATTCTCTCTTCCATCTCTTGTATTCTGTTGGTGAAGCTTGTATCTACAGCTCCTTGTCTCTTCTTTTGGTTTTCTATATCCAGGGTTGTTTCCATGTGTTCTTTCTTGATTGCTTCTATTTCCATTTTTAATTCCTTCAACTGTTTGATTGTGTTTTCCTGGAATTCTTTCAGGGATTTTTGTGTCTCCTCTCTATGGGCTTCTACTTGTTTATTTATGTTTTCCTGGAATTCTTTCAGGGATTTTTGCGATTCTTTCAGGCATTTTTGCGATTCCTCTCTGTAGGCTTCTACTTGTTCTCTAAGGGAGTTCTTCATGTCTTTCTTGAAGTCCTCCAGCATCATGATTAAAAATGATTTTGAAACTAGATCTTGCTTTTCTGGTGTGTTTGGATATTCCATGTTTGTTTTGATGGGAGAATTGGGCTCCGATGGTGCCATGTAGTCTTGGTTTCTGTTGCTTGGGTTCCTGCGCTTGCCTCTCGCCATCAGATTATCTCTAGTGTTACTTTGTTCTGCTATTTCTGACAGTAGCTAGACTGTCCTATAAGCCTGTGTGTCAGGAGTGCTGTAGACCTGTTTTTTTTTTTTTTTCAGCCAGTTATGGGGACAGAGTGTTCTGCTTTCGGGCGTGTAGTTTTTCCTCTCTTCAGGTCTCCAGCTGTTCCTGTGGGCCTGTGTCTTGAGTTCACCAGGCAGGTCACTTGCAGCAGAAAAGTTGGTCTTACCTGTGGTCCCGAGGCTCAAGTTTGCTTGCGGGGTGCTGCTCAGGAGCTCGCGGGGTGCTGCCCAGGAGCTCTCTGTGGCGGCAGCAACCAGGAAGATCTGCGCCACCGTTTCCGGGAGCTTCAGTGCACCAGGGTTCCAGATGGCATTTGGTGTTTTCCTCTGGCGTCCGAGATGTGTGTGCAGAGTGCAGTCTCTTCTGGTTTCCCAGGCGTGTCTGCCTCTCTGCAGGTTTAGCTCTCCCTTCCACGGGATTTGGGTCCAAAGAACTGTTTATCCGGTCTGTTCCTTCAGGTTCTGGTCGTGTCTCAGGCGCAGGGGTCCTGCCACTCCTGGGCCCTCCCCCACGGGAACCCAGAGGCCTTATACAGTTTCCTCTTGGGCCAGGGATGTGGGCAGGGTTGGGCAGTGTTGGTGGTCTCTTCCGCTCTGCAGCCTCAGGAGTGCCCACCTGACCAGGCGGTGAGGTCTCTCTCCCACGGGGTCTGGGAGCAGAGAGCTGCTGTGGGCCGGGATCCGCGGGTGTGGGACTCCCGGTAAACACAGGAAGTGCCCGGTCCTAGAGGAATTCTGCCTCTGTGTGTCCCGAGTTCATCAGGCAGGTCTCTTGCAGCAGAAAAGTTGGTCTTACCTGTGGTCCCGAGGCTCAAGTTTGCTCGTGGGGTGCTGCCCAGGAGCTCTCTGCGGAGGCAGCAACCAGGAAGATCTGCGCAGCCCTTTCCAGGAGCTTCCATGCAGCAGGGTTCCAGATGGCATTTGGTGTTTTCCTCTGGCATCCGAGGTGTGTGCAGAGTGCAGTCTCTTCTGGTTTCCCAGGTGTGTGTGCCTCTCTGAAGGTTTAGCCCTCCCTCCCACGGGATTTGGGTGCAGAGAGCAGACATCTGCTTTTTAAATATAAATGAAATTGCACCCCCCACCCCCATAGTGGTCAGACTCTCATCTCTGTAGACCATGTGGCTTGATGTGGCCAGTAGGCTATTTTCAGACTTCATCCACATAGAGGGTCTAAATAATGAATGGGCCCTTCTGACTAGTTGTTTTTTTAACTCCATCATCAGCTTGGGAACTACCTCTGGCTCATCTGCCATGAGATGAGAGACTGAGGGCCAGAGCTGTTGAGATATCATACCTATCTAAGACTACTAGAGTCCAGCCAGACCCTGATGATTCAGCAGGTAGCTGTACATAAATGAGAAGACAGAGCCAAGAACCACAGAGAGATGTGAGAAGTAATAAATATTTCATGTTAAAGCTGATCATTTTGAAGTGTGAATTACTTAATGATTTGCAAATCAAATCCTTTTCCCATGCTGTCTATAACCTATATTTAAGTGATGATTGAAAGTTACACTCTTGGATTTTTTCTAGAAGTACCCAGACTGGTAAATTCAGGAAAACTGCCTAGCCAGGAACAAAAAAGTATGCAAGATCAAGACTATATATGGGCTCTATAGTACTATTAAATTACTATAATTGCTTCTCATACCAACATAGTCATTTCATTGGTGAATTTGATTTCAACCGCACAGTTAAAATAATTGGAATGTAATAATTCCTCATAACTATCCCAACATTGGTTCTGCAAAAAAGAAATCATATAAGTAAAATGAGTGTATTTATGCACCAGCACATATCTTAGATACTTAGCAATGATAAACGGAGTCTTGCTTCCCTCCTTCCTGATGCTTGGAATATTGCAGTGACCTGTCCTAGAGATGAACAGTCCTTTGTAATTGTGGCTTTTATCATAACGAGACTTTAATACATACAGTTTTAGCACATAAGAAGATAATTCACATATTAGTATGTATGCCTCTCAGATCTTCAAATTACACTAAGAATCCAGTCAGCCATTATGCCTTCTGAGTAGTCACTCTGGTCCAAATCTTATCATAAGTCCTGTGATATCACAACAGGCTCTACATATACTCATTTTACATTGCATGGTATATGGAGCAACTGTACTAGTCCTTTGAAAACTAGGAATATCTAGTTGATTCTCACTTTCTGTACAGTAAAAACATAAATACCTTAAAGCAAACTACAGGCCATAGAAGCTGGGACTTCAGCTCCCTTCACCATGCACACTCACATTTACTCCACACTTTGTATTACCTTAAGTTAAAATAAGTTGATAATCTTCTAGTGCCCATACATAGGCATGTGCTTATATACTCTTTGACCCGAGTTGCATAGAACCTTGGATTTACCAGGCTGATTACTTCTGGAAGAAAAGAAATCCAAGAGTATACCTTTTAACCATCACTGAAATACAGGCATATTGTTTTCTGGTTACATTGAAATCCCACGCTTTCCCTGGACATTGGGAGAATAAAATGCTGCCATCATTTCATTGTTTCATGATCTAAGTGACAAGCATTGCTTCACCCCTGTTATGTGCTTTCTAATGATTTAATTCAATATGCTTTGCAATATTCATTTGTTTAATTGCAACAAATTACTTTATTTACTTTTAACAAATTACCTTATCTAGAAAATTTAGAAATTCCTGGGATTTTGATTAAAAAAATCATTAGGATAAAAAACATTCTTCTTAGGTAAAAATAAAGTAATTTCTGTCTTCAGATGATGACTAGGGTAGTTTTACTTCAGAAAAACCTATAGATTTGAAATTCTTCCTTGTGAAATGATTTTTGTTTTTTTCAGATGGAATATATATTATTTATTAGTTGAAAAGGTGAATACAAATTTTTGGGTATTTTATATTAAAATAATTTTCTTTTGTCATGTACAAGAATTATGGTAAGTGTATGTCAGATGATGTCATAATTCTCAATCAAAAAGACAAAAGAGATATACCCAAAACCAATATCATATATATTTAACAATATATAATATTTGTTTTAGTTTTAAAGAAACAAGGTTGCTATGAAATATTTTATTATTTAGTAAATTGACCAATATGAAAAAAAAATATAGAATGGGGTAGTCAGTTTGGTATTAGGCCAAGAAAAGTATTCAATAAATCAAGAAGTTTCAGAAACCTCAAGATTACATTGTGCGGCTAAAAAGATTGTTAGGTTGACAATCACGGTTCTTCATGACTTCTGACAAGAAGTCTGCAGCTCTACTAACAACTGGGTTTTGTAGATATGTTCTAGGTTTAGGCCAGCTTACCTAGCTGCAGGATGCTTTAAGTATTGACTGGCTTTACTCACACTATCCTTGTGAAGGACTTCACAGCCTATGAAATCCATTTCCTTTGAGAGGCTGTGACTAATGACTGGGAGATAAAAGACAGACCTTTTTGGATTTCCAAAACTTTACTGCCCTGTGATTTGTACAATGTGGTCTGTATTAACTACAACATTGTTAGTTGTTTCAGAAAAGAGAACCATATCTTCCTTGTGTTTATATTTTTGGTCAGTATTAGAAGTGTTTAAGTAGCTTAAAGTATATAATTAGCAATACATATTTTATTATAATGGAAACATCTTTCAGTGAGTGGAAGTGCTTGATCTTCTATACTTTAAATAGTAGCTTCAGAATCATTCTAATTGCTTTAAATTATACTGTTAAATAGTTCTCTGTTAAGCCAATGATTTTATTGTTCTGAAGCAAAAGGCCAGATTCACAGTATCTTTGAAAAAATGTCTTCCTTTCATGTTTACTATTATAGGTTTGATTCTCTGTTTACACTACACACATTCAGAAACTAACTTCAGAAGTGAACTTACTAAAATAAAACATTCGAGAAAGCTTGCATTGAAAAATTATTACTCTGCTAAAATAAATTTCACAATGACGTAGTATTCATTACTATAATGGACAATTCAATGAATGCATTGATTCTTGAGCTTTGCTAGCGTCCTGTGTGCTCTAAGCTTTTCTCAAAAGCTTCCAGTATTTTGAGTCGAGGCAACATAGATTGCCTCCCAGTGAGAAGTGAGCTACTGCTGTTGTGCCCATTAAGTGTTCATGAACCCCAAAAGACCACCAAGGAACCAAATCCGATGCAGTCGCACTAGGTCTATTTATTCAAGTTCGAACTTGAGCCACACCAACACCTCTCATGCTGCAGGAAGGGAGGGTAAAGCCCCGAGCTCTCAGCAGGACAAGGTTTTATAGAAAATGGCAAGCAAGCAAGGGGGTTTCTAGTCTAGCACACATTTGATTTTGGGGAGGGAGGTATTGTGGAATTTTGTTGTTCTTTAAAATAATTGGCTGGTGCTGGGAGCCAAACCATAAACTTAACTTGTGCTTCCTTCTGGCTTGGTAGTTGTTAGGGAGAGAAGTGCCAGGGGCTGGCTTCTTAGAGCGTATCCTGGAAACTGGTGCTAGGTTACTGTTGGCGAGTAAGCTGGAAACTGGTGCTCAGTACCAGCTTACTGTTTAACTCACGTTCAACCTTAGGTCAGCTTCTCTCAGATGGAGTCCAAACCCAAGATCTAGTCTCTCACTGTCCCACAGGAAGATCCAAATGATCAAAAAGAGTTCACAGTAATGGTAATATTTTAACATTCAAGTGTTTGTGATTACCAAGGGTTTCTGTAGCATATTTCATACTGACCCATTCAAAGGGAAAAACATTTGATAGTATCCGTTAACACCCAGTGAGAGCCTTATTTATTTGTTTATTTACTTATTCTCAAAACGGACTAATCATTCAATAATGCAAATGAGAACATCCATTTCATCCAAAGAAACACCATTCCTCTTTGGTTGTATTTTAGAATTATCTGGAGTTTTACAAAGCACATTCCAAAATCCTACCTACAAGGATTGATATTAAATCAATATAAACCATACCTAGTGAGGATTTTATGGAAGACCCTAATAACTCTAACTAACAGTGTATAGTCTTCCTAGATACACAGTCTGAGGGTAGACATCCTGAAATTGGGTTACATAGCTGGGATATGCACAGAACATGGCTAGAAATGAGTGCTTTGTACAACATTGCTGGCATACGTGTTAGTAGCATTATGTACTCTCCATGATAAACTACACCCCAAAACCTAAACAGAAATATTACTTATAAAGCACAGACATGTTTCCTGTTTGTTCACATTCTAGGTGATTAACTTTTAAGTTTAAATATGCAGGTTATAATTTGATTAAAATATATTTAAAGAGTTTTGTGGCTAGCTAGATTATGCTTGGCTCAAATTTTGTTCAGTAGACCACACTGGACTGAAGATCAGTAACTTAACTTTTTTCAATATATTTTGGCACTTTAGTTGATGGACATCCACAGCTATTTTCTTTAAAATTTTATATACATTTATTCTCTCTCTGCATCTCTCTCTCTCTCTCTCTCTCTCTCTCTCTCTCTCTCTCTCTCTCTCTGTTCATAGATATAGATGTGATTATATGAGAAGGTGAAGGTCACTGGGGATGTGGCCCAGTGGTAAAGCAACTGCCTAATATGCAAGAGAGACCCTGGACTTGGTTTTCTGTAACACACATGCGCACACACACGCAAAAGCACACACACCACAAATGCAATTCACAAAGTGTTGTGGGAACACAGAAGGACTCGACAAATGTGGCCCCAGTGAGGATGTGGAGCATCTTACTGCTGACTAAATGTTAACAAGCTTCAATGAAATTAGCTGAACATTGTCTCCAGAATAGACCGCTCCCTCGTCATCTTTAACACACACCCAGAGTCTGGAGACATACGTGTGTAGGCAGTCGTGAGCAGGCTTAGAGGTAAGGCTGATTTTCTAGGTAAGAGTTTCTAGCAACTTACATTGAAAACTGTCCATATTGAGGATCCAAGCTTTCTAAAACTTTGTAAGATTTCTCACAAGATATTCTGTTATATTTTGCAATCTATTTAAGTTAATATGTTGCATTTAATATTTTTCCTCTACACAGATAAAATGATCTTATAAACTAAATTATTAAAAATAAATAACATATAAATTTAAAAGTAATTATGACATTATTTTGAGGGCCAGTAGGTTTTACTGAATTATCTTTGTGTATACCCAAGTTTATCAACAAGCTTCCCTCACTGCCTAACAGCAAGTGCAGGAAAAGTTGGCTTCACATCTCAGATGGAAACCAACACATAGGAGCTTGCTGCATACACGGGTTATTTCAATAATGTTCTCCATGCGATCACGTTCATGAGAGCTTCTAAAAATTACAGATAGAGTGAGAACAGGAAGAACAATTTTCTAAGGATTTGAGACTTGTAAAGAATAAATATAACATGGAATTCAATGGTTCTTTTGCACATCTTGTCCTGAAACCTAATGAGACACAGATGGGAGAGCCAATTAATAAGTTATCCCCCTTTTCTTCTTATTGGTAGTTGTCAGAAAGTATAAAATTAACAAAATTTGACTAGTGTTCTATAAATACTAGGAAGCTGACTTCTATAGTCTGAGGCAGATCTTCCTGGGTCATCTTGATAGAAAATATATTAATCCTCATACAAGTAGAAAAATTAATCCCTGTTTGATCATTTGTTTCTGCTCTTATTTATATAATAATAATGCCTTTCAACTTCTGAATACCTTACAAGCTGAAATTAAATATAAAACATCTCAGGCCACTCTGATGTTGAATTTAAATATTGATTTAATATATGAAACTCTTGACATTTCCAAATGTCCCAATTCATGAATATCACAATTACACCTCATTATCCTAATAGAATGCAGTAAAGTTTAAATTTAAGTGATATCTTTGGATTGCTAATTATTTCATAAATATTAAACCAAAATAAAACAGAGTCATTTTTAACAAATATTATATCTCATTTTCATTCATTCCTATTAAGATTAGTAGTTAAAATTTACACTTTCAAGGGTAATTCTCACCAAACAGTGAACTATTACTTTCAGTCCTAAGACTTCCAGCAATGATGTTTAGCTCTTGTCAGAGCAGTTCATGCATGAAGCTTGCCCACTGGTGAATTACACTGTGAGGGAGATGTCTGAGATTATACGAGCCATACACCCACTTGTCAAGGAAGCCTGCATCCCACCCTCTATTCTTAAAGCCATTTCCACACTAAGCATTCAACAAGATTACAAATGATTCCACACATTCGTTCATAGTTGCTTTCCAAACTGAGGATGCCATTCTGCATAGCTCACAGATGTCTGCATATCTCACAGATCTGAAGTGTTTGATAACAGATCAAAGCACATTATCAAGCAGCATGTGTTAGAATAACCCTCCCACAGTACGAATGTGTTCTGCTCAGAGCCCTAGTCCTCTCTCTTGTCAGATAAATACAGACTGGAGTTTTGATCTTTGTGGCAGCAGCAGCGGGCTGAGGTGGGTTTAGCAGGGCCATGACAGAGATGTAGATTAAAGACAGTTTGACGGCACAGGGTAGATGAACATTTCCTAGCACTCCTGTCAAGTCTCCCTCAGGTTGATATAAAGTCCACAGCCCCACATAACTGACTTCTCTCCCCTGTCATTGCTATGATTTTACCGGATAATTTATCAGGACAGATTGGCTATGGCAGCAGATCTGATAAACTCTAGGTTTATGATCTTACACAAGAGAGAGATTTGAAAAGAACATGTAAAATAATTCTTTTCTATATATTTTAAATATGCACATCCAAAAACTATGTATGCTATGAGGTGCTAACCTTACTGTATTTACTTTAGATAATATACATTTTCATTTAAATTACTGTATGGAAACATATTGTGCCAATAAACAAAGGGTCTTTAGGCCTCTTTAATAAATTTTAAGGGCATATATCAAGTTTCGAGACTGAGAAGTCTGGGAGCCAATGCCCCTAGAAGGAGCTTCAAACACACTTCAGAAGTCCCCACAAAAGGACCATGATTTCTCACAAATAACCAATTGGCAGACCTTAGCTATGCCTTGGCACTGCATTTTTCTGCAATCACATGACTTTCCTATTAGTTCTCACCAGATAAAAATCACAGAATTTTTTAGACATCGAAACAAACAAACCAAAAACCATATTCAACAAAGAGGAGAGAGAACCTATAGAGGCCATATCCAGAGGTTAGGCATGGCCCCCGGTTGAGGGATTGGGTCACCCACCCTTCACAAAATTTTAACCCAGAATTGCTCCTGTCTAAAGGAAATACAGGGACAAAGAGTAGAGCAGAGACTGAAGGAAAGGCCATCCAGAGACTGTCCCACCTGGGGATCCATCCCATATTCAGCCACTAAACCCAGACATTTGCTAATCCCAAGAAGTGCTTGATGACAGGGTTCTGGTGTGGATGTCTTCTGAGAGGCTCTGTCAGAGCCTTACCAATACAGATATGGATGCTTGCAGCCAACCATTGCACCGAGCATGGGAACCCCAATGGAGGAGTTAGGGGGAGACTGAAGGAGGTGAAAGAGTTTGCAACCCCATAGGAAGAACAATAATATCAACCAACCAGCCCCCCCAGAGCTCCCACAGACTAAACCACCAACCAAAGAATACACATGGAGGGACCCATGGCTCCAGCTGCATATGTGGCAGAGGTTGGCCTTGTCTGGGACAGGAGGCCCTTGGTCCTGTGAAGGCTTGATGCCCCAGCGTAGAGGAATGCTAAGGAGGTGAGGCAGGAGTGGTTGGGTTGCTGGGTGAGCACCCTCATGGACGCAGGGGAAGGGGGGGTGGAATGGAGGCATTTTGGAGGGTAAACCAGGAAGGGAATAACATTTGAAATTTAAATAAACAAAATTACCAATTAAAAAAAAACCCCATGAACCAACAAAAGTGCGGCCTGCTCTTTATCACCTGGGAAGTGTGTCAAGTCCATCACCATTCCACTCTCTATTAAGTATTCTTACAAGTGGCCATGCAAATTCTCATAAAACACATTCAGAATGGAAGTGGCCATTTGAGAATGGTCCCATGGGGGTAGGGGACTGAGTTTTAGAGCACCATGGTATTTAAAGTACAGGTTAAGCAGGCAGTGCTTATATATATGCAGAGCTCCTTCTCTGATTTCACCAACTTCATTCTCTGTTCTCTTTTTCTCTTTGCTCTTCCCCCAAGTCAATTAAAACGCAAGCAAGGGGTTTGATAAGAGGAAGCAAGACAAGTGAGGCATGGGATAGCTCTAAAATATGATGGCCTAATGTATGCAGACTAATAGGAATAATTGGATTTTTAAAGTCTACACATTGCATGCTTTACCCTTTATCTTCCATTAAATCAATTGGCACCTTGCTCTTTTTATATCTAAAATGTTAACCTTTATGAATTTTTAATAACTAAAACTTTGTAACACTTCTATTAAAATGTGAGGTTGTGTTAAGTCTGCCATTTGGCTCTTATAAATCAATGTTCCTTATCTGAAATAATAGATTTTACTGTGTGATGGAGGTTTGTATTTGTTAATCTATAAAATAATGATTGTAGAAACGACCCTATAACTTAGCATTGACTCAATCACATTTTTATATGGCCATTGTCCACATAGGGTAGACAATGATCTTCATTATTTTCTCATTTCTTTCAACACAGTATCTTCAACCAGCGTGTCAGAATTGATACTGTCAGCTTGACAAGATCAAGAATCACCTTGTAGGAAAACACCTGCGCATATCAGCAAGGGTGGCTGGTCACAAACTGCATAGAAGGAGAAAGCAAACTGACTCTAGGCATTGCTCTCCTGCTTTCTGATTATAGATGCAGCATAAACCATTGCCTCAACACCCTGCGCTGAAGGGTTCAGCACCATGATGGACTGCATTCTGGAGCTGTGGCTCAAAGAAAGGCCTTGTTAAGTTGCTTGTTGGTTTGTTTGGTTGTTGGTTTGGTTTGGGTTGTTTTTGGTTTGTTTGGTTGGTTTGGTTTGGAGTTTAGGCATTGTTGTTATTGTTGGGGGGTGAGCTGTGGTCACATTTGTCGCAGCAACAAGATAAGTGACTGAAGTGTCATGAAACGACAAATTCAAACTGTTCATAATGTTTTTTAAACTATCAACTGTTTACTGTTGAAAGCATTTCAAGTTTTAAATATGGTTACTTACACATTAACATGAGTTTGTAAATAACCAGTTTAGAATTTTATTTGTGCATTTTAAGAAAGTGAGAAAATGCTAATCTTTACTCCAAATTTGAGAAATGTATTTTTATTTCAATAGTTTTCTGTACCCCATAAAAATCTGTTTAAGAATTAGAGGACTCCTTTGAGGATTTTGAATGGTAAAACCCAAATATCTGCAAAATTACATTTTATTCACTATAAGATACTGTTATTTGCCTATTTTGCATATATCAAAATGTTCACACATTAAGATATTCCTTATGATCTTTAACCCAACTGAAGCTCATTCCTACAATGGTTCTTTACAGCAGCCCTGTAAACAAGAGCCTTGCTCTCCCGGTGATCACAGCACTGCTTGAGACTGTGTTCTGGAACTTTCTCCCTCTGCTTTCCAACTTCTTTCTATCTACAGTGAAGTTAAAACCTGAATAGGTTCATCCTGTCAACATCAAGATCAGGAGCCTTCAACGTTTTACTATTTTGGTCTTCTGCGTCAACTTCAATTACTTCTGCCTTCCCTCAAAATAAGATTAACTGAGTTTCAAACCTTCCTTCATTTTCTTTCAATTTAAATGGAAACTAAGCTAATTTTATTGCCTTAAGACATGCATTACAATTCTTATCTCTAGGACTTCATACACCAAGGTCTACATCTGGGATGGCCTAGCCTTAATTTTTTTTTCAGCTTCAAAACTTACTCATGTCCTTATTTTAATTACAGAAAGATATGAGAAGATCTTAGGAACTAAGTCCTAAAATTGTCTAAATGGAGAAGGCCTAACCTAGATGATAACAAAGATCATATTTATGTAAAAGTGAAGATACTTGGTAGAGACAGATTAATCTGACAGCTGATGCAATAGATTCCAAAACAGAATCCAAAACCAGGATTTGCATAGGACTCCAAAGTGTTTCACCAGTGCTATGAAGAGTTACTGAGGAAGAGCTTTCTGGAGTATTTCTTTATTTATTTGCATAGTTAATTTCTTCAGTAATTTCACTGAGTTAAAATGGATCCAGCCACAGTTTCTTGGTCTGGTTAACTCTACCAGTCATGAGTGCTGTGTTCTGGATTGAGCCTGAGTCAAAAATAGAAAGAATTAAAGACTTTGGACCTACAGTATTCTTGCCACTCCTAGAGCAGTGGTAAGTCATAATTTTACTTCACAGGGTTCACATCTGAGTAAAACTAATGATATCTCACCCCATGTAGCATACATAGCATTTTCCAGTAAAGGATTTTTGTTGATATTATTATTTTATCTGGGAAGACCCATTCTACATTTGGTTCATTTCTGATATGAAGAACCACTAAAATCTGGGCCACACCTTTTACTGGGCCACATGATGGAACATGAACAAAGGAAGTTTTTACTTTCAGTTTTTTCTTCCTCTCACTCTTAATGACAAGCTCATTTATCCTGCTGCTGAGATATTCCTTTGCTACTATACAACCTACTTCTTCAGTATTCTAACATTGACTGAATAATTACAGGAATCTTTGCCTTTCTAGTAGAAGATGTCCATTGTTAGACTAGCCATGTCTCTCTCTCTCTCTCTCTCTCTCTCTCTCTCTCTCTCTCTTTCTCTCTCTCTCTGTGTGTGTGTGTGTGTGTATAAAATATATATTGAGAGAGAGAGAGAGAGAGAGAGAGAGAGATTCATTCTATTATCCTATTGTTCTAGAATTTTGACTAATACACATGCCAATAAAGACTTCTTTAAAGGCTTGGAAAATTATATACTAGGAAAATGATATAATTATAAGATCTGCATGCTTCTGAAGAAACAAGCAAACAAAGTTAGAAGGAACCAAGAGTAAAGAAACAGTGGAAGGTAATATAATAATATATAATCAGAGACTGTCTATCTTGAGGATAACCTTTACTTGTAGTGAGAATTCTAGAATTTTGGTTTCATAAAAAACAAACAAACAAACAAAGAACCAGAACAAAACAAAAACCACCAGAACTATTGTAAGAATGTGCTTTTTTATTTTGATCCCAGGTAGGGGATATGGGGCTGCTTCCGATGATCCACAGCTGACTATGATTTGCCTCATGCTCTAGCAGAGATGTAGTTTGGCCAACTGCAGATAGTTTCTGTGAATGTATGATGTTTGGAATTCTGGGAACTTTTCAGAGGATATGTAAATGCTCTGGCCCTGTGGTGGGAGTAGTTGTTGGTCATTCAGGGAATTGGTCGCAATTTGTTAGTAGTTGTGCTTAAAGAAGAAACAAGAAAAAATGGATTCAAGGATCTCTCTCTCTCTCTCTCTCTCTCTCTCTCTCTCTCTCTCTCTCTCTTTCTCCCACACACACATTCCCCCCCACCTCTCTATCCTTCTTCTCTTTCATCTAGTGATGGGTGTGAAACCAGGGGACATAAAGGCTGGGAAAAGGAAGAATGGACAAAGTAGCAAAGCCAGATATACTTCCTCTTTGTAAGCACATTTCTGTCATCACAGACATATACATCTCGGGGCACGTTTCTCAATATATTTTAGCTGTTGACTTGCTGTTGTTGTGGATATCTAGTTGGTAGAGGTCAGAAATTTGGTTAAGCCTCATGTAATACATATGATCCATGCATTGAATATTCAAGATGTCAGTTCTAATGCCAGAGACGAGAAACTCTTCAGGAAGTCTGGTGGTTTGAATGAGAAATAGCCCCAGTGGGCTTATAAATCTGAATCAATTGTCACCAGCAAGTGGCACTATTTGAAAGGATTAGGAGATGTGACCTTGTTGGAGAAAGTGTGTCACCAGGGATGGATTTTTAGATTTAAAGATCCCAAGCCAGGTCCAGTGGCTTTCTTTTCCTGATGCCTGCTGATCCAGATATAGAACACTCGGCTACTTCAACAACACATATCTGTCTGTGCACTACTCTATGCTCTGCCATGATGACAGGAGACTAAACCTCTAAAACTGTAAGCAAGCCCCAATTATATTTTTTTTAAATAAGAATTGTAATGGTCACAGTATCTCTTCACGACAATAGAACACTAACTAGGCCAGGAAGCATATGCTTCTTCCCCATGTTTGAGGAAGAAGATTGTTGACTGGTTCCTACCCTTGACCTTGGCAGTGTCTTGACTGTTCACTTTGACAATACCTTATCCTGTTATAGGGAAGATATAGGTGTGTTAAGTTTATGAAGCTTGTGAAGTCATAATCTTGGCTTGGAAATCAGAAATGTGTGGCAGCTTCATGTGAACGTCTGAATAACACAAATCAATGGTGGGTAATAAGGCCACATACTGATACACAATGTGATACATGTACTACTTGACTAGTGTATAAAAAGATAGACACTGGACAAGATCTATTTTTTAAGATAAAATGTATTTTACAACTGTGAAACAGTCTGTAAATTTAGAAGGGTAAAGGAAAGGTCACAAAGGTTGTGACATAGCCACAGCTATGCTGCTCAGACAGCAAATGAAGGGAATATGTAGTCATACAAAAAGTGAGAGGGCAAAGAGAGAGAGTCTTTCATTACATTGACTATAATGGTGGCTTATGGTGCAACCAAAGGATAAACTGGGAGGTTGAAAGTACATTTTACCTTTAGCTCTTCACCCCAGTGATCTGGAGACAGATATGCACGATTGCAGGGTTTTTCTCTTGAAACCCCTCATGTTCTGAAACGTAACCCTCAACTGGCTGTTATTTGAGAATTTAAAGAGAACAGAGATGTCAGGTAGATGTACCGTTCCACAACAGTCAAAGAATGGGTGTGCAGCACAAATATCAAATACTGCTAACTGATGGGAACCCACCGGCAGGGTCTGACACAGTCTTTGAAGGTGTTGCAGGAGGAAGAATTTATTTTCATCAAGTGGTCACAGAGACCATTCTGCAGAGGTAGCGCTTAAGACATGGACTAAGTAAAGAATAATTTCTAGGTCCAGGTGGTGAGCAATCCTGGCCAATTACAGGGAGACCGTGAAAGCAAGGAAACTTGTCACATTCATAGGACATTAAGAAGATTCAAATCAGAGACTGAGGGAAATGGTGGATGGTTTGGAGAGAAGGTCACGTGATAAACCATATAAGGGCATGGAAGAGCACAGACAAAACAGGTCTCAGGGTAATGAAACTTCATTGAGAAATCTGAGTTAAGAATTACATACATGATACAGTTTATATTTTTAAATGTATTTCTCCTTTGATAGAGCTCTCAGCTAAACATGAGTGGAAAAGGTCAGTTAAGTTCCAATGGTGTAACAGAGTACTAAATTGAGGCCTGAAGTTGGCATCTGTGGAATCTCTCACAAAGGAAAACAGATGTGTTGAATAAAGGACATGAAGGGCAAGTTCCATTTAACTTGATGCAGAGAGACAAAGGGAGTAATTCTGCTATTGTCTAGATAAAACAGGATTGTTTTAACGCTTTGTGCACATGCTCAGGAGAATCCCTGGTCTTGGTTGACTTGTCAAAGCCTAGGTATCCCTTGGTTCTTAGAATGTGGCTTTGATAGGTGACTATGGCAATAGTTTAGGCTTGCTGTACAAAAAGGGAACTGAAGTATGTCATTTACAGAAGAGAGGAAGGATGTCACAGAGATAAATGACCACTTCTATCAAATAGTCATGTAAGCACTCTTTTCAAAGAAATCTGAGCCTCTGACACATCAGGCCACTGAGTAGGTCCACACACGGTCAGTCCTGGTCCTTCCTTTACTCCATTTACACTCTTCCATCTGATCTTCAAAATCATGTCCTGTCGAGGTTCCGTGTTCTTCCCCAAAGTCACTTGCTCTCATAGGTAGGCAAATTCTGGCCTGGTTACTTATGAATTAATTGACAACCAAGCGTAAAGTATGAAAAAAGAAAATTTAGGATGAACCTCATATTTATATATTTGTCTATTTTAATTCTGAGGATTGACCCTCAGGGCTTTTACATGATAGACGAGCTCTTCCACTGACAGATCCTCAGCCTAAGATTCCCTTCTTCAAAGGCACCCTAGTCCTTTCATTATAGCCAAATGGTACTGATTAATAAGTTCAATATAATTTTATTTCTGCCTCCTTGATAGAAACAATTCTTTCTATGATTTCATTATTATTTAAATCTAGTATTATTCATAATATTAATGGAAAATCCATCATTTATAGCACCCATACCTGAAGTCATTATCAGTTTCAAGACTGACAGGATACAACACTTACTGCCTTACTTCAGCACCAGATATGTTTTATCTGTCTTATGTTTTCAGGTATTTTGCATCAGTATGGTTTTAAACAATCAAACAGTGGTTTAATATGTTATATTTATATATGTACACACCACATATTTGCCAATTCTTATCTTATTATTATGAATAATAACCATATAACCTTGAATAACCCCTTGTTATTTTCCAAAGCCAACAATTCTTAGGGGTAGAATTCATTTGTGAAAGGTATTCATGTTTCTAAACAGGTTTGAATGCATGTAAGGAATATTATCTTAGAACATTTCTGCTCCATAACACTGCTATCTCAATGATAAACACTGCTTTCTCTGCAGGGATAAACTGTTATTATTTAATAGCCAATTTTTATTTAGTGAGACTTACTTTTTAATATCAAAGTTGAGGTGTTTGATTGCTTTGTCTAATTTTTCTGTTGCATTTTTTATTGACCTACAAGAACTTTTGTAGATTTAAAAAATTCACTTTAAAATTATACTTTTTATTATTGAGAATTCATCTATAAATATGATCATATTACCCCTATTTCCATCCTCTAACTCCAGACATCTATTCCCTTAACATATTTCCCTCCCGACTCACAGTTACAGTAGTTAAAGCCATCTGTTGGATTCCTATTAGTCAGAAACACCCTAAAGAACAAGCAGTTATTCCTCTCCTAGCAGCTTTCATTTGCCAGTAGAAAAGCAGTACTGGATGAGGCCTGGGAAGCTGCTTTCTCATATGCCTGCATTTTGACTGGCTCAATCTTGTTCAGGTCTTAAGCAGGAAACCTCAGGCTCTCTAGTTCATAACTGTGACAGGTACGACATTTCCAGCAGGCAGCGTTTATCTGTCCTTCTCCTATGCTCCAGCTCCTACAGTTTTTTTTTCTACCTTCACTTTGGTGATGTTCTCTGAGACTTCTAGGGAGTAACAAGATTGTCCAATGTAGGGCTGAATATTGAGTTTCTTATAAAAGTGTTTATACTGCCTCCCATCTCTGACCGAGGCTGAGAGCAACCCAGGTCTATGAGAATAAACATATCATGGTCATTTAGAAAACTAATAACAGCAGTATCTACTGTAGGGACTATGTCCTTTCTGGCCATGGGCTTTTGACCAGGACTGTAGTACCAAGCATGAAACACCCTCCTGCAGAAAAGGTTTCCAGTCTAATCAGAAACTGTTAGATGGTAAACGGTTACCATCTAACAGTTGTGCTACAGTGAGCACACGCTGTCTGATGGGCCAGCGTTCTGACATGCAGAGTCCAGCACTGGGTAGGACTATTGACATCCTGTCTCCCTCCACAGCATCCACAGCACCTTCTAAAACAATAAAGGAGGGGGAGACTCTCTGTGGATTTCGGATTCATTTTTTAGATTTCTCTGTGCCCTGCAGCCAAAAGTGTTTGGGGTTTTTAACAATAGGGACTTAACCACACAGTTATGGTGGATAACCAAGGATAGTGGAAACACCCTGTGCTGCTTGGTAGACCTCTGGGCTCCTGACCAATAATTTCAAATTTCATTTTGAATCACAAGTATTCTGGGACTGGCACTGTTCAGTCAAGAAAGGCAATTCTCTTCAAATTCCCTTTTAAAATATTTATTTTGAGACTGTATTATAATTATATAATTTTTTCCTTCCTTTTCTACTGCCTAAATTCTTCCATAGTCCCTTCCTAGCTCTCTTCCAAATTCATGGCCATGGCCACCTTTTCATTAATTATTGTTATATGCATATATGTATATAAATATATAATTCTAAACAAAATCTGTTCAGTCTATATGTTACTCGTGTGTGTGTGTGTGTGTGTGTGTGTGTGTGTGTGTGTGTGGGTGAGAGAGAGAGAGAGAGAGAGAGAGAGAGAGAGAGAGAGAGAGAGAGACAGAACATATAGATTCCAAAAGAAGGTGTCAGGTACCCCGGAGCTGGGGTTACAGGGAGTGAGTGCATGGTCTCTTACCCACTGGGTCATCTTTCTAGCCTGTGAATGCTTTTTTACAATGTTTTCTCTAATACAGCTGGTACATGTGGCCCACACCCTCCTTTTCTATCCCCCTCCTACTCTGCCCTGGAGTTTCAGTTGTAAGATTCCCCTGTGATTTAAGCTAATCAAGCAGGTCGAGAAAACTGTAGGAGGGCATATTGATTCCAGGCAGCAAACGTGTTCAACATCTGGTATTTGTTGCAAACATTAAATTCTCCAGTTTTCTTGACATACAGGGAAGGGCAGGCCTAAAGCTGATGAAGGTTGGTGGCACTAACTGCTGTTGGGTTTAAGGAAATTTCTCCATGTTAGTCCCATCTCAAAAATAAATGTTAAGTAAATAGGGGCCCTCGGTATCAGATTAATGGATGTGTATTCTGAGCGTTTGTGGAAGGCTACAGCTCTTATACCCTTAACTGAGTTCAATGAAGGCGAAGCCTTACTGTTTACCACCATGGTCACGCATTATCCCTGTTGGAGATCCATACTAGTAAGTAACGATCGAGAACACTGGCTATACTGACAGCAGAGCCTGAAACCAAAGATAGGGACCTCCATTGTGGTAAGAACACAAGGCCAGTTGCAAAGAAACATCCTCTTGAGAGCTTACGACTCTTCCAGAGAGCTGACTGGCAAGGGGGATGAGCCCAGAACCCCTCCCTATGGCCCATTTCCTGAGAGGATGGTCTGCACCAAGGAGTATCCCGCAGCTTGGCAGCCGGACCATCATCTGTACTCTGTGAGATCTGCGATGGTCATTCGGGCTCCACAGTGCATCTATTTTACATTTATTTTAAAAAGGTAAAAACAAACGAATAAGAAGGATGTGCTGCGGTTTGAACAGTTTTCTCAGAGAAGGAAACAACTTTGAAAGTTTCAAATAAGTCAGAGCCTTGTCTGGCTCAGAAGACAGTAAATGGGGAGGGTAGGGAGGACAATGTCTCAGACTGTTTTAACAGGTTCCAGTAAAATTTGCTGGAGACTGTCTAATCTTTTGTCCCATTTAAAAGTTCATGTGTGTCTTCAGGATATTGAGCACAGGAAGCTCTAATAGCATCAAGTTAATCTATTACCATGGGCACAGGGTGCCACGTGTAGGCATGAAGAAGCCTTCTAGTTTATTTTCATTCTGGACTTCAGTTGGAAAAAGAATTTTCAGCCAGTGGGAACTAAGATTTATTACAGAACATTTTGGGGGAAAAAAAAGAATAAAAGTTCATCCAGTACCCTTGAATACAAAAATCTTAATTCATGGAACCATTACTGTGGGCTAGGTGATGCTATCTAAAATAATGTGTTTTATTTCCTCAAAGAAATACTATAGTCTCCATTTTATATAGCAAATCATAGCTCAAAAAGACTTTGTCTTTCTTTTTTTTCTTTTTTTTCATGTTTCTTTTTATTATTATTATTATTAACTTGAGTATTTCTTATATACATTTCGAGTGTTATTCCCTTTCCCAGTTTCCGGGCAAACATCCCCCTCCCCCCTCCCCTTTCTTATCGGTGTTCCCCTCCCCCCTCCCCCCATTGTCCCCCTCCCCCCAACAGTCTAGTTCACTGGGGGTTCAGTCTTAGCAGGACCCAGGGCTTCCCCTTTTCTCATGGTCTCATAGATACAATCCAGCTAGCGAATGTGAATTAGAATCCAGATGTAGTCACTTTAGTCTCAAAACCAATGTTTCCCACAATTATTCTACCATATTATCATCATCATTATTTTGATATCTCCACAACACAAACTAATCTGACTGAAATCAATTGAAAACGATTCAGCTCATCCAGCCATTTCTCAGAGTCTGTGTATAAAGACAAGAGTCCTTAATCACAATAAAGTTGCCTTTTGAAGCTGATATTGAAAAAAAAAGCAACAAGGAAACATACAGGTTGATCATAGCACTGGTGATAAAGTAGGACATGTTGCTAGGGGAAGAAAATTAAAACTTCAGAATCAAAAGGAACTATGTCTCTCTGTTAGGTACACAAGCGAGCAGAGCACAGAGCAACTACACTGATGAGGAAGGTAACGAGTTGGTACAACAGTCTCCTCCTCAATGAAAACCTGTCTTTGGAGAGGGAAACTTCTAAGGTGCGCCATTCATGGGGAGGTGAGATATGGGGATGTTCTAACAAAAGATAAAATACTGCTTATTAAGACAGGGTGTAAACCAAATAAGGTTGAATCTGACCAGTCAACAGGTAAGATGGCTTACCCTGCAAGAATAGGGAACTGGGTTTGATTCTCATAAACCATGTAGCAAAGAAAACCTAAGCATAGTGGCGCAGATTTGTAAACCCAGGGAAGACAGGGGGGTGGGTCTCTGGAGCTGATGGCAAGCCAGCCTAGCCTATTATATACTTGAAACTCAAGGGTGACTGTGACTTATAGTGGTATCACTCCATATAGCTGCCATAATTTACACTAAGCCTTATTAATGTGCAAATAACTGGAGATGGCCAATGAAACAGAAACTTGATAGGTGCTTTATGAATCAAGTTGTATGAGATCCATAGAACAATTATACATTAATAAATAATTCTTCCACCTTTATTAACTTTGCAAGAGGTTTGGGGGTATTCATTGTGAAGATTTACATTCCAAGGAAATGATGTTTTATTTAAACTTACCTATGATTTCAAAACAGGGTCAAAAACTCTTTAAAATGTTATTAATTGTAAATTGTGAATATATATCCAGTAAGGATGTTTCCCCATTTATTTTGTCTGTAAAGCTTGCCGGCTCAGATTTATTCATTGATTTCAGAATTATGACTGAATATTGCTTAACTTAAAATATGTTGTGTCAGAACTCTAAATAAAATATCTGGCCTACATTACTTTCATAACACCCATCTGTGCTTGAAACTGAGTGGACGTTAGTTAGGTTAATTGCTGTAACTTCTCAGTGATGTTCTGAAGCTTCACACTGACAGGTGTGCCTGTTTAACGGTGAATCCCAGGACCGCTTAAGCACCTAACTGTTATTAATTATGGCTGTAGGACTCATACATTACCATACAGAGCTTGCATCGACTGGATTTTCTCCCAACTCAGGTTTCCCATCACTTATCTGCATAAGAACATAGTCTGAGTCATTTTTCAATCTAAGATAAAACAAGAAAATTATAGGCTCTGTGGTTTGATGGATTATGTTGTACTCTGGGACTCGCTGCGTTCGACTGTCTTTGAGCTCACTTCTTCATTATGTTAGCTCAAGCTGAAACTAGTACTTTGGTTTTGATAGTTGACTGTTAAATCCAATTAAATTAAGATGCTTACCTGATTTGAATATGATACATTTTGTTTTTATTCAACACTTACGGAAGTAATTGGCATATAGATTGGTTTTGTCTTTTCATCTTCCTGCTCTCAAGATTTTATGTACTACTTGTGAGTATCTCTATTTGTAGTACGATTTTCAGCGATGGAGGACAGGAAATATTCTTTTACATTATGACTGGAATGGTAGACACTCTATTTTTCATCTCCTTAGCTATCATACACATATCTGGAAATATACCTAATAGCTTAGAGTAGTTTCCTTTTATTTATTTAAGTGTATTTAGGGTCTGATAATTTATTTGTTACTCTTAAAAATTCCAGTTTGACTGGATTCCAACTTAGAGCTAGCGGCTCTCAAGGAGGACAGCAGATGTCTTCAGGCATCTGTTTCAGGCATTTGTCTTCGGCTTCTATCATCTCTTGGCCAAAAGTTTAACATATGTTGCAGCCTCCTTCTTATGTTTCCTCATTTTTGTTCTGTTTCTTCAGAGTAATATATTGGGATTTGTATGGCAAGGTACATGGAGTAACTGGACACACAATATTGACTGCTCTGTTCCTGGGCTTTTACCTTTTTGTTAAGGGTTTTCTGACAACATATTGGTGGGTATCATTCTATTTGAAGAGATTTAAAAGCTTTTGGAGTTTACAAGCTCTTTGGGGCCCCAACTCCTGAGGCACAGTAGTATTTGTCAGTCATGAATATCTTCCTCTCCTGTGTTTATATTAACTAAGTTAAGGGCACACCAATTGTTACCCACAATGCATCCTGGAACAGACTTACATCTTTTGCCTCCATTTCTCCCTGGCCTATAAAAAGCATGTCCCTTACACATGCCTGCCTTGGGTTGAGACACCTTGTTTCATGGGGGAAATTTGATTGTCACATCCACCACTGATGTGGATCACAGAACCCTTCCATGATTCAAAGCATCAGCAACTACTTCTGTGGCCATGGATTCTCATGAAAAGTGCAAAGCTTTTCTTCATCAACCAATTCAGTGAGTTTCTGGAAGCTGGTGGTAGAAAGGAGACATTCTGCTTCATTTTGACATAGTCATGAAAATAAAACATGATTACTCCCCCCCCCCCCGATTTTATCCTGGATGTTAATCGATATCTAAACCATCATGGAGATGGATTGGGTGAAGTGGAATCAATAGCTTTAAGATTTCAAGTCATTGCATGCTTCAGTTCTAATGCTAAAGATTATAAAATGCCAGGGCTTCACAGCGGAGAGGGTTGACATCACAAAGGGTGGAAAGAACACAGCAGTATGTTGTTTCGGACCCTCTGAGATGACTTCTCCCTCCATTCTATACTTCTACTGTCTTCGTTCAGGCAATTTTGCAGATATGACATGTAATATGTGGTCATAATTATGAAAATGTAGAAAAATTATTTTTTCAGAGACTGGACCTTTCATTATTAATACATGTTATTTTGCTCCAATGACCTTTATACTATTCTATGACTGTTATAGAAAAAGGATGCAAAATGATAGAAAGGAAGGAAGTTAGGTGGTGACGTGCCACTAGCTCATTTCATGGTATTTTTGTCAGTTCTCCTCTCTCCCTCCCCCACCTCTCCCTCTCTCCTCTCTCCCCTACCCAGGATAGCACAATTTATTGACCTGACTTTGAATAAAACTATAAAGTGAGTGAATTTGGGTTTGTGACTCTAGCTTGAAATTCTCCTTCAGAGTATGAACATATATGGCCACTTTTCAATTCAAACATTCATTTTGTTTCATAATAATTGTGAAATGACCACATGTTAGTAGGAAGGGCTGTTTTCTCTCTAGAATCTGACTCCTACATTTCCTCAATGTTTGTGGGCACAACACTCAGACACTGGGAAATGCCAGACACACATGTATCCAGTTATTTCCCTTAAATCTCTATATAATCCCTAACCACTGGATTTTAGTTTTCCCTCTACAGTCTGCTCAAATGTGTCCACTTCTCTCTGCCTCATCCTCTGTGGCTTTCTTGTTAATGCCTGCTTATCCATCTTGTTTCTTACTCTCCTGACTAACCCTCATGTTTTAGGTCCAATAGTAAGTCTTTATCTTCCAAAAGACTGTGCTTATGAGGTTTTGGGTTGTTTCTCTCTGTTTTCTTCTTATGATCATTTAATCATCTTTTATAATATTGCTATTTGCTCTTTAGATGTGTCTGTCCATTGTATTAGACCATAGCTCGCTCGCTCTCTCTCTCTCTCTCTCTCTCTCTCTCTCTCTCTCTGTGTGTGTGTGTGTGTGTGTGTGTGTGTGTGTCAAGGTTTGCTTTATTTATCTCCAAATCTTCAGTATGCAATACAGTGTTTACTCCATGAGGACACTCTGTAACAAATCTATATTAATGAAAAGACAAAAAGATATGGTTGTGTATTCCAGGCCAAGTATTGGCCATTTCTGCTTTTTCTAAAAGGATTCAGATACAAGGTTTTCAGCATTAATTGTTAAAATCTACAGCAAGTAACTTCTTTAATAGCTAGGACTATGACAACTACACAACTCTGGACATTGATTTTTTTTCTCAGTTACTCACTTGGGGACTTTGTAAAAGTCGAAAACATGGAGTCATTTTTCATAGGTGAAATGAAATTATTTATCTGACCAAAAATGTCCCTAGTATATTATAAGGATCTGAAGTAGGAATGTGCGTAAATGTGTCTTGGACTCCTAGAATATGCACACGTGTGAAGAATTATTGCTCTAGGCTATCAGATGTCAGCTTGACAATGAACATGTTTCTATGGTTACCTTCTAGCTTGTTTTTGCTGCTTCAATTTTTTCTTACAGTTTCAGATATCAAATATTCAAAGCTTACAAGAACAATTTGTAGAGTAAAAGTATAGTGTCTCTAGTGGGTGTGAACTGTGCAGAATGTGATTAAATCTATGTGTATTAGTGCACATACTTTGTGATTACTGTGGAGCACATAGATGGATTTACCTATAGCTGATTTGGGAGAATCTAAGGTATTACCCTTCTCTCTAAGTAAGCCTAAAGGGAACCTTCAGATACTCCATCTAGTGGTGACCACATGAAAAGCAAAGTCCCTTGAGGGTGGACCATCTAAGTGAAACTATCTGTCTTACACTATTCAGTGCGTTAGAAGCATGCCATGACCTTTTGTAATAATGTATTGCTTGTTCTAAGTTGCTGACTATAATATTTTCATATTATATAAAGAGAAAATCTCTTCATAAATCTCTAAAGGTGCCAACCAATTTTCCTGATGTGGTAGTGCATTGGTTTATTAATATTGTAATATCTGAGAATCTTATCATTTAAAGTAAAACTCTAGCTCAGTACTATAGCACACCTATAATCCTAGGACTCCAGAGATAAGGTAGGAATCTCACAAACTTGAAGGTAACCTGGGTCATATAGGGAGGCACCTCCTCTGCCACAACAACACAAGAATAAGTAAAGTTGTAAAAGCTGTTATTTTGTACAGAGATGATGAGTATCCCCACCTCCCCAGCACTGATGAATCGGTGCCGATGTGGCTACCATTTCTCACCTCGTCTAAATTTCTGTTTTCAAAGCAAGTTTCTAATGGCAAGAAATGAAGGACAGTAATCTGTGCTAAACAGAAAAAAAGCATTCCACTTATGGAATGCTGTACACACATTCTCCCTCGAGTCCACAGGAAAGTATTATGGTTGCACTTGCAGGGGTGCTGTGTGTGACTCAGAGGAGTCAAGAAAATACCCATGGCTACAAAACAGGGACATCACATAGACATGCTACTGCTGGGAGGGTTTTCTTTTTCCTTAAAGTGCACCATTCTGCCTAAACCGTTGAGCTCAGTAGGTGAGTGCTACCAACTAGTTGTTCTCTCTCTGTCTCTGTCTTTCTGTATGTCTGTCTCTCTCCCTGTCTCCTTCTATCTCTCCATTTTACTTTAGACTAACTGTTAGTAATACCACTAAACACTTTAATTTCACAAAGACATTTGAGTGGCATGGTGGCTGTAGGAGCCCCTCCCTGGGGCTGGTGCCCTGCCTCTGGACAGGGAAGAACCAACTGCTCATAGGGTAGGTTGCTACTTGCTAATGGGTTATATTCTCTCTCTCTCTCTCTCTCTCTCTCTCTCTCTCTCTCTCTCTCTCTCTCTCTCTCTCTCCTCATCTTCCTTCTTCCTCTTCCTCTTCTTCCTCCTTCTCTTTTTGTACTAGTCTTTTTCTTAAAACCTAATTTGCTTAGAAATGACTCTTTACCTTCCACTCCCAGGTAGCCCAACCAGTCAACAATTGACTGACACGGAGGCAAAGAGTTTGGTTCCTTCATTCAGAACAGGCAACTCAACAGTATGACTCCTTTTGCAGAGCTCCCTAAGTCCTGGCTGATACTGGATGGCAGCTGTGTGGTCTTCATGCATAGTTTGGCCTCTTCCTTGACCTGCTCCTTTAATCTCACAGAAGTTTTACCTAGTGTCTCTTTTGTGTGAGTCATGGACCTACTACAAGGTCATGAGCTCCTTTTCTAGGGAAATATACCTTTACACTGAGGCTTAGAGAAGTTTTCCTTCTTATTTTAAAAACTGCATTTGGGCAACAGAGCAACTATCACATTTTGGCACAATTTGGCAAACAGAACACTTTGCTTTTCCAATGGCTCAGTGTTAACAAGAAGAAATGGTGTATGAAAGACATTAAGGAAAGCAGAACCATGCAGGATGCTCTGAGCTATCACAGTTGTCTCTTTGGAAAAGTAAAAGAACTGAAAAAAGGGAAGTAAAGATTACACAGCGCCACTCTAGGCAATAAACAAAACAAGCTGTAGTATTTTACAGAGAGAAATAAGCACAGCTTTGGGCAAATATATTACCAAAAGAGAGCTAAATGTGGCTAAATAAATTGGGTAAACAAAATGCTAGTTTCTCCTTGAATTTTGTTTCTGGAGCAGCCACTAGCAGAAGACACAAATCTCCATTTCTTCTTGAGAAATAGAAACTAGAGTGGCTTATTTGCATTGTAAACCCTCTCAGTAGTAAACTCAACATTACTCATACAGACAATATGAATAATTAGTGTTCATGAATAATAAAAATATTAAAACATTAGGCTAAAGCAACTATTAAAGTAAACAAAATATGGAGAAAAATCCAAATATTTTTTCTGTATTAATCATTTCCATCTCTTCCTTTATGTTTTTGTTAACATTTACCAACAAGAACACTGTGACTGAAATTGGAGAACTTCTTAGTTCTTTGTCAACTGCTCATTGTTGTTCAAATTACCCTAATTTCCTGCCTACAAAATACAATGGTATCCAGGCATAAAAATATAATGAAGCTCACTGCTTTCTATGCTACTTATGGAAAAGGAGGGAGGGGAAGCAGAGCTTAGGATGCCTGTGCATTACAGCATCTTCCAGCAGAGCTTCCTGCTTGCCTCACGCATACCTTTGCGATCATAGAGAATGTAACCTGAGGAGATGGACACATACCCATATGGGAATCTGCATGAATACTCTTAAAATTGGTTTGCGGCACCCTAGCTTTTTGGTTTTCAACTTACCTTTCCTTAATTGCGTTTTTTTTTCTATTCTGCTTAAGAGAAATACATTATTTTCCTGAGTTAACTAATGGGTGATTTGGGAATGTGTCGTTCCCACTGGAAGAATCTCATAGGGGAAGCTTAGAAAACTGGAATGAGAAAGAGAGGGTGGCTGTAACTTTTTCCCTGACCAAACTCACTAAAACGTGATCCCACACACTTCTCTGTGCATTCTGCTATTCCACAGTTCTTCTAACTTCTAGGAGAACCACCTTCTTGACAATATAAATCGATAATTTTATTTTAATTTTTGTTTAAGTTACAATTTTTTTCTGATAGATGTTAAGTTTTATTTGGCTCATCTTTTTGCTTACGAGGGTAGGCCTTACACTATTCACCATGTATTGACCCTCATTTCTGCTGCCTTGTGCTTTGGGCATTTTGGACAATTCAGTTGTACTTAGCTCATGAGTGGTAAGAGTATGTGATATACTGAGCACTTTGTAGGCAGGACTAACTTTAGAAGAACAACGTGGCAATGTGGGTCTGGTAAAGATCATTTTCTCATTTGCAGACACTGTCTTCCTTTGTTTCCTCATGGTCAAAACAGATAGAAGTTAAATCTCATCCACCTCACCTATGAAAACTCATGCGGTTATGGGGCTCCACCCTCATGGACACATATAAATTTAGTTATATCCCAGAGACTTCATTTTGCACAGTATCACACAAGTGTTAGAATCTTGTTCTTCCTAGATAAATGTCAAAGCCAACAACAATTTTCTGGGAGCTTATTAACATCACATATAATTCTATCTTTTTCTGCTTTGTAAATTTCAGATTTGTGCCAGAATTAGACCAAAGACAATGTACTTGAGGCAAAGAAAGACTTGGAAGAAATATCAGAGTAATGTGATGAGAACAGGAGAAATTGGTCAATATTTTTTAGGACACAGAGACCCTAAAAGCAGCAGTTCCATTCTTGTCCTGAGTCAGAAGCCAAATATATCTTTGGCTCTGTCCTGGCTGGAGGCCAGAAATGCCAGAAGGGTGCTCTGGTTTCTTGGTCTCTCTTCTCTAAAATTAGCAACCTTGCCTGGAAGCTGTATGTGAGGGTGTTAACTAAACTCCAGTCCAGGCACCACTATTCTTTTTGGTTGAAACCTTGAAATTGGATCTCTTATTTGCATGGTAAACAAGGGGTGATAGCTATTATAATCTTAGTAATGGTGCTATTGATATTTGAACTTTATCTACTCGATATTTGCCTTAACTTTAGTATCTCTTGTTTGCAGTTGATATGTACTCAGATGGTCCTGTTGACATTTACCTCTCTGGGACCTCCCTTCCCCAAAATCAGCCACTCAAAGCTTGAACATTCACAAGACTGAAAACTTCTTCTACATCCCAATTTCCACCCAGAACCTAAGTGTTTTTAGAGTCTGAACTCTTGAAGGGAAGACATTACAGGGATTAGCAGTAGAGGTCATTTGTTTCAGATCAGCTTTGCAGACCATTAAGGAGGCTTGCTCTCCCTCAGTTGAATTTGGGCTCTACCTACTTCCCTAGTAAAACCTGAAAGATAAACCGGAGATTTGCTACACTTTAGGATTTCAACTACCATATGAAAAGTTAAAGCAAGCAAGGTTTTGGTAAGCCCAGTATGTAAAAGCTTAGTCAAAAGAATAGAATAAGCCTCTGACCTCAGATGGCTACTTGATATTACCTAGCTCAAAGATTAGAAGTGTATGCACTGTTGTCTCCTCCCTAAAGAGTTACTGAGTCCATGAGCAGGCCAAGAGACCAACCTAAAGGAAATCTGATTCACCTAAGATTTGCTAAGGAGGTGGGAGGAATGATTAACCCCCCGTAATAAGATGGATCCTTTACAGAACCCTTTTAGAGGCAGTGGCTTGCCTGTCTCCACTGCTAAACCTGCCCCCTGGCTTTTTGATATCAGAACTTCTAATCTCTACCACGAAGTTGCTTGTGGGATCCTCCTTGCTGACTGTGGTAACTGTCTCAGCTCAAGGTTTAGAACTTTCTTCCTTTTCTCCACACCCGTCTACTTCATAAGCTCCAGGATTGACAGCTTGTTAGTGTTGTTTCTCTTTGTTACACACTCCAAAGAAGTTTGTTAGACTTCTTTTCTAGTTCACCCTTTAATCTTTTATTAGGGAGATTAAGAACCCCAAAGGAAATTCCAAGTTCCTTAGTAACTGTTAAGTTTCAAACCCAGAACAGCTGATCTGCCTTTTTGATATATCAAAGAAAGACCTGGTTTCAGGTTCTCCCAGCATCCTTCAGTCTCCACCTGTTACATGGTAAGGCCCTTCCTTATACACCCCACTCTATCCTGAACTCTGCAGCTAAAAGACTGGGCTGCCCTTCCTCCAGAGGCTCTGCCTTATATAACCCAGGGATTTTGGTTACCCAGTCCTTTTTCTACCTTTGGCTTCTCAGCTGTTACATCTGGTTCTCCTCTTTCTAGACTTCCCCACATGGTGCTGCACAGTCTGGCCATATTCACTCTGGACTCTCCCAGATATGTCTGCCTCTGGCTGTGCTCTCCCACATGTCTATAACAAACTTTCTCCTGCGCCATATCTAGGAGCCATCATGTCCTTTCCTTTTTTTTCCTGAATTTCTTGTTTGTTTTTTTTCATTCAGTATCTAATGTTCAGAAAATGATATTTATTTAATTACATTTGTCTGTGCACAAAAGTTAGTTAGAAAAATAAAGATAAAGGAGGTCAGGTGAGTTAGAGCTAATGCAAAACAGAAAGGTGAAGGCCAGCTTCTGGTTACAGTGGTCTATTTTGCAGATTGGCTTCTTCCACTCATAATCTTAATCTCTCTACTCTATTCCTTCCAACCCCAAAATCCTGGTCTATAAATATTCTAAGAAGCACTTATCAACTTTAAAATGAGCTTGCTGGTAGATTTGCTTGTGTAAGATATAACCCAGATTACCTCATCTTTTGGTAGAAATAGAAGCACATATATCCACTTAAAGTAGTTACGTAAATTAATTTACATGTAAAGGAGTTAACTGTATAATTAAGTTGATTTTTTGAAAAGAAGGCTCTCAAAAGCCTCCCTCTTCCCTGAAGTGTTTTCAATCATTATCAAAATATCATGGAGAAAAATGCAAAAAAAAGTGTTTATGCATTCAAAACACAGACACCATGTTTAGCATCTGCTCCTTTCCTGATAGTCTCCTAGGATCACATCTCAATGTGGTCCTAAAAAATTATCATTCAGATCGAAGCCCACATTTTAAGCTGAGCAAATGCACAGGTAGAACTTTTAGCCAAGGAAGGGGAGGGCACCATTTACATGCTTGGCATTCCAAATGGAGTTCTAAACGTCTCCACAAAATGATTGTATCGTGAAAAATCATAACTGCCTTAGAGGAGGAAAGGAGAACCCTAGATGACATGAAAAATAGATTCATTCAGTATTTAATGGCTTGGGGGAGTCAACCATTGCGAGCTGGGTGCTTTACTAAAATCCCTTTCAGCCCTCTCTTCTCACAGCCAGCTCACCCTTATTAGCCCATTCTGGTTCTATTTGCTGATGACCAGATGCAAATTTTGCTTTCTGATATTAATCGAATAGGTAGCATAGCTTGCTGCTCTTCTGTCTCTCACCAACCAGAAGCTTGGCGAGCTCACAGAAAAGCCTATGATTTAAAAAAGGGATACAAGATAATTGCATGAATTGACTTGTTAGTTCTGAAAGTGAACATTCATGTGGATAAAAGAGAGGGGAGGAAAAAACTTACTTTGTGTGTGTGTGTGTGTGTGTGTGTGTGTGTGTGTGTGTGTGTGTGTGTGAAGATTTTAGCTCTTTCTCAGTCAGGAAATATTTCTAAGTATGAAATACTACTGAGTTTCCTCATAAATCACACCCAGTCTCCATGACTTGCTGTAAATGAAGAATGCAGAGAGGAGAGAAACCTCATATTTGAACTACGAAATTAATTGATGACTTTGATATAAGCAAAGGACGAGTTACAAGGATAGATGTGTTGTTTATGAAGTGTGAGATTAATTGTATTAACAGAGATTTTCCCATTTGAAAAATGGGAGTTTGCTGTGGGAAGAACTTCTAAAATTAGTCTTCAGGACCAGAGTAGGTAACACTGAGGGTTAGAAGACATTTCAAGTCAAGTCACCTGGCTCCAAAGGACTGAGCAATTACATTTGCAAAGTGCTTGCACTGAAATCAATATGAGAAAGCATCCTATGTAGATTAGGCAACACAGAATGTGCACTTTTGAAATATAAGTAAGTTGATATACTTAGTTTAATAGGTCCTTTAGAGTCTAAAATGTAGAGTTTCAATTATTTTAATTCATGTTTTTAAATTCATTAAAATAATCTTATCTAGATTTAGCCTTTAGATATGGCATTCTGATCGTGTCTGCACTAACAGGAAACACATCTATTAAGTATGTGCTTTGGCACATGGCATATTTATAGACGTATGCTGAGTTAATGGATGCACATCTCTGAAACAAAGGATAAGAAGCCTCCTATAGACCTCCAGTGTACAAATACACTTAAGGAGAGGCCTAAGTAATGCCCCACTTACAGTGCCCCTCATACCTCCAGTGTAGGTTGTTCTCTAATCATAGAGAATCCATCTCACATGGTCAAGTCAGAGATGTAGCTCTGTGAGACTGAAGTCTCTAGGAATCACGGTGCAAATGGAAGAGTGGTAGGCCAGTGGTGGAGCTTGGACCCTTTAATTTCTTAACTTCAGCTTCCAATAGTTCTACTCAGAACAAATTCTAAGCTTTCAGGTTCTGGGTTCTAGTTTATCCAATATACAATCTCCTAAGTATATGTAATGTACTCTAACACACACACACACACACACACACACACACACACATTGTTTTTAATCATGTGTATGTGTGGGTTGGAGGTGGGGAATATGGTCAGCTGAGTGATAATATCCATGGAGGCCGAGGGAACATTGGGTATCCTGAAATTTAAGTTGTGTGCATTAGATGCTAAATTTGAGTCCTCTGCATGAACAATACTTGCTCTTAACTACTCAAACGTCTCTCAACCCCATGTTAATAAACCTTAACAATAAAGGAAGTTGTAGACAGAGAGAATATCTCAAATTATTCTTTGTACGTTTTACTTAATTCCTTATTTTGTAATTGATTAATTTTTAAAAATTTAATATTTCCTTTGGCTATCAGATTCCAGTAGGCCTTCTTGCCTTTCTTAATTCTGGCATCTCTAGTCATTTCATAACTAATTCCCAACCCCTTTCTTCCTTGCTTCCTTCAGTTATAAAGGAAGGAGGGCCTCTTCTCCAGTTTCTTCTGCCAGTACGAGAGGCTATATTAGTCACATCAGGTAAAGCAATAGAAATAGACTGCTGTTTTCTGATAAAGTGAGAGACACTTGAAGAATGCCTCAGTCAAGGTCGAAGAATAGCTAGGAATCTTATAATAGGAGATTTCTATGGATTAATACAGGAATATAATAGAACTTTGTACATTATATTGATTCATGCACAGTGATATATAAGTGAAATATAATCATTTTTGCCAATTTATAGATTATGCCTATATTATACCATCACAGTAGTTTGTGAGAAAGTAAATATTAGAAACTTTGTACCTCTCCATTTAATTGTAATTATTTGCACATTGCCTGTTCTATATGACTTCCTTTTCATCTGTTGACAGAAAATTCTATTCTGACATTTCATTGGATACTTAGCATTTTCACTTCACTCCATCCATCCCCTCACTCCCAGCTAGTGCGTATATTGCAGAATTCCTGGAGGGTGGCTCCATGGTGGTTAAAGAAGGCATGGTCTTCTTTAATGATTAGGAATAACACTTTAAAGTTTACCTAATAGAGTCTGTTGAAAGAATAACCCTTACTCCATCTCGTGTTTATTATAATTACCAATTTGGCTTGTGTCTTTTGAACACTGAATGTTTTATTTCACACCTGGAACATAATTTAGTATTTCTGAATGAGTGCTGGGCAACAGACAAAGACTCTGTCCTAATTAAGCTTACACTTTTGTAGGGATAGATACATTATGAATAATAAAAAAGAGAATGACACAGAATACAGGGGTTGGGTGGATCCTTAGTGTGCTTAAGTGCAGTGCAGGTCCAGTCCTCTGTCTCCAGTTTCTACATGACTGTGCATCTGCCTCATTTACCCATTTCCCCTTTCTCATGAACAACACAGACACACATTTGGGAAGGTTTCCACAATCTCTTCTCTCAAGGGCTTTGGAGGTTTGCCTGCTCTGTTAAATCTTCTCAGTGAGTCCAGTTCTTGCACAGTTCTTGTCTCTGAGATTCACTATAAATGCTTCCTATAGATCTGTGCGATAGTTAAACAAATGCCTCTTTATAATTTCTGACTTTGTTTTATTGTGTCATTCAAATCCACTGGGAAAGACCAAAGACTTAAACTCCATTCAAATTTAGATTAAGGAATTTAGTCTTACTACTATCAGAAGGACAGTAGCCTTAGAGCCAAAAAGCATGCCCTGTGGAAGAGCCCTGGGATTTTAAAAGCAGACACCAGAAAGGTGTGCATTACAACTCTCTATGGAATCCATAGCTGGGCAGGAAAATTCTTTTAGCTCCCTCTGTTGTTTCTTTCCCACTATAGAGTAAGAAGAGTATCACATCCCATTCCCATAGAGATAAGCAGGCTGTACATCGGCAAAGACAACTGTTAACACCTACAGCCCATCATTCTCATATCACCAGAGTGCCACTAGGATCTCCGGCACTCCTGAGCAAAAAGTCCACGGCTCTTATGGGATGCCTGGCTCCATATTGTCTCTTTAGTCATCACAGGGGACCTATGTAAGTTATTACTCGGGTCTGAACACTCTAATGGCTGGGATAGAACAGTTTATTCTGCAGGCAAAAACACATGTAATTCACAGAGACATGTAATTCATATCTCATTTTTTTATATAATTATCAGATAAAAATTCATTCAGAGACATTTACCACATGTCTATGTAAATTTGGATTTTATTCTCTCAGAAAGAGGGATGAGATGAGAGCTGTATTAAAGTTGTGGGAATACAGGGCATGGAGTGAGTGCAGAGCATTTCTTTCTCTATTCTATATCTAGGCCCAGACCGGAATGCCTTTAATCTAATCTTCCAACCAAGATGACTGATTCAATCTGGCTTTTCTCGGCTTCTGACTGAATTGTTCTACTTGGCTTCATACAGTTTGGGGATATTATCTTCAGGCTCTTTTTCATTTTTTGACTCCTTCTGTCTCATCTGTGTCTAGCTGTTCTCCCTGCTACTTATCTTTGTAAAACTGTCACACTAAAACTGTCATACACCCACTTTCACCTCTCCCTGAGTTGCCCTCAAGTATCCTCTTCTTCCTGTGCTATTCTTGTGAGAGTTGGACTTCTCCTATTTCTGACTCATTCTGCCAAATATTTCTCTGATTTATCACTTTGTCTGCCCCTCAATTAGAGGTCACTTTCACATATGGCTGCTTCCCCTACAACCTAACTTTACCTTCTTTGTTAGGGATTATGGGTGAGTACTCGGGGCATGTCTGCATTCTAACCAGATCATATTGTAACGCAGGGTGTTCCTGCATTCCAGCCAAATCATATAGACCTAGAAGACCAGAGCAGCCATGTTGCTGAATTAAAATTCCACTACATGTCTGTATGTTTATGTTGATATGCTTTATTTTACTTACTTGGCTTCAAATTTGTAATTTTTTTCCCAAAAGCAGCATGCTTACAATACCCAGAACCTAAGAAATAAGCTTGAGTATAATAACCACAAGTTATTAGGTAGCAGGAATCATGCTCAATAAATTACCGACAATGGGTCATTTCATGCATACCTGATGAGATAGGTAGACCGAGTTGAGAGATGTTATTTCTTGTCTATTGATCCCAGGTTATAATAGAATTGCTAAAATGCAAAATTGCTCCTGCAGTGAATACTTCATGAGTTATTTTTTTAATTATTTGTAAATTAGTTTATTATTCATTGTTATAAATTTGTCAGCTGTATATTTTGATTATGAATGTTAATAAATAAGACCCTAAATTTTACAACTGACATGGTTTTCACATGTCTATAATATTATAAATGTAAAAAGTTAACTTTTAGAGTTTTCTTTGAATCACTTATTTTGCTACTTAATGAATTAAAATTTGTTGAAGGCTTTCAGGTGCAGTTAGAATTCATTTTACAGAATACTTTATTGCTAAAGTCTTAATGACTAACATGCAAAAAAATGGAAAGCTTTAGGATTTCAGAGATAAAGGTGATTTGCTGAATTATGCAGCAATAATTACACTTATAAATCCTCCTCTGAGTTCTGTCGACCATTTGCTGCCCTTTAAAAGGAACCCAAACTGCGGGCAGATGTCTGTTAGCTACTCAGCACGAAGATTTTTATCAAATTATGCCCTTTTGGTTTTGGATCTGAAATCAGTTGCAGCTTAACCCTGCAGTTAAGGAAATATTGTTAGGTAATATTCAGTCACTAGCTGACATTACAGTGTATGGTAATCTCCTTGTGACTACTGCATGGTGAAGGAGGAAAGGCTTACCAGGTGAATGCCTTGTAAGGCAGAGTAATGGGTCTTTCCCTTTTGTTCTCGCATCTATTTGAGACAAGGTCAAAGATAAGGTCTCATTCCTGACCCTTCTGTCTCCGCATCTTAGGTGCTGGGATTCGCCTGGCTCTTCAGTACTGATCTCTTAGGGGTTAGACATTGTGACCTAGTCACATTAAAAAGGAAATAGAATTGTAGAGGGAGTAAATTGGGCCCAAATGGGTACCTGATGCTCTTGTCAATACATTTAGAAAAGTTGCAGCCAACTTAAAAGTATGAATGACATCCATCATGTATTTTTAACTTAAAGATGTGATCCCCTTCCCCTTTGGGCATGGCATTATGTTCAAGTGATACATTCTGTCACCAAGTACTGTGGAGGAGGATGGAGGATGAGGGCCTGAACTTAAAGTATAAAATCGCTTTTCTCATTTTAGGTCTGATTTTCATCTTAACATGTTTACTGCCTCTCTCTCTATGCCAGGGCCTTCTGTCATCCTATGTTTTCTGAATGCTCGCTTCAATTTTGTATTTATAAACAAGGGTTTGTCATATCACATCTATAACTGCATCTAACATTAGAATATTTCACATTCAATCAGACTGTTGTTATTTTTTAAGTCTAATATAAATTTAATTTCAATAATCCATTGGCACCACAATTCAAAAACATCATTCACAGTTTACAGTTGTGAATGCTTGTGCCTAATGCACTTCATGGATCCATGTTCCTCCTTATGTTGGTGATTGATTCTGTAATATTAAAATGCATGTTGTTTTTGTTTGTGGGTGCTGCATCACTCTTACTGTAACGGATGGGTATTTAAGAGGAGGATGAACGTGGAACTCTTAGAAAAACTTTGTTGGTAACATCCAAGTCACTATACTGTGACAGCAATGGCGAGGAAAGAGACCTGCCCTCCTTGCCTTCATATATTACCGGTGTGTAAAAGTTCATTGCCAATTAAATTAGATAGACATCACGATGTACTTACGCCTCCTTCAAATTTGTCTTGAACATAGCAGTAAATGTACTTCCAGGACAAAAAAAGAATTCCAAGTTCCAGATACTGGTGACTGTTAATTGTCTCGGTTTGAATTTTCAAGCTACTGCAGTCATTACTGGCTAACTTGCTATAGATCATTGCAATGTTTTGTGAAAAAAGAAAGCAGCCAAGTTAAAAAAAAAATTCTTACTCATAAACAGAGATTTCAGGGCCTGTCTGATCCTCCCCTTAGTGTGTATCCTATGAGCATAGGATACCAGACAAGTTATCAATATCCCTTTGGATCATTCTCTAGCTGTAAGAAATGTAAATGCTATGGTTTCCTCTTATTTAAAACGTGTGTCTTCATAACTGGTAATACTTGTGAAATAGGCAAGAAGGGTGCAGGATACAAAGGGTTGTTCATCTATAAAACTTGGCACAAAAATGGACTATTTTAATTTTTTAACTATAATTAATAGTGTACCTGTATTTATGTACTTATGTATGCAAGTGGGTATGTATATACCATAATGGGCATGTGGGGGCAAGAGGACAGTTTATACAGATCGCATCCCTCCTTCTATCATGTGAGTCCTTGGAATTGATCTTAGGTCTTAAGGCTTTCCCTGGTAAATTGTCTTGCTTGCCCCAGACCCATGATATTTATCTCGGGGGTATATATAAAATTGATGGTCATTTCTTTAATAATGGCTAGTCTTGTTACTTCACTAGTCTAACACCAAGTGCATATTATATCTGAAAATAATATTAAAGGGCTAAGTGTGGTGGTGCACACTTTTAATCCCAGCATTTCTGACGACACCCTGATCTGCGATGTAGTGAGGTCCAGGCTAACCAGGGATACATAATGAGACCCTGCCAATAATAACAATAATAATTAATAATAATAATAATAATAATAATAATAATAATAAACTATAGTTAAATTCTCGCTGCATGAATTCATTCTTATACCCATAGTGATCCTTAATTTCAAATATTTCAAGTTTAAATTACCTTTAACTATACCAGTTGCATGTTATTTACTAATAGTAACTGTTTTTCTGTTGACAAGAAATCTAAAATAATTTATACATATTTTTGACAGAGTGTATAATACAGACCCCTACAGCCTTATGGTCTTCTAGAAACGTTTATGGCTTCTTTATTCTTCAGGGACATCAGTTCAACAAGTTTACAAGTTTATTTTACTTCTTTTTTTTTATTAACTTGAATATTTCTTATATACATTTCGAGTGTTATTCCCTTTCCCGGTATCCGGGCAAACATCCCCCTCCCCCCCTCCCCTTCCTGATGGGTGTTCCCCTCCCAACGCTCCCCCCATTGCCGCCCTCCCCCCACTAGTCTATTTCACTGGGGGTTCAGTCTTAGCAGGACCCAGGGCTTCCCCTTCCACTGGTGCTCTTACTAGGATATTCATTGCTACCTATGAGGTCAGAGTCCAGGGTCAGTCCATGTATAGTCTTTAGGTAGTGGCTTAGTCCCTGGAAGCTCTGGTTGCTTGGCATTGTTGTACATATGGGGTCTCGAGCCCCTTCAAGCTCTTCCAGTTCTTTCTCTGATTCCTTCAACGGGGGTCCTATTCTCAGTTCAGTGGTTTGCTGCTGGCATTCGCCTCTGTATTTGCTGTATTCTGGCTGTGTCTCTCAGGAAGGATCTACATCCGGCTCCTGTCGGTCTGCACTTCTTTGCTTCATCCATCTTGTCTAATTGGGTGGCTGTATATGTGTGGGCCACATGTGGGGCAGGCTCTGAATGGGTGTTCCTTCAGTCTCTGTTTTAATCTTCGCCTCTCTCTTCCCTGCCAAGGGTATTCTTGTTCCCCTTTTAAAGAAGGAGTGAAGCATTCACATTTTGATCATCCGTCTTGAGTTTCATTTGTTCTAGGGATCTAGGGTAATTCAAGCATTTGGGCTAATAGCCACTTATCAATGAGTGCATACCATGTATGTCTTTCTGTGATTGGGTTAGCTCACTCAGGATGATATTTTCCAGTTCCAAACATTTGCCTACGAATTTCATAAAGTCATTGTTTTTGATAGCTGAGTAATATTCCATTGTGTAGATGTACCACATTTTCTGTATCCATTCCTCTGTTGAAGGGCATCAGGGTTCTTTCCAGCTTCTGGCTATTATAAATAAGGCTGCGATGAACATAGTGGAGCACGTGTCTTTTTTATATGTTGAGGCATCTTTTGGGTATATGCCCAAGAGAGGTATTTTACTTCTTATGCGTCCTCCTGCTATTTCTACTGACACTACAGTAAAAAGCCAGGTACAGCGGGAACAGAAAGAAGGGAAGATAAAAGACATTTTGAGGAGAAGAGTGTTTTCACATCCTGGAGGCTACAAACAGGCGGTCTCCCCTAAATAAAAGTTTGGGAAGTAGTGAAGACAAAATAGTATTTTAACAAACGCCTACTCATTCGATGACTGGAGCTTCATCAGACCTAAATTTACACTTAGATTTTATATTATACAATATTCTAGAACTTGGCAAATTATTGGAGTTTATTAATATTTTCATTTTGGGGCCATTATGGCTATGATGGTTTGTCATAGGCACCCGTGTTATTTGTCTTGGAGGACAATTAAGATTATAGTAGGTCACCTTAGGTTACAAAAGAAGTGTTTATAATTTCAAAGTAGACTCTGTAAGCATTCTACTATGTCCATTCGTTAACTCAGATCCCAAACAGAAAGCCAACAGGATTCGGCAGAGAGGCTTTCAGAACAATTGTATCTCAGAACAAATCTCCAAAACATGTTTCTTTTGTATGAAAAATGTAAGAGTGTTTTTGGAAGGACTTTAGCCTCAGGTATTAGGACTGTATTATTACCATGGTATTTTTCAAAAGGCAGTGTGCTACAGCTTCCCAGGTACATATGATGTATTTCTATTTTTGTGCACAACCCAGGTGATATATTTGTATTTTCATGCACTGCTCCCGTGAAGCACCTTTGATGCAGCAGACATTTAAGAGCAAAGCACTTAGAGACCATCTTCCAGTTCCTTTCATGAGCAGGCCCTTTCACTCTAGGAGCTTTTCCTTGTTAGCAAGCCCATCTTTAACATAAATCACACAAGCAGACATTCCTCACGCACAAGTATGGGGAACAGACCATACTATTTTATGTTCAAAGACATGTACATGGGCATCTTTTTCCAATATTTATATACGCAGTGTCCACATTGATGACCTTCCCTTTCATTGCACATGGTATGACATCATAAAACTCCTACCTTACAATTTCATATGGTGTTTCTTTATAAAGACAGCACCATGTTAATAAGCACCTAGTGTCTCCTGTCTAAGGAAAGACAACTCAAACTGGAAACATTTATTCCCCAAATACCATAATTAGATCTAATTACACTGAATAACATTTAAAATGGGATTCTTTGGGGGTAATAGAAATAAAAACCTGCATTTCTCTTTACATTCTTTTTCTGAATGTCTATACATGTTACCAAGCACTCTTAACACTTCTATATATATATTTGAGTTTAGGTGACACAAAGGGTAAATACAATGGATTTTGGTGGAACACATACAACTGTCACTTTTCTAAACCAGCAGAAAGCCTAACTGCATTCTAAATAGTAATTTCATCCACACAGATAAATTTAGTCCTCAAGACTCATCAAGGAACTTTACAACAGAGATCATGATAGAGAACCAGGGTCAATCAAAATACAGGAGTTGTGGGGCTTAGTCCCAAAGTATACACCTATAATACAAATCATTCTCTGGAAATATTGGCTCAAGGAACTTTGCAGAAGAGAGGGTAGAGAGAGTGAGACAGAGGACCAGGAAGTCTGTTGTGAGATTGTGCCTCATAGAAATCACAGGGAAGCTACATACATTATACCTCAACAACATGGTTGCCCAAAGGTGAACTGAACAAGGTGAACAATAGGCTAACATGTACTTCAGAAAGCTCAGTCCTCAGCCCTACACATAGAACTCCACGCAACTAAGGGATCCTGAGAGTGGGAGAAATGGTCTTCCCCCTGAAAAAGAATACATCAATTGGTTAACTCAAACAAAGTGGTCAGCTCTGAAGTAATGCCAGTAACTTTTTAAAGACTGTGTAATATAATATTTATAACTATCATTTAACAAAAAAGAGGCCATGAATTTGAAAAGTGCAAGTAGGAGGTATGGGGGAGGGGTGGAGGTAGAAAAGGAAAAGACAAGATGATGTAATTACATTAATCTCAAAAACTAAAGAACAAAAAAACCCCCAGGAATTAAAAAGATTATATATATAGTAATTTGGGTCAAATATTTTCATACTTTTCTTTTTCATTTAAAATTTATCTAAAGTACTTCTCCATATTGTGGGAATTTGAACTGCTTACAGGAATAAAATTACATTTTAATTAATGATAACATTTTATGTTTTTAATCCATTATAATTAGTATGTTAGTATGACAATAATGGAAATGCTATTCATACTCAGAAAACTGTACTACTAAATACTTTATCATGTTAAACAAATACCAGTGGAAACTGGAAAACAAATACAACAGCTTCCACAACTGTTTTACTTTGGTGTTAAAAAAACAGTTATATTTTAGCATAATGCTTACATAGAAAAGAGAAGAATTTATTTGACTAGAGGGATTCTGTTGGCAGGAGAATCCAGGAGATGATATTAGGAATAAAGAAAAAGGAGGAGGAAAGGAGGAAAGGAGGAAAAGAGGATGAGGAAGAGGAAGAGGAAGAGGAAGAGGAAGAGAGTGTCATTGAATTATCTCAAAACAACAACAAAAAAATCACCACAACAAAAAGACAAGATGAGAGAATGGATGCATGCTGATGGGATCTTGTCAGGGCAAACAACAACACACAAGACAAAAACTTCAACACTGTAGAATTCTGAGAGTGCTTGTAAATGCTAAGATATGTGTGCATGACAGAATGGAAGGTCCCACTCAAGACTTCAAAGAAGGCAGTTGCTATAGCCTTAAAGACATTTTATTTTGAGCTTTTGATGTGGAGGCTATTTTTAAAACAAAATAGAACTTGATAATGGCCCATATGTTAAGAAAAAAATAAACAAAATTAACTTCAGATAATTGTTAAATGATACTTTGACAAATATATATATTCCAACAAATAAATATATTTAATTGTTTTAACAGACAATCCAGTCTGAAGCTATCATTAATAACAACCTAAATATAATTCTAGGAGTAATCTTAACTTTATGATAATTGGTCCATATTTACGAACAGTTGTTGTGATGTCTATTTCTGGTTGTCAACTTGACTATATCTGGATTAAATCCAATTTGGATTAAAATCCAAAAATAAAGGGCACCCCTGTGATCCAGATCTTGAGGCTGGAACACACATGCCTTTGATCTGGATCTTGAAGAATAGTGGTTACGAAAACCGAAAACCTTAGGCCCAAGCAAGGTGGTACATGCCTTTAATCCCAGGAGACAGAGACAAGCAGATCTCTGAGTTCAAGGTCAACCTGGGACAGAGCAAGTTCTAAGTAAAATAAAGTTTAGGGTCAGGCATGATGGTACATACCTTTAATTTGTGCCATACCTGCTGCTGGAGGCCTACATAAGGACAATGGAAAAAAGAAGACTTCATCCTTCTTTGCCTGTTTGCACTTACTTGCAAGCACATCAATGGGAGCCAACTTCTTCAGGATTCCAGCTTGTAGAGAAGACCAGTGGAGCCACACAGCCTCGTAGGACTGAGCAACTACTAGGTTCTTGGACTTACCATTCCCAACTGGCCATTGTTGGTTTAGTTGGATTGTACCCTGTGAGTCATTTTAACAAATTCCTATTTATCTATCTGTCTGTCTATCTGTCTATCTGTCTGTCTATCTATCTATCTATCTATCTATCTATCTATCTATCTATCTATCTATCTATCTATCTATCTAATCTATCTATCTAATCTATCTATCTATCTATCTATCTATCTATCTATCTATCTATCTATCTATCTATCTATCTATGTTCCATAAGTTCTGTGACTCTAAAAAGTCCATTCTGAAGTCAGTTTCAGCCATAATTATAAACACATATAGATATTTCACAAAAATGGAAAAATCTCATATCATAAATTTTAGCTATAATAATCTTAACAATATCTTCAAAAATAACTTCAAAATACACAATTCCCTCCCCATTGTTACGGTAAAAGGACTTTAAAATTATATGTGGATAAACAGAAAATAAACAGTTACTCCACCAAGAGTCTTTTATGGGAGTGTGAGAAAGCCTGTAAAGCTTGGAGAGATGGGGAGAGGAGGGGAGGGGAGGGGAGGAAGGAGAGAAAGGGAGGGGAGGAGAGGGGAGGGGAAGGAAGGAGAGGAGGAGAGCGGAGAGGACAGGAGAGAAGGGGAGAGAGCATTACTGTACTTTGTGATAGGAAACACTTGAAGGGGGACTGGAAGGGAGACTGTCTTACTGAGCCCCTAGGGAAAAAGAAATATGTACAACTCTACAGTTTTTGGAATCAGAGGGAAAGAAAAAGACTTCTTTTGTTAACTTACCTTTTTAAAAAAATCCACAAAATTATAGGCTATTTGAGTTCCTTTGTGCACAGATAGCATAGCCATCTGCTAAAATACACCTTAGAAAGGCAAGCTAGAAGCCGACTTAGAAAACCAAGACTGTATGGCCAAGGGATTCAGAGAGAGGAGCCTATTATGACACGTTTGAACTACACTTTTTTCATTGTACTTCTTACAGTTTCCTACAGGACCATCTTGTAATTTTGAATCATGCATTCCTTTTTAAAAAATGACTTTTTGGCCCCTCTAACTCTTGTAAATAACATTGTTCTTAAGATTAACTTTCTATCAGTTCCTATAACTAAAATGTATCTGCTCGGATAGCATAAATTTGGATCGATTTAACTCCATAGTTTTTGGCAAGGGAGGGTGCTAAAGTCATGTTTAAGTACACGATCATTGACAACTTTTAATGCACATATGTATAGTCTAAAGAATCCTAAAAGAAGTTTAAAATGTGTTTATCAGTGGGATACAAGTCAATTTATACTGATAACTTCTGACAAAATATACAGTCATTTCCAAATAGTAGTTATTCATTTTTCTTATGGTATAATCAAAGGAAATCACAATGTAAAATCAGGTACAAATCAATTCTCATCGCTGCTTCCTTAACACATCTCATAACCAAAGGCTGCTGCTTCTCCTAAAAGAGTGTATTCTCACCAGTGGTTCCACACATAGGAAATGCAGCTCTTGTGTCTTTTCTTGTCTACCCAAGGTCATCAGGTCATAACAAGGAGGGCTGGGGAGGGTCTTCAGTGCCAGTGATAATGATTTATTAGTTTTTCTTGCTGTTTATCTCAGAAATAATTTTTTATGTTTGAACTTATTAGATGAAAAATAGCTGGAAAAATTTCAAAAGTATAAATTGTTTGATGTGCTGGTCTTATATAATTTCTTGTGATGTTCTCTGTGTTTCCTTTTGGTTTTGCTGGCTAGTTTTGATGTCAATTTGACTCAAGCTAGAGTCCTCTGAGAGGGGGAATCCTCTATTGAGAAAATGCCTCCATAAGATCAAATATGGAAGATGCTGTCCCTGACCTGTTGGCTCCAGGACTTTATACAGGCTGAGCAGCCCATGATGGGCAAGCCAGTAAGACTCTGCATCAGTGTCTGCCTCCAGATTTCTGTCCTGTTGGAGTTTCTACCCTGACTTCCCTCAGTGATTGACTGTTACCTGGGAGTGTAAGCAAAACAACTCTTTCTCCCTAAGTTGTTGGCCATGGTGTCTCAGGTATTCTATCTAGATTTGAAAGCACTGTCTCATCTTGCTAACAGTAAATCAAGTAGCACATTCACCAACTTATTCCCTGTCTTCCTCATGGCTTTGGTTCCATTACTTTTAAATAGCTGGCTCTCAAGTGTAGGCTTTTATATTTTGAAAACTGTAGCAGGTTCTTCTGATGCCCTCCTATCTTAGGCAACTGAAAACAGTCATCTCCTATTGATTTTAATTCCAGGACTAGAACTATAAAGTGGATAGATGCTATAAGGTTTCCACTAAGGATGCACATAGTAGGATTCTGGCAAATGGCTGCTAAGCCATGGGATAGTGCAATGCTCACTCCCTTTGTGTTTCCATGTGAGATACATGTACATGTGTGCTGGTGCATGTTTTTGTGCTGATGCAAGTGTACATGGTGTACAGATGCATGTATCTGTGTGCCTATGGAAGCCAAGAAAAACCCTGGGTATCCCTTTCAGGAAACCACTTACCTCTTTGAGACAAAGTATCCCAGAAGCTAGATTTGCTGGTCAGTGTTCTAAGAATATTATTTTCTCTGCCCCTGTGGCACTGGGATTACACACATATACCATCATGCATGGCTTTAGATGTGTACTTCAGGGGAAACAACTAAGGTCTTTATTCTTATAATGTAAATTATTTCCCAATGAAGCCATCCCTCCAGCCTTTTTACTAGTTATGGCCAGCAAGAAGCTCGTGCCAAGTTAATGAAGTAGGTGCTAATTGAAGTCAATTGGTCCTGGTTGCTGTCCTAATGTTATTGTGAACTGTGTAAAGATTGTCCTTGTATTGCCCAAATGTTGATTTTTCTTCCCCCATATCTGGTTGCAATCCAGACATGGCATTGCAGTGATTATGCCAAGAATCTCCTGTCTCAATATTGTGTGAACATTGCTCCCATTTGTTCACTCAATTGCCAGTAAAAGCTGACTAGCTGCTGGCTAAGCAGAGGAGACAATGAGGCTGGATTTCCCACCCCAGCAAGAGGAAGGCGAGAAAGAGGAGGAGAATATTCAGCCATGAGGTGAGGGACCAAGAGGCACCATGAGTACAAGAAAGCCAGATCAATACTATAGAATAGATTAATAACTGCCGAGCTATTATTCCATAAAGCTTGTTTAAATACATGTAAATGTCCCTGTGTCATATATTTGAAAGCTAGCTGGGTAAAACAAAGAACTGCTACTTTGAAAATTGTTTCAACACCTGGTAGTAGGAAATATCTATTTTTCCTTCCTGAAAAAGTAAGGAATAAGGAATAGTGGTTGTATTTCTTTTTTCCTTTGGATAGGTATGAATAAATATCTTTTTTTATCATGTGTTTTTTTTTTATTAACTTGAGTATTTCTTATATACATTTCGAGTGTTATTCCCTTTCCCGGTTTCCGGGCAAACATCCCCCAAATCCCTCCCCCTCCCTTTCTTTATGGGTGTTCCCCTCCCCATCCTCCTACCATTGCCGTCCTCCCCCCAACAATCTAGTTCACTGGGGGTTCAGTCTTAGCAGGACCAAGGGCTTCCCCTTCCACTGGTGATCTTACTAGAATATTCATTGCTACCTATGAGGTCAGAGTCCAGGGTCAGTCCATGTACAGTCTTTAGGTAGTGGCTTAGTCCCTGGAAGCTCTGGTTGCTTGACATTGTTGTACATAAGGGGTCTCGAGCCCCTTCAAACTCTTCCAGTTCTTTCTCTGATTCCTTCAACGGGGGTCCTATTCTCAGTTCAGTGGTTTGCTGCTGGCATTCGCCTCTGTATTTGCTGTATTCTGGCTGTGTCTCTCAGGAGAGATCTACATCCGGCTCCTGTCAGCTTCACTTCTTTGCTTCATCTATCTTGTCTAATTGGATGGCTGTATATGTATGGGCCACATGTGGGGCAGGCTCTGAATGGGTGTTCCTTCTGTGTCTGTTTTAATCTTTGCCTCTCTATTCCCTGCCATGGGTATTCTTATTCCCCTTTTAAAGAAGGAGTGAAACATTCATATTTTGATCATCCGTCTTGAGTTTCATTTGTTCTAGGCATTTAGAGTAATTCAAACATTTGGGCTAATAGCCACTTATCAATGAGTGCATACCATGTGTGTTTTTCTGTGATGAGTTACCTCACTTAGGATGATATTTTCCAGTTCCAACCATTTGCCTACGAATTTCATAAACTCGTTGTTTTTGATAGCTGAGTAATATTCCATTGTGTAGATGTACCACATTTTCTGTATCCATTCCTCTGTTGAAGGGCATCTGGGTTCTTTCCAGCTTCTGGCTATTATAAATAAGGCTGCGATGAACATAGTGGAGCACGTGGCTTTGTTATATGTTGGGGCATCTTTTGGGTATATGCCCAAGAGAGGTATAGCTGGATCCTCAGGCAGTTCAATGTCCAATTTTCTAGGGACCTCCAGACTGATTTCCAGAATGGTTTTACCAGTCTGCAATTCCACCAACAATGGAGGAGTGTTCCTCTTTCTATGAATCCTCGCCAGCATCTGCTGTCATCTGAGTTTTTGATCTTAGCCATTCTCACTGGTGTGAGGTGAAATCTCAGGGTTGTTTTGATTTGCATTTCCCTTATGACTAAAGATGTTGAACATTTCTTTAGGTGTTTCTCAGCCATTCGGCATTCCTCAGCTGTGAATTCTTTGTTTACCTCTGAACCCCATTTTTTAATAGGGTTATTTGTCTCCCTGCGGTCTAACTTCTTGAGTTCTTTGTATATTTTGGATATAAGGCCTCTATCTGTTGTAGGATTGGTAAAGATCTTTTCCTAATCTGTTGGTTGCCGTTTTGTCCTAACCACAGTGCCCTTTGCTGTACAGAAGCATTGCAGTTTTATGAGATCCCATTTGTCGATTCTTGATCTTAGAGCATAAGCCATTGGTGTTTTGTTCAGGGAATTTTTTCCAGTGCCCATGTGTTCCAGATGCTTCCCTAGTTTTTCTTCTATTAGTTTGAGAGTGTCTGGTTTGCTATGGAGGTCCTTGATCCACTTGGACTTAAGCTTTGTACAGGGTGATAAGCATGGATCGATCTGCATTCTTCTACATGTTGCCCTCCAGTTGAACCAGCACCATTTGCTGAAAATGCTGTCTTTTTTCCCTTTGATGGCTCCTTTGTCAAAAATCAAGTGCCCATAGGTGTGTGGGTTCATTTCTGGGTCTTCAATTCTGTTCCATTGGTCTATCTGTCTGTCTGTGTACCAATACCACGCAGTTTTTATCACTATTGTTCTGTAGTACTGCTTGAGTTCAGGGATAGTGATTCCCCCTGAAGTCCTTTTATTGTTGAGGATAGTTTTAGCTATCCTGGGTTTTTTGTTATTCCAGATGAATTTGCAAATAGTTCTGTCTAGCTCTTTGAAGAATTGGATTGGTATTTTGATGGGATTGCATTGAATCTGTAGATTGCTTTTGGTAAAATGGCCATTTTTACTATATTAATCCTGCCAATCCATGAGCATGGGAGATCTTTCCATCTTCTGAGGTCTTCTTCAATTTCTTTCTTCAGAGTCTTGAAGTTCTTTTTTTTTTTTTTAAATTTTTTATTAGATAATTTCTTTTTTTTTTATTAACTTGAGTATTTCTTATATACATTTCGAGTGTTATTCCCTTTCCCGGTTTCCGGGCCAACATCCCCCTCCCCCCTCCCCTTCCTTATGGGTGTTCCCCTCCCAACCCTCCTCCCATTGCCGCCCTCCCCCCATAGACTAGTTCACTGGGGGTTCAGTCTTAGCAGGACCCAGGGCTTCCCCTTCCACTGGTGCTCTTACTAGGATATTCATTGCTACCTATGGGGTCAGAGTCCAGGGTCAGTCCATGTATAGTCTTTAGGTAGTGGCTTAGTCCCTGGAAGCTCTGATTGCTTGGCATTGTTGTACTTTTGGGGTCTCGAGCCCCTTCAAGCTCTTCCAGTTCTTTCTCTGATTCCTTCAATAGGGGACCTATTCTCAGTTCAGTGGTTTGCTGCTGGCATTCGCCTCTGTATTTGCTGTATTCTGGCTGTGTCTCTCAGGAGAGATCTACATCCGGCTCCTGTCGGTCTGCACTTCTTTGCTTCATCCATCTTGTCTAATTGGGTGGCTGTATATGTATGGGCCACATGTGGGGCAGGCTCTGAATGGGTGTTCCTTCAGTCTCTGTTTTAATCTTTGCCTCTCCCTTCCCTGCCAAGGGTATTCTTTTTCCTCATTTAAAGAAGGAGTGAAGCATTCACATTTTGATCATCCGTTTTGAGTTTCGTTTGTTCTAGGGATCTAGGGTAATTCAAGCATTTGGGCTAATAGCCACTTATCAATGAGTGCATACCATGTATGTCTTTCTGTGATTGGGTTAGCTCACTCAGGATGATATTTTCCAGTTCCAACCATTTTCCTACGAATTTCATAAACTCGTTGTTTTTGATAGCTGAGTAATATTCCATTGTGTAGATGTACCACATTTTCTGTATCCATTCCTCTGCTGAAGGGCATCTGGGTTCTTTCCATTTTCTGGCTATTATAAATAAGGCTGCGATGAACATAGTGGAGCACGTGTCTCTTTTATATGTTGAGGCATCTTTTGGGTATATGCCCAAGAGAGGTATAGCTGGATCCTCAGGCAGTTCAATGTCCAATTTTCTGAGGAACCTCCAGACTGATTTCCAGAATGGTTTTACCAGTCTGCAATCCCACCAACAATGGAGGAGTGTTCCTCTTTCTCCACATCCTCGCCAGCATCCGCTGTCACCTGAGTTTTTGATCTTAGCCATTCTCACTGGTGTGAGGTGAAATCTCAGGGTTGTTTTGATTTGCATTTCCCTTATGACTAAAGATGTTGAACATTTCTTTAGGTGTTTCTCAGCCATTCGGCATTCCTCAGCTGTGAATTCTTTGTTTACCTCTGAACCCCATTTTTTAATAGGGTTATTTGTTTCCCTGCGGTCTAACTTCTTGAGTTCTTTGTATATTTTGGATATAAGGCCTCTATCTGTTGTAGGATTGGTAAAGATCTTTTCCCAATCTGTTGGTTGCCGTTTTGTCCTAACCACAGTGTCCTTTGCCTTACAGAAGCTTTGCAGTTTTATGAGATCCCATTTGTCGATTCTTGATCTTAGAGCATAAGCCATTGGTGTTTTGTTCAGGAAATTTTTTCCTGTGCCCATGTGTTCCTGATGCTTCCCTAGTTTTTCTTCTATTAGTTTGAGTGTGTCTGGTTTGATGTGGAGGTCCTTGATCCACTTGGACTTAAGCTTTGTACAGGGTGATAAGCATGGATCGATCTGCATTCTTCTACATGTTGACCTCCAGTTGAACCAGCACCATTTGCTGAAAATGCTATCTTTTTTCCATTGGATGGTTTTGGCTCCTTTGTCAAAAATCAAGTGACCATAGGTGTGTGGGTTCATTTCTGTGTCTTCAATTCTATTCCTTTGGTCTATCTGTCTGTCTCTGTACCAATACCATGCAGTTTTTATCACTATTGCTCTGTAATACTGCTTGAGTTCAGGGATAGTGATTCCCCCTGAAGTCCTTGTATTGTTGAGGATAGCTTTAGCTATCCTGGGTTTTTTGTTATTCCAGATGAATTTGCAAATTGTTCTGTCTAACTCTTTGAAGAATTGGATTGGTATTTTGATGGGATTGCATTGAATCTGTAGATTGCTTTTGGTAAAATGGCCATTTTTACTATATTAATCCTGCCAATCCATGAGCATGGGAGATCTTTCCATCTTCTGAGGTGTTCTTCAATTTCTTTCCTCAGTGTCTTGAAGTTCTTATTGTACAGATATTTTACTTGCTTGGTTAAAGTCACACCGAGGTACTTTATATTATTTGGGTCTATTATGAAGGGTGTCGTTTCCCTAATTTCTTTCTCGGCTTGTTTCTCTTTTGTATAGAGGAAGGCAACTGATTTATTTGAGTTAATTTTATACCCAGCCACTTTGCTGAAGGTGTTTATCAGCTTTAGTAGTTCTCTGGTGGAACTTTTGGGATCACTTAAATATACTATCATGTCATCTGCAAATAGTGATATTTTGACCTCTTCTTTTCCGATCTTTATCCCCTTGATTTCCTTTTGTTGTCTGATTGCTCTGGCTAGAACTTCAAGAACTATATTGAATAAGTAGTGAGAGAGTGGGCAGCCTTGTCTAGTCCGTGATTTTAGTGGGATTGCTTCAAGTTTCTCTCCATTTAGTTTAATGTTAGCAACTGGTTTGCTGTATATGGCTTTTACTATGTTTAGGTATGGGCCTTGAATTCCTATTCTTTCCAGGACTTTTATCATGAAGGGGTGTTGAATTTTGTCAAATGCTTTCTCAGCATCTAATGAACTGATCATGTGGTTCTGTTCTTTCAGTTTGTTTATATAATGGATCACGTTGATGTTTTTCCGTATATTAAACCATCCCTGCATGCCTGGGATGAAGCCTACTTGATCATGGTGGATGATTGTTTTGATGTGCTCTTGAATTCGGTTTGACAGAATTTTATTGAGTATTTTTGCGTCGATATTCATAAGGGAAATTGGTCTGAAGTTCTCTTTCTTTGTTGGGTCTTTGTGTGGTTTAGGTATAAGAGTAATTGTGGCTTCGTAGAAGGAATTCGGTAGGGCTCCATCTGTTTCAATTTTGTGGAATAGTTTGGATAATATTGGTATGAGGTCTTCTATGAAGGTTTGATAGAATTCTGCACTAAACCCGTCTGGACCTGGGCTCTTTTTGGTTGGGAGACCTTTAATGACTGCTTCTATTTCCTTAGGAGTTATGGGGTTGTTCAACTGGTTTATCTGTTCCTGATTTAACTTCGATACCTGGTATCTGTCTAGGAAATTGTCCATTTCCTGAAGATTTTCAAATTTTGTTGAATATAGGTTTTTATAGTAAGATCTGATGATTTTTTGAATTTCCTCTGAATCTGTAGTTATGTCTCCCTTTTCATTTCTGATTTTGCTAATTTGGACACACTCTCTGTGTCCTCTCGTTAGTCTGGCTAAGGGTTTATCTATCTTGTTGATTTTCTCATAGAACCAACTTTTGGTTCTGTTGATTCTTACTATGGTCCTTTTTGTTTCTACTTGGTTGATTTCAGCTCTGAGTTTGATTATTTCCTGCCTTCTACTCCTCCTGGGTGTATTTGCTTCTTTTTGTTCTAGAGCTTTTAGGTGTGCTGTCAAGCTGCTGACATATGCTCTTTCCTGTTTCTTTCTGCAGGCACTCAGCGCTATGAGTTTTCCTCTTAGCACAGCTTTCATTGTGTCCCATATGTTTGAGTATGTTGTATCTTCATTTTCATTAAATTCTAAAAAGTTTTTAATTTCTTTCTTTATTTCTTCCTTGACCAGGTTATCATTGAGTAGAGCATTGTTCAATTTCCACGTATATGTGGGCATTCTTCCCTTATTGTTATTGAAGACCAGTTTTAGGCCATGGTGGTCCGATAGCACGCATGGGATTATTTCTATCTTTCTGTACCTGTTGAGGCCCGTTTTTTGACCAATTATATGGTCAATTTTGGAGAAAGTACCATGAGGAGCTGAGAAGAAGGTATATCCTTTTGCTTTAGGATAGAATGTTCTATAAATATCTGTTAAGTCCATTTGGCTCATGACTTCTCTTAGTCTGTCGACATCACTGTTTAATTTCTGTTTCCATGATCTGTCCATTGATGAGAGTGGGGTGTTGAAATCTCCCACTATTATTGTGTGCTGTGCAATGTGTGTTTTGAGCTTTAGTAAGGTTTCTTTTACGTATGTAGGTGCCCTTGTATTTGGGGCATAGATATTTAGGATTGAGAGTTCATCTTGGTGGATTTTTCCTTTGATGAATATGAAGTGTCCTTCCTTATCTTTTTTGATGACTTTTAGTTGGAAATTGATTTTATTTGATATTAGAATGGCTACTCCAGCTTGCTTCTTCTGACCATTTGCTTGGAAAGTTGTTTTCCAGCCTTTCACTCTGAGGTAGTGTCTGTCTTTGTCTCTGAGGTGTGTTTCCTGTAGGCAGCAGAATGCAGGGTCCTCGTTGCGTATCCAGTTTGTTAATCTATGTCTTTTTATTGGGGAGTTGAGGCCATTGATATTGAGAGATATTAAGGAATAGTGATTATTGTTTCCCTTTATATTCATATTTGGATGTGAGGTTATGTTTGTGTGCTTTCATTCTCTTTGTTTTGTTGCCAAGACGATTAGTTTCTTGCTTCTTCTAGGGTATAGCTTGCCTCCTTATGTTGGGCTTTACCATTTATTATCCTTTGTAGTGCTGGATTTGTGGAAAGATATTGTGTAAATTTGGTTTTGTCATGGAATATCTTGGTTTCTCCATCAATGTTAATTGAGAGTTTTGCTGGATACAGTAACCTGGGCTGGCATTTGTGTTCTCTTAGGGTCTGTATGACATCTGTCCAGGATCTTCTGGCCTTCATAGTTTCTGGCGAGAAGTCTGGTGTGATTCTGATAGGTCTCCCTTTATATGTTACTTGACCTTTTTCCCTTACTGCTTTTAATATTCTTTCTTTATTTTGTGCGTTTGGTGTTTTGACAATTATGTGACGGGAGGTGTTTCTTTTCTGGTCCAATCTATTTGGAGTTCTGTAGGCTTCTTGTATGTCTATGGGTATCTCTTTTTTTAGGTTAGGGAAGTTTTCTTCTATGATTTTGTTGAAGATATTTACTGGTCCTTTGAGCTGGGAGTCTTCACTCTCTTCTATACCTATTATCCTTAGGTTTGATCTTCTCATTGAGTCCTGGATTTCCTGTATGTTTTGGACCAGTAGCTTTTTCCGCTTTACATTATCTTTGACAGTTGAGTCAATGATTTCTATGGAATCTTCTGCTCCTGAGATTCTCTCTTCCATCTCTTGTATTCTGTTGGTGAAGCTTGTATCTACAGCTCCTTTTCTCTTCTTTTGGTTTTCTATTGGGTTTTTCTTTTGGGTTGTTTCCATGTGTTCTTTCTTGATTGCTTCTATTTCCATTTTTAATTCCTTCAACTGTTTGATTGTGTTTTCCTGGAATTCTTTCAGGGATTTTTGTGTCTCCTCTCTATGGGCTTCTACTTGTTTATTTATGTGTTCCTGGAATTCTTTCAGGGATTTTTGTGATTCCTCTCTGTAGGCTTCTACTTGTTCTCTAAGGGAGTTCTTCATGTCTTTCTTGAAGTCCTCCAGCATCATGATCAAATATGATTTTGAAACTAGATCTTGCTTTTCTGGTGTGTTTGGATATTCCGTGTTTGCTTTGGTGGGAGAATTGGGCTCCGATGATGCCATGTAGTCTTGGTTTCTGTTGCTTGTTTTCCTGCGCTTGCCTCTCGCCATCAGATTATCTCTAGTGTTAGTTTGTTCTGCTCTTTCTGACAGTGGCTAGACTGTCCTATAAGCCTGTGTGTCAGGAGTGCTGTAGACCTGTTTTCCTCTCTTTCAGTCAGTTTTGGGGACAGAGTGTTCTGCTTTCGGGCGTGTAGTTTTTCCTCTGTACAGGTCTTCAGCTGTTCCTGTGGGCCTGTGTCTTGAGTTCACCAGGCAGCTTTCTTGCAGCAGAAAAGTTGGTCTTACTTGTGGTCCTGAGGCTCAAGTTCTCTCATGGGGTACTGCCCACAGGCTCTCTGCAGCGGCAGCAACCAGGAAGACCTGTGCCGCCCCTTCCGGGAGCTTCAGTGCACCAGGGTTCCAGATGGTCTTTGGCTTTTTCCTCTGGAGTCCGAGATGTGTGTGCAGGGAGCAGTCTCTTCTGGTTTCCCAGGCTTGTCTGCCTCTCTGAAGGTTTAGCTCTCCCTCCCACGGGATTAGGGTGCAGAGAACTGTTTATCCGGTCTGTTTCTTTCAGGTTCCGGCGGTGTCTCAGGCGCAGGGGTCCTGCCGCTCCTGGGCCCTCCCCGACGGGAGCCCAGAGGCCTTATACAGTTTCCTCTTGGGCCAGGGATGTGGGCAGGGGTGAGCAGTGTTGGTGGTCTCTTCCGCTCTGCAGCCTCAGGAGTGCCCACCTGACCAGGCGGTTGGGTCTCTCTCTCAGCGGGTCTAGGAGCAGAGAGCTGCTGCGGGCCGGGATCTTGAAGTTCTTATTGTACAAATCTTTTACTTGCTTGGTTAAAGTCACACCGAGGTACTTTATATTATTTGGGTCTATTATGAAGGGTGTCGTTTCCCTAATTTCTTTCTCGGCTTGTTTCTCTTTTGTGAAGAGGAAGGCTACTGATTTATTTGAGTTAATTTTATACCCAGCCACTTTGCTGAAGGTGTTTATCAGCTTTAGTAGTTCTCTGGTGGAACTTTTGGGATCACTTAAATATACTATCATGTCATCTGCAAATAGTGATATTTTGACTTCTTCTTTTCCGATCTGTATCCCCTTGACCTCCTTTTGTTGTCTGATTGCTCTGGCTAGAACTTCAAGAACTATATTGAATAAGTAGGGAGAGAGTGGGCAGTCTTGTCTAGTCCCTGATTTTAGTGGGATTGCTTCAAGTTTCTCTCCATTTAATTTAATGTTAGCAACTGCTTTGTTGTATATGGCATTTACTATGTTTAGGTATGGGCCTTGAATTCCAATTCTTTCCAGGACTTTTATCATGAAGGGGTGTTGAATTTTGTCAAATGCTTTCTTAGCATCTAATGAAATGATCATGTGGTTTTGTTCTTTCAGTTTGTTTATATAATGGATCACGTTGATGGTTTTCCATATATCAAACCATCCCTGCATGCCTGGGATAAAGCCTACTTGATCATGGTGGATGATTGTTTTGATGTGCTCTTGGATTCGGTTTGCCAGAATTTTATTGAGTATTTTTGCGTCGATATTCATAAGGGAAATTGGTCTGATGTTCTCTTTCTGTGTTGGGTCTTTGTGTGGTTTAGGTATGAGAGTAATTGTGGCTTCGTAGAAGGAATTCGGTAGTGCTCCATCTGTTTCAATTTTGTGGAATAGTTTGGATAATATTGGTATGAGGTCTTCTATGAAGGTCTGATAGAATTCTGCACTAAACCCGTCTGGGCCTGGGCTCTTTTTGTTGGGAGACCTTTAATGACTGCTTCTATTTCCTTAGGAGTTATGGGGTTGTTTAACTGGTTTATCTGTTCCTGATTTAACTTCGGTACCTGGTATCTGTCTAGGAAATTGTCCATTTCCTGCAGATTTTCAAGTTTTGTTGAATATAGGCTTTTATAGTAAGATCTGATGATTTTTTGAATTTCCTCTGAATCTGTAGTTATGTCTCCCTTTTCATTTCTGATTTTGCTAATTTGGACACACTCTCTGTGTCCTCTCATTAGTCTGGCTAAGGGTTTATCTATCTTGTTGATTTTCTCAAAGAACCAACTTTTGGTTCTGTTGATTCTTTCTATGGTCCTTTTTGTTTCTACTTGGTTGATTTCAGCTCTGAGTTTGATTATTTCCTGCCTTCTACTCCTCCTGGGTGTATTTGCTTCTTTTTGTTCTAGAGCTTTTATGTGTGCTGTCAAGCTGCTGACATATGCTCTCTCCTGTTTCTTTCTGCAGACACTCAGAGCTATGAGTTTTCCTCTTAGCACGGCTTTCATTGTGTCCCATAAGTTTGGGTATGTTGTACCTTCATTTTCATTAAATTCTAAAAAGTCTTTAATTTCTTTCTTTATTTCTTCCTTGACCAGGTTATCATTGAGTAGAGCATTGTTCAATTTCCACGTATATGTGGGCATTCTTCCCTTATTATTATTGAAGACCAGTTTTAGGCCGTGGTGGTCCGATAGCATGCATGGGATTATTTCTATCTTTCTGTTCCTGTTGAGGCCTGTTTTTTGACCAATTATATGGTCAATTTTGGAGAAAGTACCATGAGGAGCTGAGAAGAAGGTATATCCTTTTGCTTAAGGATAGAATGTTCTATAAATATCTGTTAAGTCCATTTGGCTCATGACTTCTCTTAGTCTGTCTACGTCTTTGTTTAATTTCTGTTTCCATGATTTGTCTATTGATGAGAGTGGGGTGTTGAAATCTCCTAGTATTATTGTGTGAGGTGCAATGTGTGTTTTGAGCTTTAGTAAGGTTTCTTTTACGTATGTAGGTGCCCTTGTATTTGGGGCATAGATATTTAGGATTGAGAGTTCATCTTGGTGGATTTTTCCTTTGATGAATATGAAGTGTCCTTCCTTATCTTTTTTGATGACTTTTAGTTGAAAATTGATTTTATTTGATATGATAATGGCTACTACAGCTTGCTTCTTCCGACCAGTTGCTTGGAAAATTGTTTTCCAGCCTTTCACTCTGAGGTAGTGACTGTCTTTGTCTCTGAGGTGTGTTTCCTGTAGGCAGCAGAATGCAGGGTCCTCGTTGCATATCCAGTTTGTTAATGTATATCTTTTTATTGGGGAGTTGAGGCCATTGATGTTGAGAGATATTAAGGAATAGTGATTATTGCTTCCTGTTATATTCATATTTGGATATGGGGTTATGTTTGTGTCCTTTTCTTCTCTTTGTTTTGTTGCCAAGACGATTAGTTTCTTGCTTCTTCTAGGGTATAGCTTGTCTCCTTATGTTGGGCTTTACCATTTATTATCCTTTGTAGTGCTGGATTTGTAGAAAGATATTGTGTAAATTTGGTTTTGTCATGGAATATCTTGGTTTCTCCATCTATGTTAATTGAGAGTTTTGCAGGATACAGTAACCTGGGCTGGCATTTGTGTTCTCTTAGGGTCTGTATGACATCTGTCCAGGATCTTCTGGCTTTCATAGTCTCTGGCGAGAAGTCTGGTGTGATTCTGATAGGTCTGCCTTCATATGTTACTTGATCTTTTTCCCTTACTGCTTTTAATATTCTTTCTTTATTTTGTGCGTTTGGTGTTTTGACTATTATGTGACGGGAGGTGTTTCTTTTCTGGTCCAATCTATTTGGAGTTCTGTAGGCTTCTTGTATGTCTATGGGTATCTCTTTTTTTAGGTTAGGGAAGTTTTCTTCTATGATTTTGTTGAAGATATTTACTGGTCCTTCAAGCTGGGAGTCTTCACTCTCTTCTATACCTATTATCCTTAGGTTTGATCTTCTCATTGAGTCCTGGATTTCCTGTATGTTTTGGACCAATAGCTTTTTCCGCTTTACATTATCTTTGACAGTTGAGTTGTTCTCTCTTCCATCTCTTGTTTTCTGTTGGTGAAGCTCATATCTACAGCTCCTTGTCTCTTCCTTTGGTTTTCTATATCCAGAGTTGTTTCCATGTGTTCTTTCTTGATTGCTTCTATTTCCATTTTTAATTCCTTCAACTGTTTGATTGTATTTTCCTGGAATTCTTTCAGGGATTTTTGTGACTCCTCTCTATGGGCTTCTACTTGTTTATTTATGTTTTCCTGTAATTCTTTCAGGAATTTTTGTGTCTCCTCTCTATGAGCTTCTACTTGTTTATTTATGTTTTCCTGGAATTCTTTCAGGGATTTTTGCGATTCCTCTCTGTAGCCTTCTACTTGTTCTGTAAGGAAGTTCTTCACGTCTTTCTTGAAGTCCTCCAGCATCATGATCAAATATGATTTTGAAACTAGTTCTTGCTTTTCTGGTCTTTTTGGATATTCTGTGTTTGCTTTGGTGGGAGAATTGGGCTCCGATGATGCCATGTAGTCTTGGTTTCTGTTGCTTGGGTTTCTGCGCTTGCCTCTCGCCATCAGATTATCTCTAGTGTTACTTTGTTCTGCTATTTCTGACAGTGGCTAGACTGTCCTATAAGCCTGTGTGTCAGGAGTGCTGTAGACCTGTTTTCCTGTTTTCTTTCAGCCAGTTATGGGGACAGAGTGTTCTGCTTTCGGGCGTGTAGTTTTTCCTCTTACAGGTCTTCAGCTGTTCCTGTGGGCCTGTGTCTTGAGTTCACCAGGCAGGTCGCTTGCAGCAGAAAAGTTGGTCTTAGCTGTGGTCCCGAGGCTCAAGTTTGCTCGTGGTGTGCTGCCTACGAGCTCTCCACCACGGCAGCAACCAGCGAATAAATATCTTAATGTAATGTATCAACCCATTCAATGTAAGATAATCCCTCCCCCCCCCTTTTTTTTTACTCTGTGGGAGCAGAGTATTAAGTGGAAGGAATCAAAAATTCACTTTTAAAAGTGAAACATTTCCAATAGTAATTCTATCACAAAAGAGGGAAATCTTGTAGGCACTATCTCTAGACAATTAACAAATATTGAGAGAAGGAAAATTATTTTTCCCCAGGAATATACCTTTTGATTCATCAGCCAATAAATACCAAGTAGTTAGCCCACATGTGTGTGTGTGTGTGTGTGTGTGTTTGTGATTTATTATTATATGTTATATAAGAATATAAGATGGTCTCAGAAATCTGTATTTATATATTTATGCATATTCTTGTATATATATATATAATAATAGTTAAAGAAAGGAAAAAGATGCCATGAATTTCAGAGGTCTGACAGGACTTATGGGGTGTTTAAAGGAGGAGACATGTAGGGCTGCAGGTAGAGAATGGAATGGAGGAAGTAATGTAATTAATTAGAAATAATTACTGTAGAAAACAGTAACAATAAGGGTGAAGCAATGCTTCTAAAATTTCATCTTTAAGAATCTCATAAGGACTTAGGAAATTATTTGAGAAGTTTGTGAAAAGTACTGATAATGGCTAGAGCTAAAGATCGCCAGCCAACACACATGTTCTGTGAAGTGATCAGTCCACATGTGTTTCCTGATATGCTGCTATGTGTACAAAGGAAATGTCAATCTTTCCACAACACACAGCAAAAGAGAAACATTCATGAACAGTCTATTGTATACAAAGGAATAAAAACTAGTTTTTCAAAATTCTGTCATCACAATTAAGGTCCAACATGATTATGATGGTCACTCCACATTCTATATAGTCCCAGACCTGAGATTAGGATTTTTCTCACACTGCTTCCTGAAAGCTTCAATGACATTGGAGAAATCTCAATTCTGGTTTCCAGGACTAAGGAATTTCAAAATACTAGGGTCCTGGGAGGTGCTATTGGTGCATAATAGGATGTATGTTCTGACCCTAGACATGTTTCAGGGACTTCTGCACATATCACAATGCCAAAATAGAGCCTGTTCAGTGCCTTATGAGGAAAAGACATATTGAATTTATTTCCTTGCTTGATTGTTGTCTTTCTCTGTGTGTTCATATGTGCCAGTGTTTGTATGTATTAGCAACTGTGTGTGTCTCTGTGTGTGTCTGTGTCTGCCTGTGTGTGTCTGTCTGTAAGTGTGCATATGTGTGTCTCTGTGTATGTGCATATGTATGTGTGTCTGCTTGTGTGTGTGTGTGTGTGTATGTGTGCATTGACATGGAGTCAGTTTTCTCCTATCAGCATACGGGTCCTAGAGATTAGATTCAGGCTGTTAATTTGACAGTGAGAGTCTTACAGGTTGAGCCACCTTGCTAGCACACCTCTTAGATGAAGCACTTGTAGCAAAAATTAAGACATTCTAGGGATGGAGATGCTTGCCATGATTTCTAACACATTGAAGAAATGGTTAGAATTATGAATCAGGTTATTTCCCAGATAATAGACTGCTAGACTTGGCACAGACTGATTATTTCAAGTGCACAGGCAATTAGAAAAAAGAGGGTAGCTTAACATGACATGTAATCAAACTCAAGGCTACAAACCATAAGATATAATCATGAGTATATAGCATGCCACTTCTGTTTTACACATTAAATTGACCCGAAGTTGATCAATACTGTGATACCCTGAAGATAGGTAGTCTGAATAGCATAAATAAATGGCTTGTTTCATGATAACCTTGTGTCCTAAATCATTGTCTTTTATTACCTTCTCTGAGTGAAAGCAATGTGTGTGTGTGTGTGTGTCTGTGTATGTATATGAAAAGCACACAAAGGCCAAAGAAATTTGCCAAGCTGTTAAACTTGAAAGAATGTTTTCAGAAGGATGTGGTGACCTTCAGAAGATTTTGAGATCTGATGGTAAGAGCAAACTAATCAGTGGATGAGGCTTTTGTATTTAAGCCAGACACCAGACACTAGACAAAACTGTAGAGTGTGTGTGTGCGTGCGTGCGTGTGTGTGTGTGTGTGTGTGTGTGTGTGTATGTCCCTGTCCTAATGAAGCCATTCCATAATGACACAGAAGAATCATTTGAGTCAAAATTATAGCCAATTGAATGAGTCAAAATAACAACAACATGAAGAATATTGTTAAAGTTGAGTAAAACATAATGTTTATTTTGTTTCCTCTGAATTCTTGTAATTTGTGATTTTTCTTATAATAAAGACATCTTTTATGAACACACAGGAGAGAGAATCACTGGCCAGCTGTGTCCTTTGAGTGGGAAGGACTCCAAATAGTTCATTGTATGCCTATTTTTCAATGTATTGCATTGAAATGAAGCCATTTGTTTCTTTTTCTCCCCCTTAGGATAAGTAACTAACATATCACTGAGTTGGCTAGAATAAAAAATCATGATCTGGCCTGAAGTCCCTTTAAACATATTTTTCCATGCAAATTTAACTTTCTGGGTTCAAACAAAATTAATGAGGGAATGTTATGAAGCTCTCATCATCGTGGCAAACTCTCTGATGTTGCATATATGTCTTTCAGAAGAGGATATTTTAATACCATACTATGTATTAGACAAAAGCCTTTTCTATTCAATAACTGTCCATCTTTCTGTACTCAGGGGAAGACAGCATTTCTCTCTAGAAAACTGAAGAGAATATCAATGGGGCTAATATCTTCAAAGTCCTTAGAGCTCAAAGCCATTGCCTGCAGTTGTGAAGAGTCCCCACCCTCATTATTTCTGCAAAGGAAAATTGACCAAAATGCAAAATACAGCTTGGTTTCCAGAGGCCGAAATGCTCTATAGAAAGTTAAAATAAATATTCCCTAACTCATTTCTTAGCTCCATTATTTGAATTTTAATGTATTTTTAGAATAAAAGAGTTAAATTATGAACACATTTTGTTTGTATAAAATGAAATATGAAGTGGCACAAAATTAAGCTATATGGGTTTCATAATTTAAAAAATTTTAAAACATATCACATATACCTATATTCCAAGGAAATGTGACTTGTATGATATAATTATAAGTGTCTAAGGATTATCAAATTGCGAGCTGCATGCTATGGCAAGTGCTCTCCTGAGCACCCTTTGTCATATGAGAAGTCACTTAATATTCCATCCTGTAAAAGAAGGATTGGTATATCTGAAAGTCAGTAATAGAAATTGGACCTATCACACATAATCAGGATGACTTAATTTAAACTGAAATAAAGTGTTCAAGTCAACGCTTAATTGTAGCAGCTCCTTGAGGAAATGCTGCTGATGAAGCAGCTGTGACAGAGGTAACACTTACCCAGTCTGCCTTGTCACAATGTTTCAGGACTGTCCTCCAGAGGGAGGACAGTGCTGAGATGTAGGCACATACCTGTGAGCTTGCTTGCCCCTTTTTGTGTTCAGATAATTCACCCAGTGCAACAGAAGCCCTTACGCATACTACTGTGATCACTTAACCTCCTCCACCTTATTCCTAACCTTGTATTTGTCTCTGTGGAGCCCTTCCCCCAGAGAATTCTTTGCCAAGACATGATTTGCTTTCTCACCTCATGAAGGTGGCCTTTCCTTAGAGGTTTCTCTTGAGTATCTTATTGGCAAAATCCATTCCTTGTGATGGCTACACTGATTATCTACTTGACAGGATCTAGAGTCCTAGAGAATACAGACTTCTGAAATATGGAGGGAAAATATGAGTTTCTAGATTGGGTTAGCTGAGGTGGGAAGCCCCTTTCTGAATGTGAGCACACAACTTCATGGGCTGAGGTCCTAGACAGCCCATGAGAACTTGTCAAACACCATTTTCTCTGCTCTTCCTCCCTGGGATGCTGTGACAAGGCATTTCCACTGCCCACCACCATGTCTTCCCTGCCATCAGGGACTTAAACTGCAATCCAGACTAAGTCCTGCCCTGCGGTCGCATGGGGTTTCGTAGAGAAGTGAGAAAAATAACCAATACATTATTTTTCATTCAGGTAGGTAAAAATGGCTTTATATTTCATGGGCTAAACACCAATCTGTTTATGTATATGTGTAAGGCAGACCAAAAGGTAAAGAAAGAGGTTAAAGAAAGATGGTATATTTCTGCTTCCCCATTTAGTATCAAACATAGAGTTATATCTTATTTGTGAATTTACATGGTTTATCTCAGGAATGTCTGCAAAGAACAAAAAATAATTACAAGAACAATAACAACAACAAAACAGAGCAGATACACTTCTTTATTCTCAATTTACTAAAGGAGAAATCTAGGCAGAGAGAGATTAAGAAAATTTTCCAAGGTTAGAGAGCTAATTGGAGGTATAGTTTGGATTGAAAACAAACAAACAAAAACAGCAAAGAGTGTCACTGTTGTTATTGTCTGCGTTGGGACCAATGTTGGGGTTTAAATCTCAGCTCACGTCCAGACAGAACACACCAAAAAAACATGGTTCCACATGGAGAGGAATGAGAGAAGAAGAGTAGAAGAGGGGAGGAACAAGGGCTGACCATGAGCATGGAGGGAAGGGGATGGGATGGGGAGAGAAAGGACAGGGACAAAGAAGACACAAGAGAAGAGAAGAGTAAAGGTAAGATGATGAGGAAGGTTATGTTACCCCTTACCCCAACAATAGGGAAATGGGAGAGAGGTGGGTCCCCAAAACTCCATTAGGACTGAGTAAGTGGCCCCAGTGTCCAAGAGAAAGGAGATGGGCCTCCTGCATACCATAATAATTACCCGGGGCTCCCTGCTGGTGATAGCAGTGGTCAGGTCTAGGGAACTCGGGGCCCTTCATTCATCCACAGCCAAGCCTAGATCAGCTGGAGGGTTACCTGTACATGATGTCCCCCTGTCCTGTGCAACATAAGGGCAATCAACAGCCCAATGTCCCTCTTGATGGTGTCTAGGACATGGCCCCCTTGGTTTGCGGGAATTAGGGCAAGCCCTTACCCAATGACCTTGTTGACTACATTTATAGCAGGGGTCTGGTGGTTCCTTAGCCTTAAAAGGCCAGGAGTCTGGGGCAATAGCTGGGGCTGGTCAGACAGCCTTTGCCAGCATATGGTATTTTTATCTGTGAGCCTTTTCATCTCTCCCATGGTATACTTTGAAGGCCAGCACCAAAACTTCTGCCTGTGGAGTTAGGAGCCACCTCTCTAGCTTTTTAAGTTTGTTCCTTATGTCGGAGTAGCTCTGGGAAAAGAAATAGGTCATCAGAAGTTGTTTACCTGTGGGATTGTCAGGGTCCAGATTACTGTATTGTAGTAAAGCCTTTGTAAGGTGTGCTAAACATTGGGATGGGTTTTCCTGTTTTTTTCTGGATGACCTCTTGTAGTTTTTCAAAATTCACTGGTTTTAAGGCTGCCCTGCAGAGACTGGTCAGGAGACAGGTCATTTCTCTGACTCAAATACTATCTGTGGAATTATAATTCCATCGGAGATCTTGGTCAGGTACGGCCTCAGACCCAATTGGGTTTGTTCTTCTGTGTGTATTTCACCTGCTCCCAAACTCGCCAATGTTCCCCTGGAAGTAAATTATTAGTAAGGATCATATGTACATCATGGAAAGTCAGGTTATAAGATTGGGTAATGTACTGGAACTCTTTAATAAAGGTGGATGGTCAGAGGTATAGGAACCCAGTCTGTTTTCTATTTGAGAAAATTCATTCAGCGAAAAAGGCACATGTACCCTGACACAGCCCATCTACACCAGTTACCTCTCTTAATGGAAGGACCAGTGCTGGGTCAGGCATCTCTGGCAATGAGGGGTTTGGGGTTTGGCTATGGTCTTGGAGTAGGTGATAGGAGGGGTGAAAGTAGGTGCCAGTGCAGGGAGATTGGAGCATTCTGCAGCTGGAACAGGAGGGGAGGGTTCTGGAGAGTTCGATCGAGGAGGCTCTGAGGTAACCTGGTGAGGAGAAACTGAGGTGGCAGCTTGGGTTTTTGGAAGTGTGGAAGCAGGCCTGAAGTGAAGAGGAAGCAGTTCATTAGTTGAGTCAAGAGTTGTACTGTCATCTGGTGCTTGTCTCATAGCTAAGAGGAGTTGGGTGGGGCTACAAGAGGAACACAGAGAGGGGTTAGAGTGAAGATATATGAATGCTTGGACATAAAGAACCTCTTTCCTTTTACCAGACTACTGGCAGTAACTGTGAAGATCCTGTAAAATTGAGCAATTTAGAATACTGTTTTGCAGCCATTTTGAACCATTATCTAATGAATATCAAACATTATTGCATAGGTGTATCAATTTTGATGTCCACAGGTAAGGCGTAATTTCAAAGTTTTGAAATTCTCCAAAAGACATTCTAACAGTGAATTTGGGGTACAGTCGAAGACCTCAAATTTCCCATTGAGGGAAGTCACCAATTAATTCACACTGGTGTCCCAGGAGGAATTAATGGTAACAGTAACACTCTGGCAGGCCACGTGTCTGGGTTGTCACTTAGACTCCTGGAGGCTATACCACCAGAAAGCTTTCCTACCCAGGCCTGGGGTTTTGTGATTGGCTGTGAAAGCCTGGAGCAAGAGGGGAGTGAGTAACCACTTTCTAGGGAAACTCTGCCCAATGATCAAGGTCCTATTGCGTATGTTAGCTAAGGAAATTCCCTGCAATCTCAGAAAAGCTGGCCAGGCTTTATGTGGGAAATCGAGGTCTTCCTTGTCAACTGGAATAGACCTAACAATCTGCTGGTGTTTGTGCAGAAATTGTAGCTGCAGACTGGTGGCAGGAAAAGTGGGAACCATGTGGTTGGGGAGGGCCAGTCTGAGCAGCAAGAGCTGCACCACGTGGTATATATATATATATATATATATATATATATATATATATATATATATATATATATATATATATATGGCAGCTGTTCATATATATATGGTACACAAATCTTAAGAAAATGACAAAAGCCAGTGCAAACCTTTAAACCTAGTACTTAAGAGGCAGAGGCGGGTAGATCACTGTGAGTTTGAGGCCAGCTTGTTCTAAAAAGCAAGTTCTGGGATGGGTAGCACTGGTAAGAGAAGATCTGTTTAAAAAAATCCTGTTTCAAAAACCTGTCTTGACACGTGCTCCACTATGTTCATTGCAGCCTTATTTATAATAGCCAGAAGCTGGAAAGAACCCAGATGCCCTTCAACAGAGGAATGGATACAGAAAATGTGGTACATCTACACAATGGAATATTACTCAGCTATCAAAAACAATGACTTTATGAAATTCATGGGCAAATGGTTGGAACTGGAAAATATCATCCTGAGTGAGCTAACCCAATCAGAGAAAGACATACATGGTATGCACTCATTGATAAGTGGCTATTAGCCCAAATGCTTGAATTACCCTAGATGCCTAGAACAAATGAAACTCAAGACAGATGATCAAAATGTGAATGCTTCACTCCTTCTTTAAAAGGGGAACAAGAATACCCTTGGCAGGGAAGAGAGAGGCAAAGATTAAAACAGAGACTGAAGGAACACCCATTCAGAGCCTGCCCCACATGTGGCCCATACATATACAGCCACCCAATTAGACAAGATGGATGAAGCAAAGAAGTGCAGACCGACAGGAGCCGGATGTAGATCCTTCCTGAGAGACACAGCCAGAATACAGCAAATACAGAGGCGAATGCCAGCAGCAAACCACTGAACTGAGAATAGGACCCCTGTTGAAGGAATCAGAGAAAGAACTGGAAGAGCTTGAAGGGGCTCGAGACCCCATATGAACAACAATGCCAAGCAACCAGAGCTTCCAGGGACTAAGCCACTACCTAAAGACTATACATGGACTGACCCTGGACTCTGACCCCATAGGCAGCAATGAATATCCTAGTAAGAGCACCAGTGGAAGGGGAAGCCCTGGGTCCTGCTAAGACTGAACCCCCAGTGAACTAGACTGTTGGGGGGAGGGCGGCAATGGGGGGAGGGTTGGGAGGGGAACACCCATAAGGAAGGGGAGGGGGGAGGGTGATGTTTGCCCATAAACCGGGAAAGGGAATAACACTCGAAATGTATATAAGAAATACTCAAGTTAATAAAAAAAAATGGCAAAAAAAACCTGTCTTGAAAAAAATTTATATATATATATATATGTATATATATATAACAGAATATATTTATTATATGGTAATTTGATATATAAAGTATATGAAATATAAATTAACTCTGATTTATGTGATATCAAACAGTTTCTTTTCTCTCATATGTTTTTCTCATAATTTCTTTCCGGAAATATCTTCAGTAATTATGTAGGATAATGAAAAATGTAGATCTTATAAAACATAATGCCTCCTCTGGCCACATCAAAGGGATCTGCATATTAATTAGATTTATAAGCTTTAGTGTAAGAGCCTTTCTTCTCCCCTTCCTGTCTCAAAGCTCTTGAGGAGTCACCGGAGGATTCCTATGAATGACCGCGTGTCAGCAGGAATAGGATGTGAGTCAGTCAAACCAGAGCATTGCTTTACTACTCCACAGGAGTCCTACTCTTTCCTCACAGTGAACGAACCCCTCGCATAACGGAAGAGCTGTAGGAATGGAGCCTTCTACTGTGCTGTCTTCTGCAGACAGCAGTAGTTGGCACTTGTGTCACCAGGAAGGGTTTTACAATGAGAGGGCCACCAGTAGAGGATACTCAGCAGAATTGTTTGGCGCCTTAATCCTAAATCATCTAAGTGTATTATTAGTTCATTTTCTGTTTCTGATATATGGTATCATGGCTATGGCCAGTTACAGAAAGAAGAGTTAATTTTAGCTTCATGACTTTAGAGGGTTACAGACCATGCTGGTAGTAGCATGGAGGCCTGGCAGGAGGAAGCCGACCAGGAACACAAATCAGAACCAACTGAGAGTAAGAGAAGCTTAACATTCTCAAAGCTCATGTCCCCTCAAATGTCATACTTCTGCCATCAAGGCTGCATCTTCCCAAATCTCTCCAGACAGTTATTCCAATATGGAACAAATATTCAAATGCCTAAGATTATGGGGAGGGAGGCACGTCACAATTCAAACAGCACACAAGGTGCAGCTTTCATGGAAACAGGAATGGAGAGATGGAGATGGGGTTGAACATTAGAGATCATGTACTTAGACACTGCAACCATGAGAGGGTATAGTAGAAAGTCTTCCTTCCACACATAAAGGATTGTTGGGGGAATCTGGAATCAGTCTCTAATAGTCACATACACCAGCTTCCATTGGTTTCCAATAAATCATTTTCTTTCTCCATTTTCCAGCATATTTAGTAAGAGATGGATAAGAATCAGCTAAGGTCTGAGAAATCGTTGCTCCATCTTCCACATTTAAATAGCATTTTAAGACACACGGGTCCTTAAAGTTTCTGTCATCACTGCTACCTTTCATGCTCTCTTCTGTTTTACACACAGGCACATGTTGGGGAGAGTGTTAATGCTTTGTCTTATTTTGTCCGCAAAAAGTCACACTTTCAGACCTGAGGGTCCCTGCCCCCAACTGTCTTTGGTGGATAATTTTGCCATACAGCCATTGATTGGGCAGGGAGATGGGGAGGGACTCTTAGACTGCACGGGTAAGAAACGGAGAGGGGAAGAAGAGGAAAACAGGGATTAGATTTCAAAGAAAGCAACCAGTCACCTAAGTATTCCAAGAAAGAGACCCTAGGTGCCACTCGCCAGACTGGGTCTGGGGTAGCAGAAAACATGTTGATTTAGCAAGTTGACTTAAGAAAGTTGGATGAAAGAATGTATGCTAGCTAAGGGGAAGATTAGAAATGCCCAACCATTGAGCTAGTCAAGGCATATCAACATTAGCTGGTGTATGTGTGTGTCTCTCATTTGCTAATCCAGAGAGCCTTTGGGCAGGTCCAGCTCGCATGTGATTCACAGGCAGCCAAAGTAGTTTATCTAATTCACAGCTACAGGTGCATGTTACTACTATTGAAGATTAATTGTATGCTGAGGCTAGACTATTCAGACCTAAGATGAGCACCTCTCAGAGAACACCTAAATTTATTTTTTTGATGCCTTGCCAAATTCTATATGCACATCTGTGTCATTCATAACTCTGGCATGAAACAAAAGAGTTGCACTTGGATGGAAGTTTTAAAGAGAATCATTAATGAAGGGATTATTTACCAATGAAATATATATAGAGGAATAACTGAGAAAATACATACATAAATTAGAAGCAGTAGGGATTGCTTCTTGCACAAAGTTTAAAGGGAACTGGGGAAGAAATGACCAAATCAGAGCCTGGCTGGGAGCGTCAGTTGCACAGCAGGGAAGCACACAGGATCTGCAGCGTAGGCTGCAAATAGCTGAACCGAATATGCACCTACGCATGGTGTGAGAGAATCATGCATTGGTCTACTCCTTTTCACCCTCTGATCTGACTCTTGTATCTGCATTGGGAGACGCAGTAAATCAGGGGGCAATCTGGCTCCTGTGCGAGACACAAGAAGATGACAAAGATAGAGTGGTTAGCAGAAAGATATCTGATAGAGGAAGAGCAGCTTAACCTCCACCCATCAAAATGTCTGCTGAACTGCCTACACAGCTACTGACTGGGACTATAGACTATGTTCATTTCATTACAGTGCCTCCTCTCGCCTTAGAGTGTGCATTCTAAAAGATCTGAAGTTGATGTCTGAAACTTCAGGTTAGAGGGGACTTATATTTTCCTATATATGAATACATTTAATGAAAATTAATTCATAAATTACAGAAAATGACATATTTAAACAATACAAACATAGAGCAGCATATGTAACATAAGTTAGGTGCATATGTTTTTTTTTTCTCCTCCAATTTGACATTTTCAAGATAGTAGAAAAGAAAAAATTCATCTAGACAAGACTGGCAGAGCAATCTGAATTTTCATTATGCTACTCAGGGGGGTACACAATTTAAAGCACATATTGTCTTTATTTCTAGAATTTCCTGTTTGTATTTATGGACTGACGTTGACTGTAACTGAAACTGAAATTTTGACACAGCAGAGACACGGAGTCTACTGTGTGCACCATGAACATCTGTCTTCAGAATCCATTAGAAGACACTTGTACTGTGAAGATTTATGGCATCCCATCAGGTAAACTTAAGACACTATATTTGGACAAGAGTTATGCTTAGACATCCAGTTTCAAAGTATCTTCAGTGATTACTTTTTCATATTTGATGTTCAAAGATGTCACCTGAATCATTTTTGGGCATCTTTTATAATTAATATAAATAATGCTGTCACGATTTTATAATTAAATACCTCAATGAAACTCTCTAATAATGATACTGTATGAGAGAGAGAACTGACATTGAATCATAGCAAATATAGCTTTGTTAACATAAGTTCTGCCAACATCACTAGATACAGAATATATACATCTGGTTGACTGGCATATGATTAGATTATTAAATACTACTATCAACATGATACTCATAACATGAAAAGCTTGCTCTTCTAATGTCCAAAGCCAAGCCAGGTTTTCCTATGAGAAGCAATATTTACTTGGGTATATGTTGAGGTAGGCAGAGAAAAAAATTTCAGAAATATTTGGGTCTCAGACATACAAAGAGTAGGGAAAATAATTCTAGAAATACATTACCTAGTTTAACTATCTTAAAATAAACTAGGTATCAGATTTGTCAATAAAGTTAGTGATTATTTTTGGTAATATCAAAGTCCACAAGACTAAGGGTTAGAAGACATACTTATGGTATGAGAGAGTCAAACGCTTAGACTTTTAGACAGTTATATCATGTTATTATGAGATGGATATAATGGTTTATTAAAAGACTGCTATTGAGATGAGATTCATAATCACTGTTTCCCACTGCCTCAGAATTTCAAATGCATATGCAAAATGCACTAACAAAATGACTTTAAGTAGAATAGAAATGTGTCCTTCATATGAGTTAGGGTGATGTGAATATCTTCAAGCAGATTCTTAAGATCTTGACAGGAACATGTCAAGCTGATAGTGAAAGTTAATAATGTGTAACTCTTAGCAGAAACCACATATCTAAGTTTTTGTAGTGATACTTGGTCATTATTTGTTTTTTAATTGAGACTAAAGAGTAGTGAATCCATGAACTATCTGTTCAACAAATCAGTGGCATTCATCCACAGTTCCATCACACCAGACTCTTAAGGAGGGAGTGCTATAGAGAGAACTGCAACTGTCCAATGAGAGAGAATGGGATGAGAGTGTTTAACACAGATCACTCTGAGGTTTAAAGGAAACCTAGGAAATAGTGTGTCAGCAATGCACTAGGTAAGCAAATGGGAAGATGAACGAAGGGGGTATTTGCTAGGAGAGAGGGATGATAAAAATGATAGAAGTATATTAATGTGGAAAATATAAGAATATATTATATAATTAAAGCAGGAATTTTCATGAATGTTAGAGGGATGTTTGAAGCCATATATATTTAAAACTATGAAGAATAAAAAAGTAAAGATGGTGCACAGAATGGTTGAAATAATAAAGCTTGATGATATTAGTTTAAACTCTGTCAAAAGTAAGATTGTTGGTGTGTGTGTGTGTGTGTGTGTGTGTGTGTGTGCGCGCGTGCGCGCGCTAAAATTTTTAACAAAAAAGAAAGTGTGAGAAGAAAAAGAGTAGAAATGGGAGAAACATGGTATCCATGGTTACAGTTAAATTTGGATGAATTTAAGAGGTCCCTAAGGTTGTGTGACTATGGAACAAATGGAGCATCATGCAAACACTGGGAAAGGATGATAAAAGAGACTGATGAGCACCGTGAAGGAAATCCATGAAAATCATCTCTTAACAAGAGATGGATGCTTCCAGCCAGTCTTCTGGGTATCACACTCTTCTTCTCCCCACACAGACACAAGATGCCCTTCCTTACAAACAGTAATGAAGTGTCACATACAGTGCAGCACGAGTGGAAGTGTTTAGGTTAAAATTTACAACTCCCTCTGCTGCTCCATGAAACCACAGATGCGCATGTAATTTCTTTTAACATAGAATCTAAATGATTTTTTCATCACTAGATCCCAGATTTAGTCTCGTGACAGACATACAACAAGGTTATGATCAATAATTCTTGATTAAGTTGATGTATATTCCATCATTATAGTAATAAAAATATGAGTGTGAAAATGAAGAACACTGATCAACTTTATTTTAAAAATATTTATTGTTAATTTTAAAAATATGCCATTTTCTTCCTTTTCCTTTTTTCTATCAGCATGAAGTAGAGAGGATGACACATGATGATTTTGAGCAATTTTAACTTACACTCTTAAATTACAAGTGAGAAGAGACACCTTTGAGCTCAATCAGATTGAGTAAATCATATTTGAATATTGTTTGAAATTCAATTTCAGATAAATAGAACGGCAGGTTATCACAAGTGCCAAATGTTCCATGTCCGTGAAGAGTGAGGGTACTGTGTGTTCTGGTTTGATTTGCACATCTGTTGAACTGCAACTTCCCATAAAGGATGATCCTATTAAAAAGCAGCATCTTGGCAGATGATTATCTATTCAATTTTGTATAACAGACTATTAAAAAGAAGGCAAATTCTTCAGGTCCTGGCTCTGGACCACGTAGTATGTGCACATTGAATTTTAACTCTTACCATTTAATCTAATAACTTGTGTATATTCTTAGATTAAAACAATTCATTCCTTTTAGGTTTCCAAACTGCATTCTTTGGAAAAATTCAAAGTGTCAGTGAGACATACTGCTTTACACAAGCACATTTGTATTAATTTGCCATATTTCAAAGCTACCTAGGCTGGCCTACACATGAGGTCCACATTACATCAGCAAGCATTCCAGCATAGTTAATTATTACTTCTAAATGGTGTCAATAAATATACAACCCTCTCTTCACACTTGATTCTTACATGCAAAGCTTTTATGAAACTTTTGCTAAAATGTGGTGGAAAAATAATTTAATGTCAGCATTTTGTTCACTTGTTTATAAAAGTGCATTTGAGAATATTTCTATACAATACCACAGGAAAATCTTCACTGAATCTAATGATGCTAACGTAGGGCCCATCAAGCTTACAGCATATGCTCCATTCCCATTGTTTGTATGGAATTACATCCACAAGCCTTAGAAGGAACTTCTGAACCACTGGTTTATGTATTCAACAAAGCAACTCAAGTGCTCTTGAATTGTCTTTGCATATTCTGTCATAACTATGCTTCACTGTAATTCTTCATACAAGAACTAAGATGTAATCACAACTTCATTTGTTTTAAAATACTACATAAGCAGTGTGACCTTTTGGGATCCATGTGAGGGAAGCTGCAATAGTGGACTGTGGCTGTACAATGTTGCAATTGGTAATATTGACTAGTTATTTCTGCTCTGATTTAAACAGAATGGTTTGCATTCCTAACTCACATAGTCCTATAAGGAGACTTTGACACAGTCATTAACTGGAACTACTAACATGTTAGAATGTATGAATCTTTTGCCAGAATCCCTAGCTATATATGCGAGATTAACAGGACAGTTTTCCATGGAATATGGCTGCCATTGAGATTTGGAGCAAAAACTTGGGTCATTTTAGTCCCCATTTTCTTATTCTGTTCCATCTCTTATTGAAACTTGTTTCCTTGTCAGCAAGCCTTATTTTGTTTGTATATGTAATATACTAAATTTAAAATTGCTTCACGAATATGGAAGGGACTTATTTTATGGATTTTAGGCAATTTATTGGTGGTTACATCACTGATATAAATGATATTTCCCTTCCCAGCAACCAATAACAGCCCAGTCTCTTAAGAAGGGGTAGGGCTTCATGGGTCCCTCCCTATACATGATGAAATATTCACAGCTTTAACCTGGTGTCAGCTATCACAGAGGCAGTGAGTCAGTGACTGCAGTGCCCTGTTACATCCAGAAGACAGTTTCAAAGCACCCATCCCCATTCTCTAGCTCTTATATCATCTCCTATCCTTCTCCAAGACATTCTCTGACCCTTCATGGAGGTGGTATAGATATTCTCATTTAGGACCCAACACTCAGTAGTCACTTATTGTCAACAGTTTGGTCACTTGTGAATCTCTCCATTAACCCCTACCCACTGCAAAAAAGATTGGGAGTGTAATTAATCCTGCACAGCAAACTGTGGTGTGATCTAAAGCATGGTACCTGACCTCACATCTAATCTGGGGTGAGTAAGGCTCATTTTTTTTAAAATTCTTTATCTTTCCTAAGCCATGAAGAAAAATTTGCTTATATTTAGGTGGTTAATTGGCTGGGAGGTAGCCAGATTATCTTAGAGGATTTAGAATTGATCAATGACTGCCTAGCTACTATGCTATAAAGCAAATTAAGTAAGCCTAATAGTTTCTGTCTCACTTATTTAGGAGCAAACAAGGGATAGGGAAATAGTATCCACTTTTGAAATTAATTCTACATATGTAGACCATTCCAAAAGGAGCTTCCATAAGCTTGTGCAGTGGTCTTATCACCGGACAAACTACACACCCTTCCAGTCATAATTTAGGTAAACAAGACTCAGTTCCAGGTGTAGATTCTATAGTAACTTGTAGAATTCAGGCAATTTCCGGGTATAAAATCCATCATAAATTATGAATTTCAAATGAGTTTTAGTTTCAGTTTGGATGACATACTATTTGAAGTTAGTCTTACCTAACTAATCCATGAATATCATAGTCACCTACCAATCAGAAAAGATGCTATACCTGTCCATCCAAGCTCATGGTTAAAATGCTCTCTACATTGATATTCATTCTCCCTGAATTAATGGATCTTTAGTTGATATATCTTTAATTGAAATTTTCAAGAAATTCCCATTAGTACCATCAGGTTACTTCTTGTGTTTTCTCTTAGCAAATTACGCTTATCATGGAGCATAATAAGACAAAAATCAAAGAGAAAAATTGGCTATTATTACAGAAAATGCATGAAGCCTATCCCTATGAATCTCAAATTCTTCTTAATATAATTCACAATTTACAGTAATGAAACAGTTTTCACAGGAGTATGGGAGCATGTAAATTTATTATTACAAATTAGTAATTAAAGCGCTCAAAAGTCTTCTAAGTGGGAGAAATAAAACCCAATCAATAGGTCTGTGATGGCTGAACAAGTAAGCCCTGTCCTATGCATGCCATACTCCTCCCTTCACAGCCCTACCTATATCAAAGAGCTGCATACATCCCTACAGGTATCTGCTCTGCCTGTGTACCCGAAGGCCTGCACATATCCGTGCAGGTGCCCATTCTGCCTTGATACCCAAAGGGCTATACTCTGATTTCCTAAAGGTCTTCTCATTCCTTAGACCAGAATCAGAGTGATCTGTATTCACTTAAGAACAAATTGTATATTTTATGTTCAGCAGAACCAATAGAAACAAAATTAAACAAGAGATCCATAAAATAATTGAGCCGAGGAGTCCTCTGGTCACCTATTTCTTATATTTTATCTTCTATATTGATGGCCCTGTGTCCTAACATTTTTGTTTTATAGGATCAGTTCCATCTTTCTAAGCTTGAGGCATAAAGGAAGTTGGCTTATTTCCTTCCTTCCTTTCTTACTTAAATTTTTCCTATTTATGTCCAAGTAACCCACGGCTTGCATGAAAGAGGGCTGAAGGTAAAGTTCTATGGCAGAATGCTTGCCTCGCAGGTATGAGACTCTAGGTTCTAAGTCCCACCATCATCCAGCTATCTCTATATAGCCTTTCTATTGATAACATTTACTAAATGACTGTTGTATGTTATGAGTTGTGTGAGGCACACAAAAATTAGACTATACTTTATCACAATTGACAGAAAGAAGAGCCACTGAGCTGACACTATGACAAAAAATAGCTTTATATAATTTCTCAAGTGTCATGTGCCCTTTGCCAGGTAAGTGACTAGAAATGTAATTGATGGTGAAAATATAAAACTCTAAGTAAAGTCAGAGGACTGGCCATGTGAACATGTAGAAGTTTGTTGAGATGTATAGATAGCTCACTGCATAGATAAGCAGTGGTACTTGGTGCAGGGTTGGAGGTCCAGCCGCCTGCAGGGAAGAACAGGTGCTCAGGTTGCCCAGAAGACGTAAGAAATCTGGCAGATGACAGCGGAGATTGTATTTTGATAGTTTTCTAAATTTCAGGGACGAGTAGTTGGTAATTAATGCTAATAACCAGATGTGGTTTCTCAGCTTCGGGTAAAACATCGTCATGTGATTGAACATCATCATGTGATTGGTACTGGAGGAGTTTCAGTATTTGGAGCAAAGGAGTTTCCAAACTTATATCACAGACCAATATGGAACCACATTGTGCTGTAGAAAGAGCCAGATAATATATAACTTATTTCTCAGGATATAGATTGCCCCTCATTGAGTGCTGACTCTACATTTGAACAGTGACGCACAATGAGATTAATAAATTTTTGATTTCTCAGTTTCCTTGTCTGTAAAATGGGACAAGAACAACACTATTAATTCGCAGCGAGATTTAAGTAGGACATGAACCCCTTCTATGACAGTAAAGACAGTAGAGCGAGTCTCATTCCAGAGGTGTGGTCTGCCTCATGATGGAGGTAATTCTCCCCTTCTTAGTGCTTTCTTTTTTCCCAGTGAGAGCACAATAGGGATGATTTTTGAATTTGCATGTTCTACCTGCTCGTAAAAGAGGCTGTGCTGCCCAGTTGGTGTGGCCTTTCAATTAGTGCTCTCCCCTTTGGCCTTCGGGTTGCAGGATTTTCCTCTTTGGCTAGAAGAACATAAACTATCCCAACATGAGTTTTTGAGCTTCTGGAATCTTCTCCTCTATGCCTTTAGACATCTTTCCCTTGACTTTCTTCTCACATTTGTGAATCCTTACTCAGCTAGCGAGTGGAGGTGATGGAGTAGCCTCTGACAATCTCCAGGAGTCTCTTTCTACGCTTTCCCCACCCTGCCTACTCTGTCCTGCAAACTGAGGCTACTCTGACTTCCAAGTTCTCCCTGGCTCCCTACCTTTAGTCTCCCAGAAACTTCTAAGTATGGTCTGTCAGTCAGTTCTTCCCTGAGGTAAAATGTAGTAGTTGAATCTGGGCAGTAGGCTGGGCTAAGTCAGCCATTAAAACAAACAAAAACCAACCTCCGTACTAGAGGATTTTTTCTTCCTGTGGGCTCTACCAGGGGGACTTAATCAAAAACTGACTTTGTTTGTTTGTGTGTTTGTTTGTTTTGATCAGACAGGGTTTCTCTGTGTACTCCTGACTGTTCTGGAACTCACTTTCTAGACCAGACTGGCCTCAAACTCAGAGATCCACCTCATCTCCACTCCAAGTACTGGATTAAAGGCCTGCACCACCACCACTACTGCTGGCTGGAAATGACTTTTTAATACAAAATGATGCACTGCAGCTTTTATTAACCAACACTGATCAATTTGAGCCAAAGATTTTTGGGGATATTTCGCTTGGAAAAAATTAGGGTGAGGGCAATGTGTTTTCATCTTATTCAAGAAAAAGGTTGGTTTTGTTTGTTTGTTTGTTTGTTCCCATCCTTTCAGGGTTTTTGGCATGGTTCTGCTTGTTGGGAACATTTAGGACTTTAAAAGCTGGGAAACTTTGCCCATTTGAATGGACCGATACCTTCAGGTTTTCTACAGGAGAGCCTGCGTCTGAATCACATTTCTGCCCCTGCATTTTCCAGAGCTGTGGCTACTTCACAATGTGCTGGAATTGCCTTTCACAAAGGAACGGGAAGTATTGCTGAAGTGTATAAGCACAGTGAAGTGAGAGGTGAGGAGAGGGGAACGTATATATCCTCTGTGTTCACTTTTATTACCTTCGCCATGCAACTGCATTTAACATTTTCAGAAACAAGCAATAATGTCTGAATGAAAAAAATATGACATTTTAAATATGACCAAGTGAAAGATATTATTTAAATAGTGAATATTCACAAAAACTCGTTGTTTTACATTCCCGGGAGGCTCTTTGCTTAATGAGAAAGGAACATTTATCCTCTCACAAATACAGTGTTATAAGTTTATACTAATATATGGATACATCTATAAACACAGATAATCTGTATTTGTCACAGGCGGTGCACTTGTAAATGAAACATTATGTAAATAATGCTATGCCGCACACAGTTCTTCTTCCCAGTGTGTGAGTGTGGCTGACTCAGCAGTGGAAAAGCAAAGTCATCCACAGTGACTTATACATGCTCAGATGTTTAAATGTATAATGTACATTTCATAAAACACAGTGAAGTCTTAGTTAATGATTTCAACAAACTCTCACTATAACACCAAGGGTTTAACCTTGTTTCTTTTATCCATTGACTGTCAGGCACCCATTTGTGGATGTCTTATCCATCCACAAGCAGACTGACTGACTTTTCTTATTCCTAAAGTGAAAAGAATAATCTCCGAGATCTGCTCCAGCTTTAAGAAACATAGAGGACTGAGCGCAGAATTCCTTGTTGTGGAACTATTATTACCTGAAACAATTATCTGCTCTCTTATTTGCATAAGGAATGTTAGTTCAAGGTGATTAAATAATTTGTCTAAATAATGCCAAAAATGTTGTTAAATCTAAGAGTCTGAGTTGTAGTACTTATTCTGCGCCAAAACTTCCGGAGTATAACCCTTGTTTATCAAAGCTACCTGTTACAAATGATGTACTAGTAAGGGTATCAATCTTAGAACAGATACAGAGCCATTCTTAGAACATACATTTGCAAATCTAAAATGAAAATATTTGCCTACAACTTCTAACTATGTAGGTCTTCATATTCATGAAATTTGAAAATAATTCAGACAATACTTGCAGTTGTGTTATGATCTTCGAACTATTTCTTACATTGTGTTAGATTTTCAGTTGCTAGAAATCACAGTATCTACAAAAATAGCTCATAGTTTGTAAAGACAGCACCTTCCATTTCTCTAGTTGCCCTTCAATGAAATTGATCACAGTATATGATGATCACTTAAAATATGTAATAGCAACACATTTCTTGTTTGAACAAACTTAGTCAAGGTGTTACCTAAACATTCACACCCATTATATAATATCAAGGTAGTTATGCATGTCTATTGACAAGGACTTCCTCTCAGGTACAGAGTACAGCTCGGGCAGTTAAACAGAGCTTTGTCTCTAAAAGAGGTGAAATTGTGATGAATAACATCTTGGGCAATATTGTCACAAATTTTAACCAGGAGACATGGCTTAGCAAAAACTCAATGTGCATTCTCAATAAATGCATTTTATTTTTAGCCTGGTCAATATTCTCTAGCTCTTTTGGAATCATACCATACGAGTTTGTATTGGCTTGCTCTGTGAATAAATAGAAATTTGTCATCTTCAGATGGATACATATTTGGACTTTATTAATTCAGACTTGATTTTATCATTGTATTACAGATATTTTCATAATGCAATTCTGCTACATTTCCTTACTGAATATTTTATCCCAAACAAATGGCAATTAGCAAAGATATACGAGCCACTTATCTTTATTACAAGTTGGCTTGCTTTAGATCTGCACTCCTCTTTATGCTTTTAAGAACAAAATCCCCAGTACTATTAAAAAAACTTTCTATTCATGTTCTGATTTTATCTTGGACTCCCAGTAGTTTACCCAATTTTTGGTATATTTTAATCATTTTTTTAAAGGGTCATTGCGGATGTTTGTAGAGAAGCTCAGGTTCCTCATTACTGAATGAGAAAAGCCTTGTGACAGTAATTTCTCATGCATATTAAATTTAATTAGTTACATATGTTCCTTGAAGAAATGGCAAAAGGGGTGGGAAGACAGAACTGAAATTGTATTGCTGTAGCCCAGTAACAGGGTCTCTGATTTGCAGTCTCTGTCTTTATGTTTCTCATTATTCTAACATCAATTTTCTATACTTTTCTTAACATTAGTGTATGACCAGGAGTTTAGTAGCTATGAAAAAAGTCAGATTTTCTGTAGCTAGACTTTAATATACTGGCTTATGCAGCAAAAGATAGATGCTGGTATTTATTAAAAATCACGTTTCCCTGGCTATACAAAGAACTTTCCTACAGGAAAGCAAAGGTCAATAAAAGGTCAGCAGCATCACATCTAATAACGACAATAAAATATAGAACTTTTAAAAATTGTGCAATACTTTTTAAAAGGACCTTAACTTGTTACTAGAATAGTACAGCCTCAAGTTTTACCATTCAAATTTCAACATTCAAAGACATGAGTCGTTAACTGACTGCTTAAGGCAATCAAAATGGATGTAAAGATGTGACCTGCCTGTTATACCTTATAGAACTCCTGTGGAGATCTGGTGACAGATTTACGTGTCAGAACCTTACACTGAAATATTAATATCTTTCATATAACAGTATGGAATGAAAATTCCAACTGATAGTTAGAATCTTTGATTCCTCACTGTGTCTTCTCTTCAGATTCTGGCAGACCATAAATGTCATAACGCCACGAATATTACTAAAAGTCTTTCTTCTCTTTTTGAAACTTTCATTTATACCTCTACCTCCTTAACATCGCATGCATGTGCTACCATACTGAATACCTAAAAATGCTTTGTTTCCAGTGGTAATTATAGGTTCAGATGCAACGAAAATGCAACATACAATTCAAGACAACAACTTACCATTTACATTTTCAGATGCTGAATGGCAATAACACAAAACCAGTTCCAAGAAACACACAGCAAGTATGTTATGGCCCCATAATTATTCTTGGTATACTTATGCGTCTCTACCAGAGAACTAATACGGACTATGATTTTTTTAAATGAAGCACTTTGTTTTCTTCTTATATCTTTATTCTTCCCTAACAACTGAAGTTGAGTCATATTAAGATTTTAATTGATTACAAATAAAGACTCTGAGGAATTCTGAAAAGTTCAAAATCTTAACTATGCATCCCTATCAAGGGGGTGATGTACTGTCTATTTCTCATTTAACAGAGTCCACCATTAAAGATGGAGCTGAAGAAGTACTTTAATCTTCTAAGTGGACAATTGGAATCAATTTACTTGACATCAGATTACACTCTATTCATCATCAATTAGGATAAAATATTTTATCTGTTTGATAATTCTTATGTATTTCAGGAAAAATGCTACAAAACTTTCATAGAGCATAAATCATTTAACTATAATAACTGATGAACATGTGCATAAATTCTAGAGTATTTCAGAGCAGTTTATTACCTTTTTTATAATTAACCTATTTCATTAAAATATTTCAAGTTTTTTTGCTATTTCCACTCAATTGCTTGCACTGCAGGGAGCCCAGGTAGCTTACCCTAGGACATAGGCTATAAGGACACTCATGATGCTGTCAGCAAGCTTATGATGTATCTACATTAATATATTCCCCTTTCTATTTCCTTGCATTAATTACTTTTTATGAGATCAATATAATTTTTTCATAGTAAGACTCATAATTTTGATAAACTAGAAATATCACAGTTAATATATTCTTAACAGAAAATTACAAATTGCATATGAAGTTTAACCATAAACTTTAAAAGAAAAGGGCATTTCAGATAAAAAAGATGCTCATTTGGTGCCAAGAATGAAACAAAATGGATCCTACCTGATGGGTCAAAATTCACCTCGTTGCCAGGACTTGGACCCACATCAATGGACACGATTGGAATGAGCTTCCGGAAGTCCCATAGCTTTATAACTCCACGGGAATCACAGGATGCTAGTATGTGACCCTTCAAAACATATAATAAAAGAAATATATATATATATATATATATCACAACCTGCAGTAAAAACCTATGAGATTTGTTTCAGTTTTATTAATGGCACAAAAATACATATCTTTAATTCTAAAAAGAAATCATTATAAAGTTACATTGAATTCTGTTCTTAAGATATAGAGTCTAATGTGAAAATATGAAAATAAATTTTAAGAAAGCATTTAGATTTTAGCTATGTGAAACTACACAAAAATATAAAATATATAAACCTTTATATTTCATTTTATTATGCAAATTATGTGTTTTGAGATATGTGACACATAGAATTACAAATATGAGAAATCATTTTACATGTGCATTTCACTTAATTTGCTTCTAATGAACTAGTAATGCCATTTAATGCCCCAAATGAAGTGAAAATGAGAGTTAGCAAGATAAATAGACACAATGGTCAGGAGATTAACTGGCTTCAATTAAACTGGCTGCAGGTAAATGACACTTACTGTGGTCCTTTAGACGAATTTCTCAGCAGAGACGGTTGGGCTATTTGGTTAACATATACTATCTGTTTGATTATGCTTATGCTATTGGAGAAAATACTAAAACCAACCAATTTTATACAGCATAAAACACCTGATGGCAATTAATAACTGTTGTATTGGAACAAAGAGTAAGGTATTTGGATACAGCAGAGGAAAAACAGAAGAGGAGGTGAATAGAGTGTACTGGAGAAAGGGAAGAGACTTTACTAGCGTAGCAATTAGCCTGAGCTCATCCATTAGGGGGTCCATGGCTGTCTCGCTGCCTGTGTAGACACTGGCCTCTCAGAAAAATGTCAGTTTTTGAGGAATACATCATATCAGTCACTGGGCATCGGTGATAAGCAAGAGGGGCTTCTGCTCTGCATCTATATCCAATCTCATCATTTTGCATTCAGTTTCTTTGTTCATTCATACAAGCAGTGAGTCAGTCACTCCTTAGACTCTTTTCAACTGGTTTTATAGCTTCCCTTAAAAAAATCTAGTTTGATTTTTTTTAAACTGTCAAGTCAAAAACTTTCCCTTCTTTCTTAAGTTTTAAAAATGTTAAAGGTATTAACTTTATTACTAAATGATTTTGTTATTTCAATCAAGGTTATGTTGACTCTTTTCTTATTTACTGTCAGTAGGATATCCTTCCTGTAAGAACTGAACAACTTCTATAAATGAGAGTTCAAGGGAATCTTTCCCATGTCCCTAAACACACCAGTAGGGCAAGGGATGTCATTAGTTTTAAATTTCCATAACTCTTGTCACTAACAAAGTAATATAAAAGCCGTGCCCCCATTCTTTTTTTTTTCTTATGTGTGCAGTGTATGCATGAGTGAGATGGGTAGTTCTTTTAACATTCCCTTGATTGACACAGGTAAAGGTGAACTCTGGAGTTCATCCATTTACACCTGAATATTTCATTTTATTTTTTTCTGAAAAGTAGAACTAATGAGTTGAGGTTTTTGCTGTCTAGCAGATATTGTGACTGTTATGTATTCATGTTCCCATTCTAACAAATGAGATGCTTAATCAATTTTATGACTGAAATGGAGCAGAGAGAATTTGGACTACCCTCAAGTATGTAAACACATTGTGCAAGAATTGTGAGAAATCAGTGAGTTTTGTTGGAGAAAAATGGAAGATCATTTATTTCATAGGCTTTAGTAGGGAGTATTAATGTTACAAATTAGAAAAAGTTCTCTGTAAATGTAAAGACTGTTAATCATCTTTACACATCACAAATGGGACCTCTGTTCAATCAAGAGAAGATAGCGGATAGGTTCTCAGCGGAATTTTGTGGGTGCACCTTTTACCAGACTCATGTTTATTGACTTGGACTTTGTCTGGAGACTCGAAATTAAAATAGATTTGAAAATATGCCCTACCACAATGAGAATTAAACCTTAAGGAAATATATTTAAAATTAAAAAACTAGTCTCTTCATTTATATTGGTTGAGAGTCAATATTAAAATGTTTTTTATGTTTAATGTCCCAAAATGCTACTGTCAAATGATGAATGCTCAGTAGTTTAAAAATATTAAATTGTTTCAACAATTTATAATATGCTTTCAATAAACCATGCAATGTTTTACATAATTCAATAAAATGAATGCATAGTAATATTTACGAACCTTTGAGGGGTGACCATAATTTAACCATGGTTTTCATTGCCTTAAGAACTTAGGGGCTATAACAAAGGATGTAGTATAGGGAAATAAACATAACAACTTATTAAGAGATAGAATTTGATTTTTAGGTTTGATAGTCGTATAATACTAGTTAATAAAAGAACTACTTAGTTATCCCAAGCAGATAGGGTACATACAAAGCCTATCATGATATTTGTAGCATAATAGAGCCCCATAACATAAGATTTCAATTAGAAGGTAAATAACATTTCCATGGAATTGATTGTAATATTTTAGATTAGTTCAAGTCCTGTCTTAACAATCTTAGGACAGATATTAATTTTAGTTCTTATGGTTTTGTTATTGTTAGAAACAAACAATGTAGGGTTATCAAGAATTTAGAATATCCTAGCCTCTAGAAACTGCCTTTTCTCACCTCAAATTGGAAAGATATCAGAACTACATCCCTCTTTAAAACAGGGCATCAGCCTAGAATAGACTAGAGTGTGTGTTGAGAAATCTTGAGGCTAAGAGACATGGTAAAGGATTAGATGGTGACCTGAGGAAAAAATTCTGCCATCTAAAATTTACAATCAAAGGACAGTGATAGTTGTTAGGTACTTAGCCTAAACTAAGCAAGATCTGAACTAAACATTCTGGAAGTAGGTGAAATTGTCTAAGATTGTGAAAGACTGAGGACTCATGAGCTTTGACAAGGTTTCTAAAATGTAATTCTAGGTTAGGTCCTGTCCCATCATCAGTACTAAGACGTAGTGTCCAGAAATGAGCAGTCAAGTACTGAGTTCATAAAGAAGTTCAGTTCTGCTTGGGCTGTGTCTATGATCTGGCCCAGCTCCTCTTACATGCTAGCCCTTGACCTTTTCTTAAGTAATGGAACAAGTGAGAATGAAGAAAGTATAGAATTAACAGTGTTGACAGTGTTTGTAAAAGAACTTCTAGAAATAGTAAGGAACCAATGACTATACAAATAAAGAATTTTATTGTCAGATCATTTATCTGATGAAATGGACCAGCAGGTAGAAAGTCCTTGCAATGCAAGCCTTGTGACCTGGATTTGATCCCAACAAGCCATAGTAGAAGAAAATTGACTCTCCAAAGTTGTCCTCTGATCTCCACATGCACATTCACACACACAGACACAGACACGCATACATCTTCACTGTGGCACACATGAGCTCACATTCATATACATACAATCCTATAATAATTATGATAAATAACAAATACATATCATAAATCTTGATAGATTCAAATTAGTTAAACAATAAAAGTATAATTTACCAAAGTGTCTTAAATGCAAAGTAGAAAATGAATAGTCACCATTTCCGATGGCCCTGGTTCAGCCTTCCAACCTCTGAAATCAAGAACCTATATTGCAAAATGCTATGCAAACATGAAGCTATTTATTAGTTAGAGTATGGCTTGGAACAGTGGGCCAATCTATTTTATGATTAGAATTTACTCATGAGGGATTTCTATTCTATTTTTAATAAAGTTGAAGCCATTGATAAAAATTCCATATGCGTTTTGAAAAAAAGTTTTATCTTTCATTGATATGTTTGTATCTAGACAGGTTTGTAAGCACCTGTGGATGCCAGAAGGAGGTGTCATACACACTCAGTGAACATACTGGTGATGGCCAACTGCTCAGTGTGGGTGCTAAGAACTGAACTCGGGTTCCCAGCAAACAACCATCTTTCCAGCCCCTATGTGTATTTTAAAAGCACTTAAAATAAAGAAATTAGATGTTTACTTGTCTACATACTTTTCTGAAGAGTAAGAACTAGATCATGATAAAAATTTATGGACACCTAAATTAAACTCAGCTAATCAATGTAATAAACCCATCAAAATCAAAAGCTAATTTCCCCACAGGAGATACAGTCAGATAACCTGGACTGTTTGTCAAAAGAAGATAAAAAGAAATGGTTCCAAGGGGAAACAACATAATCAGAAGCATTGGGGCATTAAAGAAGAGTTATGGTCGGAGGTACAACAGTGTGTTGGGGGTAGAGACAAGTTAGCAGTCTCTAGGTATCTTCTTCAATAATTGCCCACCTTTTTGTGTTTTGAAACAGTGTTTTGTAATGAATCTATAGCTCAACTCTGGCTATGCTGGCTGGACAAGAAGCTCCAGAGATCTGCCTGTCTCTGCCTACCCAGTGCTGAGATTAAAGTCATTTGCAATGAGTTTGCTGTTTACCTGACTGCTGGAGGCTAGAGTAGAACTCAGATTCTCATGTGTGCATTGCAAGTAATAACTAACGAATATATCTCTCAGCTCCAAGAGGGACCGTTTTCAATATGGCAGACACGAAAAAAAAAAAAACATGCTACAAGGACTTGACACTAATTGTCAATTCTTTAGAAAACTCAGTGTTTTAAAACAAAAATAAATTTAAAATCAACTAAAAATAAGGTAAAAATGGAATAGCTACAATAATGTCATACAAGTACAAAAGAAGAAAAAAATAACCAAAAGGAAAATATCAAACCAGTAACAACAGAGGAACAAGACCTGCTATTAAGTGAAAGATGGACAAAAGAAAGAACAGTGTGTGTGTGTGTGTGTGTGTGTGTGTGTGTGTGTGTGTGTGCGCGCGCGCGCGCGCGCGCGCGCGTGCATGCATGCGCGCCAGCATATATGTAAGATGCATTATGTGGGTGTTTAGTGTCCTTAAAGATCAAAAAAAGGGCAGCATATCGCTAAAGCTGGAGGTACAGGCAGTTGGGAGCTGTCCTATTAGCCTAGGAACCGAAACAAAGCTTGCTCAAGAGCAATAAATACTATCAACTGCTTAGTCATCTCTCCAGCCCTTAGAACTCTTTTTGTAGATCACAACAATACTCAATTATGTCCCTATCTGTAGCTAATACATTTTAAGACCCACTGATGGATGCCCTAAGCCTGGGAGTAGTGAACTTCACTATATGAATGTTTCTTATGTGACCATACCTGGGATAAAGAAAGTTTCACTTATAAATTAGGCATTCTAAGAGATTAACAATGACCACTGCCCTGGCCAATCTCAATTCTCATCTGTATTGGATATGGAACCAAGACATAGTCCTCTGAGTAATCTGAGAAAGCATTTTCAGTAAGCTAACTGATGGGTGAATACCATCCTTTGTCTTAGTTGGAGTTACTATTGCTGTGATGAAACGCTACGAACAAAAGCAACTTTGGAGGAAAGAGTTTATGTTGCCCAAACTTTCAGATCAGTTTTCTTCATCAGAAGCCATGAGGGCAAGCACTCACACAGGGCAAGAACCTGGGGGCACAAGCTGATGTAGTGGCAATGTGGAGTGCTGCTTACTGGCGTGCTCCTCATGGCTTGCTCAGCCTATTTTCTTATAGAACCCAGCATCAGCAGCTCAGGGACAGCACCGCCCACAGTAAACCGAGCCCTCCTCCACTGATTACTAAGTAAGAAAATCCCTTATGGGCTTGCATACAGCCTGATCTTATGGAGATCTTGAGGTTCTCTCCTTTCAGGTGACTTTAATTTGTATCAAGTTAACATAAAACTATTCAGAACAGGGCCTTTCCAACAACAGCTGTCCCTTGAGAGAAGTCCATGAAACACACACGGCCTGTAGCACCCCTGCCTCTGCTCCTTGCTCCTGCGTACTTCTGTCCCACTATGATGTCTGGGCTGGCATTCAGAGCTGACATCAGAACCCATGCCCTGTGCCTTTCAGACACTTACCAAAGACCTGGGACTCTACACGGATCTTCCAGGTCTTCAGCACCAACTTGGGACCTCAATGCACCTGGTGAGCTGTGCAGCCACTAGATAGGCTCTCGTACTCTCAGTCTATGGGCATCCACTGTTGGACTACCCAGCCTATGTTGGAAAAGTCAATCTGATAAAGACCCTTTGTAATATATATTTATTATCTTTGCCTTGTTCCTCTACAGAACATGGACAGTGATATCATTAGCGGTAAAACAGAACAATGAGAACACACACGTTAGTAAACACTGTGTGAGAGTGGATGTTTCTTCCTTCACCCCTCAAAGGCTCATAATTCCTCCTTCCATTATAGTACTATTTCACACCACAGTTGACTACAGAGAAGTAAAATTGCAGAGAGTGACTAGGAAATTAAGTAGGAGAGCTGTCATTGAATTAAGCTAGGTAAAATATCAGAGATGTCTATCCAGGACGCTTGGCTTCTGGGATGACGGTCTCTCTGATGGCCCTGTTTGCCATCTCCTCTCTTGAGAGGAACTGTCTTCTATTCACTACTGTAGATGGATTCCTTTAATATTCATTCTTTTCCTAAGACATAAAATAAATGTTTATGTATGTCTGGCTCAAATAGCATTGACAATACTTTTTTATATTTTCCAAACCCATATTGAGAGATAAACTCTTTTCCTTCTGATTAGGTTTCAGAACATGCATAACCTACATGTGCACATATAACTTTGCCCTTATTTTCAGGTAGTTCATGGCAAAAACTGTTAAAATGGATACATGGTTGGTGTTTGTGTTTTGCATTAAGCATAAACCCAATGTCATTTGACATTGGTTCTGTATGAAGCTTTGTCTGTGAGCTAATGGGCAACTCACTTTGACTATATTTCATAGGAGCTTGGAAATTTCAGTTAAAACACATCATATTTTTGATATCAACTTATTTAGAATTTTGGTGATGGTATTAGTTTTGAATAGGGTATGTTGCAGAAGACTTATATTTGCTGTAGGTTCACTGATTAACAGCTAGAATAAATAGATTTTTATTACCACGAAATCTTCTCAGTACTATTTGTAGCATTACATCATCAGGCAAATCTCATTGTATAAATGAGAAAAATGATTTATAAAAATCATAATACCACTTTTCTAGAATTACCTGGATGAAGTAATGTGAATCTTTGGTTCATTTAGACTTCAAGAGTTTATAAATAAATAATAAAATATCCAGGAAAAAAGAAAAAAGAGAGTTTATCTACATTAGTTCATTTTATTTATAGATTATTCTAATGTGGAATAACCTGTTATAATATTTAATAATATTGAAAATATTCCCACATTAGAATATATTTAGGTCAATATCTTAAATATTTGTAATGTAAACTTTCCTAACATTATTATTTATAATATTAAAATAAAAGAAAAAATTGTGGTGAGAGAATATACACACACACACACATATATCAGTCATATATATCAAATATTTTAACTATAAGAACATCATAAAGATTATTATTGCAAGAAAGGTATAGGCAAGTAATTCAATCAAAGAAGTAGCAAAAAATTGTTTATATTTTTTTATAGTATAGAAAGAAAAAAGACATTAAAAGGAATATGGAAGACACTCAAACTGTAATGCTTGTGTTTAAGCATTAGAATGATTCACTGCAACTTTATTTGCACTTTTGCATTGTTAAAGTCCTGTTTTGTGTTACCATTTAGCATCATAAATATTTTCAAATAAACACTGAGATGCAAACTTTGCATATAAAGCCTGCCGGTTGACCTCATTTTCATTCCCCAAGATTCTGCTCATAAAACAGACAGGAGCACAGGGTCATCAAGCAAATGGTAGGAACATTAAGCCACAGAAACATCGGCTGCGTTCAATGTGTGGAGGTAATGACCTGCAGCTCAGTATTAAGGTATAACCATAAGAAAATGCTTAGGATCATTAGGGGGAAAATTAGTATTTCAAACATTTTTAGTACTGATACATTAGCATGTGTCTTAGGACAGGCCTATGCAGCATTAAACAATAGCTCATTATACAATCCCCTTGGTACCCAATGGTAAAGACAGAGACAGCAACTAAGTATGGAATTAAAATGGAGTGAGAAGGTAAAATCTGAGAACCCCAAGGAGCTCAAGACTAAAGAAGCAAATGTCAAGAATTGCAAGGAAGTGGGTAAAACTTCTGTGTTTAGAAAAATACTGTGGATTTTTTCAACTGTGGGTCTGCAGTTGAGAATGAGAGACAGAAGTCTTCTGTGGCAACCCCTACCTCCTTACCACCCTAACCCCCAAGTCACAGCCTAGACAAGAAGTCTTTGAAGAGATTGCTTAAAACTCATGATAGGATGCTGAAGCATAGCTCTCCATCATTGGTTTCTGCCAGGGCAGGTGTGGAGCTGAGGGGGAGAAGGACTGCAGAATTTTTTAAGTTTGACCATGTTCTAGTGAATATATGGACAACCCAAATTAGACTTTAGACTGCTTCTTCTTCTTTCTTTCTTCTTCTTCTTCCTCTGCTGCTTCTTCTTCCTCTGCTGCTTCTTCTTCCTCCTCCTCTTCTTCTTCTTCTTCTTCTTCTTCTTCTTCTTCTTCTTCTTCTTCTTCTTCTTCTTCTTCTTCTTCTTCCTCCTCCTCCTCCTCCTCCTCCTCCTCCTCCTCCTACTCCTCCTCCTACTCCTCCTCCTCCTCCTCTTCCTCTTCTTCCTCCACCTCCTTCTTCCTCTCCTTCTCCTCTTCCATGTATATTATGTGAAATTCCCAAATAACCGATAAAATATTATGTTGGTAAAAATACGTTCTTCTCAATCAATTGTTAGACATTAGTGAATATTATATATTGATCCATGGGAGTATGGGGGCTACAAAACTAAAAACTAATGACCTTGAAACTGTGTGACATACAACTCCATAATGGCATAGTTTTCTAGAAACTTAAAGTGATTTGCATCTCACCCAGGTTTTCACCTCTACAGATAACACTCAAATTCCATTACCTAGAAAAATCAAAGCTTACAGTGTGTCATACAACTTGCCTAAGCCATATCTTTAGTAAAACATAGGCCAAGAATTCATTCCATGGTACCCTGACATAGGTGGCCACACTCTAAGGCTCTTAACATGGAAAGCATATTACACTGACTAGGATACTTTGTGGAAGTGAAGCTCCTGAAATACCATTTGAGAACTTAAAGGGCATGCTCTGTAACTGAGGGCATAACTGAGGGCATGCTGAAATAGATAATAAAACTAACAAAATACCAGCAACTTCACATTAGCAAAGGATAGATTGAGCAAGCTAGGGTTTAAGTGTATAAGGCAGAAGAGATACTGAAAATAGGTAGAGACAACATACCAATGGCAACAAGTATGTTCTCTTTTTGGTCCCCTGACTTGGGATCAGGAGAAAGAGACATAAGAGAGATAACACTTCAGTCACCTTACAGTTAATGATTAGATAGAATGAAAAAAGGACAAGAAAGAATGTCCTTTAAATGCTATATTTAGGTACCTAGTTGTCTACACACTGAACACCTAATCAAGTATATATGTTCCGAAATGGTTTCTTCCAAGAGAGTAAACAACAAGATTAGATTCATTGGAAAAAGGAAGCCTTCTGGAAATGGTAACATTTTAGATAATTTAAGAACATGGACAAATATTATGGAAAAAGCTGAGTGGATTGTATCATGTATATTTAAAATGTCATAATGTTGAAGCACAAAGCAGAAATTACATACTATTCCATAACAATTCCATGAAAAAAATTCATTATGAGATTAATAATGTATAAAAAAATCTGAATTTTTGGAGCACGTATGGAAGAATGTTAATTTAGTATGTATGAGAAAATGCTGTTAGGAATTTTGAACATAAGTAAGTGTATCTGAGTGAGAGCTTTGAAAGCAAAAGTTTCAGGGAGGTTAGTGGGTTAAGTCGTGTGGCATTTTCTCAGGATCTATACAACTGAACACTCTTTTCCTTGTGGTAATTTAGATGGTCTTAGGTCCCAAAGAGACTGAAATCTGTCAAATGTAGAAACCCTATCCCATCATTCATCACATAAATATAGAACATCCCAGTTGTTTGGCACTGTTTTCAGCGATGGATATTCAGGAGTGACTTTAACATCCCTAAGTCCTTGTTCCACCAAATTCGAATGTTATGGTACGTTAAATGCTAATTAACAAGAAAGAACTTTTTAAAAATTGTAGACAAGAAATAGTTCGTCTGAAAGAGTGAGACTGTGACCTTTGCATTCGGAGCGTTGGCATTTGTGGGCAGATGTGCTGCACATAGGTTTGCACAGAGCAGAGCCAGAACAGAGAGGAGCATGAGATCAAGGCACCTGGAAGAAAAGCAATGAAAGAAACCAGGTTCACATTCCTGTTCTTTTAATTTCTTCATTACACAGGAACTCAAGAAGGAAATCAACCACCAAAGCTTAACTGACAATGCATTAAATGGACTCAAAAGCTTATATTTTGACGATCAAGATCAACAGGAAACTACGATAGTCTTCACTAAGTCTAGATTGCAATCTTAAGGTTTCAGTAAAAAATATACATCTAAGTCTGCATTTTCAGTTCTGATTCTACTCTGAAGAATCCCTCATTTTGGTCCTTTATCACATCACACAAGGACCCTGAGGCAAGTTCCTTTCCTTCAATCTTGGATTTTTTTTCTGACCATTCTTACAGTAAAACTTGCCAGTTAGGTTTTCTTCCAGAAGACTTTAGACGATGTTTAGAGACGTCTTTGATTCTACCAACCGAGATGAGGGGCATGCAGGTGACTACAGCCAGGGATATTGATAAAGGGTTGCCTAAGCATTGTGTCATCCTCAGCATAAACATGAGTCCCCAAAACCAACAGTTCCATGGCTGACAAACTGCTTTCTCTCCATTCTTGCACTGATGACAAAACACTATTTTCCTGTACAATTCAAACTGACTCCCCATTGGTTTGCCTCCTTTCTGCTTATCATACACAGTTTGCTCAGATGTTACTCTGTTCGCTGTTCCTGTAAAACACACACACACACACACACACACACTTACACATACACACACACACATATACTTACACATATACACACACAAGCTCACTCACACACATTTACATACACACAAGCTCACATACACAAGTTTTCTCACACAAACACACATGCTCACACACACATTTCTGCTTGCTTCTTCCACCAACTGGAATGTTAAATTCTATATCCCATCTCTTGGCTTTGTATGTATTAAATGTGTTTACAGCTTGGTTCCAATACAGTGCCTTAAAAACCCTCTGGGCACCATTCTATTCCTCTTCTTGCTCTCATAAAATAGTCACAAAACTTAGAGAGCAAATTAATTTTCTTTTTGGTGTACAAATCTGTCTTTTCTTCCTTGTGCTACACTGTTAAAAAAATTGTGAGTAATTAAAAAATGTAACCATGGCAACCGAGGACAGAATTTTTAGTTTAATTTTAATTAGCCATAATTAATGTTTCTTCCTGTAGCTGGTGAGTATCACATTAGAGGTTTCAAATTAAACATGTTTCTATCTTCGTAAAAAGTTATTTTAGGAAGAACTGCTCTAGAGCATGTGTACAATTTGGGGCTTACATACTTAGCAAAATATTGGAACAAATGGATGAATGTATGAATAACTCATATCTATGTCTAGGCAGTCAAAGCAAACTTTCAAACTTCCATCTCCAGACTATGTAAACTCTGTCACAATTATACAAGACATTGCCACTGATTCTTTTCATTTATTTATTTATTTATTTATTTATTTATTTATTTATTTATTTAATGACTTACAGTTTTAGAATACTTTCTAGTTCACAGTCAAGGGAATTGTAAGGGAATTACTATGTTTCCCCAGCTTCTTGAACAAGTTATTGTCTCCCCACTATGACCATCTCCCAGCAGAGTGTTATGCTTGTAACTGGTGAACCCACCTTGTCACATTACAGTCATCAAAGAACATAATGTCATTGTGATTCAGTCCTGCTGATTCTGTAGATTTATACAAACGTTATACCTCTATAACGTTATGCTATCATTATAATATCATTATAATACCACATAGAATGCTCACATTTCTCTAAAATTCTTCCATGTTTTTAATATATAGGACTTTTACTGTATGGGCGTTAAATCAAATGAAGGCATTGCCCTGGCAGGATGCGGGGCAGAGCAGCCCAACCCCCAACACAGACAGTATACCGCAAAGTTAGTGGATTGCTGGAAGCAAAGAAGAGAAAGGACTTGTGTAAATCACACAGCTTGTGCAAATCACAAGACGGTCCTACTCTTGGGACTATTTTGAAACTCTAACCTCATTCAAGGAGAAATAGAAACTCCTAGCACGATTTAAGAAAATAATTCATCTTGCCTTTGAAATTGAACCTCTTTGTGGAGCACTAAAGATCAATGTGTTGGCTCTGAGGTGAACTTATGTCCTCTGCATGACCATTACCCACATTACAGCAGACAACTATGAACTAGATCCTAGCCTTGTGGTCCTCGGTATTTCCTTCTTGCAGAGCATATTGTTTCCACAGTCTTTACGAAGTATTTACAGAGTCTTTGTTAATGCTACTACTCTGAGGAGATGCCATGACCAAGACAACTTAGAAAAATCTTTTAATTGAGGGTTTGCTTACAGTTGCGGAGGGTTAGTCCATGATCATCATGATGGAGAACATGGTGTCAAGCCTTCATGGCACTGGAGCTAAAAGCTCACACCCGGTTCTCAACTTGCAGGAAGAGAAAGAAAGCAAGACTGGGCTTAGCATGAGCTTTTGAAATCTCAAAGTCAGCTCCCAGTGTCACAACTTCTCCAATAAGGCCACACCCCTCAATCTTTCCAGAACAGTTCCATTAACTGAGCAGAGAGAATGATCAAACTTTCAATCATCTGAGTTTAAAGGGGTCATTTTTATTCGAACCACCACACATAGGAACATTCTGTGTTGTCCAATTAGGGAAGTAAAATTTCTAGCAAATGACGTAATAAGCCAAAGAGATACAGAGTACAAACTAACATTTGGTATTCAATACTGAGAGAGCTTTGTGGAATTTTTCAGTTCTGCATTGCAATATTTTGTTTTGCATCTTTTGTTGTTGAGTCTGTTACTGCATATTGGGTAATGAACTTTCAGGCTTCAAAAAAATGACTATTTATATTTATTTATTTATTTATTTATTTATTTATTTATTTATTTATTTATTGTGGCTTTGCCAAGTCTCTCTATGTAGACCAGGCTGGTCAGGAATTTTAGATCTTCCTGAGAGTGCCTGCTCACCATTAATCTTTATTAGGAGGAATGATCACCCATAACTTTTTATAAAGAATGCTATTGTCATTTCAACCACCCATTTTATGGTTAGATCTTTTGACAGCAAAGGATAATAACTTTCTGTGCAAGTCCCCAAGCACTACCGACCAGGTATACCTTTTTTTCATGAAATTAACATTTAAAAAATAGAAAATGGAAATGGTGATTTGGAAAACAACATAAGGAAACAAGGAAGAACAATCTTTAAGAGACAGGAAAGTAATTAGGTAAGTCCTAAGATCGACCAATGTGACACCTCTGTGATAGCTTCTGGGGAGAAAGAAGGAGGCAGGACACAGAGCACTTCGAAACTGAGGAGCTGAGGCTGAGAGTTCTGGAGTAAATATCTATTTAGCAAAGAATCTTTATTCGTTTTATTCTGGTGCCTGTATGTGGGATAAGTTCTTCTAGCTGAACCGCCTTGTCTGGCTCCAGTGGGAGAGGAAGTGCCTAGACTCTCAGAGACTTGAAGTGCCAGGGTGGAGGAATATCCAGTCTTCCCCGCTCCCAACATGCTCAGAAGAGAAGTGGAGGGGTTGGGGAAAGGGTTGTGGGAGGGGGTGACCAGGAGTGGGGCAGTGAGTGGGATTCAAAGTGAATAAGTAAAAAGTAAATTAAAAAAAACTACATCAAAGCCAAATAAACAACTATCAAGCAACCATAAAGGAATATTATTTGGCATAGGCACACAAGGAAGCTATATAACGGCTCAGAAAAGACCACCTGAAAGGATCACATCAGCGGTTCTTGACCTTCCTAATGCTGTGAGCCTTTAACACAGTTTTTCATGTGTGGTATGACTCCAACCATAACATTATCTACGTTGCTACTCCATAACTATAATTTTTCTACTGTTATGAATTGTAATGTAAATATCTGGGTTTTACTATGGATAGTCTTAGGTGACCCTGTGAAAGGGTCAGGGGTAGAGAAACACAGGTTGATAACCCCCGGATTTGAGATCTCAGAGGAAAGCTGTTCATACGGTTCTACCAACAGTGCTGCCTTTTCAGGAGCCGGACTCTCAGCATCAAGGTCAATGCATGGGTTGGCTACATTTAGTGATGGCTCTGGTTCATCTCGTGAAGAGATAATTAGTCAGACACTGAGCATTGCCCCGCCCAACCTACAGTAGGCCTGGAACCTGTCATGGCTTCTACATATTTTGCTGGTATTTCAGGGGAAAAATGAACAATATTTTATGAATACAAAAATATTTATCACCTAAATGATCAAGTTAATAAATTTCCGAACTATTAGGCGATATTTCTATTGTAAGAAAACTGAAACTGTTTCTAATTTACATGTCTGGCTACCAACTGGAGAATTGGCAGACAATCTTAGCCTGAAAGGGTTCAAAATCATTCAGAGAGCAGGGACTGGGGAGATGGCTCAGAGGTTAAAAGCACTGGCCGAAATTCCTGAACTCAATTCTCAGCAACCACGTGGTGGCTCACAACCATCTATAGTGGGATCTGATGCCCTTTTCTGGTGTGTCTGAGGACAAGAGATACGGTACTCACATACAGAAAATTAATCTTTTTTTAAAATCACTAAGAAAGAAAGTACAGGGCTGGGAATATATGAAAATCAGATGTAATGTTCTTATTCTTTGCTTTTTGGCTAATGTTGATGCTTACTATTGCTTAAGTTGGACACAGGGGTCTTGGAATGAAAGTAGGAAGTGAAATTAGAAGTTGAAGAGAAGGGAGGATCAGAACTCCAGAAGAACTTAGACTTTTTTAAAAGTGTTTTTGTTCCTTTTCCTACTAAACTTGGAAGTGTAATATTTAACTAAAATATCTTAATCGGTCTCCAAGTCCAGCATGACACATTTCTACATTTATTGTGGCTATCCACCTCTGTAATTCATTCACTTTATACAAAAGACATATACATACACAGAACATACTTTCCCAAGATGATTACAACTTGAGAGATTTTGAAACTCTGTGAACTTGTTTTCTTCTAAACAATTATATCTAAACAGAACTCTGTTGCTGCATAGATTTACATTTTAATGGAGCCTGTGCTGATCTTCCTAGTTCCTAAAACATTGCCTGACGGTGGATGATCCAACTTCAGATTTATTGAATTCGTGTGTGCTGAAATACCAGTTAGTTAAATGCTAAAATGCTTTGATCCGTTTCATCGAAGTACTCTAGCTGATTGTTTCTAGAACATTCTGATTCCACAGTACTATACATTTTGTGTTACTATGAGTTGACCAAAAGAATGTATACACACTTTGAAAAGATGTGGAGAATTTTTTAAAGGGGGATTCAGTAAAAATGATTAGTCCTTCATTAATTCATTTCTTAGGAATGCCTGTATTTTCTGTGAGGTTGTGGGGTGTGGAAGAGAAATGAATATACAATTAGAAAGGAATGAGAAGTGTCTTAGACTTTATGGTGTAGTAGTGGGATCATCTTGAGCAAGCTAATGATTAAACGTCTCAATCAAGGCGACGTGTGTTACCCTGAAACGTTAGGGGTGTAGATGAAATAGAACTGTGATAAAGACCCTATTCCACACAATTGAAAGTGTGTCATTATCTTTCTCTCCAAACTTGCTTCATCTCTGAATGAACAAATATTCTATTTGTTAACCTGTAACTCAGCTCACCCCCACTCTATTCTAGTGCCTTCCATTACCAAATCAGGAAATGAAGCATTCCTTTTGAGACTTGGAATAAATAGCATGTGATTTTGTTGGAGCAGTTTTGCATAAATTTACATAAGAAACTGAAGATCACTGTACCCCCTGAAGAGTAAAAGCTAGCCACCCTTGGTACCACACTTGAAATAGTATACCAGGGATGACAATTTTAATGATGCAGGCACTTAAATTCATTAGTCTGTTGTCCTTTATCAAGGGAGGAAGCTGGTCCTTTTACATTCTCTGAGTAATGAAGGTAGAAGGAAGGGAGGAATAGAACTACCCAAGGGAAAGAGGCCCAGGTTTCTGCTGCAGCTCTAGAGGGCACAGAGGGCCTTAGAATCTTGGATGACCACTTTAGAGGAAAGTTAGCCGCAAAATGGAGAATTCCAGACAAGTGTATTTCTTTCCAGGTTGGAAAACGATGACTATTTTGTTTCCCTAGTAAAATTCCAAAAGTACAGTGAGGTCCATATGAAAAATGTGTTACACATTTTAGTAATTTCAAGTTAGTCATTTGAGGACTTCAACATAAATACCTAAAAATATTGATATTTTTATACTTCCTGGAGAACCCAATGATTTACTACCAAAAATAGGAGCACCATGTTAGTGACTATTCTTAGTAGCAATGTCCTTTTGCTCTTTAATTGCTGCTAGAAGACATTAAGAGCAGATCCGCACAGATTCTCTTTGACCCAGTGTATTTATTGCAGTGGTAACCTAAGGTGTTACTGAACCTGGCAAAAGCCTCCTATCAAGTGGCCAATTATTATTGATTAATACAGTATTCTCTGTAGTAACACTGCGGGGGTAACCTTCAATAGATTTATTTTCTATGAATATGTGTATAAAGAGAGTCTCATAAATTCAGAGTACTTCCCAATAAACATAAAGATGATTCTTGACATTTTTGCCTTCACAAAGTTTATATTTGTGAGGCTTGTGTTAATGAGCATATGATATATCAGCTAAAAAATTAAAAGATTAAAAATCTGATTAAAAATACCTTATTAATAAAAACATTACAGAATAAAATTTCATATTTAAATAAAATTCATAACCTTTCTGAAAACTAATTTTACTGAGGTTTCTGTTTTACTTTTATAATTTTTATTTATTATATTTTTCCTTTGACAATTTAATTTTCTAAGAACTTGTTTATTGAGCTGTAATTTTCTATTTGTGACCTCTAATTAAGTTTTCTTTTACATGTATTGATTTATTTATTTTGTGTATGGAGGACGTGGCAGAGTCAAGCACGTTTCATGCTGCATGCAGTGTATAGACTGCACAGTACAACTTGCAGGAGACCAATAGCTCTCTCTGCCATGTGGATCCCAGAAACTGAAGTCAGATCAGGCTTGCTAGTTTGTACCTTTACCGACCAAGCCATTACTTTGGCTCTGTAGCTTCTGATTTTAAAAAATATACCTTTGTTTGTTTATTTTCATGAGTAAGCTATCTATATAATGATTATATGGTTATTTATCCCTTGGATACTCTCTAGAGACAGCAAGGCTATAATCTTGCTATCACATGGATTTTATCTATTTATTTATAGATTTATATCCATCTATATATGATAAGACGGGGAAGTAATCTCTACTCTATAATTTAATGACTTGATTTCTTTTATAGTTCTAGTTCAATATATAAATTGAAACTTATTTCTAAAAGACAAAATCCCTCTTCCTAGGAATATACCCAGAATCAAGCTGAATTAACAAGAAACTAGCTATCTTAAAGATTGCTATCTTCTTTTGTTCAGTTGAGATTCAGAGACCACCAGTCAGGGGAAATATGCTGCTGTGTAACACTTTAAGTAGCAAGTCAGGGAATATTCTCCAATCCTATAATGGAAAGTATGAGCAAGAAACATAAACATCTCAGGAAACACAGAGGAAGATGGCTGTGTGTGCCGACTCAGCTGGGAAATAAGGTAGGCATGAAGATAAAGCTTGGCAAGGGCTGTCATGTCAGATCCAAACCCACAGAAAAGTCAAACCTCCCCCAGGTAATTTGTAAAAGTAACTTTTATTCCCCAGATGTAACTGTCCTCTCGGAGGCTTACTACTGACTGAGTAAGCTCACTATTTCAAGTTCTTTTTTAACTCTTGCTGGCTGGTTCAACTAAGTTGTTCTTGCCCAAACTCCTCCAAGCTAACTGATTCGATTTGGCTTCTCTCAGCTTCTCATTGAATTGCTCTGTTTGGCCTCAAACTAACTCTGGCAATTTGTTCTAATCTTCTGGCTTCTTCCTATTTTCTGGCTTCAATTGCCTCTGCTGACCTGCACTAAACTGTGTGAATTTACAAATGAACTCAGTCACTGCACTACACTCAGGGCATTGACTTCCAACTGACTGACTCTCTCTCCCTGAACTGCTCTTAAATAGCTTCTCTCCTGAGTGTTGGGAGCATCCTATATCTGACTCATTCTGTCAAATCTTCCTGTGATTCATCATTTTGTTGTCCTCTCATTGTTTGACATGATTTAGTATGTGTGTACTAAAGGATTCCAACCAGGGGGATTGAAGGAGTTTACTAAGGGCATAACTGCCTTCTGGCCAGATCACACAGTCCTAGAAGGTCTTTGGATGTGATCAGAGAAGCCATCTTGCTGGATTAAAATTCTTCTGCAGTAATTCCAGGTCTTCTGCTGGGACACAGAAAGTTTTAAATATTTTCTCCAAAGGGTCATAATTGTTATACAATTAAATCCCTTCCACAGGAAGGGCAGGCTCTGCTGGCAGTGTGACTTATTAACTAGCAGTCACTTATTAAAGTGTGGATTTGGTGGGTCACATTCACTGGAGAACACACAATTAAGTGAGGAAAATTACATTAAGGGAGATAATCAAGTGTTCTTGTAATTATGCTATGAGTAAATTGGTGTGACAATTCTTTTTGCTCTAATTATATGATCCAGGGACAATGTGGGATGTATTAAACATCATCCTTATATGTAATGTAATCTCTTAAGAAAAGACATGCTGTTTATCAAACATGCATGCTTTAACATCTTTAAATGAAATGCAAGACTGAACACAATCATGAGAGATGTGTAATTTTATAGTAGTATTTGAATGTTGTTATAGCATTTTTTTGTCATGAAACTATTTAACTGAGACTTCCTTATATTAGATCATCTCTGCAAAAGTGTAGTATTTTAAAGAGGGAATTTTCTCTCTATAAACAGAAACATAGCTTGAATTATTTGGGTACTCTTAATCATGAGAAAGCTACAAAGCACATTAAAATTTAAAATTGATAATGGAAAACAAATGTAAGTATGCCACAGCAAACATTGTTCTGTCTTCTTATTCTTCGAATTCTGACCTATGGTGACTTTCTGACACTTGTTAATCAATGAGTACATATTGATTAGTTTCTACAACAAGAATCATGTCAAGGTCTGTGGAGTTAAAATGTTAAAGTATTACACAAAAAACTCAATTATAAATATAACCAGGTCATATTGTATTTAAAAGGTTTTCAAACCACACAATACACTCTGTGGTTATTTTAGATGGCCACCATGTTTAACTAATAACAACAGCCCAAGTTGTTAGTTATATATCTGCTAGTTATCTATCCTTTGGTAAACCAAGTCCAGTACACATCTTCCTGTCTTGCTATTCCCTCACATCATGATGCTGACACATTGGGAGCTTGGCCTTAGAGCACCTGCTTGAGGTTTCTTCCTTCCGTTCTTGGCAGGTTTTCCTTAGATACCATTTCTCACAGTGTGCCTCAATTATTAGGTCTCAACTTTCTCATTACTTGTTTTTGTGTTGGTTCATTTTTATAGATGCATACTAAATACACACTGTTTCCTAACGGCTGCATGAGGCCCATAAAGACAGTACTTGGTATCCTTTACTGCTGAACCCACAGAATTGATAGCCATGCCCAAGACACAGAAGGAGCTTCAGTGAAGGGTTGCTAAGTCTGAACTGCCTACTGAGCTTTTGTCATGAATGCTCAAGAGTCATAATAAATAGAAAGCAAATAATCTTTATAGACAAAGAGAAAATACCAGAAATCATGACACAATCACAAAGCTTCTGAGTGGCATGTACTTTTGAAGAAAATAAAATCTATAGGGAATCATCACTGTCTACAGATAGGAGCTACAGAAGAAGTTGTATGATAAAATGTAGAAATTGTTAAAAGTCCTTGTCCAGGGTTTCTAACCTGCCTTTGGTTGTTGAGTTCCTGGAAGAAAGACACACTCACAGCCTTTATATTTACTGTATGTCTTTATCAGCACAATAGATGGGAAGCTGCCTATCCTCCTTGTTGTTATAATCTACTTATTTATTGATAACACCAAGTTATTACTTACTATTAACTCTGTTCTCTTTGGACTGCTCTTAACTCCAACTGGACAGCACTTAGGGCCATGCTCTCTTGACCCTTATAACATGGCAGTGTCCTTGTTCCTTCCCTCCTCCTGCGTGTTCTTCTGCTATCCCATGGTGGTTTCTTCCTCCTCCTTCACCTACTCATAGTCCTCTCCCCCAGGCCTGAGAAACCTCAAACTCACCTGTTTCTTCTGCAGAGCTACTGGCTGTTGGCATTCTTATTTACCAATCAGACTCTTCTGGGGAGCAGGGTCACTCAACATCTTTATGTGCAGACTCTATTATCTCTGAGGCACCAGTCTTGGAGGCCCCAAGTTAGCATTAGAATACAAGCAGCATTAGGCCAGGCGACTACAATAAAATCTTAAATATAGGGTTGGATATTGTTTTGTTTTGTTTTTGTTTTTGATTATTTTTGTCCCCCCCCTTTTTGGCATATTTCTAAGGACAGAGCAATATAGAAGAGAAAAAAATATTCTTTTATTTTCTAGATTTTTTGGGGGTCTCAGTATATAAGCTTGTCCTTTGTTTACCATCATAATGTTTCATTTCTTATTAGAAATTCTTTTCCTGGCAGATGATTAGGGGAGATGACTAAACCTTATTTAATAAAATATTTAGTAAAAATTGTATAAGATAAGCCGAAAATGTTTTTTTAGTATGTGGAAACACTGAAGTCATTTAAATATTATATAAAATAAAACAGCATGTTACATAAGTTTTCTATTCTATTGCTATTTTTCCAATTTCCCTAGATGGACAGGATCTGATTATAGTTTTCAGAAACCATAGAATTTTGACTTATATATCATATAGGTGCAGGAAGGAATCTGAACTGACATCAAATATCAGTATTATTGGTCCAGCTAAATACTTAATGACATTAAGCTAGAGTGCTAAAGAAGGAAATAAAATGGAAATTTCTGTAGTATGTAAATTCTGCCTAACATTCCTGTGCTGCCCAGGATCAATGATTGCATGACCTATGACCTAACTTATTGCAGTCTGATATGAAATGGCCAGAAATTGAAAGTATGCACATTTTGTTTGTACTTGAGTCTGTTAGAACACATACACACACCAGAAACAGGCAATTCAAGATACTTGTTTCTGGATGATTTTCTTTAAAAAGACAATGAAATCAAAGCATGTGTGTCCCAATGGGAGCCACTTAGGAAAAAGCCTCAGATTGCAATCAAATTCATTTTTTGAAAGGATTGGCCTCTCTCTCTCTCTCTCTCTCTCTCTCTCTCTCTCTCTCTCTGCATGCATGTATGTATGTATGTATATGTGAGTTGGATGTTCAAGGTGGCCAGAAGAGAGTACCAGATCTCCTACGACTAGAGCTACAGCTGGTGTGAGCCACTGTATGTGGTGCTGGGAACTGAACTTGTATATCCTGCACAAGTAAGTGTTCTTTTTTAAAATCCTTACCACTATTAACTATATAACATATCCCAATATGAAAAAGAAAAAAAATACTCCTATGGTAGTTTGAATATGCTTGGCCCATGGGAAATGGCACGGTTAGGAAGCGTGGCATTGTTGGGAGAGGTGTAGCCTTGTTGGAGGAAGTGTGTTTTTCTGGGGGTGGGCTTTGGGGTTTATTATGTTCAAGCTCTGCCCAGTGTGGAAGAGAGGCCCTCCCCTGGCAGCTTGCAGAAGACAGTCCTCTCCTGGCTGCCTTCAAATCAAGATGTAGAACTCTTAGCTCCTCTATCACATCGTGATCTAATTTTTCACAGCCACTCTCCTGTAGATGCCTGACCATGTTATTGTTTGTAGGAGTGTGGATGTTGGAACTTTAGATTTCAAAATCAGTGCAATGCTTTAAGTGGGACTTAATGGGTCATTCTTGTAGAAATATAGAAAACATTGGCATTGTAGGTGATTTGAACCATGCGAGACTGGTTCAAAGGGTTTCAGAGGGGAAGGATGTTACTATGTGACCTAAAGACTTTGTGATAGTTTGGTACAGGACGTGACTGCTTTTTGCCCTTGTCAGAAGAGTCTGCCTGAGTCTAAAGTGAAGAGACACCATGACCAAGACAACTGATAAATGACAACATTCAATTGGGCTAGCTTACAGTTTCAGAGGTTCAGTCCATTCTCATGATGGCATGCAGCATGGCAGCTTGCAAGCAGACACAGTGGTGGAGGAACAGAGAGGCCTACATCTTGATTCAATAGCAGCCAGGAAAGACTGTCTTCTGTAGGCAGCCAGGGGGAGGGTATCTCTTCCACATTGGGTAAAGCTTGAGCATAGGACAACAGAGTCTACCCCAAGGGTGACATACTTCCTCAAACAAGGTCACATTTACTTCAAAGAGGCCACACTTGCTAATAGACTCTCCATGGTCTACGTATATTCAAACCACCACAACTCCTATTGAGCATATCTATTTTAGTAGTTGCATACTTTATTTAGAATAATTTTAGAATTACAACTTTGTTAAAGTCCAAACTATATATTGCAGCTTTATATTTATGTTATTTATGTCGTGCTTAATAAGTATGTCTTTATCTTTTGCATGGTAAAGTCAGAATCCAAAAGGTACTAGGGTACAAACATAACTATGATTGATAATGCCCAATATTTCAAATACATAGTTTCATAGAAGTCATGGGAAGTCTGGGAAATTTAGTTCAAATCAGACACAAAAGTTAATGTGTGGGGAATTAAAAAATTTTTAAAACACAGGGATGAGGAGATTATTTATGAGGAAAATGGACAGTGTCATCCACAGACTGAAGGATTGGTTGAGTGAAGACTGAAGCTGACTGAAGAATAAGGTTGAGTGATACCATACCCTGTGAAACTCAAAACTGAGTAAGGTAGGTGTGGGGCCAGCTTTCTACCAAACTACCTGCTGTGAAACACATAATCACGACACTCCACTGAGAGGACTGTTAACAATTATGTAGGTAAAATACCTGACGCCCTTCTCCTCACTATTAGAGCATTTCTACCACCTCAAACTGAACCAATGGGAAGCAACTACCCCTGAATCCCACCCTACTCCTCAATGTTTGTAAAGTTCCTATCCACTTAGAATAAAGTACATACGGTATTTCACCGAGAATCATCTGAGAGTGGCTGTTTTAATGACCCTGGACACTTTGGGAAAGGGTTTTCTCTTCTGAAGCACTCATTGCTGGACCTTAGCTACACCTGGAAGACGAAGCTTTCACTTCTGCCCTCCTTGATGCTGCTGTCATGGCTGCTGCCTGCCTGCTGCCAATCAGAGTCGCCTGTTGTCACCAGCTGTGTCTGCTGCCACTGCCCCTGATGCTGGCATTGGCACTGCCACCATAGCAGGCAAGACCTGGGACCCCTGTTGCTTACCCTGCACGGGCTTCCACTGTGAGAGCTTTAACAATTTGGCCATTTCCAACCAGACCAGAGACCCATGGAATCTCGGATTCCACAGAGGACAACAGATAATCCATTCTTTTGCAACATAAGCATGAGGACATGTTTGATCCTTAGTACTCAAGGAAAATGCTGAGTGTGGTGTCATATATTCTAATCTCATCACTGAGCAGGTAGTGAGAAGCTGGATTAGTGAGCCACAGGTACAAATGAGAGTTTTGTTTCAAAAAACAAGGCAAAGGGCTCCCAAGGAATAACACTCAAAGCTAACCTTTTGCCTCCATATGAACACACACACACACACACACACACACACACACACACACACACACAGAGGAGGGGAGAGAGAGAGAGCGAGAGAGAGAGAGAGAGGGAGAGAGAGAGAGAGAGAGGGAAAGAAAGAGAGAGAGAGTTATGGATTTTGAATAATAAGTTTTAGCAAAAATATAAATATGTTTCTAAAGAAAACCTAGAAGGGCTTGACAAGAAAATGATATTTAGAGAACAATTGTCAGAACTTTTAGTTGAATTGTAGGAAGGAGATTAAAGCAGCACATCAGCTGGTGCAAAGAGGCAAAAAGCTAACAGATCCATATGTAGATGCATTGTAGAAACTCAAATAGAATGTGTTAAAAGTCTTACAACAGGTAGGAGAGAAAGGTCAAACATTATCTGCAAAAGATCAATTGTTCCATGGTAAACAATCTCCTTTGCAACAATAGTAGATATCTGCCCAGCTCTAGTGCTGAGAGCCGAGAGCAAAACTGAACATTGGAATGTAAAGGAAATAATGGAATTTTCAGATATGCAGAGACTCAGAACTTCACATTCTCCCATACAGAAAGTACTACCAGGGAGTATTCTTCAGTAAAAAGAAATGAACCCCAAAGGAAAGGAGAGAAGTTAGTTATAGACAAAGAGTTAAGAACATGTATTGATATGTTTAATAAATACCAACTTTTGCATGACCAATTTCTAGGAATGACTTAAAGGCAAATAAAAACAACAAAAGAAGGACAAAGAAGCCAATGGGCACTTTGAAGTGACTGGAGGAGTTCTGGGCACAGTCAATCATAAGTTGATGTCCTGGAGAACAGTTGCCAGCAGAGACAGCGCCTGGCAGTACCTCCAATCTCAGTTCCATACTGTAGATGGCACACACAAGTTATGGTGCTCCAGAGTTGCTTTAAATCATTCATCACCTTATATTGTCTATCTATGTTTTGTATAAATGTTCATCTCCTTCCTTTCTGATGATTTAGCCTTGATTCATAAAGACTTATTCTCTTTGTCACTTGTATATAGGAGGGCTATGGATTATTTTGAGTTAATTTCACATCTCCTTCACTGAAGGTCTTCATCAGCTATGGAAGTTCCTTCATAGGGTTTTTGGGGTCACTTATTCTTATTGTTATATCATCTGCAAATAGTGATACTTTGACTTCTTCCTTTCCAATTTGTATCCCCTTTATATTCATGACTTGTCTTGTTGCTCGAGCTAGAACTTCAAATATTATATTAATAGATATAAAGAAACAGGAATTGGCTAATATAAAAAATGTATAAAAGAACTCAAGAAACTAGACATCAAAAAACTAAATGATCCAATTAAAAATGGGGTACAGATCTAAAGAGATTTCTCAACAGATGAATCTCAAATGGCTGAGAAACATTTAAAGAAATGTTCAACATCCTTATCCATCAGGGAAATGCAAATCAAAATGACTGAGATTTCGTCTTACACCTGTCACAATGGTTAAAATCAAAAGCACAGGGATCACTCATGCTGGTGAGGTTGTCTACAAGGGGAACATTCCTCTACTGCTGGTGGAAGTGCAAACATTGGCAGTCAATATGGCATTTTCTCAGAAAATTGGAAATGGGTCTACTTCAAGACCCAGCTATACCATTCCCAAAGGATGCCTCATTTCACCACAAGGATACTTGCTCAACTATGTTTATTATTCATAATAGCCAGAAACTGGAAACAGCCTAGAGGCTCCTCAACCAAAGAATGGAAAAAGAAAATGTGGTACAATTACACAATGAAGTATTACTCAGCTGTTAAAAACAATGACATCATGAAATTTGCAAGCAAATGGATGAAACTAGAAAATGTCATCCTGGGTGAGGTAACCCAGACCCAGAAAGACAAACACAGTATGTATGTATTCATTTATAAGTAGATATTAGGGGTATAGCACTCAAGTACCATCAAGTACCAAGGATAATTATGATGCAATTCACAGACTGAGAGAGGCTAAGTAACAAGGAGGCCTTAAGTGTGTGTGTGTGTGTGGGGGGGATAAGGAGCTCCCTGGGAAGGAAAAAAATAGAATAGATTTTGCTAGAGGACTGGGCATTGGTGGGATTGGGAACCAGAAATATCAGGTGGGGAAGGAGGGAAAGAAAAATACTAGGAAAAATGACTGGAACTTGGAGGCATTTCAGGGGCGAGGTGGAAACCCAATACATTGGAAACTGCACAGAATCTGCAAGAATATAACCTTAGCAAGTACTGCTAGTAATGGGTAGCCCAGAGCCTGAACTAGTGATCTTCTATAACCAGGCAAGGTATCAAATAGAGAGACTGGGCCATCACCTCAGACATAAAACCTTTGACCTTCAGTTCATTCTGCCTGAAGAATGTTTGGAGACCAGAACCTTGCAAAATCAAAGAGACCAGAGAGACTTCATCCAGCAGGATGCAGAGAACCACAGTCAAACATAAGGTGGAACTTGGGGAGTACTGCTGAGGGAGAATGGAAAGAGTTTGAGGAAGCAGAGGGATCAGGGACATACCATGACAACAGGGTCTACAGAACCAACTGATCGGAACTCATGGGAATTCACAGAGATCAATCAGGTTGTGTGCATATATGTTATGTCTGAGCAGCTTGGTGTTTTGGGAATTCTAGCAATGGAAGTGTGTGTGTGTGTGTGTGTGTGTGTGTGTGAGAGAGAGAGAGAGAGAGAGAGAGAGAGAGAGAGAGAGAGAAAGAGAGAGAGAGAGAGAGAGCTGTCTCTGACTCATTTGCCTACTTGTGGGATCCTTTTTTCCTCCTACTGGGGTGCCTTGTCCAGCCTTGATTTGATGATATGTGCTTCGTTATGTCACTGGGAGGCCTGCTATTTTCTGAGGGCATATAGAGAGGTGGATCTGGAGGAGAGAGGAAGTTGGGGAAGAGGCTAGGGAGAGGGAAGGGAGAGTAAACAGTGGTAGAGATATAATATATGAGAGAATAAAAATTTTTAAAAAGAATCACCTACAAATGTTATATGTCACTTTATATACTATGTGTCAAGTTAAAACCATAAATTATATTATTTAATAAAAGATTACATTTTAATGAAATATATGAAAAGGACTTAATCAGAAAAACAAAGCACATTCATGTTTCCTTAAAATATTTCATTACAGAATACTTTAAAAGGAGATAGGATTTAAATAAATACCTACTTCTAAGAGAGAAATAAGTCGCCAATGAAGGCATTAGAATTCTCATAAACAATGACATTAAATTTGAGTTGAATAGTTTTCAGGACCATATGCATTAATTCTTTCTTTAAATGTCTCCAAGACTATTGGCCCCAACTATTAAACTTTGATGTCTGCTTATTGATACCAAACTGCAGAATTTTCCTAAAACTGTGCTTGTGTAGACAACGAAATGCAATTTTAAGTATTAATGTAACACCAATGCCTTCTCCAGAGGCATAAAGCAATTAACAAGGCTAATATGTAATTAAATGTTGGTTGTATGTCTATGCAGTGTATAAACACAGTTGCTACCACTGACTTGACCTATGTTTGTTTAAGTGTTAACACTGTCACTATGACTCTGTGCTCTGAACTCTCTATAACCCAACCTCCTGACACTCCTTAACAGGTGTGTTACAGAAGATGCATTAGCAAAATGTTAACACAAGTGCCTAAAAATTTCCTCAGAGAATTTCAGCCATCATAGCAAAACATACCCCCTCTCTCTTATATCCTGATTGATGCTTCCCCCCCTCCTCTCTCCCAGTGTCCGACTCTTACCTTCCCTTTCCCTCCTATCCACCCATCCTCCCCCTCTTTTCAGTAAAGGGGAAGCCTCTCATGGAGCCTTAGCATATCAAGTTACAGTAAGTTTAGGCACATCTTATTCTATTGAGGCCAGACAAGGCAGCCCAGTTAGGAGAAAGGGGTCCAAAGTCAGGCAACTGAGTTAGAGATGCCCCCTGCTCCTGTTTTAGGAGTGCCAGCTGCACAACTGTTAATATGTGCAGAGGGCCGAGGTCCATCCCGTTCATGCTCTGTGGTTGGTAGTTGAGTCCTATGAGCACCTATGGGTCCTTGAATGCTTCCTCCCCATCTTCCATAGCTCCCCAAGCTCCACAAAATGCTTGACTGAAAACACCATTTCTTAGTACTTAATAAGTTCTTCTAGGAAAGCTCAATTAATGAGAGTTTCCAGAAAGTCTTTGACATGCTGGTCTGGAACAGTAACTTCTCCTGTGAGCAGTGCGTGTACCAGAAACAAACGACTCACTCTGACTTTGGACACCTGCATTTCATATCCTCTGCCATTTGAAATGCATACAATTAATGCATATCAGCTGGGGTGGCCAGTTTAGCAAATCTAATTTGAGCATTTCCATATTTATTCCATTTACCATTCATAATGTTGAATGGTGGGTCTTTTTTCACCACGATATTGCTCACCAAAATAAAATGCCTGAATTACGAAATATAAAATTACTTCATTTCAGCTTCTATTTAATTTTCCTTGAGCATGAGAAGGCTTAATAAAGTCTTAGCATAAATATCCTATATCATGTGGCCCATGGTGCTTAACTATCTCACTATTCTGTTAGAAATAAAATTTTACTTGGTAAGTAGGACCGATCCATAATATATTTTTCAACTAATTGGCTCACTATAGTCAATTAAATGGGCTGTTCCATACAGAGACAAATCTGTTACAATCTAATGGTGGTGGCACCCATCGTTAAAACTTTCAGCAGTGACAGGCACAACTGCACAATTTCAGCTGGCGCACTCAACATTCCCTCAGAAGACATAATTTTTAGAGAATGTTCTTTTCTTCTTTCTTAAAGAGTAATATCAGCAGGGTAGTAACAGCATTTTGACTATGCTGTCATTTTGAGGTTCGAAGTGAGCAATCTATCAGATTTCCTTTTTGGCTAATTGGAAAAGAGGAATAAAGAATTAGGGGTTTTTCTTTCCTTCTACTGGGAGCATAGAGATGAATTAAGATGTTAGATGTAATTAAATCATGGAGTTTGAGGGACTTGAGAGGTCATCTGTCTACTCAAACTGCTTTCATCTGAGAAGGTACAAACTTAAAGCATCCTCCTATGATGATTATCTGAGCTCCTTTACAGATATCATTAATTAGCTTAGCAACTCAAAGCAAAGCTTAACCATACTTCTAGCTGAATACATCTAGCCATTAATAAAATGTTCTTCTTACCAGCCTATCTGTAGTAAACTGAAGAAAATCTGGTTTTTTTTTCCTACTGCTTTTTATTGTCTACATTCATTTTTCTTTTACTTTCATTAAAGCTTTTACATTTAAAGATGAAACCTTCTGCACAGTTCTGGTGGCACAGCCCTGAGGCAAGAGAAATTACATACATATACATATATACATATATGTACATATATATATATATATATATAATGGGAACTCTACTATATATATGTCTGAGAGCATGCTGAGCTTCAATATTAGTTCAAAGACAGCTTGAGCTACAGAACAGCACTCTGATTAAAGAACCAAGGTGACCTAGGCTATTTGTCTGATGCATGCAACACCATGAACCCCCAGAACTGCAAAGAATTAGGGCAGCATCTACTCATTTACATGCTGAAGCCTATGCTGGACACAATGCTATGAGGAAGGTGTATACTACAGCCTTCTTCCTCTCTAATGCTACTGCCTAATGTGTTTGTGTGTGTGTGTGTGTGTGTGTGTGTGTGTGTGTGTGTGTGAATTTGTGAGCTGTAAAGCTCTGTACCCATCTTCTATTTCGACATACTTGTCTATTTGTAGTTAATTCTTCTTTTGTTGTCCTCAGGTTTTTGAAGTATTCATTTTACTTTGGAAATTACTTTCATTAAAATTAATTTTGACATGTGAAGAATCATATGTCTTCACTGAGAGAACCGAACTCACCCTAGGTGTGAAGGTGGCATCATTGACGGAGTGCATGTGGCCATACAGAGACTGCTCACATTTACCCTAGGAGATAAAACAGATGAGTTTACTTAAGTCATGTTTAGTTGTACAAAAATGTCTTCTTATGATAGCAAGTAGAATAGTAGATGTGCCATCAAGCACCATTCAGAATGATCAAGGCCGGGCTTACACGATGTTTCACAGTATAGCTCTTTTTACTATAACTGTACTCTTCCTATTTGGGCCATGGAGCTGGTAAGGGAACACTACATGTGGATCCCATGGTGAATTGTTTTTTTGTCTGTTTTTTTTTTACTTGTTTGTTTTCTTTTTATTGGTTATTTTATTTATTTACATTTCTTTTTTATTGGATATTTTCTTTATTTGCATTTCAAATATTATCCTCTTTCCCAGTTTGCCCTCTGGACATCCCCCATCCCATTCCCCCACCCCCTGCCTCCATGATGGTGCTGCCCCACCTACCAACTCCCTTCCACCTCCCCACCCCGGCATTCCCTTATATTGGGGCAGCAAGCCTTCACAGGACCAAGGGCCTCTCCTCCCAAGGGCCTCTCCTCCCATTGATGCCAGGAAAGCCCCATCCTCTGCTACATATGTGGTTGGAGCCATGGGTCTGACCATGTGTACTCTTTGTTAGGTGGTTCAGTCTCTGGGAGTCTGGTTGGTTGGCAGCATCATTGCTGAGGCTGAGGGTGTGAATCCTCTTCTTCTTCTTCTTCTTCTTCTTCTTCTTCTTCTTCTTCTTCTTCTTCTTCTTCTTCTTCTTCTTCTTCTTTTTAGTTATAAGGTCAGAATGGAATTTTACATTTTCAATCTGTTTTTATATTGTTATTACATATATTAAGTGCTATAGAACATGGTGTTTACACAATAAGCATTTATTTTTATTTTGTGGCTGGCAGACAGACAGATGTTCCAAAATGTAACCAAAGTTAAATATGAAAACCTCCAAGCTTCAGTTTAAATGTTTTCAGGAAGGTTGGACCCATAGCAGTGAGGAAGCTACATGTGGAGACTTTCATCTTGAAACTTATGTTCGAAGAAGAGTCTTGACTATATTTGGAAAACAGCATCTTTAGAATCAGGGAAGATTACAACCAGATTATTGTTTACAAGATTCTCATTAGGAATTCTGAAATTCAGATCGCATTGAATAATTTATTCAGGAAGCCATTTATGAATAACCAATATTGTTTGGCATAATTCTATGTGTCTACTACCTTTGTTACAAAATGAAGCAGACTTCGTGTCCTGTACCCTGAGTGAGAGGAGACAGCTATTTTGTTTAAAATGCAGAGAGTGTGTTTGCAGATAGCTTTAGTTTGGCTGATACACATTGGGGCTCAGAAAATGATCGTAATGTACAGGAGGGAGCCATCTGAAGCTCTGTTATCTGTCGAAGAAGTGCTACCCCAAAATAATGCCATCATTCTTTGATCTTTCCCAAGGTCTCATTGTCCAGGGAAGATTCCGCTGGAATGACAGGAAGGAAGGGGATGACTTCATACCGAGGAAGCTCTTCTTACATGGCCTTCTCTGCTCTCCAACTCTGACTTCATTTGTCAACTTCTATTTATTCTTTGGGCCCAGTTAATTTCTCCCAAAGCCATTGCTAGTCTCTAAGCACCTATTCCTCCTTTCCTACAAGCAAGGTATTTAGCTTCCATTGGAAATTGACAGTTTAATAATTCTGCATGTTTTTTTTTCTCCTGTTGAAATGTCTGTATTGGTTCAGTTCAACAAACTTTCAGAAGGCAAAAGGAAATTTTTCCTTATTGTTATAAGGAGTTTTTGGCAAATGTGATTAAACAGAGTGACCCTTTCAGCCTTACCAGACAGTGAAATCTATATGCTAGTAGGGAGACAGAGTAGATACCTGCTTTAGTTAGTGTTCCTCCTACACTGAAAACTCAGAGCCAAGTTCCCAGAGAGTGGAGAGTGCAGGTATGTTTTCTGGAAGACCAAGGAAGGTCAGGTAGCTGGCTGAGGTCTGATGTGAGGGACAGAAGTTCTATTCTCATTCACTAACTTCAAGCCTTAAAAGACTGAAGAGAGAGAAAAACTACAAAATAAGATGTTAAAGGTAGATTCTCTGGTGTTCCTTCATGTTATTGAGCAATTCTTGTACTTTCCTAAGCTAGGCAATTCTGGAAGCCCTTTGTCACGAAGCTGCAGTCAGGGCTCATGGCTGCCATTGCGCGTGGCAACTTAAACTGTCAATTCTCTTAACAGAATCAGTGTATGCTACCAACCTGTGTTCACAGGACTGAGAGTCTTTCCCACACAAATTGCAAGTTCATAAAAGAGCACACAGTCTCTGAGGGTCTGCTCCCCACCTTTGTTATTTTGATCCAGTTTCTTCATGCTGTTGCCCTTTAAACCAATTATGCCAAGGAACACAAATCATCCCAATCCCCAGAGTAGAAATAAATTATTCACAAGGCCAAACAGGCCAAGCATAAGATGTTATAATCACTAATATGTTTACTTATAGACTTTTCAACTTCATTTTCTTTGAGAATGACTATAGCGTAATATAATATTATACTTGTACAATGAACGTTAAACATCCTTACAAAGTTTTATGTCGGAAGATTTTTCTTTAAACTTTTTTTGTGTTTTTTTTTTCTTTTTTGCACATACAGTTTTGCATTTTGTCTGTTTCCAACTTGAGAATCTCTAAATTATTTGATTAATTGGTAGGAAAAATCTATTTTTTGGATTCAAATTCTGAGTGCCAAGTTTTAATTCAAAGGTGAGTCTCTGAGGCTTCCTTGAATAGCCCTGGTAGTCCCCGTTATAATGGAAATGCTGACTGACCACATTTGTGCCGCTATAACAAAACCTGACTTGAAGATAAATGTTTCATGAATTAAGAAAAGTTTAAAAAGTGTTTCTATTGAGCTTTGTTCTCCAGATAAAAGTGAGTCTACTCTTTTTGAGGCAGAGAGAGTATGTGGGTTACTAATATTCTAGTCTGCAAACAGTCTTAATCAAAAGCAATATCCAAAATGGTATGTTGAAATGTGGAATACCTTCTCTGATGAATTCTTGTCAAAATTGTTTTTGTTCAAAGGAACTGTAAAAAAGTAAAAAAGAGGAAGGCTTTTTTAAAACTATAATGTGACCTATCCATACTGTTTGGACATCTGATTCGCCCACACAGAGAAGCTATGTGGTGGGAGGTTTCTGGATGCAGCCCTGAGATAGGAAAAACTGACCCCTGATTTCTGAATCTGGCATGCAATAGCAGTTTGACCTTAAATAATAGTTTTACCTCACCTAGCTTAGTTACCTATTCAGTGCACAACACTAACAGCACTTAACCTTTGGTTCTGTTGTTAGGAATGAGCTAAGTCTCAATTGAAAGGAAGTGGACTTCCTGTCACAAAGTAAGAGCTTAACAAATATTTGCACTTAGGATGGAAAGATGGCTCAGAGGGCAAGAACACTTCCTACTCTTAGGGAGAACCTGATATGACTCCCAGCACCTACACTGGGAGGTTCACAACTTCTTGGAACTGCAATTCTATGGATCCAATGTTCTCTTCTGGCCTCCAAAGCACTTGTGCACATGTGCACACGTAGACACCCAAATAAATTTAAAGACGTGCTGTCTTAGGGCTTTGTTTTAGGATATTTCATACATTATGAACTCCAAGACTGAACTGAAAAGCTTGCTGTGGGATGTCTCAAGCCTAGTGCATACCTTTACCCTGAGAGCTTTCTGCTTTCTGTAAACAAATACTTGTGGTGTGGCTTAGTCCTAGAGCTAAATAAAGTCAACCCTAGGTCCCAATCACAGAAAGACATACATGGTATGCACTCATTGATAAGTGGCTATTAGCCCAAATGCTTGAATTACCCTAGATGCCTAGAACAAATGAAACTCAAGACGGATGATCAAAATGTGAATGCTTCACTCCTTCTCTAAAAGGGGAACAAGAATACCCTTGGCAGGGAAGAGAGAGGCAAAGATTAAAACAGAGACTGAAGGAACACCCATTCAGAGCCTGCCCCACATGTCGCCCATACATATACAGCCACCCAATTAGACAAGATGGATGAAGCAAAGAAGTGCAGACCGACAGGAGCCGGATGTAGATCGCTCCTGAGAGACACAGCCAGAATACAGCAAATACAGAGGCGAATGCCAGCAGCAAACCACTGAACTGAGAATAGGACCCCCGTTGAAGGAATCAGAGAAAGAACTGGAAGAGCTTGAAAGGGCTCGAGACCCCATATGTACAACAATGCCAAGCAACCAGAGCTTCCAGGGACTAAGCCACTATCTAAAGACTATACATGGACTGACCCTGGACTCTGACCTCATAGGTAGCAATGAATATCCTAGTAAGAGCACCAGTGGAAGGGGAAGCCCTGGGTCCTGCTAAGACTGAACCCCCAGTGAACTAGACTGTTGGGGGGAGGGCGGCAATGGGGGGAGGGTTGGGAGGGGAACACCCATAAGGAAGGGGAGGGGGGAGGGGAATGTTTGCCCGGAAACCGGGAAAGGGAATAACACTCGAAATGTATATAAGAAATACTCAAATTAATAAAAAAAAAAGAGGCAAAGCAAGTGATCAGCTGTCAGGGAGTGAGCATAAGTAAACAGAAAGTAGGAATATTGAGTTGGAAGTAATTTAAGACAGTATAGAGAAGGAGAAGGAACTTTTTCCTTCTGGGATATCAGTGCAGTAGGATGGTCACCTGTGTGCTTTCTTTGTCTCTCTGAGCTAGCAGGCTTTCACTCCAGCATCTGCCTTCTGAGTCTTCCTGGGTAAAATTGAGCAGCTAGGATGTTGTTTCTAAAACAACAGGGCTTCTGTTGCCATGATAAAACCATGACCAGAAGCATCTTGGGGAGGAAAGTTGTATTTCAACTATTAGGTGACCCTGCATCACTGGTAGTGACTTAAGTAAGGCAGGAACATAGAGGCAGGAAGTGCTATGGAGGAGTGTTGTTTACTGGCTTGCTCTGTATGGATTTCCCTGCCTGCTTTCTTATATCACTCAGGACCTCTGGCCCTGGAATAACACTGTGCACAGTGAGCTAGACTCTCCCACATGAATTGTTGGTCAAGAAAATGCCACCCAGACTTGCTTACAATCCAATCTTATGGAAGTGTTTTCAACTGAGATTCCCTCTTCCAGTTGAGCCTATCTTGAATCAAGATGAAGTAAATAAGCAAACAGAACATTTTCATGCCATGGCATATGATTGCTGAAGTACTCATGGCTTCCAAATGGATATCTCCACCCTTCTCTCTGTTGAACTTTTTAAAGAGGTCATTTGTGTGATCTGGACTATGCCCTATAGTTTTCTCCTCTTAAGCAACTGGCCTGGTCCACAGCCTGCTCAACACTAACAATATCATCTGGGACCCTTCTCCCCCAAAGGTGGTTACTTTTAGGATTCAGAGAGCTGCAGAAGTATTAGATGGATAAATGGCAACTCCTGTATTCTTCAGCTCAACTACTGTTCTGTCAGTGGTCCAAACTCTATCTTTCTTTTGTCTATCGCATACACTGCATACAGTAATGTCCTCCTCTTACCCTTTCTGCCCCAGGGACAGTGATAGGTTCTTATCATTGAATGTTCTGACCCTGTCCACTGTTCTTGTGACACTTGTTACCACTGGTAACCAATCTGGTATAGCCTGTCTGGTGTAATGTGTAAAAGAAAGTCATCTCTACTGGTTATCTGTCCCTCAACAAAGCATTTCTTCATAATGAATACACATAACATCACCAATTTACACATATGCACGCACACATGCACACAACCATGCATACACATGCACGAAATTGCTACCAAGACAAAGACAATCAATCACAAACCTATGGATGTGTCACCTTCATCCCTACATGCCATGCAGTGCCTCACCCATTTGCTATTCATTTCTGTTCCTCTTTTCATGTCTTCCCTTGTAGGGGACGGCATTCTATGAGCTTCCTCATTAGACTCTATTTCCACTCTTATGCCATTCACAACAGATTCTTCTCACACACAGTATGGAATTAGGAAAGGCTGATTCAGACATGCCAATCCTCCTATGTCTAGCAATCCCCAAAATTATGACATAAGAACAAATTCCAACTCTTTCCTAACATCTCAATTCTTCATAGTCATTGGCTCTTGACTTCCAATCTCACTATAGACTTTAGCTTTCTTCTCTTTTATTGGCTCTGACTTTCAGTATTTTATGCATTGGCTGAGATTTTTGATTACAGCACTAACAGGCAAGGTTAAAGAAGGATTGAATGGTCTGAACCTGTGCCTTGAGCAGGCCTTAGGTGCTGGTTCCACAACCAGTCCCACAACACCCAGAGGAAGCTTGACTCCCAGGTGCTCTATGCACTCAGAACAGATCTGGGACATTGGGTCTGCACCCACTTCTACAACAACGACAGGGAGCCTGACTCTTAGATGCTATGAAATGTCCAGGATCACAGGGGAGGCCACACTATCTGTCCAAACACCTGGAGCAACTCGGTCTCCCAGGATCCAGGGAAGCAGGAAAGATATGTATGACAAAAACTTCAAGTCTCTAAACAAAGAAATTGAAGATCTCAGAAGATGGAAAGATCCCCTATGCTCATGGATTGGCAGGATTAATATAGTAAAAATGGCCATCTTGCCAAAAACAGTTTACAAACTCAATGCAATCTCCATAAAATCTGAACACATTTCTTCACGGAGTTAGACAGAGCAATTTGCTAATTCATTTGGAAAACCCAAAAATCCAGGATAACAAAAACTATTCTCAATAATAAAAGAACTTTTGGAGGAATCACCATCCCTAACCTCAAGCTGGATTACAAACCAATAGTGACAAAAACTGCATGGTATTGGTACAGACACACTCATATAGATCAATGGAATAGAACTGAAGACCCAGAAATGAACCCACACACCTATGGTCACTTGATCTTTGACAAAGGAGCCAAAAACATCCAATGGAAAGAAGATAGCATTTTCAACAAATGGTGCTGGTTCAACTGGAGGTCAGCATATGGAAGTATGCAAATTGACTCATTCTTATTGCCCAGTACAAAGCTTAAGTCAAAGTGGATCAAGGACCTCCACATCAAACCAGATACACTGAAACGAATAGAAGGGAAAGTGGGGAAGAGCCTTGAACACAGGGCCACAGGGGAAAATTTCCTGAAAAGAACACCAATGGTTTAATATCTAAGATCAAGAATGGACAAATGTGACCTCATAAAATTTCAAAGCTTTTGTAAGGCAAAGGACACTGTCAATAGAACAAAATGGCAATCAACATATTGGGAAAAGATCTATACCAATCCTACATCTGATAGAGGGCTAATATCCAAAATATACAAAGAACTCAAGAACGTAGACTCCAGAGAGACAAATAACCATATTAAATATGGGTCCAGAGCTAACCAAAGAATTCTCAACTGAGGAATATTGAATAACCACGAAGCACTTACAGAAATGTTCACATCCTTAGTCATCATGGAAATGCAAATCAAAACAACCATGAGATTCCACCTCACATCAATCAGAATGGCTAAGATCAAAAACTCAGATGACAACAGATGTGGTGAGGATTTGGGAAAGGAGGAACACTCCTCCATTGTTGGTGGGATTGCAAGCTGGTACAACCACTCTGGAAATCAGTCTGGCGGTTCCTCAGAAAATTGGACATAGTACTACCTGTGGGCCCAGCTATACCACTTCTGGGCATATATCCAAAAGATGCTCCAAAATATAGCAAAAACACATGCTCCATTATGTTCATAGCAGCCTTATTTATAATAGCCAGAAGGTGGAAAGACCTTCAACAGAGGAATGGATACAGACAATACAATAAATTTACACAATGGAGTATTACTTAGCAATTAAAAACAATGACTTCACAAAATTCAAAGGCAAATGGATGGGATTAGAAAATTATTATCCTGAGTGAGGTAATCCAATCATAAAAAACACACATCCACTAAGTGAATATAAGCCCAAAAGCTTGGACTATGGAAGATACTATTCACAGACCATGTGGAACTTAAGAAGAAGAAAGACCAAAGTGTGGATGCCTCAGTCCTTCTTAGAAGGGGAAACAAAATACTCACATGAGGAAATATGGAGTGTGGATCAGAGACTGAAGGAAAGGCCATCCAGAGATTGCCCCACTGGGAGATCCATCCCATATTCAGTTACCAAACCCCACCACTACTGTGGATGCCAAGAAGTTCATGCTGACAGAAGCTTGATATAGTTGTTTCCTGAGAGGCTCTGCCAGAGCCTGACAAATACAGAGGTGGATGTTTACAGCCAACCTTTGAACTGAGAATGGGGTCCCCAGTAGAGAAGTTAGAGAAAGTACCGATGGAACTGAAGGTGTTTGCACCCCCATAGGAAGAACAACAATTTTAACCAACCGGGACCCCAGAGCTCCTGGAGACTAAACCACCAACCAAAGAGTACTCATGGAGTGACCCATGGCTCTAGTCGCATATGTCGCAGAGGATGGGCATCAATGGGAGGAGAGGCCCTTGGTCCTGTGAAGTCTTAATGCCTCAGTGTAGGGAATGCCAGGGCAGGGAGGCAGGAGGGAATGGGTCAGTGGATGGGAGAGCACCCTCATAGAAACAGGTAGAGGGGGATTATATAGGAGGTTTCCAGAGTGGAAACCAGGAAAGGGGCTAACATTTGAAATGTAAATAAAGAAAGTATTCAATAAAAGAAAAGAAAAAATTATTGAATAACAACACTGGAGAGACTTATGAGCATCTCACTCAAAGCATGTGTCTAGAGTTTATAAGCATAGATGCCTTCCTTTTCTTTTCTGGAGCCAGTTTGCACTTCAGTGCAAGATTTTGTTTAGTATGTCTCTTTTGTTTCTTTGGTAGTGTCTTTTTATCTCTTCATTGTCCTTATCATTTATCCCCACCTCTCTCTCTCTCTCTCTCTCTCTCTCTCTCTCTCTCTCTCTCTCTCTCTCTCTCCCCCACTTCCTCATTCCCACCCATCCCTGTCCCTTATCTCCCTTATCTCCCTCAATCTTCCTTATTCCAATTCTCCTTTCTCTCCATTGTCCCTCTTCCTACCTTCTTTTCTCCCTTTCCCTCTATCTTCCTTTCTCTTTCTCTCTTTGGTCTGTTACCCTGTTTTTTTTTAAATCACTAATATACTGGCTAATTAGTTCTTAGTGATGGAATTATTCTTTGTGTGAAGGTATCACTTTAAGTGTCTCTTCCTCATCATGAAAAAAAAAACTCACAAACCAAAAAACCAACTCTTTTGTGTCTTGAGCATACCATTATGATCTTTTCACTGGTAAACCATATAGATGGGGATGGCAAAAATATTCAATTCACAGAACTTTGCAAACAAGATAACAAGCCTTCAATTTGTAGTATAAAAAATGCAATGAAAAAAAAGAAGAAGAAGAAGAAGAAAGAGACACCAGGTTCTATGTGCTACCTGTCCCAGTGCACAGTAGGATGAAGTAGGGAAGGGGATAACTTTGGTTCAGAAATTTGAGGACACTAAGCCTAGACAATGCCATAAGCTGCAGTGAAAATTATCTTAATTTCAATTCCTACACAAATATCATGACCAAGAAGCAAGCTGCAGAAGAAAGGGTTTATTCAGCTTACACTTCCACATTGCTGTTCATCACCAAAGGAAGTCAGGACTGGAACTCAAGCATGTCAGGAAGGAGGAGCTGATGCAGAGGTCATGGAGGCATATTATTTACTGGCTTGCTTTCCCTGGCTTGCTCAGCTTGCTTTCTTATAAAATCCAAGACCACCAGCCTGGGGACAGCACCACCCACAATGAGCCCTCCCACCCCTTCAGCCTTTCATGAAACTGATCTCTTGCTCTTGGGCATAACATCAGGGTCCAGCTTGTCCATGCAACTAAGGTATGCCTAGCCCACTGTAAAATAAATCTTAAGTATACCACATAATCCTTTAACACATTTCTCCATTTATTATTTGTAGAATGAAGCCCTAGGTGATGGGAAACGTAAAACAAAAAGAGCCTCATTTTTGAACAACCACGAGACGTCAGCTGGGATCTTCCTGCTGGTTTCAGTCTGTGAATGAGAAGCCACTTTCTACTGTATTAAAGCTCTGAGATTTCAAAACTCAACTCCTTCCACTGATGGTAATATGCAATAAACAAATTGCCTTCCTGTAACTCACCATCAAGTAAAATGACTCATAGTTAATTCCAGCTGTCACTGAAGCTCCAGGAGAGAAACGTATCTCCTCCACTGTATGTATTATTCCCACAGCTTAAGATAGGTTTCTTTTTTGTTTTGTTTTGTTTTGGGTTTTTTTTGTTTTTTTGTTTTTTTTTTTTAGAATTTGATAAACAAAAACAGATACTCATCAATGAGTAAGCAAGTTGACATGGAGATCTCAAATGAAAATGGAAAAACACTACCAAAAATCAAAACACTCTCCCTACTATTTACATTTACTACCTCCAGCCATGACAGGAATCAAATTGGTACACAGTCTGATTCCCCCACCTTCGCTACAAGATGGTTTAAGCGAATGGATGCTGCCCTTGACTCTTAACACTTTAATCAATTGTAGGACAGTGAAGACTTCAGCTGGAAGAGAAGCTGTATATTTACTATTAATTATGACTCTAAAGTGTTGTGTGAAAAGCACAATTCTGTGAGATGGGTGCTATTATATGTCTTAAGAGAGAAGCAAAGAGGCATTGAACCCATGCCAAGATATTAAAGAAGCCAGAGGCAAAGTAGTAACCTCTTTTTGTCTAATTCTATAGTCACTTACCTCTATGTGGGCAAGAAAATTAAATGACTGGAGAATAAATAACAACACATAGACTCAATCCTGTTCTCCCATGCTCGTTATGTAAGCTTTTATTCATTTGGAGCAGTACCCTCTAGGGGTCGCTTTCCCTTTCAGCAGGCCTCAGCAGCACACATAACAGTGGCTGTCTTAATTAGGGTTCCTGTTATTGCAGTGAAATACCATAACTATAAAGCAAAGTCTGGGATGAAAGAGTTTTTTGGCTTACACTTACATGTCGCTGTTTATCACCGAAGGAAGTCAGGGCATGAACTCAAACTGGAAAGGTACCTGGAGGCAGGAGCTGATGCAGAGGCTATAGAGGGGTGCTACTTACGGGCTTGCTTCCCCTGGCCTGCTCAGCCTGCTTCCTTATAGAATCCAGGAACACCAGCCCAGATTTGTCCCCACCCACATAGGCTGGGCTCTCCCCATTGATCAGTAATTGGGAAAAATGGCTTACTGCTGGATTTGTAATGAAATGAGAGCATTTCCTCAGCTGAGGCTCCTTTCTCTCTGATGACTGTAGCTTGGGTCAACTTGACACACAAAAACAGCCAATATAGTGACTGTGAGGTTATCTTACTCCTTGATATGACTAAGATAGGCAGTGACATCCCACCTTTCACCTATGAAGTGCAGAGAACTGAAGCTGCATACAGACATCATGGTGTTTAGAGGTAGTTACAACATCCTTACCTGACCAAAACTGTGTATTCATCTCTTCTCTTTAAAATATTAAAAAGCCTCAGGACTTATAATAGTTCCATATAAAAATCAAAAAGAATATAAAACTCATTAACGAACTAACTCAAAAAAAGAAAAAAGTAATGCAGGAAAAAAAAGGAACTAACTCAAGATTAAAAAAACAACAAAACAAAACAAATGAGGGGCTTGGCATGTAGGGTAACTTGTATATTGCTTACTTAGCATTCACAAAGCCCTGTAGCAGACCATCTGCATCACATAAAACTGTGTGTGTGTGGTCCAAATCTGTGACATCAGGTTTGGAGACAAGACTTCTGGTGGAGCACAAGGATCGGAAGTTCTAGGTTCTCCTCAACTTCAGATGGAGGAGGAGGCCAACCTGAGCCCCTCTCTCAAAAGAACCACCCAACCAATGACAAGTTTATAAACATTTTGAAAAATAGTTCTATAGTAAAGCCACAGAATAACCATTTATAATAGAACCAAAATTATCAAAGAGATAAGTGGTCATCTATTTCCTTTTATAGCATAATGGTACTTTGGAAATCTAACAGTACTTAGAAAAAAAATTAAGACTAGAAAAATATATAGGTTTTAGAAATAACATCAAAGGCTATATATTTTTAAAAGATTTTATTTCATTTTTTTCAGGAGCCATGAAGGAGAAGCTAAACACTAGCAGGTGATCTTCTTGAGATGGGTCTGCCTTGGATTAAAAAAATCTGTGATGGATTTGTTCCTTTAGGCAAGGCCCAGGAGAATTACATTTTAGGAAATATTCCTGCTATTAATAAGCTTTTACTGTTTATAGATAAAGATATAAATATCTATATAGATACAGATACAGATACAGATACAGATACAGATACAGATACAGATACAGATATAGATATAGATACAATCAACTTCTTGGTAATAGCCCACTCTTTTGAGTAGATCTCTGCAGAACAATGAAGATCTACTATCCTGTAGTGATGCTATATAGACAAATAGATGGTTTCTTAATTCTTAATGATGATCCTACAAGAATTCCTAAAATTATAGCAATTATTAAGTTCTTTTGTGATAGTCAAAAGTCATGAATTCATAGTCTTCAAGTGTCATGAATTAATTACTTCTGACATAGCAAGCAGGCAATTACTATTCAGAGCATATTCCAGTAGGTTGTAAAACAATTAACCATAGGTCATAAAAAGGGGACTAATGTTTTACTATGGGTGCAAGGACAGAAGACAAAATATCAACTGGGTTTGTCTATACAAAGCTACATTGATACCCCAGTCATGAAAATTGTGGTTTTTAACTGTCCAGGAACCTGTAGAGCTGGTAACAGAAGATAAGTGTTTAGCCAGATAATTACTCATACTGGATATGCATGTAAACATTCTCTGTTGTAAACTTTTTATTTGATCTATGATTTGAATTTATGTGAAAACTTGTGAACTTTTTTCCATGTGCTCATATATTCTGAAAGATGTACAAGTGCTGAGGACAAAGAGAAGAGACAGAACTGAAGAGAACTTTTTAGACAGAACTGAACTCCAAAAGATCTTAGGGAAAAAAAGGCATTGGGAGAAAGAGGATTGTTACATCAGAGCAGGAGGAGAGAACAATACATGAAGGAGAATGCAGAGTAAAATAACTTAGAAACTATAAGGCAACTTAAAAAAATTAAGAGAGCAATATACAGAATGCAGAGGGAAAGAGGAAAAAAGAAGCTGCAGAGAGCAGAAGGAGCAGGAGGCTTCTTACCATGGGATAGAACATATCTTTTTGTAATAGCAAGGCAGGCTTAGTCATTCCAAAGAGAACAAAGCTTTCTTCTTACAGACTTGGTTTTACTTCATTTAGCAATAACAGGGTAGAAACTTTTACTTTCACTGTGCAATAAAGATTGGAGCTCATTTTTCATCCAGAATGAGTGAGTTCTTTCTGCACTGATGCTAGGTCTTTTGCTCAATATACATATGTAAGTATGGATGTGTGTATGTTTAAGTATGTAATTATGAGCTAGTATGAAAGTTGGACCCAACTTGTTTTAATAGAGATTTAAGAATGTGTGTGTATGAATTTGTATATGATTTTATGCAAATTTAATCCATATTTTCTTATGTAAAAGTTTTTCCTTCTGTGAGCATGACTCTTCTCCTGGTGCAGTAGAAGTTTATTGCTCTAAACTTCCCCTAGATGACAAGAGAGAGGCAACTGGACAAGAGGAAAAAGGCTCTAGCAATTAATCCATTACTTAACCCTCCCCCCCCCATTGTTTTAGGATGAGGTGCTAATGCCAGAGATTCCCTCAGAGGAACTCAGACACACAGGTCAGATAGCAGCAAAGTTACTTAGACTTAAAATAGGTAAACATTTTTAATACTATACAGCAACCTTAAATATCTTGCCTGCACCTATACTCATACCTGTCGGCTCACCTTCAAGAGAGAACCAAGAAAGAAGAATAGCCAGGGATGGTCCACAAAGATTTGTTTGTTTGTTTGTTTATTTATTTATTTTTCTTTTTTTGAAACAGGGTTTCTCTGTGTAACAACCCTACTTGTCATCATTTTGTAGACCAAGTTGGCCTTGAACTCACAGAGATTTGTCTGCTTCTGCCTCCAGAGTGTGCACCATCACGCTTGGTTTTTATGATTTATTTTTAAGTATGTTTACGTATACAGTTACATGCAGTACCTGAGGAGGTCTGAAGGAGACTTTGCATCTCCCTGAACTGGAGTTACAGGCAGTTGTTAGTAGCCCTAATAAGCGCTGGGAACTGAAATTGGGTTGTGTGGACGAGTAATAATATACACTCCTAACTATTGAGATGTCTCTTCAGCTCCCAAGCCATAGCACACAATGGCTTTTTGATATGTTAGTGATTTTTTTCTAATCAGCATGTAAAGTACATAGGGTTAGATGTGTAAGTCTTTTAAATATATACATATTTAATAATGTGTATGTGTGGGTATTTGCCCTTAAGTGCTAGTGCCCATGAAGGTCAGAGGTATTATATCCTTATTATATCCCCCTGGAGGTCCTGTTGCAGGCTGTTGTGAACTGCCTGACTATAGGTACTAGGAAAGGAATCTGGATCTTCAGCAAGATCAGTACATGCTCTTAACAACTGAGTTGTCTTGCCAGCCACCAAAATGTACAATTCTGAAGAAATTAAGTTTAATGACTTTCATTTATGTGTATATCTAAATAACTGATATGGAGATTAGGAACTAGAATATTTCCATCCCTCTACAAATCTCTGCACACCCTTTGCAGTAAAACATATGGCTAAAATATTTTATTGTCTATATTTTGTGAGAAATGTGTGGCTAATAAATTGATATTAAGAATGGAACTTGAGAATATTATCCTGAGTGAGGTAACCCAGGCCCAAAAGGACATGTGTAGTATATAGTAGCTTGTAAGTGTATATTAGCCATAAAATATAGAATATCCAAACAAGAAGGGATGGGCAAGTGAGGATGCTTGAATTTCACTTAGAAGGGGAAATAAAATAGTCATAAGAGGCAGATGGATGGAGGGAACTGGGAGGGAAAAGGGATGGGGATGGCTTGGTCTTCATGTGGGTACTGAACAACTGGAGCAGGCTCTGTCTCAAAATCTGCTGCCTGTCTGTGGGATGTGTTCTTCTAGCTGGGCTGCCTTACCTGGCCTCAGTGGGAGAGGATGTGCCTAGCCTGGCAGAGACTTCATGTGCAAGGGTGGAGAACAGCCAGGGATGCCCCACAGAGATTTGTTTGTTTGTTTGTTTGTTTGTTTTTGGGTTTTTAAACAGGATTTCTCTGTGTAACAACCCTGCCTGTCCTAGTCATTTCGTAGACCAAGTTGGCCTTGAATTCACAGGTGGCCTCCACCCACTCGGAGGAGAAGGGGATAAGGTGATGGAGGAAGGGTTATGGGAGATGGTGACTGGGAGAGAGTGGGATGTAAAGTGAGTAAGTAAAAATAATACTAATAAAATTTAAAAAATAATATCAATGTTAAAAAGCATTGTTTAACAAAAAGTTAGTCCCCCTTCTCAGGTCATCCTCAGAGGCAATCACTGCAAACCATGTCTTCCACATAGTTTATGGACTATTCTGTGCTCTTTCAATCACTTTCCCTCTCTATCTTGTATGCCTACCTCGGTTATTATGTTAAAGAACCCCAGTACATGTGCCTTTGAGGAACAGAATAGAGTGATGGTGAAGAATTTCTGTATTGGAAATGGTTTTACAGAATTATTAATATTTCTTATTTGTATAAGCTGTATGCTATGCACTTAATATACTAACTCATATATATATTATATATAAATAATATATATTCTTAATTTCTACCACAGAAAAGTAGTAGTATTTTAAATACTCTTATAGTTGGAAAGACTTGTATAAAATGATCTCTACTTAACATCTATACAAATCAAAATACTTAGCATTTGTAGATCAATTTTTTTTCTTTTTTTCGGAGCTGGGGACCGAACCCAGGGCCTTGCGCTTGCTAGGCAAGCGCTCTACCACTGAGCTAAATCCTCAACTCCTGTAGATTAATTTTTGCTTTTCTACTTTGTAGTCAGCTTACTAATTTTCATTGGCCACTGAGAATTTTAAAAGTCACTGTTCGAGGGGTTGGGGATTTAGCTCAGTGGTAGAGCGCTTGCCTAGCAAGCGCAAGGCCCTGGGTTCGGTCCCCAGCTCCGAAAAAAAAAAAAAGTCACTGTTCTATTAAGAAGGGACACATTGTTCCAAAGCCATAGTGACAAGTACCAGAGTTGGCTATAAAGTCAATCAGTTAGCAAAAGCTGTACAGAGCCGTTCCCTAGTAAGCAATCGGCATTGGTTAGTCAGTCACAGCTAGCTTCGGTGAACACTTTCGAAAGCCAAACAGCAAGAAGTTCATGACTTCAGCCAATAGGACAGCAGGCCACTGTGGTGAACCCATTCCTATGGCTGCTCTTAAAGTTCTGCTGTTCTAATGGATTAAAAGCACTGTCAATGCTGAAAGGTTTTCTCTCTGTCCTCAGCCCACTCCTATCTCAGCATCTTATACAATATGAATAAAGTTATTCCAGGAAGTATCAGGTCAGTAAATGGGTTTTCTCAAAACAGCAAGTCATACTTGACTATCCTGTGGAACCAGCTTTTAAAGATATTGTATGTAGTTTTTATTTTTATTTTTTTTATATAGTTACAGTTCTTCATGGATCTTGAGGACAAAAGGCCAAGATCCAGGCATGAGCAAGTTTAGCTTCATTAGGAAACCTTTCTTGGTCTGTGCATGGCTGTGATCTTTCTATATCTCCACTTAGTCTTTCCTCTGTATGTGTCTGCATCCTAACCACTTTCTATTAAGAAATCGGCCACAATGGACAAGGCTCACTCTAATGAACCTACATAACCTGAAGTATTCTCTTAAAGGCCTTTGAGCAGTATGTCTCAACCTGGGGCTCACAACCCCTTAGGGATCAAACATGACCCTTTCACGGGGGTTGCCTAAGACCATCAGAAAACACAGATATTTACATCAGATTCATAACAGTGGCAAAATTATGAAGTAGCAGCAAAAGTAAAATTATTTTATAGTTGGAGATCACCACAAATGAGGAACTGTATTAAATGGTCAGAGAATTAGGAAGGTAGAGGCCACTGCCTTAGACCCTTCTGAGATATCGAGAACTGAATGTCAGCATATATGTTTGGAAGTTGTTCACATTTGGATTTTTGGTGGAAGCTAATTTTGCCATTAGAACCCTGTGACCCTCAGTCTTCCTATCTGTAACCTAGGAATGCTATTGTTTGTAATGCCATCTGAATACCTCTCGACATGATCCAGGCAAGGATCTTAACCTGCTGTCTGGAATGCAGCAGGTCTCATTGAGTGTTCATTATTACATGAACACAGAACGTACATAGCAGGCCTTGTGAAGACCAAGATGAAAACTATTGCCTTCATTCACAACCACAGCCACAAATTGGCTTTTAGTGAGCATTGAATAAATAGGTTTATATTCCTAAGCACCCAGAGGCTGATTCTAGGAAACATGTTTTATTTGGTAAGCTTGTTCTGTATCAACTTTTCTTTTTTACTCTATGACCAATGGTGTTTCAAGGCAACTCAGGCAAAAGGGTTAATCTCTCAGCATCTCTGATTTCATGGCAGAAATCTGTGGAGAAAAACTCTAAGCAATGGAATTTCACAGTCATTTTAACAGCTGCACAGAAGAAAGATCTCTGTTCCCTCCCCCAACACCCCGCTGCACTTGGCCATTCCTAACATCTGTCAGCTCTACATACAATGGTCCAGAGGAAAGCTCTCCTCCTACAGTCACTTCTGCTATGCCTTGGGAGAATGCTTTCATAAGGGAAAATACCTAGGAATACCTAAGAAAAATTCACCAAATAAAGCATGTTAGAAGATAAAAATATGTAGAGCACAGGTTCTCAACCTCTGGGTTGTAATCCCCTATGTGGTCACATGTCAGATCTCCTGAATATCAGATATTCACATTATGATTGATGAAAGTAGCAAAACTGTGGTTATGAGGTAGCAATGAAATAATTTTATGGCTTATGGTCATTATAACATGAGGAACTGTATCAAAGTGTTGCATAATTTGGGAGGTTGAGGACCACTGACACAGGAAATTGTAGGCTACATTCAAAGTCTGTGACTTATGAAAAACAAGTAAGGTATGTCTAAAGATGAGCAGAATTAAAATCTACTCTATCTATGGGGAAAAACCATTCCTGGACACAATAATACCAAGATGGATCTTGATTCAATCATGACTTTTACCTTAGCTTTCCAATTGTATACGTATATAAAATTTTAATGAATAAACAAACATTAAAAAGTCAATGTCAGGAGAAACATGGAGATCCTTTCATGAGTAAACTTAAATATTTTTATGTACCAGAGTAATTTACCTCACATTCAAAATGGCTGTGACAAAATTTTATGTGTACATATGAACCAAAGAACTTTTAAACTTTATGGATTACAAAGTTGTTAATGAAAAGCATATTCCATTAATACTACTGAATTAGTCCCACTAGCATGTACACTGGATACAGAGTGATCACTAATGAGGCTCCCAGTTTTTGTTATTTCATGTAAATAACTAACCATGTCTGTGAAAGATTGATTGCAGCTTTTAAAATGTTTGCTAAATCCATGTGTAATTAAGATGAGTTAAATATGCAAATCAAGCCTAATTAGCTTCATTTATTAATGTTAGTTTGTCTTGCCATGACAAAATTCCTTCTTGGATCTCTTTTAGTGCTCTGCACTTTGCTTTTCTTTGTTCTAAGTTTAAATTGCTGGAGATGTAAGCTGTTTCCAAAGGAACAGGCGCCTGCATGCACAGTCCTCCCGCCATTTAGCAGTGAGGTTCAGAAGGCATTCTCCCACTGGCATGAAAATTGATTAAAATGCTATTTCTGTATATGTATGTATTTCCAGCCACCTTATGTTAGACTGTAATTAATTAATTTCATTTCGCCAAAGTAGAAACCCCTTGGGATTTCCTTTTGATGCAAATGAGACTTTTGTCCCAGAATGCCCAGCACAGTGAAACAGGAGGCTAATGAACCAGGGCTGTCTGTGGAAATGGCTTCTCTTTCTAAACATATCCCTGAGTTAACCAAATGCACTTCCCTGTGTTGAGCTACTAGCCTCATGGGGGAGACAACAAGAAGTATGTACTAAGAAATACAAAGGATAAAAATAGATATGAGTTAGAGGGAACAACAGCAAAACTGAACATTAATGATCAGAGTCATTATCATTTCTTGAAAAGTAAAAGTGGGTATTCCTACAAAAAATCAAATCAAATTAAATAAAACCAAAATGAAACAATGGACTTACCTGCTTTTAACTTAATTGATTTTTCTTACCACTATGCCTCATAGTCCAGGTCTTTAAAATACACAAAATATTTTATATTATTATTTATTTTATTATCTGTTTATGTGCATTGATACTTTTAAATAAAAAAAAGTGATGGAGAGGAAATTCCTTTTAGCCATAGGTTGGGGGACTTCAGTCTAGAATGTTGTATTGTGGTTTAAACACATGAAATCCTTCTACAAACAGTGATAATTGTACTCAATTTTATTTTTAACTGAAGGACGATGTTGTGCAACAATCTCCCAAACTGATTTTGTCTCATAAGAGCTACAGCTTTTATGGTAGTATTTCTGTCTCAAATTATGAATTTAATATTAATTTTCCAGTTTGGGGGAAACTTATTTGAATGTTTAAGATCATGGGCAAACTTTGATAAGAATATATACATAGGGAGAAAAAAATGCAAAAACATTAAGTGTTATTCATTTTATGTTGTTTTACACAAAACGTTTCTTTAAAATCCAATAAGTATCTCTTGCATCAAATTTGGAGTCATAAACAAAGGACAGTCCAAAGGGCTCCACCAAGGTCCAACTAGGCAAGGCAATGAGTTTATTAGGTTAATTCAGAGAATATGGGTGAAGGGTCGCTCACAGAACATGGGTGAGGAGTCACTCAGAGAGCCTGGATGAACCCAAAGCTGGTGTTATCACTGAGAAATACAACCTCAGCATTGATGCCAACCTCCTCTCTTCTGTCAACTTTCATCATGTTATAAACCCTTTATAAACTCCAGCACCCCTTAAGACCATGAGACCATGTTCAAGTTAGGCGGAATTGCATGCAGGTGGAAGAGAGGAATAGGTAGGAGTGGCTAGAATTTCTGGAGAAGTTCAAATGATCCTTTCTACTTCCTTCTTCCAGGATGGAATGGCACTGGACCAACACTGAGGGCACAGCTACCCTGATGACAAAGACAATGATTATAATGCTCAGAGAACAGCATTTCGTAACTGTGCTGAACACACTGTTGGAGTTACAAGAAGTTTAAACTAGAAGCTTGAACTAAGCCTGAGACAACAGAAACTACATCCAAAGTGGGTACCTTTCACTGGGAATGATCATTCTGTGGGATGAATGAGGAGCTTATTATTCACACAGAGGAAACAAAAGAACCAGTAGATGAGCAGAACAAAGAGACCTCTCTTGATGTCTTAAATTTAAGCAGTGAAAACTGAACAAAGAAGAAATAAACAAAAACCATACTTGTCCAATCGGCTTTCAAAGGTGAACTTCACACAGGAAGTTCCTGGGCAATGTGGGGACTTTCCCAGAACCCCAAAAGCAGGCTTTAAACATTTTACAACTTCAGAAAATGCTAAGGTTCATCTCCAACAAACTGAAAATTTTCACACTGTATTTGCTTTGCCATATTCTCCACACCAAAACAACAGAGGATCCCGAAACATAAGCCTTTAGGCAAACTAAAAAAGAATTATAGATTGCATTAAAATAGTGCCCATTGGGCTCCAACTACAAGTTACCTCTCCCCAGTGTGCAATGCCTCCCTGTATCACCTCAAAAAAAACCAACCAACCAACCAACCAACCAAACAAACAACAACAACAAAAACAACAACAACTACAACAAAAACCTTTCCCAATTACTGCACCAGCTTGATGCTCCAAAACACTGGATCAAGGTATGGATGATGATCCTGAGGTGCAGTTTCTCTAGCTCAAGTTTCTCAAGTTTGTGTTCTCTCTATTTGTAGATGAAGAAAGGGTATCTACTGGTTCATATCAATGTGGGTGGCTGAGTTAGGTACAAGACAGTCACACTCGTATCCTTGCTCTTAAATGGGGAGCAGTAACTCACCATGGTTCTTAAATTCTGCCATGGCAATTTTACATGTTCTGCGATTATGTCTCATAGTCTGGGAGTCATTTTTCATGACCCACAGATATTTTCTATTATAATTTGGGAATTAAAGAACACCCTAGGAGCAGCTGTTTTAAGGATGCAGTCATCAATCATCTAGATACATGGAGGCCATGCAGAAAGCTTATTTAAGATGCACATTTTAACAGAGAAAGGATTTCCCTAAGAAACTCCAATTACGAGTCTCTGAGTCAGTATTACACATGAACTTTGGGCTCATTAGCAGGTCATGGAATTCTAACATGTCTGAGAAATATAACGTTGTTCAGTGCTTCTCAAACCCCAAGGTTCATGTATGCAATGCTGTTGACCAGTGATATTAAAAAACACAGCATTTTAATATGTGTTATTTGTCATACTTCCTAGTGTAAATATTTCCTCCATGGAAAATTTCAAGTTATGAACTCATGTCACCGAACACAGGTTTCAGAAGCATTGTGCACACTCAGCTCTGATCAACCAATGTGAGGGCCATTCCAAAACCCACTGCCTGTCAGGATACAGGAATGCTGCTGCACCATAGCAAACAACAACACAACCAACAACAACAAGGTCTGGAAGGGAAACACAAGAAGCCTCTTGATTGAATGTGTTTTTGTTAGTTATTATGAGGACTAAACCTAGGGATGTATACATGGCAAGGAAGTTCTCTACTCATCAAGTACACACTGAGCACGGCTACCAATTTTAAAAGAAACATGCTTGAAATATTATCAGCCAGGCAATCAATAGGGGAGGGAGGTTATTCCCTTATAAGTAGCTCTTATAGAAGACACACTTTCACTCGACTGGTCGATGTGTTTGTTGTCTGTGTAGTTCTTTTCCTCTTTGGTCCTTGACTCTATGACTGATAGAATATAACAAAGCCCAGAGATTGTGCCTCTATCAGATCAAGAGTTGACTTTCAGCAGTGGTTGCTTCCAAAAGACCTCTTTATTGTTCAGGAAGTGACTCGGATACAGTTTCTACTGTTGTGATAAAACATTATGAGCAGAATAACCTGAGGAGTAAAACATTTTACATTGTTGTTTTGTTCCTCTTTTGATTTTGCAGCTTACAGCATAAAGGAAAGCCAGTGCAGAAATTTAAAGCAGGAACCTGGAGGCAGGAACTGATGCAGAGGCCATAGAGAAGGGCTATTTCTTGACTTGCTTCCATGGCTTATTACATCTTTATTTTTTTATTTTTTAAATTTATTTTAATCTTTGTTCTTATTTATTTTACACCCTACTCACTGCCCTGATCCTGGTCACCCCCTCCCACAGTCCTTCCAATATCCCTCCTACTCCTCCTTTGAGTGGGTGGGGTTCCTGCTGGGTATCCCTACGATGGTATTTTAACTTTCTGCAGGGTAGGCTCTTCCTCTCCCACTGAGGCCAGACAAGGCCGCCCCGTTAGAAGAATATATCCCACATGCAGGAAACAGCTTTTGGGTCAGTCCCTGCAGTTGTTTGGGACCAACCTGAAGACCAGGTAACACATGCACTGCTTCATATTGCGGGGAGGCCTAGGTCCAGCCCGTGTATGTTCTTTGGTATCTGAGAGCCTCAAGGATCCAAGTTAGTTGACCTTTCCCATGTTCAAGCATCAATCCTTACACTATTAATGGTACTGTTATGCTTTCTGTTCTTTGAGAGCTCCAAACACCGACTGACTCAGACAGAGGCATATACTCACAACAGTAGTTGGAGCTTCGGGTCTCCTATGGAAGAATAGGAGGAAGGATTGCAGCCCCCAAGAGGATAGGAACTCAAAGGAAGACCAATAAAAATCAATCTATATTTCTTTATAGAACCCAGGACCACCAGCTCAAGGGGCGGTACCACAGTGATGTGAGCCTTCTCACATCAATCATCAATGAAGAAAATTATTTTCCTCTTGTCCCCAAAAGATCCTGTGTTTAAAATTAAGATTTTTATACTCTGGCTTAATTAATCTCTATGTTCTTATTTTTCTAAACTTCTGCTCAAAATTCTCAAAGTACAAACATCATTTTAAAATATCTTAAGCATATAGGATCTTGGTTATAATCCTTAATAATGCTGACAGCACTGATAAATAATAGTCCTCTACTCAGCTGCTATAATTCTTCCTAGAGAGTGCAAGACTGCAGCTCCTCTGATGGTTTTTCATGCTGTCTGGGTATTTTCATATATACCCTAAATGCACTACATAAACATTTGTCAGTCGGTACAGCCATATACATTGTATTTTCATTTCTTCATTATTATGTATAATTATATAGTTCACGAAATATCATCTTATACTCCCTACCCCTTATTATTAACATAATATTTAGAGTCACATTAGAATTCTGTGCCCATGATTATGTTTGTGGTCATAATGTCACCTCTATGTCGAGGTGATGTGATAAGATGACTTATGTTCATGTCATGCATCCCACTTCTGTCAATTATCAAAGGGCTTCCTTTGTTCCTTGAATCAATTAACTCAATCTAGTAATTGAATTGTTGCTAAATTTCTTTGGTACCTATTCCAAATATTTTGCTTCTACCTTGGCAACGTCTGCGTTCAATTGTACACATAGTGAGAGAGATTATTGATTTCTCTCACACGTTATTTCCATGGACGATGCAGCAGTAGACAGAGTGGATCTTCATCCTACTCCCTAGGATGGAGCTCAAGAATGCATGAACAGAAAGAATTATGGAGCACATGACTTGATTGTCTAATACCATAGCTGGTTCTGATGTTATTTCTATATACTGGCAGACCTAATTTACAAATGATGAGTTATTTTTTATTTCTTACATTATAGAGAAAGACCAGTTTGCCACTTGTAATTTAATTGATTTTCTGTGTCTCAAACTACTGTGTAGTTATTGTCCAATTGGTTTCTGTTGTTGTTTTTGTTTACTTTTGTTTTGGGTTTGTTTGGTTTTTAGCCCTGGGATATTGTCAGCATCACTGGTGTTATGATAGCCTTTGAAGGGTGAGGGGCCTCATTTCTAAAACCATTTGGCCCAGCATCTGTTTTGGAGGTTATGTCTGCAGCTCAATAAAATTCTTCCATCCAGGTCATCTTTACTTTTGTCAGTTTGTGAATGTCTAGAGTATTATCCTTCAAAAAAAGAGGATAGGCCCAATGCCCTCGGTGCTGGCCACAGGTATTCGATACTGTGAATCAGGTCGGGTGTCTGCCTTTTCAGTTTGGTTTTTCATCTATGTCTGCAGTCTTGCTGTGCTCAGATCACACAGTACACAGATGTCTACTAAAGTTGATGGCACATTTTGTTACACGCATTCTGGCATTGTCTTCTGAACTAGCATGCACGTGTGCGGTAGATCTTTGTTTCCAAACCTGCAGAGCTGTCTTCCTTCAATTCCTTCACCTCCCTCTGCTTTCCTTTGCACATTGCTATGTCTCTCTTCCCTTCCTCTATCCTTTGGTTAAAGTTTACAAAGTTACCTCTCTCATATTGTTTAATTGTCTGTTCTTAACCAACTCAATATATTTTCAATGCATTTTACAATTCTATTCCTTTTCATATTTCAACTTTCCACTTATTTCTATTTGTATCTCAGTTCTTTTAAAGGAAATATCATGCCTTATTGGATATTTTTGATGATATCTTTTTTATATGTATTTTTCCAAGTTGTAAAAAATTTTTTCCTTTTCTTGTCTCTATGTGGTTTTTTATTTTTACTTAGGCTCAGAATGGGACAGATTTGTGAGCATTATGATTTTGCCTTAGATTCACACATCTGGATAGCACACTATTTTCATTGACTTGAGATGCTTGGTTTCCATTTTTAAACTTATACCTAGAAGTTTCTTTCTATTCTTTAATTAATTACTACTTTAGAATAGGAATTCTGTTCCATCTCACTGGGTCTTTGGCCTTTCTTTTTTTAATACTTTGGAATAGTGGCCTAGTTTGCCATCTGCATTGTGTCGCCATCTCTAATCAGTGTCATTCTTTCATTTTATTATTTAGACTTCCCAATGTGACATCCTTCACTTAAATGTTCATATAGGTTTACATGTATATTCCCAATAACTTCTATAGTTCCTAGGGGCATAGTAAATACTGAATAAACATAGAAACTATTAATATGCAAATGAAATTCTTTGTAGTTGAGCTTTAATACTTTCTGATCAAATAAGAGTTTAAGGGACGAACCCAACAAGGTATAGCACCTTTTAATGCAATGTCTCATTTCCTTGGGCTCTCTGTGCAGATCACTACATGTCTCCTGCATTATTGTATGACTTACCTAGGAAAAGCTGGAACAGAACAAAATCATGGATTTAACTATTTTATCCAGTTTCACTATCATTTTCTCTTAGTTGGAAATTTTAGAACTGATCGTATAAAAATATGTGAGATTGAGACTTGTAAAGTAGCCTAGACTCTACCACAGAGATGGAGAAAGGGAATTCACAAGAGAGATTTCAGTCTGGACTTCCATGTCTCTGAATCTAATAGAAATTATGTGACACCGAAGAGTGGACTACACAGAGAAACAATGACAACAACAGCAGCAACAGCAACAGCAACAGCAACAGCAGCAGCAGCAACAACAACAACAACAACAACAACAACCCTAATTCATTTGGTTTATTGGGTGCTGAAGAGTCTAAAATGATGCTATTCTTTTACCAGTTTCTACTCATTTTTCCCTCCTACTCTCATGTTAGGAGACAGTTTCCCACCATAGATTTGGCACACGATCACACGTTATATCTACTTCGCTCCTTTCTTTTGTGCTATTTCTGTCTGGGGCTGTGGAGTATGGATAGACAACAAAAGGGACTTACTTTTTTCTTGTTGCACAAGAAATTATCCTGTCTGCCTACATTATTATCTGAAACTTTTGATTTCTTTAAATGCCACTTAATGGTATCTGGAATTAGGTTGCCACCAACAGCCCTAATCCATACACACTTCATGGAAGGCAATGGGTTTAAAATGAAATGAAGGAGAATAAAAGCCAATAAGCGGTAGTGTGGCTGTCAGAAGTTTACACTATGCAGTCACACTGGGAAAAAAGTCAAAGGGAAGTTTCAATGATCAATAGAAGGGTTTATGGGAGAGTCTGGGTAGAGGAAAGGGAAGAGGGAATGATAAAATTATACCCTAAAAAATTAAATAATTTTTAAAAGTATTAAATATCATCATCTATCACAACACAGATGTTACAGTAGATTATTATGTTAAGTGAAACAAGTCAGACACAGAAAAGTTTAATTATCATTTGTAGGATCAAAAAATGCTGATCCATTTGAATACTGGGTTCACAGAGGCAAGGAGAAGGGAGCTATGGGGAGAATTTCCTCAGTAGGGGTAGGTTAGAGTCAGAAAGGTACAAACAATTTTGGTAGCTGCTGCAAATAAGTTGACCACAGTCAACAATCATGCACCACGCAATTCCAAAAGCTACAGGGAATGACCTTGACAGTTTTCCAGATAGGCAAATGATAGAGAGGGAATGATAACCAGCTTTAACAACGTGTGCATGTATGAAAACATTACATGCTAGCCCATTGATATATTAACTTAAAATATTTTCATGTATCAGTTTAAATGGCAGACTAATTCATGAAGGAGACAACCATATATGTTTGGAATCACTTAAAATATTAACCTTGCAAGGACGTGTGTTTGAAGGGTGAATAGGCTTTCTCGAAAGCAGAGGTGGGAAGGTAGTGTTCAAGATGAAACAACACAAATCAGAGATGCAGGTGCTGGGAAAGACACGTCTCTGTCATATATGATTATAAGGCAGGGAGCTGCTTCTCCATGACACTGAACATGACCAATACAGATTAAGACAAAATTGGATGGGCTCTAAGGATCACAGGGAACAATTTATCTGCATTGCTGCAGGGAGTTGATTCCCTGGAAGTTTTATGATTATATGAGTTTTTCACCTGGTAGTCTGGATATCTGAGTAAAAGGTCATGAGTCACTGAACCAGGAACAGTAGAATGTGGTCAATGTCATAAGGTAGGATGAAAAAGACAAAATAAAAAAAGGTCAAGGAGAGTTGACCAATATCTGAATACTGGAGAAATGGGAGAATTTGAACCAAAGCCATTTATTTCTCTGATCCATGTTGTTGCTAGATTGATAGGGCCAAGATCAGTTTTGATCCCAGCTCAGAGGTTGAGCTGTAATTATTCTGTAATAATTCCTAAGTGACTTCTTTATCCCAGTCCCTTTTCATTCCACTCTGTGTTCAAACTAAATTTCATGTTATGCATCTTTGTCTTTACAAATATTACTTTAATATGATCTTGAACTTCCTACCTCTCTTTCTCAATACACAGATATTGGTGAAGTCTCAATTAAAGCATCTGCCTTTTCTGAAGCAGTTTTTTCAGGTCCTTCACACAACATGAATCACTACCTGCCCGACTTCTGACAGCCTTTTAGTGGTGCCCCTAGAACAGCACTTACTGCATCCTTCATCTGTTTCCTTGTCAGCTCTTTCCACCTAATAAAAACTAGCATCACTAAGGAGTGATATTGTTTATTTTCCTTTGTTGCCCCTTGGACATAATGCACTCCTTGGCACGTAGTGACTGGGGAAGAAATTAATAAATGTGAGTGTGAAATGACATTGACACTTTGAGCCTGAGTCATTAGGAAACCAAAGTGTCATTTATTGGAGTAGGAAATTTAAACAGTAGATTGAGAAAATGGCATAGAGACCAGTTGAAGAGAAGGCCAGATGAAGATCTGTACATATGGATATAATTTGGAAATACTGACAGAAACCTACAGGTGGAGGTCATTGGATTTGGAATATGAATACTTTATAACAAACATACAATGCAATATTCATCCTATCACTAGCATTAATATACATTTCATATTATTGGGCAGAGGCTAGACCATGAAAAACCCACTATATCAATGGAAACACATTGTTCTGTAATTTTCGATCTACATATCATCTTTTAAAAAAGATTTATTTTATTTTATTTTCACTGTATGTGTGTAAACATTTTGCCTGTATGTATGGAATCATATTTCCCCGAAACAGACAGCTGTGAGCCACCATGAAAGTCCTGGGAATTGAACCTGAGTTCTCCAGGAAGAGTTGGATAAAGAACAAAGGTGAAATAAGGTGAGAGCTCATAAAATAGGCTACCAATAGAATGTCCAGGATTTTCTTAGTGAATCAATAATGTGCTACTTCTATTCCTTAAAGGTTGCTAAATATGGGAAACTTGTGAAGATAGTAGAAAAATGTGAGATAAAAAAACCTAGATGACTCGAGAATGTGCTGAAGAAAACGCGAAGAGCAAAATTCAGCACCAGTGTAAGGAAAGCGGTGGTCTTCGAGCTCATGATGTCATTGTTGTCCCCATGTTCTCAGGAAGAGAAGCCTTTTGGAAATGGAAAAATATAGAGATGTCAACAAACACAAAGGCTTGATGGAATAAAGTCTTAGAAATCAGTACATCTGGAATCCTAGGAAAGACAACTAAGAGGGAACCATCCCAAAGGAGAAGCAGAAAGGCAGAGAAGACAGGAATGCGGAGAAGCATTAACATAGATATGAGGAAACAAAGAGAGTCAAAATGTTTCATGGTCTCAAAATTGTGTAAGCTGAAGGTCATCACTGATAATCAATTTAGAGGGATACGTGCATTTAGTGTTAGGGAGTATGAATATCTAGGGGAAAGGTGAATGGATGCACAGGAGGAATAAAGCAGTCCAAAAGGGAAGATGAAGTAATGCAGGCCTAGCCCAGTAATGCACACTCTTCACATGTGCTGTAATGAGAATGATTGGTGGACAGAAATCTTATTTAATGGGCTCCCAGATGAAATTTGGGTGGAAGTCAAATAGGAAATAGAGTTATGTTAGGTTGAATCTGGTGTGTATAGTTCTCTTTCTTCTGAGTTGAGAATTAATGGCAAGAAAAATCACTGAAATCTGGTAGGCAAAACAAACAAAGAATAAGAGCAAAACACCACCACCAACAACAACAAAAACAAACCATCCAACCAAACAACCAAACAAAAACACACAAACACACGTTATCAATATTGCTGAATTGGAAAATTTATATAGAAACCCATGTCTGAGTGTAGCCAACACTGCATTAAATTTATGCCCATAACTATCACTGGATCTGAAAAAAACTGATTTTTTTCAACTGACCAGTAGAGATGAAAAAGCTGTATTCTTAACTCAGAAAAGAATAAAAACTAGCCCATAGCTGCACATGTTTTTCCCAGGTTTGTCAATCATGTGACTGCCAAACATGAAGAAGTGCCTACAGGAGGCTTTAGAGACAAGGATTCAAGTATTCTTCCAATGTTTTCCTTTAGGAAAACATAAATTCCTTATCTCTGTGCAAAACTGACAAGCCAGAATAATTATATTCTACAAGACAGCAGTGCTATTGAAATGGGAGACCATAGCTCTTGCTAGGTGAAACTTTAAGTGGAGTTAGCAGATTTAATGATTTGCAAAACGTCGAATGGTAAAGTGGTTATGATAGCACCTTATAGTTTATTCACTAGATATGGGAACGATGGAAACAGTAAACTGTAATTCATTCAACACTGGATTAGAGGTTATGCTATCAGAGAGTAGAGTCACTCCAAGTAATGATGGGTAATAAAGCTCGTAAGTTGTGGGCCTGGGCGATCCAGTGTGATGACACACAGAGCAAAGGATGTAAGTTGTGGGCGTGGGCGGTCCAGTGTGATGGCACACAGAGAGTATGAGTGATCATCCGTATTACAAATGGTGAAGTTCCGAGCATTACATAGGACTGTGATTATTACTCGGAATGCTTTCATAAAACATTCTTGTGATCTTCACTTAGACTTGTGGGGTAGCACAATGGGTGAGTCTTTTTTTTTAAAAGTTTTTAGGGTGGTTTTAATAGATAGTTGGCATTGAAAGCACTATGTCTGCTAATGGTGAAAGGAAGAACAGGATGAAAAAATTAATGAAGGCAACAATGGACATAGGAGAAATCTTGAAGACGGAATAAAGATGGGCAGTGAAGCAAACAGGGGAATGTGACAAAAATGCTGGGTGGACCTCGTAGGAACTATAGACAAAATGCTGGAAGGGGTACTAGAAATAATGCCACCTTAAGTCAAACTATTATGGTTCTAAAAGTTTGGAGATAGAAAAAAATGAAGATAAGAGAGATGGGATAGTCATATTTCTATCTATGTGCTATAGATTTAACTTAGTAAAAGAGACCCGATGAAGAGAATTTTGTTTATGCATAAGTGAAGTTGAATGAACCCCTTGATGAGCAGGCAACTTTGTTATTCCAAGAGCTGGACAGATGAAAAGAGCCAGAAATAAGGGACAGGCAGAGAGCTTTTACCAGATGCAGCTGCAGGACACCGCAGGGGCCTCTGAGCTGAGAGCGAGGGGCAAAAGGACTCAGGAGGAAAGCCAAGGATTAGAGCCAACAAATAAACATATTGAGCCAGGATGCTAAAACTGAGGATGGGCGAGTAAAGCAGGACCCAGAGCTTGAGATACTAGATATAGAGTCAACGGAAAGTGATCAGAAGAACTTCCTACACGTGCATAGATTTCTTAAATTTAATGTTTGAAGGCTGAGATGGCATCATTTGTCTCACTCTCTTCTGTTTCTTGAAAGAAGCATTCTTAATGGCTGAAACTAAACTGCTATGAAAAATATCAAAAGGAAAAAAATCCAACTATAATGATGGGCAGCTGTTTTGAGAATCAAGTTCAGAACACTGAGTCAGAGGAGACAATATATTGGTTTTCTGGCACTGAGGTAATGAAACACCAAAAGCAAGCTTGTCTCAAAGCATGGACATGCATTTAGTTGGAGCAAGAGAAGAGATCAGGGTGTGTGCGGGCTCAAGAGGGACCTGAAGGGAAATCTGGTCCTCTCAGCTTCTGGTAATGGTTGGCTGGCCTGAAGTTCTCCCTTGCAGATATTCCATCTCCATCGGGTCTCTCTCTTCTCTCTCTGCTTTCACGTTTCTTCTATGAAGGGATCAGGCATGTTGAATCGGAGCCCAACCCACTCCAAACTGATTTCACTCCCATGTAACCAATACCATCTGTGGATATCCCAATTTTAAAGTCAGAACCACTAGACAGACAGATCTGAGCACTGGGGAGTTGGGTTTTAAATATGTCATTGCCAAGGACACAATTTCACCAACAGCAGAGGGCTTTTGATAGAGAACCATGCAACTTGAAGCCTTGGTGTAATCCTGCTTTTGGAAAATTCTCGCTCAGAAGATCTGTCAGATGACTGCAGCATTCAATGAGCAGAAAGAGTTAACTCATATATCATATATGCACATATAAATGTAAGTACACATGTGCTTTTATATTTTTATAAGTGTATAAATATCTGTCCCTGTTTCTTTTGCATTCCTTTAGATATGTATTTGCAAAGTGTCTGACCTATTTTTTTCAGTTTCCTTTTTGATACTATAGTTACATTTCTCCTTTCCTCTCTCTAAACCGCCTTACAACCATCTCCTTGATCTCTTTCAAATTTGTAGCCTCTTATTTTAATTAATTGTTATTTGCATTCTACAAACCAGTATGTACATTTATATTTCTAAATAAAATCTGTTCATCTGTATAATGCTACTGGTATGTATGTTTTCAGGTTTCACAGTTTGGTTTTGGATAACCAATTGGTGTCCTCTTTCTTACTACTTTTTAGCATTTCTACAAGGCCACAACCCCACTACTGTTTCTTATATAGTGATGCACAAATTATGTTCCAAGAGTAGGCACACCAAGAGCCTGATAGAGCTGTAACCCCGAACTATTCATAAGGAAACCCCTTAGGATAAGGTCCCTGCTCACTCAAGCTTTCTTATTACAGGTAGATTGATACTTTTGTTTAGTGCGTTTGTTTAGACACTTAAAATGGTTTTTCCTAAATAAATTAGCTTGCTTTTCTAAAGTTTCCTTTCTCATCTAAGCAAAAACTAAAGTTTGGGACAGTGGAGAATCACTGTCCTCTCTCTGGTCTCTAGATCGTGCACACTCTGAGATAAAAATCTGACTCTCAAACTAAGGCATCTAATAAAATTGCCAGCACAGTTCTTTGATTTATGTGAGGTCCTGAATCGCCTTCAGGCCATCAGTGAAATGCTTAGCTAGCTTTTCAATCTGCTGTGCATGTGGCAATTTCACCAGACACTACTTCCAGGCTCCAGGTACTTTTTGAAATTTACTGGGAAATTTAACTCAACATTCAATTCTGACATTGGTGCCTTCTCTATTATCCTAATTGTCTCACTGGATTTATTAAATGATATGCACAAAAATGAACAGTAGTAAAATTTAGTGTTTTAAACATCATCAGTTGGAGACATGACAAATTATTTGAGAATGATAATTCTCCTACCAGATTGTGAAATTGATATTCTCAAGGGCAGAGAATGATAATTTGGTATTTATAGCCTTTCTAGGATAGCCTAGTTATTATTGTAGGCCTCATACAGTTTGCTGGATGCATGAAAGAGAAAGCAAGAAAAACACCCAGTGCTCCCAATGGTGAGCTGGGAAGCAGAATAAAGTAACATCTTTTCCCTCTCTGGTTCAGCATCTGTTTTTGATGAAGTTGGTGGTTTTCCATCCGGCTGTGGCTGTCTTTACCCTTGACTAAGCTTAGATGAGCCTCAAGCTTATAAAAAGATGCCGGTGGGCGGAGATTTGAGCTACTCTGAAAGATCAAATGCTGGCCTCATGGGTCACACAGAGAATGTCCACCAAGCCCTATCCTGTCCTCTCAGAGGTCTCTGCTGCCTCTCCGCATGGCAGAGAAGGGGAGCAGGCAAGTAACCCGGCTACTGTGGACTGGCGAATTCACGTCAACCAGGGATTGTGGAAGTTTCTAGAAATCTACAAGTCGTTCTTCCTCAGGAACTTACTTTGATAGGAGGACAAAAACATATTTGTAAACATTTTTAATTTTCTTGAGGCAATTTTTCTTTAACTTTTCTTCAAATGAAAAGTTAGTAACTGTTTGGCATAGCTGTACACGCCTCTACACCCAGATGCTAAGTATATTAAATCCATGTCATATTGCTGCCTCCATGTAAAGACAGAGTTTCACTAGTGTTTGATGGTGTCTTCCTGATGTCAAGTGGCTCGTCCTCAATGCTCTCGACCCATAGCCTAGCTTTTGCATGAAGGAAGAAGACATGTTACCCAACTATATATACCATGAACATCATCATGACCTAATGTTCACAGTCATAATAAGAAGCACGCTATTATTATAACCTGGTTAAAAGTAACAACTTAACTGAGACTCCGGCTGGGGCTATCTTCAGAGTCTGTTTGTATTTCAATGCATACTCTCTCAAAGCACCCCTACGATCTCTCTCTCTCTCTCTCTCTCTCTCTCTCTCTCTCTCTCTCTCTCTCTCCGTCTTTCTGTCTCTCTGTATCTCTGTATCTCTCAGGGGTAGTAGAATTAGAAATAATTTAAATTAATCAACATATACTAATTTTCATTTTAGGCCAATTTCTTAATTTTGTTTGACTTTCAGGCATGTCCTTATTTTAATGATCGGTTTTAATTTCCAGCTAATTCTCATTTATCAGCATGTTGATGCTCTTTGGAATGAATATTAGTGTAAAATACTTAATCCCCAGATAACTTCCCTCTGTTAGCTAATATGTTTTAGATATAATTCTTCAAGATCAGGTGTTGCATCTTCAAGAAGTGCTGGCTAATTTTAATATCAGTCTAAACAAGCTCTAATCAAGAAGATAAATATGCCTGAAAAATCACGCAAGGCATTCTAAATTCAAACAGAAATGATTTTTCGTTTACCAGTAGCACAGTTTTTCATTTACTTAAGACATGGATATATACATTCACATGTATATATTTTTGTGAGTCTGTATTTACTTCATAAAATGTACAGTTAACTATATAAAATATACATTTGCATATACAGACACAAAATATGTAACTTATTTTCATAAATTTTAAGTTCCATATAAATGGATCTGGCTGAAAGAAATTTTCCTTTGCTAATCAGGTGTAATCAAGGAAGAAATCATTACTTAAGAAAATTAACGACTACTATTCAAAAGTCCCCAATTCAAGCACAGGTTTTGAATTTACAATCTGTGTTTCCTAGCTGCAGATGTTGGGATGCACTTTTCTTTAAGCACAGCCCACAAGCACATGAAGATGATGTAAACCAAGATGAACACAGGCCAGTTTCTCTTAGTTTTCTTCAGCTTGTGCTCCCTGCACCTGGACTTAGTGGTAGGGGCTGGTACCTTAACATTCTGCTTGCCTTAAGAATATATGTTGTATTCCCCTGAGAATGTGCAGATTTTTTTGCATATTTCTATTTTATTTTGTAACAAAACACTTTTATTGAAATGTATAACATACATGCACCCAAGTGCTGGAGTCACAAGTGTTTGAGAGATGAGTTTCATGCCAAGTGGCTAATAGATCATTATAACCCTGGGATATTTTCTCTGCACCTTCCAACACCAAGATCCTCATAAACAACACCAGTATTTTAGTTTTTAACACTCCTTACCATAGTCTTTTCTTTTGAATTTTACATAAATAAAATAATCAATTTAATAATCTTTTATACTCGATGTCTGTAAAACTCTTGTATGCAGAATACATGTTGCTTTGTGGTATCAACATGAATGAGATTGCCTTACTCGTTGTTTGATTCTATTGTTGAATCAAATTGTTTTAAACAATTCTGTTTTGAATATTGTTTTGCCATTTACTATACCTCCTTGATAAAAGTGGGTGTTTTCCACCTTTGTGACTTTCAGATGTGTTAAAGATTCTGCACTTACCCATCCTGTTTACCTGGTAATTCTCAATGACTCAGGATACTGAATGCCTTTCCACATATATCAGTCTCTTGAATATCTTTACTTTTAAGTGCTGTGCTCAAATCTCCAAGTTAAAATGATTTTTTTCTCAGAGACCTGTGTATATTTTATGTTTCCATATTGTTTTTCTCAGATACTTTCTTTCACTATAGTGTCTTTTTCATTTCTTAAAAGAATTTATTTTTGGTAATATTCAATTTATCAATATCTTTTAGAAATAACACATTTTCTGGCATGTATAGAACCTTTCCCACTCAAAGATGAAGATGATTTAAATACATTAGTATAACATTTGAGAAAAATATTGATTTATTCTGGTGGCCAGAGAGGGAGCTCAACAGTTAAAAATGCCTCATGCTCTTTCAGAGAACCTGATTTTTTTCTGAAACCTATAAAAGGCTCGCAGCCACCTGTCAATGCTCTGTAACTCCAGATGTAGGATACAATATCCTTTTCTAGCTCGCTAAGGCACTTGCACAGAAATGGCATATACTCACAAACACACTCACACACACATGCTCATAAATGAATTCAAAAACCAATCTCTATGAGTATAAAATGCAGCTGTATACCTAATTTTCAGATGTAGTATTTGTTTGGAATTAATTTTTATCTGTTACAAAACCTGGACCTAATTTATTCTTTCCCATGTGGAAGTGAAATAGATTCTGCACTGTTCCTACAGATGTCATTTGTCCCCTTGTATTTTCATCTTAGTTTACATGGGTTAACCAGAACCCCATGCTTTGGGTGGTCTGTCAATATGAACATTTTCCTCATGATTTGAAAAGGGGGTGGAGTCTGTCATCTGTGAGAGCTCTATTCCCTCTAGTCAAGGACCCTCTCCAGGACACAGATGCCTTTTCTCACTGCGTTCACGCACAGCAGAAGAAAATCAAAGACAAGATGACTCACTCCCACTCTGCCTTCTCCAGTCTCATTTAGTGATTTTAGGTTTCTTTATTGTGCTGGTAGCTGCTTCTGTTGTCCTGCAGTGTTGAGGCTGGTCTGCTTAGACCTCCCACGTATTGGGATTACAGTGTAGAACTATCATGCCTGGTTAGTTGTGGGAGAAGGTTGTTCGTTTTTGTTGGTGGTCATGTTATCTTTCAGAGTATGGCTTGCATCCATATGGGTGTGATACGGTTCACAGGACTAGATTACTGCCCTCATGCTCTACTTTTAATCATGGAAAATACAATGTCACTTTTGTGGAAAATTACTGACATGTTTTGGGGGTCTATGCTTTGCACAGTCTATATTGTTTAATTTTGCTTTGTCTATTTTTCAACTGATATTCAAAGTCATTGGTATAAGACTTGGTATGTTTTGTTGTATTACAACCTTAAGCATATACTTTGTGTGTGTGTGTGTGTGTGTGTGTGTGTGTGTGTGTGTGTGTGTGTGGTCTGTCTTGTGGATTTTCTTGTATTTGTGAGTACAGACACACATGTTCCCTGAATTCATGGGAAGGTCAGAGGACGAATTTGAGTGCTGGCCCTCCATTTCTTCCACCTTGTGGTCATCTCTTTAGCTATGGCCTGTAATCTTTCAATGCTTCTCCAGCCTCAGCTTCTCCTTGTCTTATAAAGGTCAGTTTTAATTATCATTGCCAATAATTTGCATCTGACTTTTATATTTACACTACACGTGCTTTATCATCTGAGCCACCCCTCCATTCTTCTCTTAACTATTGACTATTGACTATCACCCAGGTTGTTTGAGACAGGGTCTTTCTATGTGGCTCTGGAGATCAGGCTGACCTTGAACTTACAGAGATCTTCCCATGTCTGCTTCTTCAGGGCTGGAATTAAAGACAAGCTCCACCATGCTGACTTTGACTATAAATTACTGTATGACTCTTAGAATACATCTGACTTTCCATAAAAATGTCTGGATTTTTTTAAAATTGAATTTCTGCTAAACTTATAAACCAATTTCAGAAAAAAATATAACTTTGATAGTGATTTCTTCCATTTTGTATGTATGAGTATGTACACATGCATATGCATATATACACATGCATATATACATACACATATATATATATCTCATAATCCTACATATATTTAAGATGTAAAAATTTCTACCAATACTAAAGTTTATTTTTAGAATAGGAAATGCCTACATCCTCTTATTACTAATTATTTTAATTTTAATTTTAGTGCTTCTTTGTCATCTTATTTTAGGCCAAACTTCTTTTTGTTACAGATATATAGGATTAAAATATACTTTGCATATTAATCTGAAACCCAGAGGTTTTTATCAAAGGGAAAAAAGAGGCAGAAATTTTAATCCTAATTTTTAACTGTATGATAAAAGTTTGCAATGATTCAGCTCTTCTGACATGATCACATTAGGAACACAAATCCATGTTATAAAATCAAAGTTCTCTGTGAGTTCCAAAATTCGTTTCATTAGATTTTTGTAATCTTCTCTTTCACTTAAAAAAAAGTCCATTTTTGTGACATCACCTTGGACTCTATTTCTAAATACTTTAAATTGTGACCTCCAACTTCCTTCCTTTCTATCACCACTGTGTCTACCAAGTACCTTCATGTGTCCTCGAACATGGAAAGTATTGAATCTGTGGCAACTTTATTTAACAGCAGACACCCCTAAACAGGTTTTCCAGTTTACATTTCCTATTAACTTCAGTCCTTCATGATATACAACTGAAGGAAAGTTTCTAACAAAATAATGTTCTGAGGAAGCATTGTCTCAGGGGTGAGCAGGCTGATGGGCTGTAGGTGTGGCGAGATACAGTCTGCTTAATAAGACCATGTCTGCTGGCACTTTTCTTTAATAGAGTTTTGGACTCTGAGACAATTGAACATCCTTTTATAAGCATCAGAAGACTAGAACAAACCCAGCAGCAGCTTTCTCAGTCTGTCATTAGACATCTCTATGTTTTTTTTTTTTGTACATAAAACTTAAAACTTTGCCTTTCCTTGCTTTCTTCTAATTTTCATGTCAGTCAGAGAGTATTTTAAAGGGCATTTGCTTCTCTGCTATAAAAGGTGTAAATCTTGTGCTTGCTGTTTTAAGGTGTGACAACTGGAAAGCTGGAAATGTTATGGGTCATGTATTTATACTTACAAAAGTGCAGCAGGAAGGAAAGAGCCTCTTCTCCTGAAGGATGATTTAAAAAATTCAAGTTCTTACTTCCATAAATCGATTGTTTTTTTAATGTTTATTGTTACTTTTGAGAGTTTCAAACTTGAATACTGTATAACTTCATTTTTATCATTTTTCCTTCATATTTTTCCTCAACTCCTTCAGACTCCTTTTCAATTCTACGAGATCTCATTTATTTATTTTTTTCCATCTTTATTAACGAGTATTTCTTATTTACATTTTGATTGTTATTCCCCTTCCCAGTTTCCCGGCCAACATCCCCCTAACCCCTCCCCCTCTCTTTCTCTATGGGTGTTCCCCTCCCCATCCTCCCCCCATTACCGCCCTCCCCCCAACAATCACATTCACTGGGGGTTCAGTCTTGGCAGGAACAAGGGCTTCCCCTTCCACTGGTGATCTTACTAGGCTATTCATTGCTAAGTATGTGATTGGAGCCCAGGGTCAGTCCATGTACAGTCTTTGGGTAGTGGCTTAGTCCCTGGAAGCTCTGGTTGGTTGGCATTGTTGTTCATATGGGGTCTCGAGCCCCTTCAAGCTCTTTCAGTCCTTTCCCTGATTCCTTCAATGGGGGTCCCGTTCTCAATTCAGTGGTTTGCTGCTTGCATTCAACTATGTATTTGCTGTATTCTGTCTGTGTCTCTCAGGAAGGATCTACATCCGGTTCCTGTTGGCCTGCACTTCTTTGCTTCATCCATCTTATCTAATTGGGTGGCTGTTTATGTATGGGCCACATGTGGGGCAGGCTCTGAATGGGTGTTCCTTCTGCCTCTGTTCTAAACTTTGCCTTCCTATTCCTTCCCAAGGGTATTCTTGTTCCCCTTTTAAAGAAGGAGTGAAGCATTCGCATTTTGGTCATCCTTCTTGAGTTACCAAAAAGAGCCCAGGTCCAGATAGGTTCAGTGCAGAATTCTATCAGACCTTCATAGAAGACCTCATACCAGTACTATCCAAACTATTTCACAAAATTGAAACAGATGGGGCGCTACCGAATTCCTTCTATGAAGCCACAATTACTCTTATACCCAAACCACATAAAGACCCAACAAAGAAAGAGAACTTCAGATCAATTTCCCTTATGAATATCGACGTAGAAATACTCAATAAAATTCTGGCAAACCGAATCCAAGAGCACATCAAAACAATCATCCACCATGATCAAGTAGGCTTCATCTCAGGCATGCAGGGATGGTTTAATATACGGAAAACCATCAACGTAATCCATTATATAAACAAACTGAAAGAACAAAACTACATGATCATTTCATTAGATGCTGAGAAAGCATTTGACAAAATTCAACACCCCTTCATGATAAAATTCCTGGAAAGAATAGGAATTCAAGCCCCATACCTAAACATAGTAAAAGCCATATACAGCAAACCAGTAGCTAACATTGAACTAAATGGAGAGAAACTTGAAGCAATCCCACTAAAATCAGAGATCTCATTTAGATACACACACACACAGACACACACACAGACACACACACACACACATGCACACACACACACACACACACACACACATGCAAACACATACCTGGATACATAAGTACAACTTGCTCACTCCAGTGTTGTTCATATGAAATGAGTTATCGAAAGGGATGGCTTGCAAGTACCCTGAAGAACTAGCTCTCAGACCAAAGCAAATTTTTGCATTAAAATGAATTTGACATTTTTAATTAGTTATGAATTCTCTTTTAAGTTGAAAAGTTAAAAATGTCTTACTGAATTACAGGTGTTGGTTTTTTGTTTAAAAAAATGGACCAGAGTAAGAAAGACAAGGCAATGTGTTTTAATTTCTGAGATCTAGACTGCTACAAACAACACAGGGAGAACCAGAATCTGAGATCTATGGATGTACCTTCCAAAGCATCTTGAAATGAGAAGCTCATGATGGTAACTGAAGGGAAAAGATAGGAAAAGGAAACTGACAGATGCATTTCCTATGCAATGAATGCAATAAAAACATGCAGTAAGGAGGCCCCCACGAATAACTCCCAATTTCATGCTGGAATTTGTATCCTACAAACCAGGTGGTAGAACTCCTAAGGTTGACTTCTGGCCCTTACATTCATGCAAACATACATGTGTACATATCTACATCCAACGCATACACAAACACACTCATATGCACACATAAATAATAAGGAAATAACAATGTTAGAGTATTCTCAGCAAAAAACTCAACAATATTTTTTATATACAAAAAGTTCATACAGACCTAACAGAAAATGAAATCTCTCAATAAGAAAATGTGCCAAAAAAGAAAAAAAAGCCCAAAGGAGAAGAAAAGAAACATAGATCCTCAGAAGCAAGAATAGCAAAAACTTAACTGTACCCACCATCTAGTGATCACAGGTAACTTTATAGTCTCTACTGTGAAGACGTGCTCTTGTACCTATGATGATGGGGGTATTTCCTTGTCTTCTGTCCCTTGGTGGACATCATATAGTAAACTATGTTCTAAAATCACATGTGTGTTTTCTCAAAGTCCAGCTCTGTGCCTATGAGCATATGCACACATTTGTAGAATTCTGAGGGAATAAAGACACCAGCAGAAGACAAGCTTGCACAACTGAGAACACATTTGTGATGTTACACTTGGCAATAGTTCCTTTTGTTCTGTCTCTTGGTCATGGGAGTTTAGGTCAGTCCCGTGGTGAAGGTGAGAAGTTGAACTTGGGAACAGAGTGGTTAATTTTTGCTTACAGCATTCTTGAGTAATCTATTCCCCTGACTCATCCTTGGACCTGGCTTTTCCTGAGTCATAGTTTTATGTGGAGAATGTCACCTAGACAATACAATATCCTTGGATGCATTCTGCCAAATAGTGCTTACTCACAAGTACAGAAGGAGTCATGGGAGCAAGACCAACCAGAGCCCTGGTCCAAATCTCCATCCAAATGAAAAATAATCTAATCATAAGGAAACAACAAAGAATGCTGGAGTGCTAAGAAGATCGACTGCAAATAATACATCGGTCTGCTGAATGAAAAGAGAAATGTTTTCAATGACTTTAAAGAATTAGCCATTAATCAAGATGCCTGCAACAGAATTATTTAAACTATCCTCAAGTGTTGCAAAATATACATAAAACAATTTATATATTCTCCATGATTCCGTGTTTCTGATAAACTTACCACTTAGTGTGTGGAGAACTATTTATTAGTATCGGAAATAAAATCTACATGGAATGAAATTGGGTCATGGGGAATACAAAGACTTGGTATATGCCCCTTGAAGAGAAGCCAACTTTCTATGGTGTCCCACACAGCATCTTTAGAGTAGATACAGTGTGACTAATATCCTAGGTCATTTTGACCTTTACTTCCCAGTGTATAAAGTATTATTTTCCTGTAAAGAAGTTCATGGTTTAATGGATAAGGTGTCAGGGAATCTAAAAAATGAGAGTAAGCAAGAATACCTCACTTCTTGGGCTCCTGTTATAAATAATGCGCTCATTAAAATTCTGCTTTGGAAGAAAGGCAAGTCCATTAGTCTGCAAGCTAATTTTTACTGGCTCCTTAGATGTATGCATATTAAAAATTCAGCTTTTATAATTGCCAGTCATCAACCACCTAGTCAATGCTGTTCTTGGAGTTTTTAATTATTTACTTCATTTGCATAGACACTCCAATTTATGATCCACCATTTGGTTGTCAAGGGACAGTTTAGTAATTTTTCTTTTACATTTTTATTTATCCCTTTTGTATTCCCAGGAAAAGGCTCTGAGTCAGATCTCATACCCAGTGAGTCTTATTAGGAAATAAAAACTACATCCACTTCTGTGTCTACTATGACCATGATTACCGAGAGAATTTGGGTAAATCAGGATTTTACTAAAACGATTTAGGCTCTATCTATACCCAGTTAAAATATGCTTTCTCTAAGTTCAGGGTAATGCCTTATGTTAAAACATCTACTACTATAGTACACAGCAATAGTCATTTGGTTTGGGGAATAGATCTTCTGGGTAGATGAATAGCAAACATGGCATTCTATGCAACTGAATGACTTTTTTCACTTATCAACACTATCACAAAATTTTTATCATCTCTTCTGAGAAATCCATATCACTGTTCCTGTATCTAAAAGCAGGATGGTGATATAGCAGAGATTGGGTGGCCATAATGTCATAGGGGCCAGTGACTGTCATGGGTATGTTCTTCGTGTTACATCTTTGCATAGTAAGGCATGTTCTCTTATACATTTATTTTTCTACAAATTTGCTTATCACTTTTAAAAGAGGGTGAAAAGATGTTGAAGCCCCAATTTGAATACTGTTTCCAGGGGACACACCATCACCCTCCTATGATTATTGTCAGTATTATTATTATTACTATTATTACTTGGTTTTGGCCTTCCATTCTCCAGTTAAACCCTTTCTCTCCACACTGAGTGCTTTCTGTATCTCTCTGTCTCACTCACATTTCAAGTGGGTGTGGCACTTGATGGTAACAGAGTGAGAGTAGAAGCCTGAAGAGCCAACACAAATTGCTCTGACATGTATTTGGGACATTTCAAAACACAAAGCTGCTATTTCAATCAAATGCTTCCTAAGTAAATTCTGATATTTTCAATGTACATCATTTCACTTCCAAATCATGATACCACATAGGTGTTTTGTTGTTGTTCTTGTTGTTGACCAGAAAGGAAAAGACAAGCGTAGCCACATATGTAAAAGTCATTTTCATTGTCTTGGCTTGGGGGTTGAGGCCATAGCCATTCAACATTAATATCTTAAATCAATCGCCCTTAGTATAGTAACATTATTCTTCCACTTTTCATGTGGACAGTTCTGAATATTCTGGATATCTGGTTATGGATGACCTAATCCTACCCTGATTCTAATCAAAGGTGCATTCTAACATAAGACATCAACAATGAGGGTCATTATTAACACCTTCATTTCCATGGTGAAACACTAGGTAATTAAAATGATATACATGTTTTCTTAAAAAAAAAAAACAACCCAGCATATCAAGAAAGGTTGGTAACCTTCTCTCAAGAAATAACTCAATTATTGAACAATAACAACAACAACAAAAAGCCACTGAAAAACATTTCTCCATCCACTTTGCCTTGTGTGATGGGATCGGGCAGCAATCACCACCATTGATTTGTCATTGCTGGTCTCATTATTCTCTCTTCGTCTGCAGTACTTGGAGCCTTTCTTCACAGACCACGCTGAAAGTTCATGTGAAAGGAGCCAGCCACAGCACCTGGGAAGTAGGGAAATTGATTCTCCAGCCTGCCAGCCCTACCCAGGTTCAGTGCCATTGTCTGCAGTGCTCCTGGTGTGTAATCCACCTAAGTCCCCAGGTGTCCAGTGGCTAAAGGACAGTAGCATAATGAAGTATGACACTTGGGGAAATTATGAAGTTACTCCTTTCCAATGCAGTACCTAAAAATTATTTTTCTCCTTAAAACCTGAAATCAAAGAATAATTTTGGTTTATTTTCCTGACTGTTCGTCAACATCTCATTTCCAATAAGAAGTCCATCTAAATCTATCCGGTTATTAGTGTAAACATTACCATGTTCCATTCTTGCAATACAGAGATCATGAGCACTTTCCTATGCTGTTGTTATTGTGTATATTTAAAGTATTTTATTGTAAGTATTGATAATGATATTTTCAGTAAATAAAATATACTTATTGGATGTTTTTATAAATATTGTTTTCTTTTAGGCATTGTAGGCAAAGTACTTAAATATGCTTGCCCATAAATAATGCTGTATTAATAATAAAAGAGTAATGGCTAGTATAATAAATACAAAGCAAAGAGGCAGGAAATGCAGGCTGAATAAAGTTCGGTGGGCATTTCACTCTGAGTTGGGCGTGAAAGGCAGAGTCCAGGAATAGGATCATGGGGGAGATGACATTTTCTCCAATCTTTGATGTCTGCAGAGAATTTGTCATTGCCAAAGTGCCACAATATTTCAGAAACAAAAATTCATCATGAGAGTAGTTGGTGGTTTCAGGCGGTCAAAAGGCTGTTGTCCAAAGAAGGTTGTTAAAAGTCCTGGGACCATGGGAAGGTGAGCCAGGAATGGTAGCCGAGGCCAGCATTTTTAATTTTTTTATTTTTTAATTTCATGAGGAATTCTTAGACCTCAGAGATATAAGCTATACCGGTATCAGAAAGAAAATGTTTTAAAAGCATGTGGGTGCCCTCGAAGATACATCTGGTGACAATAAGAAGCTATGCTTATAACACAGGCAGAATGATGTGAAGGTGATCTCATGCACTCTGGCTAGAGAAGCAGATCTGAGCAGGGAGGCAATCCTCCGTCCTCAAGGATGCACATTTGAGATTCAGCATCTCCAAAGAATCCAATGTGACACTTGATGCTTTGAATGTGGCTGACAAGGTTCAGGAGGGAGCAAGAGTCAAGGAGAAATTGAAACATCATAGAATTGCCTGACCAGGTCACAGTGATATTTCAAGCTAAGCAACGTCTGCTAATTTGTTGGAGAGGAATGGAGACTCATTATATCTGGCTTTTAGAGAGCTTCATATTTTAAATAGGCCCTGGAATACTTCAAGATCAACATTAACAGAGGAAATAAATATTTTCCTGTCAGTTTTACAAACTCAGATATTTCCCCCTTTCCTTTATACAGAGCAAGTTTCTGTGGCATCTCCTTGCAGATTTCAGATTTTATTTGTGTTGTTTTCTATTCAAGTTGGGTGAACTTTCATCTTCTACATTTGACCAGTAAGTGCTCAAGTATCTGCCACTCCTCTGAGCCATTTGCTGCTGAGTTTTCCCATTTCTAAGGCATTTCTGGTTTCACATGGGAGATCCAGAACATTACAAAGGATGAAACCTTTCCTGAGGCAATTAATTACAAATGACTTAGGTGGGGGGCGGGGGTACATGCCTTTATTCCCGCACTCAGGCACTCAGGAGGCACAGGCAGGTAGATCTCTGAGTTCAAGGCCAACCTGGTCTAGGAAGTGAGTTTCAGACCAAGCCAGGTCAACACAGAGAAACTGGCTCAGAAAACAAACAAACAAACAAACAAACAAACAGACAGACAGACAATCATCCTTCTGAATTATGATGAATTCTATGACTGAGATTCACACATCTGGGAGGAACTTTTATGTTAAAAACAGGTTTCAATATTTGAACAGTTTTATACATAATAATACTCTACTATTTCACTGAGGGTAATGTGTTTGTGACATAATGTCTAAGAACATGGGTTGACTATATAAGAGAATATTATATTTCTGTGCTGATTCTGGACATCGTCTCAACTATTTGCCTTGTAATAATGAACAAATGTTGTCATCAGTTTAGTGAATTTATAATAAACATATGAAATAAAAATTTAATGCCTTATCATAGTGGCAACAGTGCATATCATCTATTTTCCAAATAAAATTATAAAGTATCTTAATCTTACAAAATAATAATATAAAAATATGAAACAGTCCCTCTTTCTTTTGAGGTCACATTTCTATTTTAATTCAACACGAAATTATGATTTGAATGAAAAACAAATCAATATTTGAACATCTTCAGTGAATTTACAGTCTTCTGTTTAACAGCAGTTCCAGAGGAGAAAACTGCTGTTGAGCCTATCCAAACTACTCCAGATCACTATATCGTGTTCAAACGAAGTCTGTTCATTTGTATACATTGGATTTCTGTAATTTAGTTAGAGGTCAGCTTGCAATATCATTGCACTGACTCTACACTTAGAAACAACTTTTCACCTTAATTCTAAGTGATGTCATGATGAAATAAGTTTGGTTGTACATGCACATTAACACAGGTGGCATGCACATTGTAGGCTTATTTAGACTATTTCTCACAAGATAATAGTGACTTCTAAGAAGTGGACTTTAGCACTCCAAATGACTTAATAATCAGAACCTGATAAAATTTGGACTCATAACTATATGCCAGATCATATACCTATATATATTCAGATTATTACAAAATATCATACATATTATTTTAGTAAGCTCAAATAACTCACAAGGATAATGAGGATTATAAAAGTTTCCTTATCTACTTCCCACCAATCTAACTATCTAAATAGATATTATTAAAAATAGCAAGTAAAAATGTATTTTTCTCTTTATATGTATAGTATGTTTGAGTACAACTGTAGCAAGATCTACAGACCTTTTGAAATAACAAATGGACAGTCAATAGTTCTTCAGTGTCAGTGTTTTCTTTCCTTAGACTATTTGAATATCTTTTCACCAGCTTGTTCTTCCTTGTTATATGCCCACAGAGCTTTACAGATGCTTATTCTTTTATTATAATTCATCAGGCACTTATTGAGTTACTATGTGTGATACATTGTTTTAGAAGCTAGCAATTAAATAAAAAATATTTTGAAATTCCTACTTTCATAGGAGAGAGATTAGTGAGAGTACAGATAATAAATCTGACAGGTAAGTACTTTCGATATGATTGAATAGTGTTAAGGAATATTTTTTAAATTAAATGTGATAAGAAGGACAGATTGTGTCGGGAGTACAGAGAAGTAGATGGCACAAAAATAAAGTAATATTATCATGACCTAACTGAAATGGTAACATTTGGGAAGAAGTGACAAGGTAAGTTATGTACAAACCGTGGGTAGCAGTTCTAGAGAAAGTAAATAAATGGTGTAAAGAAATGTGCTCTCATCCAAATGCCCTCTTGTGTGTGCTATGAAATTTAATTAGCAATGTGGTTGTGCTAAGGCATACAGCCTTTACAATGTAAGTAAGCTATGATTTTATTAAGAAACCTTTAAAAGGGTGTGATGGCTCATCCTGGTTGCCAACATGACTATATCTTTGATCAACTGAAGCCAATGCTGTTGAGTATGCCTCTGAGGTATTTTCTTGATCAGACTATTCAAGACAGGAGTAAGTGCCATAAGTATGTGCCACTCCTTCTGAGATCATCCCATATAAAAGGACATGGAATAAGGAAACTCCTTATTTTTGCTTGCCCTTAGTCTCCCTGGCAAATTCATCTGTTCTGTTGTGAAGTATCCATCCACAGGTACTGGAACCAACTTCCTCAGGATTTCAAGCTGGAATGAAGATCAGCAGGTCGCCAGGAGCCCTTCAGGGCTCTAACACCAGATTGGGACTCCTGACATTCAGCTTCACGGACTGTATAGCTACCAGATTCTTTTCAGCCTTGCCATCTTGAGACAGGCATTGTTGGACTACTCAGAATATAAACTGTAAGCCATTACGATGAGATTGGTTTAGAGTTTATATAATAGTTTTTATTCTATCAATACTGGTCCTTTAGTGAACTTGCCCCTCCACTGTCTACTATGTGAGGTCTCTGAACTATTCTCTTCCTAGGATGCGGCAAAAGAAAACATCTTGGAAGCATAAGGGACAGCCTTCCCCAGGCTCCAGTCCTTCCAGCATCTTTAACTTGGACTTCTCATTCTCCAGAACCATGAGAAATAGACCTACACTGTTTATATACCACAGACTGTAGAAACCTGGGAGGTAAAAGCATGCACTATTGATATCTAAATGCAGCATTTCCTTGACTTTGTCTTTCACCCCAGGTCTTGTTCTTCCCCTGGGTCTGCTTTTCTAGTGAATCTCTCCATTGCATATCTTGATTGTGTATCCACCATTCAGTTTGTTTGCTTTTCTTTTCTTTTTCTTCTTTTCTTTTTTTTTTTACTCCAGGTTATGGTTTTATTGGCAGAAGAGACACCATGCCCAAGGCAACTCTAATAAAGGAAAACATTTAATTGGAGCTGGCTTACAATTCCAGAGGTTTAGTCCATTATCATCATGGTGGGAAGCATGGCAGTGTGCAGGCAGACATGGTGCTGGAGAAGGGGCTGAGAGTTCTAGTTCTATATCTTAATCTGAAGGCAAACAGGAGGAGACTGTCTTACACAGGCAGCCAGGAAAAGGCTCACTGTCACCCTGGCCAGACTTAAACATATATATATATATATATATATATGTGTCCTTCCTCCACCATGACAAGGCTCTAACAAGGCTACATCTCCTCCAGTAAGGTCGTACCTCCTAACAGTGCCACTTCTCATAGGCCAAGCATATTCACACTGCCACAGATACTACATACAATGTAATTAAAGTTGAGCTTTTAGTGAAATGTATGCATTTTTTCGGGACCACACTAATATTAGACCCATACATATGGGTTGTATGCACTAAATTGCAGCTGGATTTGTAATCTCTTTATTAGGCTATGAGGTTGAGTAAACTAATATATACTTATGGTCTTAATCAGAACATTTTTCAGCTTTGTGCTCCTAAAACCTAGAGAGCTAATTTGCTCCTTATCTCATGATCATGCATTTGATATTATATTTTTCTTGATATCAAAACTAGAAGAAAGCATGTTCAATGTGTACACAGTAAGATGCGGTAAGCATTTTCTTCCTAAAATGAAAGCCACAAAATTCCTGGCTTCATCTATCTTTTCTTTGATTGTTTAATGTTCTATATAGGGCTCTATAGAAGGATACTGCTTAATTTCATTGGTCCAAAGCTGCTCTGCTTCCATGTAAAAAGTGTGGTTTCTTTTTTTCAAAATGTTTATTCTCCATGTTTTTGTTTTTTTAAATATGTGATTATTATTATTATTATTATTATTATTATTATTTCTTTTTACACTCCAGATTTTATTCCCCTCCTGGTCTACCCTTCAACTACTACACATCCTATACCTCCTCCCCACCCCATCACTAGGATGTCCCACCCCACCTACCCCACCAGACCTCTAAATTCCTTGAGGGTTAGGTTCATCTTCTCTCACTGAACCCAATCCTAGTTGTCCTCTGCTGCATACGTGTTGGGGGCCTCATATCAGCTGATTTATGCTACCTGGTTCATGGTCCAGTGTCTGAGAGAGCTCAGGGGTCAGGTTAGTTGAGACTGCTGGTCCTCCTACAGGGTTGCCCTCCTCCTCAGCTTCTTTCAGCTTTTCCCTAATTTAACCACAAGGGTCACCAGCTTCTGTCCGTTGGTTGGGTGTAAATAGCTGCATCTGACTCTTGCAGCTGCTTGTTGGGTCTTTGAAGGGCAGTCATGGTAGGTCCCTTTTTGTGAATGTCCCATAGCCTCAGTAATGGTGTCAGGTCTTAGGGCTTCCCCTTGAGCTGGATCCCACTTTGGGCCTGTTATTGGACATCCTTTTCCTCAGGTTCTTCTCCATTTTTCCCTCCAATTCTTTCAGAAAGAACAATTCTGAGTCAGAATTTTTGACTGTGAGATGGCAACCCCATTTCTCATTTGATGCCCTGTCTTTCTGTTGGAGGTGGGCTCTACAAGTTCTCTCTCTCCACCGTAGGGCATTTCATCTAGATTCACTCCCTTCGAGTCCTGAGAGTCTCTCACCATCTAGGTCTCTGGTACATTCTGGAGGGTCCTTCTAACCTCCTACCTCCAGAAGCTGCCTATTTCCATTCTTTTTACTGGCCCTCAGGGCTTCAGTCCCTTTCCCCCACCCAAAACCAGATCATGTTCTCCTCTCCCCCATCTCCTGTCCCCATTCCATTTCCCTCACAAGTCCCTCACTCCCTCCTCCCTTGTCTCCCTTGTCGTTGCTTTTGTCTCCCTCCCAAGTGGGACGCAGGCATCCTCACTTGGGCCCTTAAGCTTGTTGACCTTTTAGAGTTCTGTGGACTATATCTTGGGTGTTTTGTCATTTAGGGTCTGAGTTACCTCATTCGGAATGATTTTTTTCTGGTTTTATCCACTTGCAAAGCTCAAGATGTTCTTGTTCTTAAAAGCTGAGTACTATTCCATTGTGCAAATGAACCACATTATCTGTATCCATTCTTCTGTCATGGGACATCTAGGTTGTTTTCAGCTTTTGGCTATCACAAATAAGGCTGCTATGAACATAGTGGAACATGTGCCCGTGTGGTATGGTAGAGCATATTTTTGGTATATTCCCAAGAGTGGTATTGCTGGGTCTTCAGGTAAATCTATTTTCAATTTTCCAAGGAACCTGCAAATTGATTTCCAGAGTGGTTGTACCAGTTTGAAATCCCACCAGCAATGGAGTGTTCCTCTTTCTCCACATACTCAACAACATGTGTTGCCACCAAGGTTTTGATCTTAGTCATTCTGATTAGTGTAAGGTAGAATCTCAGGGTTGTTTTGACTTGCATTTCTCTGGTCACTAAGGACTTTGGTCATTTCTTTACGTGCTTCTCAGCCATTCGAGATTCCTCTGTTGTGAATTCTCAATTTAGTTCTATACCCCATTTTTTGATTGGGTTGTTTGGTTTTTTTGGTGGTAAGCTTCTTGAGTTTTTATATATTTTGGATATTAGCCCTCTATTGCATGTGGGGATAGTGAAGATTTTTTCCCCAACATATACATTGCTATTTCTCTTATTGATTGTGACCTTTGCCTTACAGAAGCTTTCTAGTCTCACAAGGTCCCATTTATCAATTCTTAGTCTTAGAGTGTGAGCTACTGGAGTTCTGTTTAGGAAATTTCCTCCTGTGCCAAGGTTCTACTTCCCACTTTCTTTCCTATTAGATTGAGTGTATCTGGCTTTATGTTGTGATCCTTGATTCACCTGGACTTAAGCTTTGTGCAAGGTGACAAATATCGGTCTATTTTTATTTTTCTACATACAGACATCCAGTTGCACCAGCACCATTTATTGAAGGTGCCTTCTTTATTCTATTGTAAAATTTTGCCTTCTTTGTCAAAGATCAAGTGTGCAGAAGTGTGTGGTTTTATTTCTCAGTCTTCAATTCTATTCCATTGATCAGCCAGCCTGTCTCTGTACCAATATCATGCAGTTTTTAATAACTATTGCTCTGCAGTAGAGCTTGATGTCAGGGATGGTGATTCTCCCAGAAGTTCTTATTGTTAAGAATTGTTTTTGCTATTCTTTTTTTTTTCCTTTCCAGATAAATTTGAGAATTACTTTTTCCATGTCTTTGAAGAATTGTGTTGGGATTTTAATGGGGATTGCATTGAATCTGTAGATTGCCGTTGGTGGGATGACCATTTTTACAATGTTAATTCTACCAATTCATGAGCATGGGAGATCTCTCCATTTTCTGAGATCTTCTTGGATTTCTTTCTTGAGAGACTTGAAGTTACTATTATACAGATCTTTCACTTGTTTGGTTAGAGTTTCCCCAAGATATTTTATATTATTTGTGGCTATTGTGAAGGGAGTTGTTTCCCTAGTTTCTTTCTCACCTATTTATCATTTGTATAAAGGAAGGTTACTGATTTATTTGAGTTAATTTTATATCTGGCCACTTTGCTGAAATTGTTTATCAGTTAGAGAAGTTCTCTGGTAGAATTTTTGGGGTTGCTCATGTATACTATCATATCATCCTCAAATAGTAATACCTTTTTTTTCTTCTTTGCCAATTTGTATCCCCTTGATCTCATTTTGTATGTCTTACTGTTCTATCTAGCACTTTGAGTACTATATTGAATAGATATAGGGAGAGAGGGCATCCTTGTCTTGTCCCCGATTTTAGTGCAATTGCTTCAAGTATCTCTCCATTTAATTTGATATTGGCTGTTGGTTTGCAGTAAATTACTTTTATTAGGTTTAGGTATGGGCCTTGAATTCCTGGTATCTCTAATACTTTTAACATGGAGACGCTGAATTTTGTTAAATGCTTTTTCTCCATCTAAGGATATGATCATGATTTTTTCTTTGAGATTGTTTATATAATGGATTATATAAATGGGTTTTCATATATTGAACCAACCATGCATCCTTGATTATGGTGAATGAAGGCTTTTTGTTTTCCACTAGGAAGAGTTTTATTGAGGACAATGGAGACCGAAATGGGAGAAAAAGAAAGAAGGAAAAAGAAGAAAGAGAAAGGGCACAGGAAGGGTCATGAATGAAGGTTTTGATGTGTTCTTGGATTCAGGTTTGCAAGAATTTTATTGAGTATTTTTGCATCGATATTCATAAGTGAGATTGGTCTGAAGTTCTCTTCTTCAGTTGGGTCCTCCTGTAGTTTAGGCATTAGAGTAATTGTGGCTTCGTAGAATTAGTTAGGTAGTGTTCCTTCTGTTCTATTTTATAGAATAGTTTGAGGAATATTGGTATCAGGTGTTTTTTGAAGGTCTGTTAGAAATGTACACTAAATCCATCTGGCTGTGAGGTTTTTTGGTGGGCTGGTTTTTTAATGACTTCTATTTCTTTAGGGGATATGGGCCTGTTCAGATAGTTTACCTGCTCTTGATTTAAACTTGGTATGTGGTATCTGTCTAGAAAACTATCCATTTCATCTAGACTTTCCAATTTTGTTAAGAATATGCTTTTGTAACAGGATCTGAAGATTTTTTGAATTTCCCTTATTTCTTTTTTTTCTTCTTCTTTTTTCTTTTCTTTTTTTTTTTTCTTTTTTTCAGAGCTGGGGACTGAACCCAGGGCCTTGTGCTTGCTAGGTAAGCGCTCTACCACTGAGCTAAATCCCCAACCCCGAATTTCCCTTATTTCTTTTGTTATGCCTCTCTTTTCATTTCTGATTTTGTTAATTTGCATACTGCCTCTGGGCCCTTTAGTTAGTTTGGGTAGGGGTTTATCTGTCTTGTTGATTCTCTCAAAGAATCAGCTTTTGGTTTTATTCATTCTTTGAATTTTTATCTTTGTTTCTATTTAGTTGATTTCAGCCCTGACTTTGACTATTTCCTGCTATCTACTCCTCTTGGGTGAGTTTGTTTCTTTTTCTCTAGAGCTCTCAGGTGTGCTGTTAAGTTGCTAGTATATCTCTCCAGTTTCTTTACCAGTGTACTTAGTGCTATGAATTTTCCTCTTAGCACTGCTTTCATTGTGTCTCATAAGTTTGGGAATGATGTGTCATGAACTCATTAAATTCCAGGAAGTCATTAATTTTTTTTCTTTATTTCTTGCCTGATCAAGTTATCATTGAGTAGAGAGTGATTCAGTTTCCATGTATATGTGGGCTTTCTGTTGTTTTGCTGTGATTGAAGTCCAGCCTTAGGCCATGGTAGTCTGATAGGATGCATGGGATTATTTCAATCTTCTTGTGTGAGTTGAGGGTTGTTTTGTGACCAATTGTATGGTCAACATGGGAGAAGGTACCATGAGGTGCTGAGAAGAAGGTGTATTCTTTTGTTTTAGGGTGAAATGTCCTGTAGATATCTGTTAAATCCATTTGATTCATAACCTCTATTAGCTTCATTGTATCTCTGTTTAGTTTCTGTTTCAATGGCTTGTCCAGTGGTAAGAGTGGTGTGTTGAAGTCTCCCACTTCAGTGCATGTTTTGAGCTTTAGTAAAGTTTCTTTTATAAATGTGTGTGCCCTTGCATTTAGGGAATAAATGTTCAGAACTGAGCCTTTCTCTTTTTTTTTTTTTTTTTTTTTGATGAGTATGAAGTATCCTTCTTTATCATGCTTGATTACTTTTGGTTGAAAGTATTTTATTGGATATCAGCATGGCAACTGCAACTTGTTTCTTTGGACCATTTGCTTGGAAGACCATTTTTTATCCCTGAGCTCGTGTCTGTCTTTGTTATTGGGGTGGGCCTTTTTTATGCAGCGAAATGCTGGATCTGTTAGCTTATGTCTTGTTATAGATGAGTCCATTCATATTGATAGATATTAAAGACAAATGACTGCTAGTTCCTTTTATATTTGTTTTTGTAGGTAGCCTTATGTGCTTGTGGTTTTCTTCTTTTGACTTTGCTCTAAGATGCTTAATATTTTGTCTTTTATTTGGTGTAGGTACCTTCCTTGTGGTGGAGTTTTACTTCTAGATTCCTCTATAGGGATGGATTTGTAGGTAGATTTGATTGTGGGTTTTTTTTTTTTTATTCCTGAACTGTTTTTGTTTCTCCATCTATATTGAGCCTTTTACTAGGCATAGTAGCCTGGGCTGCTCTGACTTTCATAGTCTCTGTTGAGAAGTCTGGTGTACTTCTGATAGGTCCACCTTTGTATGTTACTTGGCGCTCTTCCTTTGCAGCTTTTAATATTCTTGTATCTTTATGGCCATTTCTTTCTTCAGATTGGGAAAGTTTTCTTCTGTGATTTTGTTGAAGATGTTTTTAGGTCCTTTGAGCTGGGATTTCATTCTCCTCTATTACAATCATTTTTAGATTTGGTTTTTTCATTGTGTCCTGAATTTCCTGGATGTTTTGAGTTGGGAGTTTTTTATGTTTTGAATTTTTCTTTGACAGGTGTGTCATTCTCTTCTACACCTGAGATTCTCTCTTCTATCTCTTGCATTCTGTTGGTGATACATCTGTAATTTCTGACCTCTTTCCTAGGTTATTTCCGGGTTTGCGTCCATTTGTGTTTTTGTTGTTGTTGTTGTTTACTACCACTTTTAGGTCTTGGATCACTTTATGCAATTCCTTCACCTGTTTGATTGTGTTTTCCTGTATTTCTTTAAGGGATTTACTTGTTTCCTCTTTAAGGGTTTCAACCTGTTTACTTGTGTTTTCTTGAATTTCTTTCAGTGAGTTATGTATAATACTCCTAAAAGGACTCTATACTCTCCATGAGATAGGATTTAGGTGAGCTTCCTGATTTTCAGGTGTGTTGGTGTATTCAGGACTTGCTGTGGTGGGAGAACTGGGTTCTGATAATTGGCTTCTGTTACTTATGGCCTTGTGCTTGCCTCTTTTCATCTGGTTATCCTTAGTGTTTGCTGGTATGGGTGACTCTGTCTAGAGTCTGGCTCTTTTGTCCCTGAGTTGCTTCAAGTCTCCTGGTAGGCCTGTGGTCCTGGTTATAGCAGACCTCCTGTGGTCTCTTTCAACTGGAGCGTCTTCAGAGGGGCAGAGAAGCTGCTGATCTGTTGCCCTGGCTGAAGTAGATCTCCTGGCTAACCTTCAGATTGTTGATTCTTCAGAGGAGCTGTCAAGCTGTTGCCCTGTGTGAAGCTGTCCTCCAGGAGGAAGGGGGGAGGTATGGACTGGACGGTTGTTTGCTTTTCCTTGTGTGCAGCAGAACTCCAGGGAGGCTTTCAGCCTTTAAGGTCTGTTGCTCTGCATGTCACAGAGCCCCCGATGGTGGTTCAGACTGTGGTGCTGGTTGCCCAGTTGCCCTTCAAGGTGCAAGTGAGTACAGTGGATCTGGTTGTGGTGTCTGATGCCCTGAGTGCAGCGGATATTCAGGGATGCCTCAGAATATGGTGTCTTCTGGGGAGCAGACTAGCTAGCAGTCTGTCCCAGCAGAAAGGACAGGGCAGAAGGGGAGTGGTATTGGGCAGGCAAGGATTTTGGGATGTGATGGGTCCCGAAGTCCACTGTGCTCCCTGTGGCAGATATGAGACTTCCGAAGGGTCCTTGCCAAATGCTCTGAGTGCAGTGGATCTTCTAGGATGCCACAGGATGTGGTATCTTCCGGGGAGCAATCTAGCTAGCAGTCTGTCTCAGTCTGGTGGAAGGGCTTGTTTCCTTTTCAAATCTCAACGTCCTTGCTGGATTTTTCATCCATGTTACTGTTTTCATTTTCAAATCTCAAATTTCTTTCTTTTACCTGCTTTTTTATGTCTTCGCTAACAATACTAGTTGCATTTACAAGTAGACTTTTAAGTTCTTTTTAAAAAATATTATTTATTTTTATTTTATTTGTGTTGGTGTTTTGCCTGCATTCATGTCTGTATAAGGGTGTCAGATTACCTGGAACTAGACTTACAGACAGTTGTGAGCTGCCATGTTGTTGCTAGGAATTGAACCTGGGTTCTCTGGAGAAGCAGCCAATGATCTTAACCTCTGAGTCATCTCTGCAGCCCTTATATTCATTCAAGAAAATTCATGTTGACTTTGGTTTATTGTGGAATTTGTTAGATTTCCTACCTTTTATATTAATTTTATGATTTGTCTATCTCTTGCGATGGATATATTCTGGTTCTGTTTGTTTGAACAGTCTTCCATTGATTGCTCATTGCCCAGTAGTATTCATAGAGAGGAAAAAAATATCTACTAGAGCACCATTCCCAAATCAAACAAATATAGATTGGAATAATTAAGATGAATTAAGGAGAATTAACACAATGCCAATGACCATAGGTCAGAAGATGACAATAATAATAAAAAGCATAACAAAGTATAGAAACAATTAAAAGCAAAAAAGATAATTAACAAATAAATCAAATAAAAGGGAACATAAAAATAAAACAAGGGGAGAAAAGTTAAGTTAAACATATTAAAAACAAGAATGGAAATGAATGGGCTGCCTTTGCAGAGAGCCCGTGGGCAGCACCCCACGAGCGAACCTGAGCCTCGGGACCACAGGTAAGACCAAATTTTCTGCTGCAAGAAAGCTGCCTGGTGAGCTTGGGACACACGGAAGCAGAATTTCTCTAGGACCGGGCACGTTCTGTGTTTACCGGAAGTCCCACACCCGCGGATCCCGGCCCGCAGCAGCTCTCTGCTCCCAGACCCGGTGAGAGAGAGACCCAACCGCCTGGTCAGGTGGGCACTCCTGAGGCTGCAGAGCGGAAGAGACCACCAACTCTGCTCACCCCTGCCCACATCCCTGGCCCAAGAGGAAACTGTATAAGGCCTCTGGGCTCCCGTGGGGGAGGGCCCAGGAGCGGCAGGACCCCTGCCTGAGACACCACCGGACCTGAAAGAAACAGACCAGATAAACAGTTCTCTGCACCCAAATCCCGTGGGAGGGAGAGCTAAACCTTCAGAGAGGCAGACAAGCCTGGGAAACCAGAAGAGACTGCTCCCTGCACACACATCTCGGACGCCAGAGGAAAAAGCCAAAGACCATCTGGAACCCTGGTGCACTGAAGCTCCCGGAAGGGGCGGCACAGGTCTTCCTGGTTGCTGCCGCTGCAGAGAGCCCGTGGGCAGCACCCCACGAGCGAACTTGAGCCTCAGGACCACAGGTAAGACCAAATTTTCTGCTGCAAGAAAGCTGCCTGGTGAACTCAAGACACAGGCCCACAGGAACAGCTGAAGACCTGTAGAGAGGAAAAACTACACACCCGAAAGCAGAACACTCTGTCCCCATAACTGACTGAAAGAGAGGAAAACAGGTCTACAGCACTCCTGACACACAGGCTTATAGGACAGTCTAGCCACTGTCAGAAATAGCAGAACAAAGTAACACTAGAGATAATCTGATGGCTAGAGGCAAGCGCAGGAACCCAAGCAACAGAAACCAAGACTACATGCCATCATCGGAGCCCAATTCTCCAACCAAAACAAACATGGAATATTCAAACACACCAGAAAAGCAAGATCTATTTTCAAAATCATATTTGATCATGATGCTGGAGGACTTCAAGAAAGACATGAAGAACTCCCTTAGAGAACAAGTAGAAGCCTACAGAGAGGAATCGAAAAAATGCCTGAAAGAATCGCAAAAATCCCTGAAAGAATTCCAGGAAAACATAAATAAACAAGTAGAAGCCCATAGAGAGGAGACACAAAAATCCCTGAAAGAATTCCAGGAAAACATAAATAAACAAGTAGAAGCCCATAGAGAGGAGACACAAAAATCCCTGAAAGAATTCCAGGAAAACACAATCAAACAGTTGAAGGAATTAAAAATGGAAATAGAAGCAATCAAGAAAGAACACATGGAAACAACCCTGGATATAGAAAACCAAAAGAAGAGACAAGGAGCTGTAGATACAAGCTTCACCAACAGAATACAAGAGATGGAAGAGAGAATCTCAGGAGCAGAAGATTCCATAGAAATCATTGACTCAACTGTCAAAGATAATGTAAAGCGGAAAAAGCTACTGGTCCAAAACATACAGGAAATCCAGGACTCAATGAGAAGATCAAACCTAAGGATAATAGGTATAGAAGAGAGTGAAGACTCCCAGCTCAAAGGACCAGTAAATATCTTCAACAAAATCATAGAAGAAAACTTCCCTAACCTAAAAAAAGAGATACCCATAGACATACAAGAAGCCTACAGAACTCCAAATAGATTGGACCAGAAAAGAAACACCTCCCGTCACATAATTGTCAAAACACCAAACGCACAAAATAAAGAAAGAATATTAAAAGCAATAAGGGAAAAAGGTCAAGTAACATATAAAGGGAGACCTATCAGAATCACACCAGACTTCTCACCAGAAACTATGAAGGCCAGAAGATCCTGGACTGATGTCATACAGACCCTAAGAGAACACAAATGCCAGCCCAGGTTACTGTATCCTGCAAAACTCTCAATTAACATAGATGGAGAAACCAAGATATTCCATGACAAAACCAAATTTACACAATATCTTTCTACAAATCCAGCACTACAAAGGATAATAAATGGTAAAGCCCAACATAAGGAGGCAAGCTATACCCTAGAAGAAGCAAGAAACTAATCGTCTCGGCAACAAAACAAAGAGAATGAAAGCACACAAACATAACCTCACATCCAAATATGAATATAACGGGAAGGAATAATCACTATTCCTTAATATCTCTCAACATCAATGGCCTCAACTCCCCAATAAAAAGACATAGATTAACAAACTGGATACGCAACGGGGACCCTGCATTCTGCTGCCTACAGGAAACACACCTCAGAGACAAAGACAGACACTACCTCAGAGTGAAAGGCTGGAAAACAACTTTCCAAGCAAATGGTCAGAAGAAGCAAGCTGGAGTAGCCATTCTAATATCAAATAAAATCAATTTCCAACTAAAAGTCATCAAAAAAGATAAGGAAGGACACTTCATATTCATCAAAGGAAAAATCCACCGAGATGAACTCTCAATCCTAAATATCTATGCCCCAAATACAAGGGCACCTACATACGTAAAAGAAACCTTACTAAAGCTCAAAACACACATTGCACCTCACACAATAATTGTGGGAGATTTCAACACACCACTCTCATCAATGGACAGATCATGGAAACAGAAATTAAACAGTGATGTCGACAGACTAAGAGAAGTCATGAGCCAAATGGACTTAACGGATATTTATAGAACATTCTATCCTAAAGCAAAAGGATATACCTTCTTCTCAGCTCCTCATGGTACTTTCTCCAAAATTGACCATATAATTGGTCAAAAACGGGCCTCAACAGGTACAGAAAGATAGAAATAATCCCATGCGTGCTATCGGACCACCACGGCCTAAAACTGGTCTTCAATAACAATAAGGGAAGAATGCCCACATATACGTGGAAATTAAACAATGCTCTACTCAATGATAACCTGGTCAAGGAAGAAATAAAGAAAGAAATTAAAAACTTTTTAGAATTTAATGAAAATGAAGATACAACATACCCAAACTTATGGGACACAATGAAAGCTGTGCTAAGAGGAAAAGTCATAGCGCTGAGTGCCTGCAGAAAGAAACAGGAAAGAGCATATGTCAGCAGCTTGACAGCACACCTAAAAGCTCTAGAACAAAAAGAAGCAAATACACCCAGGAGGAGTAGAAGGCAGGAAATAATCAAACTCAGAGCTGAAATCAACCAAGTAGAAACAAAAAGGACCATAGAAAGAATCAACAGAACCAAAAGTTGGTTCTTTGAGAAAATCAACAAGATAGATAAACCCTTAGCCAGACTAACGAGAGGACACAGAGAGTGCGTCCAAATTAACAAAATCAGAAATGAAAAGGGAGACATAACTACAGATTCAGAGGAAATTCAAAAAATCATCAGATCTTACTATAAAAACCTATATTCAACAAAATTTGAAAATCTTCAGGAAATGGACAATTTCCTAGACAGATACCAGGTATCGAAGTTAAATCAGGAACAGATAAACCAGTTAAACAACCCCATAAATCCTAAGGAAATAGAAGCAGTCATTAAAGGTCTCCCAACCAAAAAGAGCCCAGGTCCAGACGGGTTTAGTGCAGAATTCTATCAAACCTTCATAGAAGACCTCATACCAATATTATCCAAACTATTCCACAAAATTGAAACAGATGGAGCACTACCGAATTCCTTCTACGAAGCCACAATTACTCTTATACCTAAACCACACAAAGACACAACAAAGAAAGAGAACTTCAGACCAATTTCCCTTATGAATATCGACGCAAAAATACTCAATAAAATTCTGGCAAACCGAATTCAAGAGCACATCAAAACAATCATCCACCATGATCAAGTAGGCTTCATCCCAGGCATGCAGGGATGGTTTAATGTACGGAAAACCATCAACGTGATCCATTATATAAACAAACTGAAAGAACAAAACCACATGATCATTTCATTAGATGCTGAGAAAGCATTTGACAAAATTCAACACCCCTTCATGATAAAAGTCCTGGAAAGAATCGGAATTTAAGGCCCGTACCTAAACATAGTAAAAGCCATATACAGCAAACCAGTTGCTAACATTAAACTAAATGGAGAGAAACTTGAAGCAATCCCACTAAAATCAGGGACTAGACAAGGCTGCCCACTCTCTCCCTACTTATTCAATATAGTTCTTGAAGTTCTAGCCAGAGCAATCAGACAACAAAAGGAGATCAAGGGGATACAGATCGGAAAAGAAGAGGTCAAAATATCACTATTTGCAGATGACATGATAGTATATTTAAGTGATCCCAAAAGTTCCACCAGAGAACTACCAAAGGTGATAAACAACTTCAGCAAAGTGGCTGGGTATAAAATTAACTCAAATAAATCAGTTGCCTTACTCTATACAAAAGAGAAAGGAGCCGAGAAAGAAATTAGGGAAATGACACCCTTCATAATAGACCCAAATAATATAAAGTACCTCGGTGTGACTTTAACCAAGCAAGTAAAAGATCTGTACAATAAGAACTTCAGACACTGAGGAAAGAAATTGAAGAAGACCTCAGAAGATGGAAAGATCTCCCATACTCATGGATTGGCAGGATTAATATAGTAAAAATGTCCATTTTACCAAAAGCAATCTACAGATTCAATGCAATCCCCATCAAAATACCAATCCAATTCTTCAAAGAGTTAGACAGAACAATTTGCAAATTCATCTGGAATAACAAAAAACCCAGGATAGCTAAAGCTATCCTCAACAATGAAAGACTTCAGGGGGAATCACTATCCCTGAACTCAAGCAGTATTACAGAGCAATAGTGATAAAAACGGCATGGTATTGGTACAGAGACAGACAGATAGAACAATGGAATAGAATTGAAGACCCAGAAATGAACCCACACACCTATGGCCACTTGATTTTTGACAAAGGAGCCAAAACCATCCAATGGAAAAAAGATAGCATTTTCAGCAAATGGTGCTGGTTCAACTGGAGGGCAACATGTAGAAGAATGCAGATCGATCCATCCTTATCACCCTGTACAAAGCTTAAGTCCAAGTGGATCAAGGACCTCCACATCAAACCAGACACACTCAAACTAATAGAAGAAAAACTAGGGAAGCATCTGGAACACATAAGCACTGGAAAAAATTTCCTGAACAAAACACTAATGGCTTATGCTCTAAGATCAAGAATCGACAAATGGGATCTCATAAAACTGCAAAGCCTCTGTAAGTCAAAGGACACTGTGGTTAGGACAAATCGGCAACCAATAGATTGGGAAAAGATCTTTACCAATCCTACAATAGATAGAGGCCTTATATCCAAAATATACAAAGAACTCAAGAAGTTAGACTGCAGGGAAACAAATAACCCTATTAAAAAATGGAGTTCAGAGCTAAACAAAGAATTCACAGCTGAGGAATGCCGAATGGCTGTGAAACACCTAAAGAAATGTTCAACATCTTTAGTCATAAGGGAAATGCAAATCAAAACAACCCTGAGATTTCACCTCACACCAGTGAGAATGGCTAAGATCAAAAACTCAGGTGACAGCAGATGCTGGCGAGGATGTGGAGAAAGAGGAACACTCCTCCATTGTTGGTGGGATTGCAGACTGGTAAAACCATTCTGGAAATCAGTCTGGAGGTTCCTCAGAAAATTGGACATTGAACTGCCTGAGGATCCAGCTATACCTCTCTTGGGCATATACCCAAAAGATGCCTCAACATATAAAAGAGACACGTGCTCCACTATGTTCATCGCAGCCTTATTTATAATAGCCAGAAAATGGAAAGAACCCAGATGCCCTTCAACAGAGGAATGGATACAGAAAATGTGGTACATCTACACAATGGAATATTACTCAGCTATCAAAAACAACGAGTTTATGAAATTCGTAGGCAAATGGTTGGAACTGGAAAATATCATCCTGAGTGAGCTAACCCAATCACAGAAAGACATACATGGTATGCACTCATTGATAAGTGGCTATTAGCCCAAATGCTTGAATTACCCTAGATCCCTAGAACAAACGAAACTCAAGACGGATGATCAAAATGTGAATGCTTCACTCCTTCTTTAAATGAGGAAAAAGAATACCCTTGGCAGGGAAGGGAGAGGCAAAGATTAAAACAGAGACTGAAGTAACACCCATTCAGAGCCTGCCCCACATGTGGCCCATACATATACAGCCACCCAATTAGACAAGATGGATGAAGCAAAGAAGTGCAGACCGACAGGAGCCGGATGTAGATCGCTCCTGAGAGACACAGCCAGAATACAGCAAATACAGAGGCGAATGCCAGCAGCAAACCACTGAACTGAGAATAGGTCCCCTGTTGAAGGAATCAGAGAAAGAACTGGAAGACCTTGAAGGGGCTCGAGACCCCAAAAGTACAACAATGCCAAGCAACCAGAGCTTCCAGGGACTAAGCCACTACCTAAAGACTATACATGGACTGACCCTGGACTCTGACCCCATAGGTAGCAATGAATATACTAGTAAGAGCACCAGTGGAAGGGGAAGCCCTGGGTCCTGCTAAGACTGAACCCCCAGTGAACTAGTCTATGGGGGGAGGGCGGCAATGTGGGGAGGGTTGGGAGGGGAACACCCATAAGGAAGGGGAGGGGGGAGGGGAATGTTTGCCCGGAAACCGGGAAAGGGAATAACACTCGAAATGTATATAAGAAATACTCAAGTTAATAAAAAAAAGAAAAAAGAATGGAAATGAATGCTTTAGGAAAAGAAAGCATCAAGTTAAAAATAAAATTATACCCATTCAGAGCCTGCCCCACATGTGGCCCATACATATACAGCCACCAAACTAAATAAGATGGATGAAGCAAAGAAGTGCAGGCCGACAGGAACCTGATGTAGATCTCTCCTGAGAGACACAGCCAGAATACAGCAAATACAGAGGCGAATGCCAGCAGCAAACCACTGAACTGAGAATAGGACCCCCGTTGAAGGAATCAGAGAAAGAACTGGAAGAGCTTGAAGGGGCTCGAGACCCCATATGAACAACAATGCCAACCAACCAGAGCTTCCAGGGACTAAGCCACTACCCAAAGACTCTACATGGACTGACCCTGGACTCCAACCTCAAAGGTAGCAATGAATAGCCTAGTAAGAGCACCAGTGGATGGGGAAGCCCTTGTTCCTGCCAAGACTGAACTCCCAGTGAACGTGATTGTTGAGGGTTATGGGGAATGTTGGCCCAGAAACCAGGAAAGGGAATAACAATTGAAATGTAAATAAGACATGCCCAAGTTAATAAATATGGAGAAAAAAAGAAAAAATCAATTATACAATAACATAAAATGAATAGACAAAATCAGATAAATTTAAATATAGCTGATATCTTGTAATTTGTAAGTGTATTGTACTCTATTTTCAAAAGGACTTTCAATATATTTTCTTGGGTTTTGTATGTTTGTAAGAATGCTGTCAATAATAAACATTTTCTGACTTTCAAAATAAGGATCCATTGGGAAATTGTGCCTTAACCCAGATTTCTTTTGCCTCTTAATTTTTTGGACTCTCTGAGAACACAGAATAGATAATTTAGAAAAGTTTGGATATATGTGAATCTAGTACTTATATTGCAGGAAAGAGCTGAATCGGTTGAATTTGTCTAGAAAGCCTTCTGGTGAATGAAACATTGGCAGTGAGTGATCCTTTCAAGATTGTGTCATCTTGGTCTGGCTTCTTCCCTTGGAAGCAACCCCATCACTGTGCACACATATGTATTCATAGGATTCACTGCCTATGACTCCTGGGTCTGATTTCTGTTGTCTGTCCATATTCTGAGAGAGAACAGCACAATTGACAGATAATACAACCTGACCCCATATGCAAGAATGATTATATCTGCCATTTTACTCTAACATCTTCAACGGAAAATTAACTGTCTCAGATATCCCTGTGTATATGGAACCCAAAAACATGTAAAATTAAATAAAATAAGATCCAAAATTAAAAATATTTGAATGGTATTTATAACATTGGGTATGGATCAGTGGGTCACAATTTTGTTGAGAAGTGGCAGTTTTCAATATAAGCCACTCAGCATGTCCAAACCACCCACCAGTATATCATAAAGCATGGTCATCAAAATAATACTGTTAAAATAATTAGATCATGATGACTAAAATGTAAAATATAATAGCTACCATGGAAAAAATGAAAGGGCCAGGTCTGTTTTATACCTGCATTTGTAAGGAGATCAAGAATAAATAATTTAAAACAAAAAGTAAAATAAAAGTATGAGAGTCCTATGTGAGCTGCCAAGGGTAGGAAGGAATCAACAGCCTTTTCCAGCTATGATGGCAATGAACTATAACAATGGCCAACATGGCAAGGTACCCCTAAAGGTGTGATACTATCTCAAACCATAATTCCCAAAGCATTCTAAAAGGTATCCATATACCCACACATATATACATGCAGCTCTAACTCTTCACCAAAGAAGTTTCTCTTTACAATCAATATGGACTGTTGCCAGAAACTGGTCATAATACAGAGTTCAGGGGACATCCGAGAGCCCCAGAAGATACATTTCTGTACCTATACGTACCTATAATGCAGGCAATGTTGTTGAAGAGAGGGCAGAAGATTGTAGCAGCCAGAGAACCACCAAGTTGTTGTGAGATTGTGCCTCCTAGAAATTGCAGGGAAGCTACACCCATCATATATCAACAATTGGCTGCCTAATAGAGACCTGAAGGTCAGAGATTTCAATGGCTTCCGTCTCTAGAGCAAGAACTACAGGCAACCAATGACCCATGAGAAATGAATAGTTAGCCTCTCTCAGGAAAACCTCTTAACTAATTATTTGGTAAAGTATGAAATCATATGCACCCAAGCCATAGTAACCAGACTCAGCAGGTTGTACATACATGTCTACAACATAAATATTATATGATAATAAAAAAGACAAGTTTGGGGGTGAGTGACTGGGGATATAAGACGTTGGAAGGGAAGAGATATGAGAACGTTTGGAGGGAGGAAAGGAGAAAAGGAAAGTGATACAATTATATTTAAATTTTAAAGTTTCCATAAATAAAAAGGAAAACATATGCTGGCATCATATTTCCTGTGTGCTATCCGGATCAGGGAGAACAGGTTCATAAACTGTAGGGGAAGAGGTCTGTGAATCCAAAGGCCATAATACACTAAGACTTCTTTGATCCTATCATGTTTCTAAGATTCCTTTGTCTTGGGCTTTCCTACTCTTAGGATATATTCAATCTTCTGTGTCTTAACAATTCCTGGGAATCTACCACCTATATGTCCTTATTTATCTTATTAAGTACTTCCAAGAAAATGTATGAACGTGTGTGTGTGTGTGTGTGTGTGTGTGTGTGTGTGTGTGTGTGTGTGTTGTTTTGAAGCTTACTATGTCTAGGCTTCAAATACACCCTCTTCTCCTGTCTGCCTTATGGCAGGTTTACCAACAGAGACCACTGTACTCAGTATCCATGATCAGTGTTGACTATCAATCACTCTCTCTCTGTTTCTGCTACATACAGCTACATACAGCTACATACAGCCCAATGTCGAGGTGGTTGTGTGACATAGGCATGCATTATGTAGTTAGGCTCATTTCCATCTTATGTATAAAATGTATGTAAAAATGCTACATCCTTTCCGTTATTAGAAGGCAAATTGCACATTCACAGTAAAGGGGAGTATTAAGAGTCTAACCTTCCTGTCTCTGTGTGCTACTTGTATTCCATTTAATAGCTGGAAAATTACTAGGCATAAGCATAGTAATTATCTGAACACCAACCGAGGATCATATCATTGAACTGATTATTTTAAATTGCTGTTGACAGAATCCACTCCAACTAAACAGAGCAATAGTGCTTCACTACATGATGGAATTTACCAATTTATAGTATTTTTATCTACTAAAACATGTCTTTAATGAATGACTAGGTAGCCCCTTTTCCAACTTATTTCATTTTTTAGAATTTTGTATAGAAATAAGCAAGAACTTGCTAAATAAGTATGTGTGCTTGGGCACGTATTTGTAAACACAATTTTTTTTTCTTTTAAATGAAGGCAACGACCTTTTTATTTTCAGAAAACAATTGTCACCTCAGCAACCTATGTCCTAATTTTGTCAGTTTTGTGCCTCTGTGCTAGGCAGATGTTTATCTAAATCATTTAAATCCCTATCTTTTACATTGTTAGGCACATTTGGTATCAAGAGATGTCCCAGTATAACACCATAGATTAAAAGTTAATTAAAAGGCCAAGGAAGGAGAGAAGTCATTAATTTTTCATAAGCATTTGCTTAATTTTTGGCAGGTTAAAATTGAGGAAGTAGAATAAACACTTGAAAATAAATAATAGATATTTTTCTGAAACCATTATTGTTTCCTTATATGTTAAGAAGTGCCTAGTTAATTAAGAATACTAATCCACTAGGAAAGCATGTAGATGCTCGACCCTGCTTGAGCAGTGAGGTTATTTTATTGGACTTAAAGGTTTTTCAGATCTCCTAATCAACATGCAAATAGAAATTCTCTGAAGATCTCTGATGGTGTAGGACTGGATCACCAACCAGGCAGTATATATCAGCTTATATGAAGCCCCCAACACATGTACAGTAAAGGACTACCAGGTCAGGGGTTCAGTCAGAGAAGATGCACCTAATCCTTAAGAGACTGGAGGTCCTCGGAAGTTTAGAGGTCTAATGGGATGGGGACATTTTCCTGGAGATGAGGGTGGGAGATGGGGTATGGAATACTTGGAGGGTGGACTGGGAGCCAAATAAAATCTCAATTGTAAAAACAAACAAACAAATAATTTCTTACCTGGAAAAAATAAAAAATAAAAAGACCTTATTAAACATAAAAAAGAAGAGAAATCTGTTTTCTGGAACTTTAAGAATGTATATATCTTAGCTGAAAAATGAATTTAATGAGGCAACTTTAAGTGTCTAAGTGCATGTTCCTGTGATTCAATGGGGAGTGGGGAACTAGTTCATCCGAGTGTATCTCAACTGCTTTTTGGTTTCCCTATGGTAGACCATAATCAACCATTTCATTTATTCAAAGATCGCCCACTGACATGGTTGGAGCTAAGGAATTAGTATATAGAGAAATTATGAATTTCAGAAAATCTTGAGTAAGATAATCTTTGGTTTTCCTCAGAGCATGCTAATTGCAACATATTTATATGAACTTCTTCATGATAATAAGCGTTGTAATTAGAGCTGTAAAATTACTCCCAATAAAATTATTAATAATCTTTAATTTGCCCAAACAGAAAATCTCTTCGGACAGAAATGGTCTATCTCTTCAAGGTGCACACTCTCTGTAAGGAGGCCTGTGTCCTCCTATCATCAAGCTGAAGATGTTTAGCCAAATGTCATGGAACTGGTTCAGCTCTCATTCTTGGGGTGTAGTTAGCATAAAGGTAAACATATTTATATTACTTTCTGATTGACCTTAAAGAATTCAGCGAATAACAAAAACACTACTTTATTTGCACATATTTCTCTTTCAGATCTTCTGTGGTCTATAACATAGACGTAGTAGGTGAAAACAATTATATTCATAAGTTTCTATATCTAGCCATGAAGTGGAACTAAGAAAATGTAAAGTTAATGGAATTCAGAAAATGCCTAAACTTTCTAGTAAGTTTACTGTGCAGAATAATGAGGAGAACAGGGGAGCGTCTGAGATTGTCATTCGGGTTAGACGGTAACTGGCTGCAGTGAGTCTAGTCAAGCACGATCATTGAGCTTCCACATCAACATTTCTACTATTTTTGGTCACCACAGGGATGATCTCCATGAGCCCTGACACTGACTCCAAAGACATGTGTGCAGTGTTGAAGGTGAGTGAGCTTTAGTCATGCTTGTTTGGAATATCTGGCATGAGGTTGTGTTACAGGCAAACGATTTTCTGGCTTTGCATGTCTTCCCCCACACACTGAGTTACTTTAAGTGTAGTTATAGATGACAAGTCTATACAGGAGCCATAGTCCTGCTTCCAAAGTCTGACACAATGACCATTGGTCACACACACAAGTACATTTTATGTTTAATACATCTTAGTTTTCAAGCAGCACTAACAAATGCCATTTTTGGTTTGTTCTTTACTATAGAATATATATTTTAATTTTCCTTTGTTGTGATATAGTTAAGAATATTCAGTATAAACTCCGAAGTTCTCCAATTTATAGGAAAAAAGACTAATAGGCAAAAAAAAAAAAAGAAAAACTAAGTCGGGGATTTTGCTTCTCGTACAATGATTGTCTTCCATATTCTAAACAATGTCCTTACAGATGATATATTTATATTTCCATTCTAGGCATTGCCCTTCAGGTAAAGCCACCTTGTTTTACTTAGCTTTTTTTTTCTTTGTGCCCTAAGTCCTGTTTTGGTCTTGTTAGAGGGCAGTTATAGTCTAAGGCAGGAGGGAGCATCACTGGGTCTCCCTGGCTGAAATCAGAAGAGTTTTTGCCATTCTCAGGGATGCTTTAAACCTTGGACTACTTGCCTTCCTGCAGCATGCCATAACATCCACAGGCTGGAGGAGGAATTCCACGGAAAAGCAGCTGTGTTAGCCGTTTCTGTTGCCATTTTAGTTCAGAGTATACTCTATTTGTGTGTGTGTGTGTATGTGTGTGTGTGTGGTGTGTGTGTGTGTATGTGTGTGTGTGGTATGTGTGTGTGTGGTGTGTGTGTGTGGTATGTGTGTGTGTGTGGTGTGTGTGTGTGGTATGTGTGTGTGTGTGGTGTGGTGTGTGTGGTATGTGTGTGTGTGTGTGTGTGTTAGTGGGGGAGGGTAAATGTGCTCACTTCGAACCTCTCTGTGTATGAGAAGCAAAAGCAGTCTTGCATGAGGACTTAGACTCAAAACACGCAGGAGAAATCAAAGGAAAGGGAAGGAGTGATTATATTACAATATCAAAAAGAGAATTCAGAGTTGACACAGAGATTTTTCATTTTTGTATGAAGAAATAGCTCTTACAGATTCAAATTATATTATTGCGATTATACAAAGTGCCAGACCTTCAAAACTATGTCAGAAGAGAAGGCCCTAGCCCTTGACTGCAAGTGGGTGCATCTTGAGTGTACCTAACCTGTGTGTAGCACATCACTTCCACAGATGAGTCTGTGACTACTGGCAGCAAGTAAGAGGCTTTTTTTTTAAACGAATCATCTGGAAACACACATTGGCTTAAGGAAGGCTCCTTTATAACCTAAATAAACTAGTCACCAAAGTTCATTTCATGAAGCTTTGCAGGTGGTACTAGCTGGGAAACTTTACCCAGGATTCCTTTTTTTAAAAGAAATTTGAAATTGGCTATAATTTTTCATGCAAAAAGTAATTCTGGCACTAAATAATGTTTTCACAATAATAAAGAGAAGCAAATCAAAGGCATTAGGTGAACACTTTAAAATGACATAAATAGAATTATAATCAGGTACTTGAGAAAATGATATTCAAGTGTGTACCACTCAATATTGACTAATAGGCCAATGTAAAAAGCATATGGGAGAAGGAGAAATCCTTCACTAATAATTCGTTAAAGAGAAATCCGTTAAAATGAAGTGTGTCTGTCAGCCAAAATACACCAAATATATCTAATAATGTCTATAAACCCCTGTATTATGCAACTTTTTACACTTTGACGTATGATTACCAAGGAAAGTGAAAGTCGTGAACATCAGCCCCCAAGGGTGATCCTCTGCAGGGTGCTTGTCATCATAAGACTTTGACAGGCAGATGCCCTGGGCTATGTCAGGCATCTTGCTGACTCTGCTGGAACTGTAGCTATCTGAACTTCTCATCCTGGGTCATCTGCTATAGGTTCAGGAAAAGTTGTATCTGGAAACTTTACATTGTTCTAAGAGAAGAACCAGAAAGGGCCTCATTAGAATGCTTCTGCATATATACTACCTAATTTAGAGAAGAAAAATGAAAATCAACACCCTCAGGAGAATAAGAGAACATTTAAGAAAGAGATGGGAGGAAAAAATAGCAAATGAAAGAGTAAATGAGTTTACTGCAACTTTACTCTTTAAACTCTATTAAACTTCCTCAAATTTGGCTACTTCATCAGAGCCTTCTTGAAATAGTCCTCATTATGGCACAAGGGAAGAAAAACTTTCCATGGGAATTTCTTCAGGACATGTATTTGTACACTTACTCTGATAACATAGCTTCATTACACCTTATTCATCGTCTAAAAATATTTTAGAGGGGTTGGGGATTTAGCTCAGTGGTAGAGTGCTTGCCTAGCAAGCACAAGGCCCTGGGTTCGGTCCCCAGCTCCGAAAAAATGAAAAAAGAAAAAAATATTTTAGAGAGAAAAATATAAGTTGGTTAAAGGTGAGTATATAGAACACAGGGTAATGCAGATTAGAATATATGTGGCCCTAAGTCCTTGAAAGGGTCAGCTCTGGGAGAATGCCATACAAAATGTCATGCTGAATGATCAGAAGTATATTTTGAATAGGTGAAAGCATAATAATTATATTAAAGTAAGGAGACTGTTATGTACTGTATGTTTCTAAAACAATTTTAACTAGTCTTCATACAAAGGAACCCCCTTTCACCCGAATCACACACCTGTATTCTGGATCTATTCAACAGTACTTTTTCAGAATAAAAATTAACAAGAGCTTCACCAGTGATGGTCATGTTTTTCTCCATAACCTATAGTCTCTTTTTGCATGTTGAATTGTTACATCAAAGTCTGTATGGCATTTCGATGGAATAAAATCCAGCTCAGTAACAGGAGAGAAGAAACTGTGCAGATGAAGGAGAGGTTAGAGAGGACGGAAGAAGGGAGACAGGAGACACACAATGAACGGTTCTCCTGACTCGAGGTGCAAGGAGGCTGCTTCCTGGTGTTTATTGTTTTCAAAGCTATAAATACGTTTCTTTAATGATTCTTTTGTAAATGTGAAATGAAGCTAATATGTGCCCTATCAGAATGAAAATCTCATATAAATTTTGTATTTTATTTGTGTGTGTGTGTGTGTGTGTGTGTGTGTACACACTAATACATATGTGTTTGATGCATATTTACATATTGTGTGTGGAGCTTGAGAATATCAGAAACACTGTCAATCTTTTCTGGAGACAAAGTTTCTTCTCACTGTTCTGGAATTCTCCAAGTAGACTAGCTGAGGGCTGCCCAGCAATCCCAGGGATCCCTCTCTATCCACCCCCTAGTCCTGGGTTTATAAATCTGTGCCACCATGCTTGATTTTTCTCTACTTGTGTTCTGGGGTAAACCTTAGGCCATTGTGCTCCTCAAATGCTGACTGAGCTGTCTCCCTGCCCCGCATAAACAATGGGGTTCATTGTCTGTAAGCATATTTTTCCTGTGAGGATGCAAGACAGATTGGATAGGTCTACCCATCTGACTTAATTCAACCTTAGGGACTTCTTAAACTCCCTACCTGTATATGTAACCTCATGGGGCCTTGAATGGGATATGTAAATTTTGAGAGGACTTTCCAACTCATTATAATCTTTTCCCTTCTATCCTCAACTCTTCACTAGACCATTGGACAAAAGCATCGTCATCTCCCTTGGATCCTGTTAATCCTGTAATTTCATAGATCAATCTGACCTCCAACCACTACAAGTACTGTTACATATTAATTTACCAGTTGGTACTTTGATTTGTCAGAATGAGAAGAGGGTAAACTATGTTGGAATGTCAACACTGTTACTTACACACATTTTAGAATATACAATCTGACAGTGGTGGCACACGCCTTTAATCCCAGCACTTTGGAGGCAGAGGCCAGTGACTCTCTGATTCTAAGGTCAGCCTAGTCTATAAAGTGAGGAAAAGGAGAGCCAGGGCTACACAGAGAAACCCTGTCTTGGGTGTAAAAAAAAGACTATACACTCTGCTTTCTCATTTATATTAGATTTATCACAAGGCCTAGTTCTATTCTTTGATTTCCAGTCATTATTTATTTTAGCAATGTGATTATATAATGCTTTTGAATAAGAATGTAAAGAGATCCCTCTGGCAATGGCAGAGACACCTTGTTGGTGATACTGTTCTTACATCAGTCAGGGAAAGAACCTTCATTTATTCATCTTAGCTTGATGCCTGTCTTGGTGGCTAATGCCCAAAATTGCTTACCCTAGTACTCATAAAATTCAAGTCAAATTTAGGCAGCATATCTCAGAAGGAGGAAGACACTCAGAGACCTGTAGATGGCCATGTCACTCACAGATGTGCCCTCCAGTGCACAGCTCAGATAGACCATAGATACCTGCTTGCCAACATGTCTCACCATGTACCATGAATGGGGAATGCCACCCAGGGGTCTGGCAGCCTTGTGGCCTGCCTGCATCACATTTTGAGAGCATGTGGTGGTCAGATAGGAAAGAAGAGAAGTGAAGCAGCTTGAGTATCATGAGAAAAGATGGGACTGGAGACTTGGGGGTGCAGAGGAGTAGCCTGGTATGAACAACCAGCCCTGTCAGATGGGGCCATGGTGAGGTCCCAGCCCAAGGTGCCAGTGAGAGCCATGTCTGAGTCCTTGAATATGCGGTGGCAGGAATCAGAGTCAATGTCTGTGGCTCATACTACCATTAGAGAACATGCTGATGGCCCTAGTTGGAGCAGCATCTGGGGATCACCTGGATCTCCAGGAGCTGTGAAGAACTGGCCCTGCTCCTCACAGGATGTGGTACTCTGGAGAGCTGGTCTCTTCTTTCACCACTGGCAGCACTGGGATAGCAGTCCTTATGCTTTGCCCAGGCTGCACAGTGAGGAGACCTTAATGGTATGGGTGTGGGTGAACTAGCTCCAAAGATGTGAGTGTGGGAGAGGTGACTCCAAACACAGGAGCCAGTCCTGAGGATGAGAGCAACGGGGAGCTGGCTCTGCCTCTAGTCTGTGCATGGGTGCTCGGCAGCGTGTGTGATGCTCTACTGCCATCTATGGCAGCAAGGAACGTGGCCTTGGGGTCATGAGAGCAACAGACTTAACCCTTCCCCTTCGATAGCCATAGCACTCAAAGAGTGGCTCTATATTCCACGTGGACACTGCAATGGATCTGGCCTTGATGAGGAAGGCACAGGTGAGCCAGCCCTGAAAGTGAGGGGTGAGAGTGGCAGAGCTGGCCCAACCGTTCACAGGTTACAGCACTTGGAAAAGTGGACTTGACTGAGTCTCACACTGGAGCTGACTCGGGCTGTATAGTGTAGATGAGCCAACCCTGGGGAAAGAGCAGGAGGCTCACCCTGCCTTCTGCCAATTGCAGCACTGGGTGGTCTAGCAGAACAGTGATGGAAAACTTGTCTTGGTGGCATGGCTGAGGGAGAGCTGGTGGACTGACCAGCTCTTCTACCACCCATGCCCAGATCCAGGGCTCTGAGATAGTCCACTCCAAAATCTGTATCATCTGCCACTGGCTTGGACATATGCAAGAGACAGTTCTGCCATTTCAGGAAGTCCATGACACAGTAACAGCAGGGTAACTGGGAGGAGCCCTGATGAGGATTCAACATGGATGGTGTCACAGAACCCAGAGATCTCGAACCAGACCAGTGACTCATTGCAATGCATATTTGCAATAGAGGATGTGTGGACAGAGGGGCATCCTTGACACACTGCAACTTCCAAAATGTAATGTGTTCTCTCTCTCTCTCTCTCTCTCTCTCTCTCTCTCTCTCTCTCTCTCTCTCTCTCTCTCACTGTGTGTGTGTGTGTGTGTGTGTGTGTGTGTGTGTGTGTGTGTGTGTTTATTTCAGAAGGCAGGATGCAAGGACAAAGGGCATATATGAGTGGACGGTGAGTTGAGTTGGACTGAGTTACATCATGTGAAACTCATAAACTTGTTTGTACTAATTATAAAGAAAATGAATATTTTTCTCTCAAGTTTGTTAAAATTCTATTTTACTCTTCCACATTAAGAAGGGAAAAAAAGAGAGAGAGACAGAGAGAAAGAATTTAAAGAGCTGGACGTCTTGACATAGACCTCTGGTCCCAGCATTTGGTAAATGCATAAAGAAGATCATGAGTTTATGGCTCTCCTGAGATACATACAAGATGCCTTGCATCCTCCATCCGCAGCAAAATGAAGAAAAAGAAAATGACAGAATAACATCATGAAATTCACTTAGATAACCACAGCAATCCAACATACTTAGGGAGTCTTTTAAAACACACTTTTCTCTAATGTTCAGGTTAAAATGAATTAGGATCTGTTGATCTGGGGCCCAGAGATCTATATTTCAATATAATCACATTAGGTATCTTTTAAAGCACAAATCCAGCTGCAGAAAATTCATGCCACAATCCCTTATTCTTTGGGTCTTAGTGGCCAATACTGTGCAGTCTTGTTCTTTAGTAAGCCATGTTGTACCTGGGTTTTCTTCTCACAATTTTCCACATGCTGGGCTCACCACGGGCTCTACAGAGAGACGTAGATTGCCAAACAGAGACCTAAATGCCAGAGACATTTAAGTGGAAAGCAAGCCACATTTAAAGTAAAGCTCTTACTAATAGAATAAAATAAAATACTCCAAAACTACAAATTTTGAAAATATAGATTATAAAAAACATGACTAATGGTCTCCTTGCCAAAGACTTTCTCCCATAAATACTTCTAGCCGAGACATGTGCACATGGAATCTAACTTTTCTATATTCTTTTCCATAAAATATTTCTTAATATATTACATGCACTACTTTTGCATTTTTCCAAACGATGTTTCTGTAAAATGCATGTTAACACAGCATGATTTTTAAGTTATTTTTACTCATTTGTCTTGTAATTTGAGAGTAGTTATGCAACTTCTCTCAGAAATTACATCCACCTGGCCTCCTAGGATTCTGCCTTTAGGAGTGCCCAGGGCTGCCCCTAGCTTTTTTGTAATAAACTTAGAATGACTATGGACTACACTGCTGGTCCCCAGATCTCTGGAGTCCACTGAATGTATACTAACAAGATATGGTTTTGAAACATCTATCAAAAATGATTCTGTGTGAATGAATAACACTCATCTATATCCACACAGATTTTAAAATTTACAATGTATAATGACTTAAACTCTCCTCATGTACTAAGAATAGCCATAGAGGTAAAATAAAGTATACACAATTAAACAACAAATTTATAAATATATACATATATACATACATACACAACAAACACATGCATTTATATATAGATATATGTATGTACTTTATATGCAATTTCTTAATTTAGCAAGGATATGTTTAAGACAAAAGAATGATTATAGTCAAAGCATGTGTTCTAGTCTGAGCAAGACGCTGAATCTATCCTTCATGTTATCTAGACCAGAAAAGCTAAATTTTGAATGATATGAGAAATGCTTCCAATCAAGTGATAAAATCGATAAGTATTATTAATACAGAAATCAAACTTTTGAAGTCTTTTATGTGTATGAGAGCTTTGCCTCCACGTACATCTGTGCTCCTCGTGTGTGCCTGATGCTTACAGAGACCATGTGAGAGCCAAGGCCCCTGGTACTGAAATTACAGACAGTTGTAAGCAGCCACATGGCTGGGGAGCATTTAACCCAGGACCTCTGGAAGAGCAGTCAGTGCTCTTAACTGCTGAGTCATCTGTCCAGCCCCACACTGTTTAATTTTCTTAACACTCTCTTCTTGATCAACAGAGGCAAGCCTTGTAGAGAACTGTAAGTCTATTTCTATTTCTGAAAATACCCAAACTACTAAGCTCCCCCTTTGATTTCACAAACAGGGAATGACAAATGAGTTGTTTGTCCATTGCTTATGGAAGGAAGTATGATGAGGGTGCAGAATGTGAAATTTCCAAATAATGTTGGTGGGAAAAATAGATGTCCAGCATATTGCACCCATGTAGCTGTGAGCTGCTGCTGAGGAGAAACATCAGAACGGGAGCACAAGGAAGAAAGTCAATGGTGTTCTATGAAGTAAACCGACATGAGACTTACAGTATTGACATTTAAAGACTCACTGAATCTTTAGAACATTTCATGGAATGTGTATGTGTGTGTGTTTATAGCTTGATATATTTATAATTATCCATATATTTTACAATTATACATATATCAGGATTGCTATTATTCTTTTCTTGATATTATAGTTTGTAGGCGAAAGGGAAAAAATGAGGAAAAGACTGATATGAAATACAAAAAGGGTGGGATTAATTGAATTTATGCTGATATTAGTAATATATAGACTTAGGAATTTTTTGTACTAGATTGGAAATGAGAAAAATCATAATATATGTGTGTGTCATATGATTTATATATAATATTCTCTGCTGTGCTTACATTTACTACCTAATCTCAAAGCTATAATAAAAATCAGAATCTAGGCTCATATACAATGAATAAGCCCCAATGACGTGAACAATAAGACCATCTCATTGCTCCCTCAGATCGGCAAACCTCTGATATGAAGAGTGACGCCTGTGTGGATATTGACCAGAGATGCAAACTATGAGCAAATGTTTACAACTCTCTGAACTGCATGTCCAAGCCTTTCTTCCTAGTCCACTGCACTAGTCCATTACACACTCAGCATCTGACAAGTAAAGGATGAAGAATACAAAGAGAAAGGTCACAGTAAATTGAAGGAAGAAAGGGACAGAGACAGCTGAGCTGTCACCCAGCAGATACCATCAGATGGCTGAGTGCTCTGGGAATGTTGACAGGTAAATATGTCCAGTTTTCTTGTCAACTGGTCATACATGTAAATAGACTATTGATATTTTGTATGAAGAATTTGTCTCTGAAATGCACTTCACAGTATATTCTAGCCAAAGGTTAAAACTAACAGCAATAGTAACAATAACCACAACAAAACCCAAGAGGCATGAGCTACAGCTCCCTGGAAAGTACAACAGTAGGCTCTATGAGTTTAGAACTGAAAAAGGGAGGTTTTCTATGTGTCCTGACTGTGAGAGACTCTGAGGTCCTCATCTAGGGAACTTATCAACATCCTTGGCCAGAAGCATTAGACTAACAGGCAAGACATGATGTCAATGTCTGCCTTTGATAGATCACTCCCATCTCTGTAAGGTTTTTTTTTTAAATTGTATTATTTCACATGTATCAATATCCAGTTAGATCTTAGATTGTATATGTCTGATTTTTAAAAACTGATTTTTCTTTGTGCACTATCATTAAGTGATTTTAAGATTATTTAATTGACTTTCCTCACAATATTAAAACCTCCTAGTACTTTTTAGTGATAGTTCTCTAACTCAGTCACAAAGTCACACATGGTATGCACTCAGTGATAAGTGCACATTATCCTTAAAGCTTGGAATATCTAATAAAAACATCCCAGATCATAAGAAGATAAAGAAAAAGGAAGACCAAAATGTGAATACTTTGTTTCTTCTTAGAAGGGAGAACAAAATACTCACGGGAGGAAATACAGGGACAAAGAGTGGAGCAGGGACTGAAGCAAAGGTCATCTAGATACTGTCCCACCTGGGGATCTATCCCATATGCAGTCACCAAACCCAGTAACTATTGCTGATGCCAAAAAGTGCTTGGTGACAGGAGCCAGATATGGATGTCTCCTGAGAGGGTCTGCCAGATCCTTACTGAAATAGATGAGGATGGTTGCAGCTAAGCATTGGACTGAGCACGGGGACCGCAATGGAGGAGTTAGAGAAAGGACTGAAGGAGCTGAAGGGCTTTGCAACGCCATAGGAAGAACAACAATATCAACCAACCAGAACCCACCAGAGCCCCAATGTGTACACATGGAGAGACCCATGTCTCTAGCCACATATGTAACAGAGGATGGCATTGTCCAGCATCAATCGGAGGAAAAGGTCACGTGAAAGCTTGTTTTCCCAATGTATTGGAATGTCTAGGCCTTGATATGGGGGTGGGTGGGTGGGAAAGGGAGCATCATCATAGAAGTAGGCAGAGGGGAAAATGGGTATGGGAGGGGGAAAAGGGGATAACATTTGAAATGTAAATACATAAAATATCCAAGAAAAATAAAATAAAAAAAAACGAAAAAAGATGTATAGTAAAAAAAAAAGAATAAAAGCAAAGCATTTTTTAAACTAATGTTAAAGAGAAGAAATGAGGAAATTGCCATGTAAACAATAGGCAAAACTCATGTTAGTGAACTTGTCAAAAATATATCTGCCGAACAAGGAGGTTTAGAAAACAAATAAAATGTTAAGTCTTAGAACAAAAGTGACATTATTATACATCAAAAGAAACATGCAAGAAGAAAATTAAAATCCACTTTGTGTAGAGACACAGCCAACATAAACCACCTCATTATCACAAAATATAGTATGACAGTGTTATAATCAAACATTTAGAACTCATCAGTAAATATGAGTGACTAGGTTTTCTTCTCCCATTACAAGTAAATGACTTTCAATTCAGAACACAAAACAGAAATCCAATAAAATTCGGTGTTTAGAACACTTAAGATAATTTATTATGACTAAATACAAGGTGATGGGTACTGAGACACCAGACTTCTTGTAATAATATTAAAACAAGGGCTTTTCTAATGAGCAAACTTAATTTCAAACTCAGGAGGCACAGGGCAGCAAACATGACTCCTGTCACTACTGAAAGGCTCAGTTCACACTAAGGACACACTCACCCCTGTGCACCAAAGCAACAAAGCAAACGGTTTTCTAAAGTAAAAACTGGGAGACACGCAGAGATACATGCTAATTACAGAAGCAGAGAAGTGAACACCCAGGAAATTCATGTATGCTTCATTCTCAATCATCTATCAGATATTCGCGAACTTTGATTACATACTAGTTTATAAATCAAGCTTATTTCATATAAATCATAAAATTCAAGACATTAATAAGATAAATGTTTTAGGTAAATAAATAGGCTGCTATTTTCAATAACAAAACAAACACGTCATCTTAGACAATTCTAGTTTAAATACAGTAAAACAAAAATACTTTTTTAAAAAGGAATAAAATAGAAATATATTACATACATACAGTTGTATGTATTTGTCTGTCTGTTTTGGAATCCTTGAAGTACAGAACAGTGAACAAAATATTCCCTATCACTTTAGATTCTTGGTGAATTTAAGTAAAGCATGCTGACCCTGGACTCTGACCTCATAGGTAGCAATGAATAGCCTAGTAAGAGCACCAGTGGAAGGGGAAGCCCTTGGTCCTGCCAAGACTGAACCCCCAGTGAAAGTGATTGTTGGGGGGAGGGCGGTAATGGGGGGAGGATGGGGAGAGGAACACCCATAGAGAAGGGGAGGAGTTAGAGGGATGTTGGCCCAGAAACCAGGAAAGGTAATAACAATCGAAATGTAAATAAGAAATACCCAAGTTAATAAAGATGAAAAAAAAAAGACAGAGATCATTGGAAGAAATCTTTGCAATTTTTGCATTGACTTCAGGTATGCCTCAAGTTCCTAGCTATGCCATCGAAATAATAGTCCTTTATATGATACACAAGAATGTACACATTGAAGTTGTTCTTTTCACAGGGACACATGTGGTGCCAAAGTAAAAAGGAAGATAAAGCTGTTTATCCATTCATTTATTGATGGTCACCTGGGCTTTTATAGCTCAACGATCATGAATACATTGTGCTGAATAAATGGGTGTACACATACACCACAGACGCGCGCGCACACACACACACACACACACACACACACACACACAGGCACACACACATATTGTTTGCTTTGCTAAGGGGTAAGACATTTAACAAGAGATTCTCTTAACAATTTTTTGATGCACAATGTATTTGGCATCAGTCATTCTGTTATATAGCAAATCTCCAGCACTCATTCATCTCTATAACTAAAGCTTCATACCTACTAAACAACCATTTCCTACTTCTTCTTTCACCCAAACCCCACAGATACCTCTTACTTCCTGCCTGTGGGTGGGACTATCCTACATATCTCATGTCGATGAAAGCATACATTACCACATTATTTGTCTCTCTGAACGTGGTTAGTTCATATATAACAATGTCTACTGATTTCAGTTTATCCATGTTGTTACAAATGATAGGTAGGATCTCTCTTTAATAGTTATATTTATATGCATGATTAGGCAATTCCATATGTGTGTGTGTTGCTGTGATGAAAAAGGCATACATACACACATGTATGTAGAGTGTGTGTATCTCTGTGTGTGTCTGCATGTGTGTCTCTGTGTGTGCCTCTGTGTGTCTCTGTTTGTCTGTGTGTGTCTGTGTTTTTTCTTAGGTTTAAAAATTTCAGATATGCTGCATGTTAGTCACAGAGTGCTTAACTGCTGATCAGGTGATTATGTTATATTCAATAATAGAGATTTGGACACACACACACACACACACATACATACTTATACCTACACATTTTTCAAACACGGACACAATGTCTTTCACTTGAAGCCTAGCTGACTAATCAGTGCTAGTAAACTCATGGTCACTGGACAAGAAGGTATAAACACTAATTTACTAAACCAGCAATAATCTATAAGTATTTATCCTTATATTCACAGATAAGTGTAGTCTTCACTCCTTATCAGGGAAACTTCTCTATGCAACTGACAGAGAGTACTACAACCACAACCAAAATCTGTATGCAGAGTTGTGGAGCTTAGTCCCAGGAGATAAATTTACAAACAGTGCCATGTCTAAGGTTCAGGGAATATTGAAGAATAGTGGATAGAAAAACTGTAGGAGCCAGCAGATCAGGGAGTTTGCTCTAAGATCATGTCTCCTAGTAATGTCACAATCTATACTCACAAAGTCTCACCAATATGACACCCCAAAACTTAAGCTGAACAAGGAGGACAGGAGAACTCATGCCTAACTTCACAAGAGCAAGTATTCAAGGCCACAACCATAGATACAGAAGCATATGTAACTGAGTAAAGCTAAGAGAGGGAAAGATAGGCCTTTCTAAGGAAGAGCACAGCAATTTGTTTTCCAGTGCAAATGCAAATGGTTCAGCCCTTAAAACATGCACACATACACATTATACAACCCAAAGTTCTATCTGGATATGTATATATGTGCATACAATAGCAACTGAAGAGTAAAGAGGCCATGAAGTTGGAGGAGCGTGGGGAGGGATATACGGGAGGGTTTGGAGGGAGGAAAAGGAAGGAAGAAAAGTTGTAATTAAAATACAATTTCAAAAATAAACAAACAAGAGCACAGCCTTCCCCTCCCATTAAGGCCAGATAGGGAAATCCTACCTATCATTCTAGGGGAATGCTAGAGCAATGAGGCAGGGGTGGGTGGGTAGGGGAGCACCCTCATAGAAGCAGAGGGAGAGGGATAGGATGAAGGGTTGCAAAATGGGTTGTGTGATAACATTTGAAATGTAAATGAATAAAATAACCAATAAAAAGTAAACAGAAGAGTAAAATTGTTTAATAGACCTAGTAAGTAGCAAAACTATTGAGTATTGTAAATTATTTTAATATCATAACATATCACAGATATAAAGCATACTTCAATATATTATACCTTAAATATATATTAATTCTGAAATTTTGACATTGCCTTTAGACCTATCTATAAAATTATAATTAGTAATTGTAATATGTTGTCAGCTTTTAAAAATAGCATGCAGAGAATAAAACAGGCAAACCCACTGAAACCATTAGGGCCACCTGGCTCCTGGCTCTCCTGACCAGTCAATCCTACACGAGCGTTGGTAACTCCCATGCTGCGGCTTTGCTTCAGCAAGGTACAGAGCTGGACGACTTGAGAGGGGATCAAAAAGGTTGAGCTTGGTGGAACGAGAGCAGACAATGCCAGCCCTGTGGAAGATGCACACCAGACTCTTCCTGATGTAGACATTCTAAACTCACGGACTTACCAATTTCCTAAAACTATAGAAGTCCAAGATTTACAAAAAAGCACTTTAAAACTTTATTAAAATCTTAGAGCCACAATACAGCAGTTACTGAGCAACTGGTTATCTAATCTTACATCATCCAAACAACAACAGAGCCCACGACTCTCAGAGAGCTACAAGGAACGAAGAAGGGAATATGGTGTTCAAAGTAATAAACATACATGAAAATTATTTACCCAAAAGAATATAATCAGACATTTTACTACTGAGGTAATTATAAAAACATATGAGACACAATTTTCAAAAGAGAAGAAACTATCTGAAATCCAGCTCAAAAATCCGAACTTTGAATTTATAAACAAAGAATTCTTCATTGCAAAATTCTTTGAGAAATAATTTAAATGTGAATCACAGGTTAAATATATGAATTTCAATGGTGGCGTTAATCCCAAACTTGTGTTTAAGGAAGATAAAATATTTTAGTGATTCTAAGAATTATGTAATTACTTGATAAATACTGACAAATTCATTTAAGCTCACTATTTGCTGAAATTTAGGGGCAGAGAGTGTTGAAAAGCAGGAACACTCATGGGTTACTGACAAGTGTATTTGATCAGGTGTGTTAAACATTTGAGAGATCTTTGATTTAAATGCTTTATGAAAGCACAGTTTAGGCTACCCTAAAATCTTTTGAAAGGAAGTGAGTTGACAGGAATGGGGAAATGCACTTTTCCTACAGTCTTAGTTCAGAGGTCAAACAGGAACAGAGCTAGTATCAAACACTGGTATCTCAACAAAATTTGTTATAACATATTTATATGTTATATGTGACAGCATTAAAATAAGAGTAAGACTGTACATAAACTAGTATATAAAGTACTCAGAATTAAGGAAAGATAGCTTATGTGATACTAGGCATAGAATGCCATATATTATGTTGAATAGAGACAGTATAGTGGAAATATATTAAAATAGAAATGCTTACAGTACTGAAAGGTATGACATTTATGTAAGGTTGCTTTGGACCTTTTCTGTATCCTTAAGACCTCCTCTTCAATGTTGAATACAATTTTTATTTGTGTGATAAGGAAACTTTTAAAAATTAAAGCAAAGATTAATTGACAAAGTGGCACTATGAGTCTTCAACTTAGATGACACTGGAGACAGATATCCATGGTTTGAAAACGAATGAGAAAATAGACACAGAAGAATTTGGGAACAAGCAATGAACATCCAAAGTAGAGAAACTGAGAGAAAACAATGACAAGGATGATTGCGTAGGTCAAGAAGTGGGGCTGGGAGCATAGCTCAGTTCTTAGTGTGATTTAGCACACCAAACGTCCTGCTTCCACACCCACAGTCATGAGCGGACATGATCACAGTGCCAGAGGTGGATAAAAGACAAGGAGAAGGCTAAATAAAATAAAGAACAGGAGAATAACAAGAATATAACAAAGAAAATACATGAAGTGCGAACTTGAGCATTTTAGGGGATTTATTACACAGTGTGTATCTGGGTTTCCTATGTATGATGGTGAAATCAACATTCTATTTAAGAAATATTAAAAGTAAATACCTATTAGGTTGTCTTCTTTATCAATCTTCTTTTAAAGTTTTATCAGCTGCTCCCATCTTACAATATAGTAAAGATTGAATCACTTTTCAAAAACTCTCAAGTAAAAAATATCAAGTTATTCCTTTGGAATTTGTTTTATCGACATATTATTTTATAATGAATCTATATTGTGGGACTGCCTCTCTCAGTTAAACAATATGGGCTATCATTTGTGTGTGTGTGTGTGTGTGTGTGTGTGTGTGTGTGTGTGTGTGTAATATTTGCTTGCATATCATCACTGTTACAGAAATTTATTCTTTTATAATATACAAATATTTTTATATCTCTTTGATGCTATTAATTTGTATTATAATTTAAATATCTTATTAACTGAGATAAAATGTATTGATTTTATATTTAAATATTTTTTATTTTATGAAATTTAAACCCTATGTGTATGTATAACTTTTAAGATGGTAAATTTAAGAACTAGGTAAAAATTGATGCTGGCTTTTTCCAAAGAAATGGCTCAGGGAAAACAAACTCTATTTGTCCCCATCCAATCAGATTGCTATAGACTTATATAATAAGTGATGAAGTCTTATTTTACACTGATCACAGTCACAGTAGGATGCTAGAACCCCTTGCCAAAAATACTACATTTAATTTCCGGTTTCATCAACGATACATAAAATGTGTAATTAGCATGTGGTGCTCTAATGAATTCAAAGTTAAGACTACACAAAGTACAGTCAACCTGTCATCACTGAAGTTTTGATAGACCAACTGTGCAAAGGAATAAATAACAGTGACAAGATTATTCCTAAGGAATTTCTACATGTTGAACTGAAATTAAGAAACTACAGACAGGAAGGCAGGTCAAATCAACATTATACAGCTGTGGAATTACAAATTACTGCAATGATTTACAGTCACTGAGTGCTTCGATGGGACAGCAACAGACCAAACACTGAGCTAAATGATCTGTTATAAAATCATTCAATGTTTTAGGCTCCATTCAACCTGTCCTCTAAGGAGGCAGAACTAGAAAGCAGGAGATGATCATGACACAGTTTTTAGAGACTGATAAAGAGGCAAATAAATGACATTTTGCCATATGTATGTATGTATGTATGTATGTATGTATGTATGTATTCATGACTAAGACTTATTTCTATTTTATTCTCATTTAAAAAGTGAAGCTTGAACTAAAGAGAATCTTGAACTTTAGAGATATGTTACAGAGCCTGGATTCAGTTTCTTTCTACCTGACTTTCAAATCTACATCGTCTCACAGATATAGCAGCAATAGACTGGAGGTGATAGAAGGTCATCTTTGTATGGCAAAACACATTCTGTGATTAAGATAATCTGAATATTACTATGTCACTCTTACTAGCCATTCAATCAGATAGGTTAAAACTTCTCCCACAAGTAAAACTATATGAGTACACTGTCGCTGTCTTCAGACACACCAGAAGAGGGCATCGGATCCCATTACAAATGGTTGTGAGTCACCATGTGGTTGCTGGGAATTGACCTCAGGACCCTTGGAAGAGCAGCCAGTGCTCTTAACTGGTGAGCTCTCTCTGGCACCAAACTCCACCAACGCTTGTCCATATAATTTCACTGAATCTGGGCAATGAATGGCAAGGTGGATGAGGACACGAGGCGGGGTTTCACAATGTCTTCACATCAACACAGGCCAATGGAATAAGCATCTATCCCCGAGGTCTTGATATTCAGGTTTTATATGATTCCTGTAGCTATAAAATGTTACAATGTGTCCAAAAAAGAAAATCAACTTTGATTCTCAAGGGACTAGGTTATAATTATGAAAGGACAATTAATAGTAGAAAACCTTTAAAAAAATTGTTTATCAGGTTTTCCCTTTCTTAAGTAATATGGTTAAATTATTCTGAAAATTTCAATGTTCCTTGTAAGAATTAAATTGTCTAAAATGTCTAGGAGAACAAAAGCTAGATTGTATAGATCACATTTAATTCCGAGTTAAAAGGAGCAATGAAAATGTTATTGGAGACTTATCTTTTAAATACATAAAATTAACATGAATTAAGCACTCTGTGCAAAGTTCATATACTTCTGCACAATAATTTTCTTATGGCAATTATATACTCACTCTGTTGCTCTTTTTCACTGAAATAGACTGTTTATATAAACTGAGAGGTTTATATCAATAGGTAGATACTCCAAGAAGTCTGTGACCTTGGCTACATAGATAGTTTTCTTTATGTTCCTTTCTTTTATAATATCCCTTATTGAAAACACCTGGTATGTGCTGGCAAAGAATTTTATTAAAAAAATCCTCTGGTTCTAAAAAAATGTAAATAAGTATTTTAACCACAGTACATCACGGTATATAAATTAAATCAATTTAATGACCACAGAGTTTTGAAATATTATTTAACTCTGATAAATTATTGCATTTATTTGTATATATAAAGTTTCCACACAAAATCTTTCATAAATATCATTAATGACATCGCTCTGTGTTTTACTTTATAATAAAGAGGAACAACATTTTAATGGCTAGCAGTGGGAAGATGCTATTTTATGTTTGGGTGTCAGCATTTGGAAAAGATCATCTTCATTAATAAAAGAGTAACTCCTATTGTACCTTACATATGGATACATAGTATGAGATGGTAGGAAATCATCCATTCTTGTTTAGTATTTGGCTCACCATAGTATGTGTCCAGTGGTGTTGTGTCAGCATGGATGAGGATACATAGGAAAGCAAGAGGAGTAGACTATACATAAAGAGTATACTATTAAGTCTCAAGTTTGAAAGACTCACCATAGCAACCACTATTTCCCTTCTCATTTTCTCTATTCCTTCATCCCTTCTTCTCCTCTACTGGACACACACCATGACAGTCAATTTTATAGTAGACAGACAAAAACCAACCCTCAGTGTTTCATGATAAAATAACAAATAAAGTACAGCACAAGAGTTCGAAAGCATCAGAAATACTGAATTATTATTAGTTATTTTTGTAAATCCTTGAGAGATTTATTACTTAACATCCACTAGAATGGCTAAAATCAAAACCACAAGCGACAGCACATGCTGGTGAGGGTGTGGAGCAAGAGAACGTCTCCATTGTTGCTGGGAGTGCAAACATATACAACCACTTTGGAAATCAGATTGACGGTTTCTTAGAAAATTCGGAGTAGTTCTCCTTCATGACCCAGCTGTATCACTTTTGGGCATCTACACAAGTAACAATCACCATCCACAAGGACCCTTGCTTAATTATGTTCATAGCAGCTTTATTCATAACAACCAGAAATTCAAAACAACCCATATGCCCCTCAACTGAGGAATGGATAAAGAAAATGTGGTTCGTTTATACCATGGAATAATACTCAGCTATTAAATACAAAGGCATCGTGAAATGTGCATGTAAATGGATAGAACAAAACGATATCCTGGGAAAGGTAACCCAGACACAAAGGGACAGGCATGGTGTGTACTCACATGAAGTAAGTATCCTTTATATTGTTATATGGCACTACAACTGTACATGCATTTTAATTTAAGAAACTGAGGTCAATATATTTATGCATTTTGTTCGAAGTCTCCCAATTGATAAGCAGTAGATCCTGGGTTTGGATCCAGGCCAATGACCATGTGCTACTCATGCTCCGTGGTGTATAAATTATATACAATCAGATGTACCTGTTTCTACCATGTTATCAAATCCATTATTAGCCACTGTCTAATATGTTAACGATTTGGTGGAATTTAACATTTGGTGGGAGAAAATAATGGCTCATTTATTAAATTCAACATTAGATATTTTACAAAGATAATTATCAAAGTTGTAAGGTATACAACATTTCCTTGGTTGCCTCTCCAAATACTTGCCCTTTGAGGCCTCAGGACTTTTTGTGAGAGGATCAAGCATGACAAGAGGGAGATAAGGCTATGTGGCTGCCATGACAGAGTGAGGGCTTTCCAAAGATCAATTGTCACATTTGCTGTGGCTAAATCTGTGTAGTAAAGACGTGGTGTGTTTAAGAACTGAGGAGGCTGGCAAGAGGTAAGAGACAAAGCAGTGAGTTTGGTAGAGAACCTGTGCAAACTATGAAGCTCCCCAAGGCCAAGTGGACACAAGTTGTTCTATGAGAAGAATGGCTGGGGTGTCTT